>NC_139004.1:69692519-70303715 GCF_964374135.1 Grampus griseus | reverse complement strand
GGAGAATACACAGAAGAAAGTGACCAAACCTAATTACCCAGTGACATGATGGGTGAGTCAGAGTCAATGAAATTTGGGGGAAGTGCTGAAGAGGACTCTCTGCTTTTTGAGACATAAAGGTCCTTTTGAAGTCACTGCCTTCACGGTGCTGCATCCATGTCAGCCTTCAAGATCAAAACTGAGCAATTCTGTTTTATCTTATGTCTATAAGACCCGCTTTAAAAAAGAAGATTAATAATCATCAGATTTAGAAGGTAAGGACTAAATACAGTTCCTTGGATAACCCTGTTTCTTTGTCTTGCTCTGTAATTATCTTCTGAAAATGGGTACGAGTTGACACATAGTGAGTCGTAGTAAACAGGAATATGTCTCTCCCACCCACTCAGGGTGGGCCAACCATGTCTCATGACTTGCCTGTGGTCTCTGGCCAACTGTATAACTCAACAGTAGACAAGCATGCCATTTGGAAAAGTCATGGTCTTCTCCACACTGGATACACAGTGCCCAGGCTGAGTCCATGTTTTGCCCATACTCAGCCAAATAGACATTTATGAAATATAAGCCATTTGGAAACATTTGAGCACACAGTTTGTAAACTTGGACAGATGTGGCTGGGATGGGCACAGTGATCTTAGGGCCAAAACAGAGCATCCTTCATAATGACTTAATGAGAAATTCAAGGAAAAGGTTTTAGAAAGAAATTTCAAACACACAGACAGACAGTTTGGTTCAGACCATGTCGTTATCAGCTGTTGCATGTGGCCCCAACTCCAGGGAGATAACATGCCTCCAGAACTAGCTGGCTGGGTCAGCCTGGAGGCGAGTAAGGCTGACCTTTAAGCAAAAATAAATCTTGCTGAGTTAAATGATCCTGTCTCCTATTTTCCTCAAGGAACATGCGACAGTAAGAACAGCAGCCCTGAATTTTCACAGCCCTTATCTCCTGGCTGATTAGTTATAGGTCTGCATAGTTCAAGATGAGCTTACAGGTCAGATACATAAGACTGTCTTTCTTGCTATACCCAAAAACCCAGGAATAACCAGGGCACAACTGTCCCCAAATCTTTCAATCCCTGCTAATCTATGAGAATACAATTATGATGTATAGGCTATATCAGAAATAAAGTGGGGGGGAAAAGGAATATTTCCTAGCCAAAGAACAACCACTTGAAACATGTCTGATCCATTTGAATTCCTTCCCACAAATATTCAGTGTGTGGAGCCACCACAGAAGCTGATGTTCAAAATCACCCTGTGGTACAGCTTACTGAGAGAGGCTACTGAAAACAAAATGACTCCCTTTGGTAAATCTAGCCAATATCAGGATGATACTTGGAGTGTCTCACCCATCCGTCAACCAAAGGCTCCAACAACTATTTATCAGAAATAGACAATGTGCCAGACACGCTCTTAGGCTCCATTTTCTCAGCAGCTGTCCTCAAAAGAGGGCTTGTGGCAGTTTCTGGTCCTTTAGGCCAAATACCACCAATGAAAGCCGCCAGCCAGCCACAAAAATCTACTGATACTCTTGAGAGTGAGAGAGATGGGAAAAGCCAGAGACAGGGTTTCTTTGATAATTCAAGACTCAATCATAAAATGTTTTGGCTTTCTCCTGGTCCCAAACCCAGCACCTGTAGATACATCTAACTCTAATCACTCAGGGGGATTAGGGCGATGAAAATCTCACGCTCTCCAGAGAGGTGCACATTTCAGCTTGTATTTGCCTAAAACAAACCCACAATTTCCTTGTACGGCCCCTGTTATCCTAATGACATAGAAGTGGAAGATCTGGAGCTTACTTTAAGTGTTCATGGCACCTACTGTCCAGAAATGATCTTTTGCACGCACCAACAATTTCTTACTGGCTCAGAGTTTAAGAATAAAATCCTAGGAAATATTTCTGCTTTCACATCAAATTCCACCAGGTTTCAGAGCCCTGGATTGGAGAAGATGATGCTAAGATGAAGAGGAAGTAGTTTTTAATGTTTTTTACCTTTCAAAGCCAAGTTTCTGATACGTGGAAGTAGTTGACAAATGATATGGACACCATGCTTACTTTACACTCATTGATTGAAATCCATCATTTACCTGCCACCACGGGAGACTTCCGTTCATCCAGGAGCTGGATGGAGGTACTTGCTGTCACCACATTGCTTTTGTTAACTGTTCCTGTAAGAAGAAACAAAACAAAACACGATGACGAAAATGAAGACAGTCATAGAGCTTATGTTAAGAGAGTGATGGTATTGGTTTGCAGTCACCAGTTCTGCAGACTGCTGGGGCTTGCTTCCCAGAACTCGGAGCTGGGCAGCCCTGTGAGGCGATAGGTGCTGGGTGGGCGGTCCTCTCAGCTGAAGGAATCACTGCACCGAGTTATGACCACCCCCAATGGGGAATGTCCAGCCGCTTCACATCAAAATTATTAACTACCATGGAGGGACCACATTTTTAAAACTCTGTGGTTACTAATATAAGTGTTTACTCGTGTCAGTTTTCATATTTATATTGCCTTTCTAAATATAGCCATGGAGAACTGCTTGAGATAAAGTTTTGAAATTATTTTACAGTGAGTTGAGAACTCTAGCTCTGATCTGTTGGTTAAAACTTTACTGATCTATAAAATTCTAATTTCAAGAATGGTTTTTCTGAACAAAACCATTCTAAACAGGGATAGAGCTGGAATGCAATCCTTACCTCAAACTCTTATTAATGTGATAACAATATGGTATTAGTATAAAGAGATTTTTAATTACTAACAATGTTTCTAATACTCATGAATTAAAAGACGCTGAGCACAAATTCCTAATGCCCGTAGTTAATAATTGTTAGTCCAGTGCCTACCTTTTAAAAGGTTCAATGAATGTGAGCTGAATGGAATCCAATTGAATTTAGAATCAGGGAGAAGGCAGATCTGAATGTGAATACACTTATGACCAAAGCAATTAAGAATTTTCTGGCCCGAGTCTAAGTTGTAATAAAAACCAGCTTCTTTTCCAGTGCGTACAGGTATTCAACACACAGGAGAAAAAAACGAGGGAGAGCTCCACCACAACACCTGCATGTGGTGATTTTTAACATTTTCTCCAAATCTAAAGGGGCCACGAAATCTCCTAAGATATTATGTCATCCATAACTTTACCATGAACAAGGTAAATTCCTTTTTTATTATGCGATTTCATTGAAAGTTCAGTGAAAACCCCACCTGCCAAAAACCAATTAGACAACAGCCAGCCTTAATTAATCAGAATTTTTTTCCAGACATAATTCTTTGTAGGAAAAATGGTGAATAATAACAAAGCAAACTGACACGAGGAGCCATCACGCACGCACGCGCGCGCGCACACACACACACACACACACAGAGCACTTCTGGGAGATGCTCTCATTGCCCATAGCTCCTCCTCTCTGTCCAGTATTGGGAAAAAGCCCTTCTGGATAACCTGATGGCTCCTGTCCAGATCTAGCAAGCTAAGTTCTATTTCTTTCTTTAGAAGACTACGAAAAAGAAAGTATCATGAGACTGCACGATAAAAGAAGACATTATTATTGATAGGTTTGCAGCAGAATTAGAAAGTCCACTGTCTCTTAGTTGATATTTTCAGCAATGAAATGTGATACAGATAAACATATAAAGAAAGAGCCTTAGTACCTGGAAATTTATATTTGAGAACACGTGTATGTGCATGGCCGTGGGTAAACATAGGCCTGTCACCACAGGAGCACAGACTCCAAGAATCTTGGTCCTTAAAGGAACCTAACTGATAATCCCCTCTAAAACCCCACCTAGGGAGGGAATTTCTACAATAACACTTGGCCTTTCCTTGAATATCTTCATTAATGAGGGACCCTCTTCCTAATGAGTCCATTTAAATAATTATTAGACAACTCTTGCCAACATCTCTTCCACAAATTTTGAAAGCCTTATTTCTAAAGATGTTTTCATTCATGGAAATGAGCAAGTGCCAAAACTCTGGGAGGGGCTATGACACTAAGCGCTAGAGAGTCTCCATTAGGGTTGACTTGGGAATGCTTGCAAGAGATTAATACAAAAGGCCCTAATATAAAACATAAGTATATATTGAACTGTCCAGAGCAATCCAAGTTTATAGAACTATGTCTTATTCATCTCTGAAGTTTCTACAAGGCACGGTACAGAGCCTTACACAGACTGAGCACCAAAAATATCAGATGCATGAAACAAGAAAAAGCCGAGGATAATTGAAAAGATTTTCCAGTTTGTCTTGCTTCTAAAACTGGTTGAAATAAGGTAATGTTCAGTTCTTTTTTGGAGGGAGGTGATCTTAGTTTTTTTTACAATATCGTAAAACCTTAAGACTGGAAGAATCATTGGCTATGTGCCTCACATTGGTCACCACAGCTCCCTGTCAGGAGAGCACGAGGCTATACAAAAATCTTAGTCCTTACTCTTGCATGTTGATTTAAATCAGTTCTGACGGAGAACTGTGGGCCTCCAGAGTGATCTGACTTGCTGAAGGTTCTGGCAATGGATGTTATGGCTGTATGAATTTTCTCTAAGTAGGGCCATGATCACATTTTAGATTAAAAAAAAATCTATTAAGAAGTTTGTATTCAAATTCCACATGGTACAAAATAACAGTCCTGCTTCCTGACATGCTTTTTACACAATCTGGTTAAGTTAAAGCTTCCTTTTATTTGGAGCAGCAACACTTATGGAACTGGTCACTGGTTCAGAGCTAGGCCAATATTCAGCACTGGCTCTCAAGACTGAATTTGGCTCCCTTAGCATCCAGCCTGCTCCCTCATACTCTGCACGCAATGCCCAGGCCAGCAGGACCAAAGGGACACAGCCAGCCTCCAACAAGGGCACCCACCTGTGCTGAATGGGATCGAATAGACAAAGCTCCCTGGAATCTGCTCAGCGGCTCTTCGGTACCAGAGAGGGAAATGGTCTGCATTAAAGATGTTCTCCTTGTCTCCAGCTTTCAGGAAGTCCCTTGAAATAGAAAAGAATAAGAAGAGCATGGCACCACTCAGCAAGGAAAAGCCAGACACGAGTGCATGCCAGCAGCTTTTGTTGGGTAAAAATAATGTTGGCTTTTAGAACCCCAACCTGCTTTTCTCAGTACAGAGAGGACCTGTGTAACATTGTATACCCCAGATTACTCAGAAATATCTTGTAGAGTCCTGGCAGTCAGACTCCAGTGGGTGAAATGATTTTTCCTAGTATACCTAGTGAACTAATAGTCTTAGCATCTGAAGCAAGCCAACAAAGCCTCCAGAAATCACACCAGAAGACCAAAGGGAGTCAGAAAGCTTTGTCTTGCCTTAAAATCCAAACACACAGATACATATCCTTGAGAGGATCAACATCTTAGGTAGATCTCTCTCTTCTTATAAAAAGGGTAAAGGAGGTAAAAATGGGTCCACATGGGGATCTTTGCTTCTCTCCCCCCCTCCCTACCCTCCAGCCAAACAGGACTGTTCTTACTTCTGGATACTAGGGACTGTTGTGGTGTTGGGTGAGACAGGTCTAGGTTTTAGGCAGAGCTGAATGATCTTGGGTGAGTTACTTGGGTTAGTTACTGAGTCTCCGAGCCCCATTTGTTCATCTACAAAGTGGGAATAATAATATTACACTTACCACGATACTATCAGAATAACATAACATCATGTGTGAAGGGGCTAAGTAAACTGAAAGCGGCTCACACAAATATATGGGATTCTTAAAGCCCAAGAGTTTTTTCATTCTCTATGCTTTAAATGGAAGCTGTGAAGTGATAATTTCTTAGACTTAGGACTGTCTTAGGACTGACTTAGGACTTAGGAGGAGAGCAGTAACCATACGGCGGAGGCTGACATCACAGGTTGCTATATGTGTGTTACTACACGTGCTCCAAAAGGCCACACTGAAAGCACAGGATATATTAATATTGGGGATGGTGGCAGGTTACAGAAGCCATGAACTATAATGGATCTAATTCCAAAAGCATGTGGTGGGGACAGGAGATAGAACCTCAGTGTAGGAGCCTGATGATAGTATAGCTCTAGGATGGGAACTTTCTATTACCCAGACCTATCACCAATACTTTGAACTCTTCCTTGTATGCTCTCTTTAAAAAAAAAACATAGAAATTCTAAAACCTTTCTAGACCTGGCTAATAGAGCGCATCCAAATAGTTGGGTATCAACAAATATCATTTGATTGGAGTGGGTAGGCAGGTATAAGACGTTAAGACAATGGAAGTCAAGGTGCCTCTACATGAATCAATGATAGGATTTTCCTGAAGACAAGAACTGTTTCACCCAACCAGATAACCAATGAGTATTCACTTTGAGTCACAATAATGTCACAAAGAATTCATAGTTGTAGATACTTTTAGCTTCCCAAAGCAGTTTCACATCCGAAGGTTTTCTGATCCTCACAGTAAACCAGGGAGATCATTAACCCATTTTTCAGATGTATCAAGTGAGGTGAACCAGGTACACATCCCAGCAGTCCTGAGTGTGGTCCTGCCACATTTCAAATCCATCACAATCACCTGTATATAAGACTAGCAAGGTGCTATGTTTTGTTGCTGTTAGTACTTTTCTTGTTTATTTGTCTTAATCTCAAAACATACAACAGTTTTTTGCTCTGAGCACTAGAAAGTCTATTCCTGTGTCTCCCTTTGCCACTCTGGGTCCTAAAAGGAGAAGGCAATGTGTACCCCAACACTTCTAGTCCTTCCTAAGAACGTGCATTCTGTAAAGTAATTGTTTGGGGGTACAGGGGTAAAGAGGAGTTGAAAAGAATCAAGTCACAACTATAGTCAACTTCATAAATGACAAATTTGAGAAGTTGAGGAAGAAAGAGTCCTCAGATGGGCATTAAAAGCCAGTTCACAAAGCATCCAAAAATCTATGGATCTGCCACTTACCAGACCTGGTCTTAAAAGATCATATGGTGGGTGTCCGGGCCTCATCTAAGAGACACAAGAGCACAGCTAAGCTGGGCTTAATGGGACAGGAGTGTTTCCTCATTGGGCTCCTGATGGGCCAACCCCTCTCAAATTGGTGGCCACCCTGTGCCTTGGTTATCCCCACCTCCCCCCTCTCAGGGACCCTGAAGGTCAGGATTTGTGAAGTTCCATGGTAACCTCTGGAATCACAAACACACACTTTGCAAACTCTCTGAATCTTAGGCTCCATTCATCCCTGGCCTAATAATGTCTCTTACTTCAGAGAAAAGAAATTGAGAAAACATATTAATGGGCTCAGGAAAGACTTCCCAGGCTCACACCAGCTCTGGTCAAATACCAATTTGAAGAATTAAGACCCTGTGGCTCTCTGAAGACAGACACAGGGGCCAAGCAGTGGTTTAAAAGGGCACCTGGGGCTTCCCTGGTGGCGCAGTGGTTGAGAGTCCGCCTGCCGATGCAGGGGACACAGGTTCGTGTCCCGGTCCGGGAAGATCCCACATGCCGCGGAGTGGCTGGGTCCGTGAGCCATGGCCGCTGAGCCTGCGCGTCCGGAGCCTGTGCTCCGCAACGGGAGAGGCCACAACAGTGAGGCCCGCGTACCACACACACAAAAAAATAATAAATAAATAAAAGGGCATCTGAGGGCTTCCCTGGTGGTGCAGTGGTTAAGCGTCCACCTGCCAATGCAGGGGACATGGGCTCAAGCCCTAGTCCAGGAGGATCCCATGTGCCGTGGAGCAACTAAGCCCATGCGCCACAACTACTGAGCCTGCGCTCTAGAGCCCGCGAGCCACAGCTACTGAGCCCATGTGCCACAATTACTGAAGCCCGTGCACCTAGAGCCTGTGCTCCGCAACAAGAGAAGCCACTGAAATAAGCCCGCACACTGCAATGAAGAGTAGCCCCCGCTCGCCGCAACTAGAGAAAAGCCCGCATGCAGCAACGAAGACCCAACGCAGCCAAAAATAAATAAAATAAAATTAATTAATTAATTAATTATTTTAAAAGGCATCTGGGTACTGAACTTGGTGACACTCTGCCCACTGTCCATCTGGGTCTCTTTAGAAGAACAAGGAAACACTGTCAAACCCGAGAGCCACCAGAATGCCTGCTCCCGAGTGTGGGGCTCTACAGGCCCTCAGTCTCCGAGCTGAGGCACAGAGATTTACTAAAACATATACAAACAAATAAACACCAGACTTGAAACACTGCTTCTCGGGACAGGCAGGAATTCCTCAGCAGAGCTGCGGGACAGCTGAATGCCCTCCAGTCATTTGTCAGGAGGTGAGTGAGTCCTCCCACTGGCTGTTCCCCTACCAGCCACACCATCTCCAGAGTTGAGCGAAATGACTCACCAGGGCGGGAGAGGACTCCAGGACAGTGGACAGAAGCCAACAAGCGTGAAAAACACAGAGTCGTGGAAGGGCCAACAATGGGCAGGTGAAGACATACACTGCGGCCCCCGAGGTAGAACGGAGAGGAAAAATGTCAACAGGCCTGGGGTGGCCTGAATTTTGTTTCTACTGCTGGTGGAATCAATAAATGGTATAAGCTTCCCTTTCACTGTCCCACTTCAGGAGCTCCCTACTTACTGATTGGTGAGCTGCTCGGCCCCAACAAACAGGTTGATTCTCGAGAGGCCTGTGCGAGTGCCGAGGAAGGCCACCTCCACACCCTTGTCAGAATTCCTGAAACAGAGCAGAAGGAATCAGGGGGATTCTGCCAGACAGTAAGCAGATAATGGCTTCTGAATTTTAAGACTCATGGAATGTTTTATGAAATAACAGTCTTGAAGCCTGAAATTTTGGAAGAAATTATAGAAACATATGCACACATGCACACACAGGATGCAAACTCTTATTCCTTACAAAAGTTTTCGTGGTAATTCCTGCCAGAAAAACTAAGAAGTCCATGACCAAAGAAGCAGCAGGAGGAAATAAATGCATCCCGAATGCTAAATAAACACACCTTTATCTCAAGGTTCTGGGTGCAAGTTCAGAAAGAGCAGGCCAACTTTGAGGAGAGGAAGAAAAGCCTTAGAGCTAGCTGTTTCATCTGATGCTACCAAGCCTATTCTTGGTTCTGAGACCATTAGTGGAATCTGCCATTAGCGAAAAGAAGCAACTGAGTCACTGACTCAAGTCTGTAGTATCCCACAGCCTGGAAATGTTTAGGACTTGAATTCTACACCATTTTGGGGGCACCAACTGGTAACTTCTACTAAAGAATAGGCCTTATCCTCACCACCAACCCCAGAGGGATGAGTAAAGAAATGACTTCTGTAAATAGCCCTACAGAACGCCACACATAGGAACTCTAAGGACAGCCTTAGCAAAGAAGACTCATTTGAAAATTCAGCAAAGATTTTTTTTTCAACATTTAAGGCAAATTTTATATGTTTGAACATGTTCTTCAGGGTTTTCTCAGTGGATACTTCTTCAGAAAAACAGCAAATGGTCTTTCTCCACAAATACATAATTTTATTCTACAAAAAAATATGAAGAGAATACTGATTCCTGAGTTTGCTTCCCACCCTAGATGCTAGTAGCAATTTGATTCCAAGCTTTATCCATGTCATCTTCAGTATAAGATAATTTAGTTACTTGATCTCTGATGGTTGTCAAAGTGGTCAATACTACCTTTAAGTATTTAAGGGATGAATAAAAACAAACATTATGCATTTGTTTCTGCTCGTAGCCTACAGCAAATTGTAAAGTCGGGTTGCCCAATCAGTTACAGATGTGGACTACAATGCAAGCTACCATTTTGGAAATCTTTAGCATCTGTTAGGGGTGAATCAGCAATCTTTCCACAGGATTTTGAGTTTCATGAGAACCTAAAAGAAACATTTCCACTAGAGAATGCAATCACAGGAAAGGCTTTGACTCTTTCCAAACCTCCCAGGGAATAAGATCCATGCAGGTAAGCAGTCCAAGGATACCCCCAAATATAATGAGAGTGGTTATATCTTTGGGAGTCCAGACTCATGTATTAAACTACCTACCTTACATCTATGCTTAGGAGTCATTTTAACTACAAAATGTCTAGAAAAGAATTCTGGCCATGTCCAGTCCCAAACCCGCTCTTCCTTCACTGTCTCCTGTCCTAGGAAATGGCACCACTATCTACCCAGATATTGATGTCATTAACCTGAGAATGATCCCTGACAGCTCAGCCTCCCTACCCTCACAGCGTGAACCCACCACCAAGTCCTGGGGGTCTTACTTCCAAAGCATGCCACAAGTAAATCCCTTGTCTCTGTGCCCACTGCCACTGCCTTGGTCCAAGTGGCAAATCCCTTGAACTGCTGTAGGAGCCTTTACTATTTTTCTTACCCCCATTACATTCTATTATCCACATAGCAGTAGAAGGGTCTTTTTTAAAAATGCAAATCCGATCATCTCCTTCTTAAAATCTTAAAATGTCGTTCTTAAAATTCTTCAATGATTTTCCAATATTCTGAGTATAAAATCCAAAATCCTTAATCTGATTCCCAAGGTCCTGAACCACCAGGCCCTACTGTACCCTTGTCTCCTAACATCTTCCAGCCTATGCTCTACATATCAGTTCTGTTGGCCTTCTTTAAATTCCTCAACCATGTCAAATACTGTCTCACCTCAGGGCCTTTGCACATACTGTTCCAATTCCCTGGAATGCTCCCAGGGAGCCCTTGAACTAGTTCCTGCTCAGAAAAGCCTTTCCTGTCTTCTATCTCCACTCTAAGTCTTGTTACTGCCAACATGTCTAATTTTCCTTCATAGTTATCACAATTCTTAATCATATAGCACACTATATATCACAGGTACCATGATGGTGAGGACTGTGTTTGATTGAGTTACCTCGATTTCACCAATACCTAGCCCAGTGCCTGGAACATAACAGACGTGCAGTCAATATTTGATGAATGAGTGAATGAAAATGAGAACAGAATGAATAATAGACCTGATATAGGAAAATATACAAAACAAGATAAAAAAAGGAAAGGAGCTAATAAAGAATAAAAAAGGAGAGAGAACTGAATAATGTATGACATGAAGGTATAAGGAAAAAGGAATAATTGTCTCTCTTATTTTTAATTGTTAACAGCCTACTTAAAATAGTAAAATACTAGTATTAATATTAAAAATAAGCTGCTGAAGCAGTTCTCACCCTCGTCTTTGACAACAACTACCATTGCCTGCCCTCCTCCCCCTACATCCTCCACTTCAGAAATAAAACTGCAGGGTTATATCTGACACCCTAATGAAATAGAGCTCTCACTTCCCTGTCCTCCTCACAACCTAGCCTGGCCCAGATCCCAAGTTCCCTCTAGACAGTGAAGGTGAGGGAGCCATGGCAGGGCAGGAAGCAAAATGCTCCTTCCGCCTCCCTCTCTCTCGGAAGTGTCACCCTACCTCAGCATACCAAATTTCATGTAATGTTAAAACTCAAACAAATTATATGTCAAACCCAGGAGCTTGCCATCCAAGCCAGAGCCGCTAATCTGCTCTAGCTCTTGTGGTTTGGAGCTTTGGGGAAAATTAAAGAACTTTAACACCAGCCTCCTAAAACAGTTTAGTTCTTTAAACCATAACCATATTTCGGACGGCTTGTGGGGAAATGGCCATGAAAGGGGGACACGTGCAACCACTTACTCAGATTTGTTGAGGGCAAGGCTGGTCCAATAGGCTTCAATGGGAGCACTCACCACAGCATCAAAAAGGACTTCTTGTATCAATTCTTTATCACCTGTTGGGAGGGATAGACTTGAGAAGATGGCTTTGGCTAGACCCCAAATTGTAGCATGAGAAGTGCACACTGGGCTCATTTTACAGTATCTACAGGCTACTTTCTCCTATGGTGTGTTCCTGCGTTAACCTCCCACCAGCTGAAAATATGAAACAGTTGACACCTGATATGCCACAACACAAGGGCCCCCAAAGCATTTGGATGAGATGATAGTAAATTGAGAGTCGTGGGTGTCTCACGCTTCAGTTTTCTACTTTCCCTCCCCATCTATTAGTTCATGCCATAGACCAGCACGCCAGCTCTGGGATTCGGAGATCAGAAGGCAGCGCTCCTCAGTTTGCTCTTTTCATCCCCATTTCTGTCCTCTATCAAAATTTGCAATTCTTCAGGGCCCTGATCTTGGTTGTAAGGGAAAGGGGTGTGATAGCTTAAGAATGTCTGGGACTCTTATTTTGTCATTCCTTCCATCTAAGATTATTTTTTTTTCATTTTAAAGTAGGACATCTGTCCTTATCCAAACGAATTCTTGATAGAGCTCTGTGGAAGAGGCCAAGGAATCAGGAGGATATCATGAATCTAGCAGAGGCATCCTAGAGCCCTACAGCTTTATCACCTAGCAGGCCAGTCATCACCTTAGCTGGTGGCCAAGAAGACAGTGCAGTTTTGTTATAAAAGCAAAAACTGGAAATAACTCACCATCAAAAAGACAATGAATAAATTGAGATAATATATAAATTTAAAATGAATAATATATAATTATATATATATATAAATCTTAATATACAAAGTAATGAAAATAATGGCACATACTATATAAGGATATACATCCACATATCCAAATATTAGCTACTGGAACTAATTTATCCTTGTTCAGGGACTGTTCTTGCACTTGGTGAGCATCAGGCCTGCTGCTGCTCTCTGTCTGCCCCCCTTTCCCTGCCCCCGTCACCAGCTACTGGCCATTTCTGACTCACTGAGCTCCCTCAGAGGGCACTCTGTAGGAGGAGGGGCAGAAGAATATACAGTGCAAAAAGCAACATGTCACAGTGGCAATCCCACACCGGACAGAACCAGGAGGCCTAGATTATGGCCTTGGATGAGACAAATCCTATTTCCACCCCTTGTTTCTCTTTGTAAAATAAAAAAGCAGATATCGACAGTCCCCTCCCAGTTGAAACATTTTCATGTTACTCAGGCGCTTGACTAAATGGTTTGGTAAGGGGAAAAATCCAATGTGAAGTGTTAAACTGGGATTGGGGATTCTGCATGACTCTTGGTAACCCACATTCCTTTTCCTGTTCCTACAGGAAGCAGATATTTGGCTGGATTTAATGTGACTGATCATCTCGGCCAAAGCAAAGCTTCCCATGAAAACTGAGGGGAAATATGGTCTTGAGTTCACGCACACACACACACACACACACACACCGTCCAACCACCATAGGCACACACACATGCATTTGGAAGCACACTCACATTGGAGCAGAGGTTCTTTGCCTTTGAGGTAGAGCTTAATAGCTTCTAGTTGAGATAGATGACGGTGCTCTGGGTGTAGGTCAGTGTTGCAGTAGGACCTAGGAATGTGACATGGCCCAAAACAAGAACATGTACATATTTATGGCATCACTTTCCTTTGCTTTTGAACCAGGAGAACTGGGCAAGGGAATACAGACAACTTGAAATCAAAGAGGGTAATAAACACCAATGCCGAGGAAGAATCATTCCATTCTTACCATTCGTCTGCCAAGGACACATCAGGGTGTTCTAAGTCATGCAGGCCTGGAGGTCAAGGAGAAGGGCATCATGAGTAAGTACCATCTGTGTGGGGCACTGACCACCCCCCTCATGCTCTCCTGTGCTTCAAATGTTCTAGGGCAAGGCCATGGGGGGTGGGGGTTAAGGGTAGACATCAACACCAAAGATATCTGCCTGAGAAAAGGGACTTTGCACATAGGAAACAAGTTCTGTTCCCAGGCAGAACCTTCCCCCCACGTCCACCTCACTCAGCCACCACTGCAACTTTCCCTGGCAGTCTCCCAGGAAAGCCTTAACTCCCTGAAGATAAATGATGCACCAGTGAGTCCTGGGAGAGAAGCTTAGCAAGATGGTGGAGACACCAACTTTGGAGGCCCGTACAATACAGCCTCAGTTGGGAAATTGGGTGGGCCACTAAACTGCTGTGTGATGTTAGCAGGTTGATTTACTCTTTCTTCACGTGCAAAACAGTAATAATAATAGTCCCTAACTGACAGGTGGTTGTGAGGGTGAAATTATAGGTTGAATGATATGAGATTGCCAATACTCAACTGTTTTTGACCAGCAAAAATTGCTAGTTGATACAGGATGCTAAGTTAAAATGAATCATCAGTCTGGAGAGGTAGCTAGAAGAACTGAGGCCTGCAGGGAATTGGGGAGTTTTTATATATAAAATACCCAAGACACCCTAACTCTGTGAAATCACTCTTTTTCCTTGTGTCTTTATGTGACTTCATTTTGATGGGTCATGAGCAGACAAACACTTCTGAGTGACAACCTCAGGAACTCCAATTTTTGAGAATGTCAGTTTCCCAAGTGACCAACAGTATCTTACTGCATTCAGGATTCCAGTTTCCTCCTCAAATACAAATGTACAAAATAAATAGCAAAACACTAGAACTATCATCACACACTCCTGTTTGATTTTATAGGAAGTAGGCAATGAATTATATAGAATATCATACTATATGACCCAAGTGGCCATATCCTGGCTCCAACACCTTCTGGTTGAATGATGTTGGGAATGTCGCTTCAACTCTTTGACTTATAGTCAGAAGATGTGGGTAATAGTGCCTAACTCACAGACTGCATGAGAGGGTTGAACGGAATAGTGATTAGTCCCTAGGACAATCTATGCATCCATCCATCCTTTCTTCCCTTTCTTCTTCCCTCCACTCCTCCCTCCCTCCCTCCCGTTCTTCCTTCCATATATTTACTGAGCATCCACTATGTGCCAGGTACTATTCTAGGTCCTGAGAACATAGCAGTGACCAATACAAAAATCACTGCTGCTCTCATGGTATTTACTTTCTAGCATCAGAAAAGAGATAAGTAAATAAAGTTAAAATACATAGCCTATCAGTAGTGAGGGCTATGAAGTTAAGAGAGAGAATGAAGCAAGGAGACGGGGTACTAAGAGATGGGGGGGGATGAGGGAAAGAGTTTCACTGTTAACAGTGGGAGTCAGATGCTTCACTGAGACAGTGACTTTAAGCAAAGACCTGGAGGAGGTGAGGAGAGAACCACGTAGTAACTGAGGTGCTCGCAGCAGAAGAAACCACAGCTGCAGAGGCCCTGAGCTGGGATCTCACCTTCCTGGAATACTGGGTTAATGATATCAATTCTACATATAATATATTTCTAGTTTCTGTTCTCATCAACCTTCATCTGCAAAGTCCTCTCTGCCTATACTTCATAGGACCTATCAATGAGACCCTGAAGGGAAGATCTTTTTGATTGCTTCCTCTCTGAGTTCCTAGGCCACCAAGGAAATATGATTGTTCTCTAACCCTCTCACCTCTGATTTTGATCCTCCTGACAAAATCACACCTACTGTTTGATTGATAATGCTGACAATAATGACATAAGCTCTAATTTATTGAACAAGTACTGTGTACTACATATACATAAAGATAAAGTGTCAAGGAGATTCAGAAGAGAAACGACTTCAGCAGGTAGAACTACAGCCCATACCTTTAACCTCAGTAGCAACTCCTTACATTGTGAGCAAAATCAGCCTGTTCGCCACCTTGGTAATACCTGCCATTGTCAAGGCAGGTTGAAAATTCCTACATTCTATGGGAGATCATTCTTTACGGGACAACCTTCAGAAGCGGTCACCATCCCCAAGAAACTCCTGCCCTCTTTAAGAACAGAGCAGAATGGTAATCAAGCCGTGGCCTTTATGGATGACAAGCCCCTCTACTAGTTAGCCCAGGGGAAGCAGTTTTCTCAGGCTCTGTAACTCAGCAAAGCTGGCAGGATTGGAAGCCCTCTTATTTACAGAGGACCAACAGAGAGAGGAAGATCTGACCTCATTTGTGTGGATAACCAGACACTCTTCCCCTTGCCTAGGATTCAAACTAATTTCTTGCAGGATGGTTGCAGTTGGCTCTAAAATTCTCTCTGTGTGAGCTCTTAGCCTAACAGAAGATGATAGTGACTAAAGAAATGAAGAAGTGATCCAAAAAACAATGCAAAACAACTGTGTGTGTGTGTGTGTGTGAGAGAGAGAGAGAGAGAGAGAGAGAGAGAGAGAGAGAGAGAGAGAGAGAAGATGGAGGGTCAGGTCCATTGACTAAGGGAATGAACACAAGAGAGGCAAATAATCCATTAACAATCTCTCCTTTTACTGTTCTGATCATGAGCTATTTCCTCATCTTGACCTCAGATGGCTTAGATGTGAATTTTCTGTCTTCACGAGCAGTGACATCCACAGAGTCACACATGGCTCATGGAGCCAGAAAATTAAAGAAGTTAAAAAAAAAAAAAAAGATCCCTGAGAATACATCCTGTTGAGTATCTTGCCCAAATCACAAAGTTGCCTGTTTTTCCTTGCCTGTTTCTAGGAAGAGGGAGCACATGATTGAATATCTCTGCAGTGGGCATACTCTGGGTTCTGCCCTGGTCAAGATGATCTCTTCACTCTCCTTCCTGTTCCTTAAGATCTCACAATCAGTTGGGAGACAAAACCCAAAACCCATGAAACAATGCAGGGACACTCAGGAGTAGACCAGAAGGCCATCTATGAAACCTGGCATCTCAGGGACTTCCAATCTCCTTCTTCATTCTCCACTGCATCATTGGAGTGAGCCACAAGGTGGTCTAGCTTCTGGAAGTTCACCAAACTCATTTGTAACCAGCTTTAACCCATTAAAACCCAGCTTGTAACTGACCTTCCCACTCTTGGCCACACTCCCTGAGGATACCCACAAAGAGCACTGGTCTGGTCCAACTCCTTCTCTGTCAAGATGCAAAACAGAACACCTAGGTTGGGCAAGTGACTTACTCAAGGCCACTCTGGGAGTGAAGCCTTTCAGAGGCCAGACCCACTCCTCCCTGTGAGCTGGTGATACTGGGAAAGATAACTTCTCTGAGCTACTAGCTTGTTGGGAGATGAAAAGGACAGTATGGGGGTGAGAGCAGTTTTCAAGTTTAAAGGGCTGTAACAACAGCTACCATTTACTGGGAGTTTCCAGTGCACTGGTGCTTTATGAAGACAAGAAGAGGGACGTCCCTGGCAGTCCAGTGGTTAAGACTCCACGCTTCCACTGCAGGGGGTGCGGGTTTCTGACTTACTAAATCATTTGAATGATCACATTTCCCTTGGACCCAAGCTGCCTTGAAGCACAAGTGAAATTTGTGGCTCAACTATGTAGAAGACTTAAGGCTCGCACAGCTTTCTTTTCTTTTTCTTTTCCTGGGCTTGAGTTTTTATACTAATTCGTATTTTTCTTGGTACTAATTTTTATGTATGAGAAGAATACAGTTGGTGGATGGATGATTCTTATGAGTTGCCTCAACAACTTTGTGGATGAAAGCAGAACATAAATGAAATCACGGAAGGCCATCACTAGTTGGGAGTCCCACCATTCTGAATCAGTCTCGGAGAGCAAGGTTAACAGCAGGTGGGTAAATGGTTGAGTCACATGTCCAGGGATTGGAATAAGGGTTGGATAGATGAGCAAATTCTTCAGCTAACCCAACAGCTGGCTTCAGGGCTTTCTTCCCACACAAAAGGATAAGATGGATGAAGGCAGCATCTTACCTTCTTCAATGGTTACATTCCCTCGGAAGAAATATTTCCCATGGCCTCTAGAGAGCGCCACACCTAAACTGTGCAGAGAAACAAAGCAGACCTTGAAATCCATGACACTGACTGGAACAGACTTGCAGGTGAACTTTATTTTCCGTTTTCACATTTCCATTTCATGTTCTGTAAACAATGTTTTTCAAGTTTACTTTCAAAACCCCACTGATTATAGTTGGTGTTGGTGTTTCTTAGATTCAATCAGCCGCTTCAGTGTAATTTCTGATTGGAAGTGCAACAGCAATGGGTGGCTCCTGCGTGTGTTTAAAGAGGTGTGGCAGCTCCTACAAGCCCTTCTAGCAAGCCCTTCTTTTGGATGCTCTTGCAAGTGCTACGTGTCCTGCTCTTCACTACCACCTTATGCACCCCTGCCCTACATTCAGCCACACACGGCTCTTTCCAGACTGTAGAGTTTGGGACGAGGGAAAATTAACCCCTTCTCAATGGCAAAAATGAACACTTCTACTGCCACTTGAACGTAGCCACATGACTGTATCGTGGGCTTCTCTGCCCAACCTTCTCCCTTGCCTGATAGATTTTTCACACTCTCACACTCTCAAAGTCTTGATTTAAGCTCCTTCCTTCATTGCCTAAAGTCAGAGAGTATGTTTTGATACCACAGTCTCTTCATTTGGTAAACCCACTTAGCAGTCATGTGTTCCATCAACTGCTCTGGCTCCAAATGGAATCCACCCATGATCCCTGGCCGTATACAACAACAACGCCACATTTTTTTTTTTAAAGATTAATCTAAGTTAGTAAATTCTTTCTCTCTTTAGCTCTGCAAGGCACCAGTTCAGGAACACAAAGAAGCCCTACCAAAATAACTTTTTACAAAAAGTGTTATCACACTAAGTTAATAGCAGGAAACTTTAGAATGCCACATACACTTCTGAAAGCAGGCAAGGGGGCAAATGCATTTTTCAGGATTGTTACAAAGAGAAATAACAGGATTCAAAGGCAGACAAGCACAGAACAGTTCAGAGAAATTAAAATGGAAGCACAACACGTAGGGATGAATATGCTACCTCCAAGTGTGAAGGATCATGGAAATAAAAGGCAGCAAGTTAGATGGTTAAGGACCCTGGTAACCCTCTGAATTTATCTATCTGCCCTTAGTTAGAACCCCAGAAGCTTATTTGCTTGATAATGAGATGCAAAGCCATGACAAATTGAGTGAGTTCTCCTAGGTGAGCCTGAACCATCTTCCCCCTTCTGGAAAACAAAAGCAAAAGCAGCCTGGGAAAAGCCCCTTCCTCACTCTTTCCGGCCTTTCGGCAGGGTGTTTGGTTATCTTCAGATGATGAGCTCTGAAAGCGTCAGCAGGTTTTGTACAAACACAACTGATGGGTCTGATGGAATGTCCACGTATTATGGTCAGCTCTACCTGAAAGGAGTACCCTTGATGTCTGTATAATAGTAGTCATTTGTCATCACCAAAACCCGTTTCTAGATTGAAAAAAAAAAGTCGTAGAGAAAAGAAAACATGGTTAGTCTGCTAGGTGAAGTTTTCAGAAATAAATAAAAATAAATGGACACACTATGATCAGGTTAACAGTACTACATGAATCTTGTTTGAGATAAGTAAAGACAAGAGAAAAATGATCTCAGCGAAAGATATTTACTCCAGATAGAACTTTCAAAGCTAATTTTTCACAGTGGTTTGTTTTAAATTAAGCGGCAAGAATGTTTGAGAAAAATGTACCCCTTTGTCCACTGTCTTCTTCACCTCCATGGAAAACTTCCCGGTCTTTCTATTCACCATGGCATTTCTTAACTGAAACAATAAAAGAAAATCGGAGTTAGTTCTTCCCAGGGTTACCATACTGTCTTGGACACCTTCCACCCTCCAGCTTGGGAGCACATTTGGTGGCTTGAGTATGAGAGAGCTGGGCTGTTTCCCCATTGACTCTTGGGGTACTTTTGCAGTAAGTCTGCATACTACACTCAGCCCTCTGAAATGGGGCTTCAGAAGAATAAACACCCAACTGCTCTTGTACAGGGGGAGAGAGGTTAACAACAATAAATAAATGACCATCAACTTCAATTTGGGGTGCTCGTGTAAACCTCTGGGCAACAATGACCAAAAAAGCCTCTGCAATGTTGACAAATCCTGAGAGTCAGAGAACGGACCCCCAGCAAATGCTAAAACACTCAAGCAGCAAGGGGGAAAAAAAAAAAGAAGGGGCACGAGTTGCTTTTTCAAAAAGGGTATTGGTCTGTCATGTAGAAATCATTTTTCAAAACATAATCAAGTTAAAGATATTTTCCTACACAGTAGTTTTTTTGTTTTGTTTTGTTTTTTTAAAAAGCCAACCATTTGGAAGACAGGGATTAAGTTTTTCACAGCATGAATCATCTTCAAACACTCTGAGAAATCTGGGCCAATGAAAGGCCTGGCTGAGGCCGATGGGCAGTGAACAGGGCAACCCTGTATCTGATTTTTGGAGGTCCCATCTGGGAACGGTGAGCCTCCCTCCCTTCCCCCACCCCTGGCTGATCTCTGCTAATTACTTGTGGCCCTTCCGTGAGTTCAGAGAAGGACAGCAGACACAGTGATGAAAGATGTGCCGTCATGGGCACCAATAGGAGACGACGGGAAAGCCATTTAATGAAATAGGAGCAAATGCTGACATGCCACAGCCTGTCAGGAAAGGCTCTTTCCCAGTCCCACGGCTTGTTTTTATTTTCTTATTTTTATTTTTTAATTTTTTCCCCTCTTTTTCTCCTTTGAGGAGCTTGAATAAGATCTGGCTGATAGAGAACTACAGTGCTTGCAAGCAACCTAAATTTGATGTGGGGCTGTCTAGATTTGGGTTCATATTCTCATCTTCTGTGAGAGAGAGTAAGAGCATAATTTTTAGCTGGAGGCATGTATAAAATAAAACATATATTTTACTCTAGATATTTTTTAACAACACATAATGGGCATTTCTGGAAATATTTTCCCATTTTAACTTTTGTGGTTTTGGATGGGGAGAGCTGGTCCTAATTAAGTCTACTTTCTAACTCTTAAGAACGGCTCGATTTATCTTTGACATGGTTTTCATTTTTCCTCTTTCTGGTGCCTGCCTAAAGCCATTTGGGACCTTCCCCTCTCACATTCCCCAGGCAAGTCAGAGATTAGGTAAGCTTCTCCATGCCTCAGTGCCACCCCACCCCCAACTCCCAGTAGCACAGAACAATCAGCATCAGGACCTGGGAGGGTCCGAGGCCAGGGTCACTAATGGTTTCTGGAGGCAGATGCTTAGATGATTAGTCTAGTCTTTCCCTTTTCTTCAGTTATAATGGAAATAGATTACACTTATTGAACATTGAGGCAGGATAGCCCTGGAGTTCAGAAATGGACTCTGGGGCCAGAGGTTTATGATCTTGACCAAATCACTTACCCTCTCTGTGCCTCAGATTCTCTTCCTGAAAAATGGAACTAATGACAGCACAGACTGTCTCATAAAGTTGTAGTGGGAACTAGATGAGCTAATATGCAGAAGAGTGCCTGGTATTCCCTGAGCATTCAACAGATGTTACCTGTCCTGTATCATCATCCTCACCAGCATCATCATCCTCCTCCTCCCTTTTCTTTAATGTCAGACCCCTTTCAATAGCTCAAAATATTAGGATTCAAACTCCAGTTTGTTTGACACAGATATGACCTCATATCTTTTTTGGAAGTACACAGGGTCTGTGTTATAAATGTGGTCATTAAATTCAACAAGATTCTAGCTGCCAAGAGGAGTAGGATGCTTCTTCCAAGAACTTCTCTGCAGCTGGGCAGACTCATGCTGCTTCTTCCTCAGTGGGCTCTGCTTGTCTGGTCTTTTGCAGATCTTGACCTAAAGTCTGCCCTCTGCTACTTACATGCAAACCTCACTGGTGGACACATGGGCATGTGGGATCTTGTGTAGCCTTCACAGAGATGCTTTGTATAGGTTCCAGAATTCTCTAATCAAGCGAGTGCAAATTCCTAGGAGAGAAATGGTGACTTGGGTTTTCCCAATCAAGCACGTTGGTAGTGAAGGAATTCATATCTCAAATGTACCTTATTTCCAAGGAGACAAGAGACCCAAACAAAAGAGACAACCAAAGGCCAACTGAAGAATAAGAGCAATGAACTTTCTGGAGGTGTGGGAACTCTGAAGGTAGACACTCAGAACTCAGTCCTGGGAATCAGATGAAGGTAAAGAACGGGGCACAGGCTGGGAATCCGATGACAAAGGAAGAAAAGAGCAAGGAAACAGAAAGCATTTGTCAAATTGTTGTTAGTAAAAGGAGATATCAGCTCATGGAAAATTAACTTGGGCACAGGTGATAATGACTAGACACCTGGGGTACAGATGAGCCAAGCAATAAATCTCTTCAAGTAACCTGCAAAGGAGAAGTGCGAGCGCCAGCCTAGTGTTAACTAGCAGAGGGCCTGCTTCCTGGATGCAGGGACTCCCAAGTATGAATGAGCATCAAGCTTGCCTCCCATGTCAATTAAAATGTAAAAGATGAAAGGATGGGGAAGCATGTTGATGACAGGGTTCAAACCTTCTGGGAAAGAAAACAAAAGGATCCTGTGAAGTCAAAATAAAGCAGCTGATAAAGTGAAGAGGAAAGAGAAAGGAAAACAATGGAATGCACCCTTTAAAGTTTCATGATACAGTTTAGCAACTGACATTCATTAATGAGAATGAGGGTTTATGATGCTGAGAATAAAACTAATAACAGTTACCACTCAGAGTGCTCACTGTGTCCATGCAACGATGTTGATGTTGACACTTTTCACTACAGTAACACACTTAGTATTCACAACAGCTCTGTGAGGTAGGTAATATTGCCATCATACTCATTTTACTGAGGGAAAAAAAAAAAGGACATAAACCAAAATTGAGATGTAGAGAAGATAATTGCTTGCCTGAGACCAACAGCCAGCAAATAGCAGAGGTGGGGTCTGAACCCAGGCAGGCTAATACCTGAACTGCGTTCCTCAGGACTGTGCTAGCTTGCTTCTTGGTAGAAGCAGGTTGAAAGGGTAGGACATGTACATTAGGTGCAGTACAATTAAAAGACCCAGACGTGAATCCTGATGACAATGTTTAAAGATCAAGAAGATATAAAACTCTACCAGGTCACTGAGCTGACACAACGTCAGGTCACCGGCACCTAGGAAAAGAGAATGGATGAGGAAGTAACTTTTTATCAAACAGCAAAGTTACTCTATCTGAATGGGGTTTAAAAAAGACTGAGTCCAGATGAAGAAGGAAATAGGTTAAATTTCTAAAACAGATATGACTCTTGCATTTTATAGGCAAGGAAAAAACTCAGAGATTTATGCTAGCTGAGACATCCAGGTTGCAGAGGATGTGAAGAGAGGAAAAGCAAGCAGCAAGAGGACTGTGATGCCAGACATATTTCTGAAAGCACAAGAACCTAGCCTGCAGGTTTCAAATGGTTCCCCTCAACATCCCTTTGGAAAGCAAGACAGAGGGAGGGATAGAAACACTGCTGACTCAATGATGAAGCTCAAGAAAGGACTCCAGACAAATCAGGGAGATGCAGGCAGAGAAACATAGCCTGGGCACGAAGAATCCATAGAGAAAGGGAAGAGCAAGTGTCCAGATAGGAACACCTGGGAAGTTAGGATTTAATTAAGGACAGTCTGCCTGCATTCACAAAAGGTGGCATGTCTAACAAATCTGATTTATTGAGGAAGGGACAAGAAGACTGACGGGGCCTAGTCGTGGGCATAAGGAAAGCCTTTGATACAGTCCCACAGGCTGCATCTGTGTAGGAAACAAGCACGTGTTACTGCAGTGTGGCCTGGAAAGGGGAAAGGCTGGGGCAGCCCTGGAAACAGGGTGGCCAACCAAGCAGGAGGAGAGCGGCTCTGCCAAGCCCTGGGCTGAAACCCTGACAGGTGAGTTCTGGCCCTGACTGTGCAGCTGCCCGGCGAGGCTCTGGCCAAGCTCCCCTGAGGGAGACAGATCCCATTAATGGCGCTGAGGAGGAGTCTGGATTAATCGGGTGCAGAAGAGACTAGAGCCTGGAAAGGGATGGTTTTAGCAGACTGCACAAAGAAGCCAGGGTGGCTGGCCCATTTGCAAGTGGACCTACGGGTGGGAGCATTACAAAACTCCAAACGGGTACAAGGGCCCGTGGTCTCCGCGACCCTCTGGTGGCCAGGTGTCCCTCTGGTGGGACTCTCGGCTGGCTCCCAGGCAGGCTCCAGGTACAGAGGAGGGTACAATGGAGCTCCCTTCTCACCAGGCTTGAAAACAAATCACTTACCACATCATCGCGGTCCTCCCACTCCACCTCCGAAAGGTCAACACTACTGTAGTTAGGTTTCCTCCGCTTTTTCCCTTCTTCATACTGGCAGGAGGGGAAGAGAAAGAAAACAATGACAAACAAAGAAAACATTTCCGTGAGCTCACTGGCCAGGGCAACCTTCATCATCCGAAGTCCTGGTTCATGCCTGAGGACTGTGAGTGGAGGGTCCTAGTGAGAAGCCCAGCAGCGGGGGCGGTCCTGGGGTTTCTGTGGCAGGAAAACCAAGCCCAGTCACCTGTAAACATTTGCTCCCAGCTAGGGGGAGTATACAAGCCAATTCTTTTCTCCCTATGAACTTACCTAGCGGACTCCTCACCTCTAAACATGCCAGATGCAGAGCCAAACCTTTCCCCTCCTTGGACATCCTATGTGTGCAATGCAACCTTCCTCCTCGACTCCAACACTTTTAAAGCCCACCCCTTCAAGACACAGGAAAGGGCATCTTACATAGTTTACAAAAAATCTAGTTATATCCCTCTGTGTTTTATACTTCTCCCATCCCTACCTCCTGCCTCATACCTACCTCATACTCCATGGAAACAAAAGTACTGATCTCCACATTTGGGCTCAACATCCTGGTAACATTTCGCAGACACACAGAATCTTCTACTTGCTATCACACTGGCCACAGCAGTGCTGAGCTAAGCACAGCTACTTTACCTGGAGTACATGTGGGTATTGGGACTCACTACCAGATTTAATGGCCATTAGGGCATTTCTCTGGAAAAGCTGATGAGTGCATTAATAACAGAGAAAGTTTTAGTTTTTTTCCCCCTAAATCACTGGTGTTAGTCACCTGGCAAGCCTACATTTTGTCAACTGGACAGTCCTGCGTCTGGATGTTCCTGTATCTAGGGCCTTTAATGCTGTGTTTATAATGTAGGAAAGTCTGCCCTCTGCTGCAGGCTCAGGATAAGCAACCCCTTTGCCAGTTCATAGGATACGGCTGACGGCATATTGGAAAAAATACATGTGTATGTATAGGTTTTTTCTCTTTTCCTTTTATTTCTAAATTAGTCATCTTCTGACTTAATTCGTAGGATTCTAAGTGAGACGCAGCATCACTCTAGGTGTTTTAAGAACCGCAAACCACAGGTTACCATTTTGGACACTGCTCGGCTACCATGGAGACAGGTGCTGAAGGCACATGGTGTGGAAGAGAAAATCACTGCTGGTGTACTGAACCAAACAGGTCCAAACCGGCCCCCAGAGAGTGGCCAGACAGGGTAGATCTCCCATCACTGTGAGGCCAAACAGGGTCCAGTGGTTTTCCTGCCATCTTGTCTTCCCTCAGGGCTGCATTTCAGGAACCCTGAGATATCCTTGGAGAGCACCCACCCTCACCACCCAGGAAGGCTGCCTTGCCTCGAAGGGGCAGTGGGCTCTGACCACCTTGGTCCACTGCCCTTCCACTCCCTTCTCTCAGGTTTCCAATTAACAGACTGTCACGGTCAGTTTTATGACATCAGATCCACTCCAGATGAAGGGGAAGCGAAGTGGTTCCCTCAGAAGCCACTGTAAACGATAGCGGATTCACAGTTGGATCCTGTTATGGGAAGTTCACTGTGCATAGAAGCTGTGGTCCTCAAGACAGTCAGGCTGGGGCTGAGCCTGTGTGACAGGAAAGAGGTCAGCAGGGCTGTCACCCTCTTCTCAAGGTGAGGAGGTGTGAGGGGGGAGGGGCACACGATGCTGGGAAGCCCACTTGTCCCCCAAGGAGCTAGAGTTGGACATTCTTGGGCCTCTGTTATCTGTGCTAATGCCCCCCAAGCCCTATATTGGTAAAAAACATTCCTGGGAGCCACTAGGCACCCCAGAAGTTCCTATGGCCCAGCTTCTGACCATTAAAGGCAGAACTTTCACAGTTTCTTGGGTAGCCTAGTGCTAGGTATATACTGTCTTTTGGAGGAAGTTCTTCCATTGGTCACTTCAAAATCCTCCTTTATTCACTTATTCAACATACATTTATTGGACACCTAGCAAGCACAAGGTCCTAAGGAGATAAGTAAAGTCAATTAAACGGTGCTTCATTCTTTCCCAAGGACTTCTTTGTGGTTTATCACTCTTAATTCTGCCTATCTACAGTCAATTTATTGCCCATGATGCCTGTGGCAAGTTAAATATCAAACTAAATAGCAAGTTAAATAAGATCACAGAGCCAGTATGGAGGAGGACACCCCTACCTACCCACAGCCCCTGACCAAATTTTCATGGCTAAGCCTCAAGTCATTTCAACTGCTGCTAAAGAAATTCAAAAAGACCCCCAAGGCCCTTCATCCTCAGAGAAGGTGTCCCCCTGTCTTTGTTAGAAGAGGAGAGCACAGTGGTTCTGCCACTTACTGGGCATGTGACACTGAGCAAGGCACCCAGCTGCTCCAAGCTTCCTTTTTCTCAATGGCAAAATTGAGAAATACCTCCATAGCCAAGGTAGGTTGAGACAATTAACTAGGTACTATATGTAAAATGGCAAGCCCATCCCTGGCACAGCATGGAATAAACCCTTAATATGCATGTAGCTAATGTGAGTCCTGAAAAAGTCATAAGCTTCTTGATGAAGACACAGGCTCATTGTATACAACTGGCTACTATGTCATTTCCTCGACATGAAGGAGACCATTTAATAATTTGTTGGGTCACTGTTGCACAAGCCATAGGGAGGCAGAAGATGTTTGCTGAAGATGATGGTGCCAGACCGTCACACTCATATGCCTCCTCTTGGTATGTAAGATACTTGTGTAGTAAACATCAGGTTGGGACTCAAGACTCTCCTGGAGAAAACTTCATAACTGTGCTAAAGAACCCAAGTCCTTTTAGACGACACGTGGCAAAAGTGGAATCCACAGACATAGATTCCTTGACTTTTGGCCATTCCTAGGTATCTTCCTTCATTGTTGGTAATAACCACTCAAGAAATTCAGTACACTGCACTACTGGTATTCAAGAAACTGGCAGAGATTAGAGAGTGAGGGGAAGGAAGATTTCCCAGCATACCGGTCTGTAAGTCACCATATTCCAGTAAGTCTCTAATTTAACTACATTGAAAGAAACAGATGGGACTGGGGACACCCCCTCTGGAACTCTACTTTAGGAATGCCCCTCTACGATGTCTGCTTAACCAGTGAAATAGGTATGAAATACTTTCTATTTGGGTCTTTATTAATGAGTGAGCTCCTTTAAAATATAAACAGTAGTGTCCCAGAGTGACTACTCTGAGTAAGAAAAGAAAAACTCAGTAGGCTGTTGCATAGATAAAACAGGTCAAGGACAATGAGTAAACTCCAGCATGATGACCCTAAATCCACCTAATCTTTTCTCCCATTAAGAAAACTTACTAGATGGCTAGAGACTAGACCTCCACTCGGAAGACACCTGGGCTGTGGACCACCACCACCTAACCCCCACATTTTCCGGGGTAATCACCTTGGCTTTCCCACAGGGAATCCCCTTGGACCCCACACTCAGTAAATATAGTTCTAGCGAAGGCAAGACCATCCTGGTTCAGAAGGAAGCCAGTGAGCTGAGTATGTGAGGGATACACACAACTCTCCAGGACACAGTGATTGGTTCAGGACTGGGGATGTAACTCATGCCAACCCACATGAGACTCAGTCTGGTATGCTTTCCTGGATTTATCCAGAAAAACTAGCTCTCCATCTATTAGCATCACTAAGGCAGGAGGATGTGAACTTGAGCTCCTCGTGGCCATCTCTGCCACTACTTGGAGAGAGCCTTCCTGAGAATGAAACCAGTGCAGAGGAGGCAGAGAGAGTACATGAAGAGAGTCCTGAAAGCACGGTGTGTGTGCCTGGATCAAGCTGTGCCTGAAGTCTTTATACCTTTGGGTGTTTCACGTACCAACACATTCTCTCCAGATTACCCACCTTCCCTTTTTAAAGATTTTTTAAAGCTGGCTTGGGTTTCAAGTGTAAGTATTCATCAGAGTTCCAACTTGTATATATTTAGTATCTTTACTTTTTCTTTTTAAATGAACCATTTTTAAAGTACATTTTAAATGAAGTATTCACAAACTCTGGTACTTTAATGATTATTTAGAAACACGTGATTTGCAAAATATCTCACTGCTAATCAAGATAGTCCACTGTGTTTGAGCATGGCTTACCCTCTGTACCTGCTTTCCCCCGGGAGGACATAGGTGTGGCCACAGTGTCAGAGAGTGACAGAAAAAGAACTAAACCCTCGAATCTCTGACTCCCAGGCCAGATCGCCCCTCTCCCCTGGGATCTGGCCTGGGAAGAATCCCAGGTCCCCCAGCCCCACTCCCTCTTTCCCTTCGTGAGGATCTCGTTACTGGGGCTGAGGCATCGGATATGGCATTTGTTAGTGTATCTATAAACTGTAACTTCCTTTGAAAATATGATTAACGAATTGCAAACGGTTTCCAAAGGTTTATAAACAGATACTTTGAGAGCCACGGGTAGGTTTGTAGTTTTTGGTGCCTGTTTTATGAAAAAAATATGTGGGGGAGAATTTAATAAGGAAAGATATTCTGTGCTATGAAATACTTTGAGGTGGAGTTTCAAATAAAGGCCAGATGTGGTGAACACACAAACCAGCCTGTGGCCTAGGAGGATGGGGCAAGAAGGGCACCTATCTGAGGAGCCAGCGGAACCATCGGGGGTCTGCCGTAAGTGCCAAAACCTTTCTGGCAGTGTTTAATTGTCTGGATGTGAGTGCCCCTTTGTGTTACCTACAGACTGATTGTGGAAGCAGAATGGGATGGGCTAAGGTGATGGCCATGTTCATGTGGGTTTGAACAGAACAAAAATGCCTTTGCTTTCTCTGTGTTCCTTTGGGAAGGACTAAAGGAAGTCAGCTACACACATCCATGCAGCCTCTGTGAAACAAATATTATGTGTGCTAATAATTGATAAACAGTACGTGCTGTTCCATGCTGCCAACAGGAAGGAAGGAGTTGGGGGTGGGAGGCCCACAACTGGAGAGGAAGAGGCCTTGCCCAAAGCCAATGCCATCTGGAGAAGGGGTGTGGCCAGGGGCTGGGAGCCAGCCTTTGTCTGGGCAGATGTTTCTCTTGGGAGGCAGTCACGGTCCTCAGCTGGTGAATACCTTCACTACCTCCTCCGAGGCCCTGAGTCTCCTCTTGTCTCAGAGGCTGAAGTGGCCATTTCAGGAGAAGGAAGGGAGGCACATCTTCTTTCCTCCATGTACAAAAGAGGAGGACCTAATGGCCACTGGGCTCTTCATTCCTTCACTCTTTCATTCAATCACTTGTCCATACGCATATCCAAAAATACTGTTGGACACCGATTATTTATCAGGCCTTGAGCAAGGCCCAGGTGAGCCTTGGGAAAGCATGGAGAAGCTGTTTGAGAAGGATCATCTTCCGCCCTCCAATTGCAGATCACCGTTCACCAGGCCAGTAAGGAGAGCAGGGAAAAGCCAGGGCCCCAAAGGGAAACTCTGGTTCAAATCTGGTCTCTACACCTACAAGCTGTATGCCCAGGGCTAACCTGTACTTCTCTGAGCCTGCCTTGCTCCTCTGCAGGATGGAGATAAGAGCACTCAGCTCACAGGGCTGCCACAGGAGCAAATGGGCACAGAAATGGTTGAGCGCAGCAGACATCCTGACAAACAGGGCTGGGGCAACCTGCCACCCAGACAGCGCTAGTAAGTGCTGCTGTTGCCCCGACTGATGAAATAGGGCAATGCATGTCAGCATGCTCATCCCTAGAGACGCCGTTCATGGGGTGAAATGGTTCTTAACATTACAGCTGTTTATTAATACTTCTAGTCCTTTAAAGAGGCAGTTCAGCTTGGCTCGGGGGCCCATTCTTCTCAAAGTCAAAGGGAAGGGTCTCAAACAAGGACGCGGTCCCAAGGCCAGGTGGCCAGATGGGCCTGCGACAGACTGATGGTCTCTTCCCCTAGAATTTGCAAATCAAGGTCTCTGACTGTCACAGCATGTCCTGCCCCAGAGGAGATGGCCGTAGGGAAAGGGAGTCTCAGTGGTATCAGCCTCTGCCCTACTGGCTATGGTCTAAACGGTTTAAGCGTTTACAGTTTTTTAAGATCCCCTCCCACCCCGGTTATACATGTAACAACTGCTCATTTTAGAAAATTTGAAAAATAATGAAAAGTGCAAGAAATGGAAAAAAGATTGCCCTCGCTACTACAACCCAGGGATCGCCACCCGACATTCTGCTATCTTTCCCAAAGGGCAAGTATTTTGAAGCAGTTACTGTTTTCAGTTTTCTAAGCTCATTGTTTCTCCAGCAAGGAATTTATAAAATGTAGCAACCAATCTGTTCTGCTTTCCAAGTGACTGCTTTAAAAAAAAAGCAAATTTGTTTTTTTTCTGCTGGCTAGCTCCCCCCTCAACTCCCTATCATTCTTCTTGAAGAGGGCATTTCTTGTGCCAGGCACGGTGCTAAGTGCTGCGCGTGTATCTCCTGCAATTCTCACAACACCAAGAGAGGAGTAATTCTTCACAGACGGGAAAGACGCAGAGCCCAGGGATGTCGGTCACACAGTGGCATGGCTAGCAGGCACTGGAGTCTGATTCCTTCCCAACTCTGCCTGCTTTCTGAGCCTCCAGTCTTCACCACCCTCTGCACTGCCTCCCTTAGCTGGTCCCTTCTCATAACTCACTAACTCAGGGCAATCGCTGATAGCACTTCAAGTAGCCAGCGTGTTAATGGTGGCAGAGCCGCCTTGGAAGCCAAATCCCACCAGCCATTCATGTCTCTGTTAACAGCCAACTCACTGGCGCTGGCTTGAAACTAACCTTGATGGCCAGGGGTGCAAGAATCAGCTTTAGGTTAAGAACAAGTACAATACTGTGTGAGTACGGTAAGCTAAGGATCATGCCACATATGTCTAACATACAATATCATATTTACACGATGCCCAATAACCAATATTCAACTCAAGGTCTCAGAGAAGCCTGGTAGTACCCGATGGTATCACTGATAAAGGATTTCCAGCAAAAGTGTGACCCTCTGGTTGTGTGACCCCACCACAGCTCAGGTAAGACACATGGTTGGATGTCATAGGCACTATGGCAGGAGAGAAATTCTGATGAATCTGTATTCAGAGCTGAAATCCTTTGCGTTCATGGGAAGATGAGACGCCCAGATACACCAGAGGGAAAGAGGGCCATGAGGGTGTGTATAAAGGCAGTCAGAAGGTGGGAGAGAGGCAACAAGGGCATGCCGAGACAACAAGCTTTTCCCTTTTTCTAAAAGGCACTGTGCTCTTATTAATGAATGTTTTTAAGTGTCTCGAAGATGAAAAGTTCTACATGCTCTCCTAGTGTGATTACAAAATCCTTTTGATCGCTGTAAGACTATAACAGCTCTGGTGGGTTTTTTTAAAACAACGATTAACTGGCCACTTTGAAAATCCGAATGACCTTTATCTTAAACAGTGTCCTCTGAGTCACTGGAAATGAGTCACACACACTGTGAGTGGGAAGGAGGTGGCCAGCCCCACCACCATCGTTTTTGCAGGTCAAATGTGGCTTACTACACAGAGGTTGGATTTAAATTCTCCTTCTCAAAAAGCCAGTCTGTCTTGTAATAGCAAGCTAGTCATAAACATGAACATCACGCTGAGTGGCTGAGGTGGGAAGAACTTACTGCGCTAGCAAAGGGACAGGGGACAGGGACTCTGATGGGACAGAAGAGAGGCACCTTCAGACCTGCTGACTCAGGTGCAAGAGTGATGCTAAGAAAAGACCGCCTCTCCACAGAGAAGAAAGAAGAGTGTACATGAAGGCTACATATAAAATAAAAATGCATGTGGGCGCCTGGGAGACAGCTACTCTAATAGGTTAGAACACTTTTGAGACAGAATGCTCTTCAGAGCTTCCTCGGCAAGGGTTAGATGCAAGACAGCATTCAGAATGAATTTCAAAGTTTCAAAAAGTTGCATCAAATTCTTTAGCATGGAAATGTGCCATGTTCCAAAGCCAATTTGATAGAAAGATTTCAGAGACCACTTGAGTCATTAGGAGATAATATCTAGGGTAAAAAGAGGACCTTTATAATCTGAGAGTATGTCTATGACTTTTGACAAGGCACTTTTTTTTTTTTTTTTTGCATTTACAGAACTTTATCTGGTATTATTCCTTTGAGAAGTTAATTATATATCAAAAGACTCTTGGGTATGTGGAACCTGTCAGACCATTTTGAACACGGGGTACAATTAGGCACCACAAATTGATTCCAGTTTTGAAATGGTAAAGACAATGAATTTCCTTATTCACTCAAGTAAAATCACAAATTAGTATCAACCAGCACTGCAACACAGTAATGTGTCAGCCTTCAAATGATGCTGCAGCTAACTATTCACTGTAGGTGAGTTCTCTGTGGTGCTGGCTTTCCTCCTGCCCTCAGTAACATTCCCAGTGCCTCTGCCCAGCTCAATCACTGGGAAAAGGACTCTAGTCTCATCCCTCTTTGGAGGGATGGCAGTCGGAACAGAGAGATCTCTCAACTTCAAGGTCCTTGTGCTTACTGACATCAAGGGTAGGAAGCTGGCAATGATTTTGCAACTGAAGTAAATAGAGGGATGCAGAAAAGAAGGAAAGGAACCATTCCTTCCAAGCCAGCTGCCATAACCCTGGACTCAGGTGTATGCCTTATGCCAGTAATGGTATCATCCTGCATCACACTGCTAAGCCTTCATGACCCACGCATGCATGAGTGTATGTGCGCAATTTTGGGAGCTGCTTGGCAGGATAGCTTTATTTTGTTTTGCTTTTTTCCTGATAAAGTTTTTAAAGATACTTGTGAAGGAGGAAAAGACATGTAGAGATCCATCTTTGTGGCCACCTCTTCCATGAAAGTTTCTCTGATCCTCCCAGCTAGAGTCTCTTTCCCTTCTTACTCAAGGTAGCCCTGTTCTCCACTTCCCTGAGGACACAGGGCTTTGCAGCATAAACATGCATGTGGCTATTTTTTCCACTGACCTGATCTCTGCTCTAGCCATGTCCTGACCACCAAACACAATGGTCTCATCAACCATTGGTCCATCCAGCCCTCTGGATTGGTGACTGGGCAAAATGTTTAGTTTTGATTTTTTTTATATATAATTCTCAGTTCTACTGATATAGCTTTTAAAAAGTGTTTCTGAATGCATGCTGGTCTGAATAAGCCCAAAAGACTTCTGATATCATTCATAACTTATAGGAAAAACAAAGGTCCCCTGCAAGGCTGACTGAGTTCTCTTATATTTGCCTGTGACAATGGAGACATTGGCAAAGGCTGGAACACATGAGTATAATAAAGAAAGAGGCCAGTGGGCCAGGCAAAGTAGCCAGGCTCATCAAACTACCACATTCACTGCTTCTACTAAGTGTCTCCTAGAATTGAACTGCATCTCTCCATCCCTCTTGCCATCAGCTTAGTGTTGGCCACCATGATACTGGTGTTGATGAGGGTACATGTCTTCTAAGCACCCATGCCTGGACTCCACCCTCCAATCCATTTTCCCAAGTCCTGCCAGGGGGATTCTTCTGTAACCCTAATCGGATGACACATCAGCACTCAGTCTGAAATTCCCGTTACTTCTCATAGGCTGATGTCCAATGTTTCCGAATGCCACAAATCCCCATCACCCTGCCTCTGCTTGCTGCTCTGGCCTCTCACCACTTCCTGCCTCTCACCCCATACTCCCCAGCTAGACTGTGCTCACTGCTAGAAGGGTCACTGTCATTCTTGCCATCAGGTCTCTGCACATGCCACTCCATCTGCTCCCAACTCCCTTCAACCCAACTCAGAGTCAAGCGGCCACTCAGCACTCAGCCAAGACATCAGCTTCTCTGGGAAGTCTGCACTGGCCTGTTCCCAGTCAGTTCAGGTCCTTCCTGTATCCTCTTCAGCGTCCCGTGGTAGCTCTATCTCCATGACTAACACACAGTACTGCAAGGTCATTGCTTCCTTGCCCATCTCCTCCACTATGTCCCAAGCATCTTTGGGAAAGAGGCTATTTCTTGTTCAGCATTGAACCTACATTGCCAGGAGAGTGCCTGGCAAAGAGTAGTTTCTTCATGAATATTTGATGAATGAGTAAACAGAATGAATGAACAAATTAGGATGGGTCCTTACTTAATAAGTACACTTATAACACCAATCACATGCCTGGCCTATTCTAGGCATTTCATGTACATGAACCCACTTAATCCTCATAACAATCCCAGCAGTAGGCACTATTTTTGTCCTCATTTTTCAGGAGGAAACTGACTAGAAGGAGGTTGAGCAACTTGTCCAAGGTCACACAGCTGATAGTAGCAGAGCTGAGGGTGACCCTAGACTAGGGTGACCCTAGACACCAGCCTCAGAGACTGTTCTGCTCCATGGAGAAACATGTACTGGTGAACCTCCCATAGGTGGACCTGAGTTTGCTGCTCAGTGCCTGCCTAAGATGTGTCCTTCGAGGACACAGCAAGGGGATCATGGCAAAGTGACCTGTAGTCATCATCAATCAGCTGCCTGGAATTCCACCTTGAGCAGAGCTGAGTTTCAAATTATTAACTCTCAAAGGAATCTTTCCATGAAATATATGTGAATGTACTATTTATACTTATATTTGAACCTGGATGAAATAGGCATCAGTTAAGGGCATCCAACCCACAGAACTCTCAAACCTGCTGCAGTACTGGGAGTCAGACAAATGTCTTTACCTGTCCCAGTCACACCCAAACCCTCTTCCTGGAGTGTAGCTAGAAACTTAGAAACTCCAGAGGAGGCTTTTTGGGGGAGAGTGGGGGAAGAAGCAGCATCTGGGAGAATTAGAAAATTTTAACTGATTCTAATACCCAGGATACATTTTTGAAATCCTTACGTTTCTTCACTGGGGAGAGGTAACAGCACCCCATGATGCCTGTCAGCTTCTGAATGTCCCAGATAAACCTTCCACAGGATTTTTTCTCCTCTTTCCTGTTTATCCTTCCCAATCCCAAGAAATTAAGCTTAGCTCACTGGGCACATCTTTCTGCTTGGGCACATTTCTGCCAGGCAGGGTCCTTGTCTATTTAAATCTGTCTTGAGCATCCCTTAGCAGAAGGGTTCTTGGGCTTTTGATTTAATTTGGAGTCTGTATGTGTGTATGTGTGTTCCTTTTACATGATGTTCTAGATTTGTTTCCTGCAGAGTCTGGCCACCACTCTGCATGGGGTGAATTATGTTCATTTATCTGTGGGACTTTGGTTTTATAGTCATTGGGTCCAAAAAGAGGCCATTGTGACAATGATAAATGTCCCTTGACTTGCTCCTCAGGTGGTCTCAGTCCTTCCAGGGAGAGACAGGCACACAAAGCATCGAATTTCAGACTTGAACCCAGAGATCCCTGGGGTGAGGCTGGCAGGCCAGCCTGTCATTTGGGATTTCTGGCCCTGGCCAGCTGGGGCACAAAAGCACTCCATCCTATGAAATCCCCAGCCACAAACCAAAGAAATGCCAGCTAGTGGTGGTGTTGGGGGTGTCACCCGGGTCCTGTCCCAAAGAGAAAGGGGCAAGTGAGGCTGAGAAAAGCTTTCAGCAAAAGCCCTGCCTGGCTTAGCCAAACTGCTTTCTGGCCTCAATATCCCAAATTCATTCCTGATTCCCTTTGCTATGAAAATATCCATGGAGAATGTGGAAATGGCACCTGGGAGGTGTTCAGAAATACATGTGGCCTGTCACCTGATTACAAAAGTTGACTGAAGAGCATAATGGTTTGGGCACCTCCTTAATGAAGGGCAACGGTCAGTTCAGGGGTGTGGTGGGGATTAAAAGATTGTGCCCCAAAGCCCATGTTCTCAACCTTTTTATTTGCATTCTTTGCGTCTTATCATTTAGGATTATGTAAAAATGACAGCTGCTTATAATTATTTGGAGGTTTGAGTTGCAATAATTAAAAACATCTGCCTTTATCTTACCGCTACCAGACTTAACCCCTCGAGGTTGGGTCTATTGAACTTCAAAGAGGGAAGCAAAAAATAAAAGAAAACTCCACACATTACTAACAAATTTCTAGTGATTCATTTAAATGTATAACCAGTTATTCCAACAGCCTTCAAACCTTTAATTATCTCTTAAATATATATAATTTGGGACTGCTAATTAGATAGCAATTTAATGCTCTCATGGGGATTCAGATGCACTGTCTTCTAAAATGTAAACTCACAGAGGAATCATCACTGGCATTCAAATGATTGAATTCTTCAGTTATTCAAATGAGGGTGGGCGTTTACACTGTTGAATCATATGAATATTCTGCTGTCAGCCCCAGCTGTAGGTTTTACAGGGTCCTCAATACACTGAGGGTAAGGCTAGATTTCTCCCAACTCTCTGGAGAGAAACAAGTCCAGCTCCTCCTCGAGGAAACCTAACCTCAGTCTCACAGCCCAGTCTGGTCTCTTCTTAGATGAAGATGGCTCTGCTTTTCTATTTTAAGGAGGAACAAACTTTCCTGGAATTCATAGTTATGAAAGCTTTAATGCTTGCTTCCCAGAATTCTTCATGCTGGTCTGCCTGCTATTGTCTGGGCAGTTAACATTTTAATTAATAACTCTCCCTACAACAGACTGCTGCAGATGGAGGAGGTGAGGGTTTCACTTTGCCTTGAGCTCCCACTTCCTGTGTATTCCTACCCCCGTTGAGATGGTCCTTTAAATTATATAAAGATGTGCATCACATGGAAAAAAGCAATTGATCAATTAGATGACATTGGACAATGATGGAAGCCAGCTCTCGCATCTCAGCCTCACAATGTGGCTAGGCTTTGCATTCCTGAGCCCAGGCTAGTAGCTAGCAGCTGAGGCTCATTTCCCCCACAAGGGGAAGGAGGTGCAGACAAATCTATAGGAATTTTTAACAGATCATTATTCAACACATTGCCTGTAATTACATTTTGATGAGCCTTTTATTGCTAATTCATCATCCAAGATGGGGTACTCTAGATATGAAATTAATCTAGTAAAACAAAGGTCAGAGTGTGTCCAGTGAAAAGAAAAGCTTTGTCCTCATCAAATCCTTTTGCCAAACAATAAAGCAGCAGAGAATCCTATCTCTAAACCATATTTCCTTAAAGTGCCTTCTCCATTATTAACAGCATAAAACTAACACTCTCTGGTGCTTGTAAGTGCAAGCAGGCCAATGTGAGGTGAATATACATGCAGCGCCCCGAAACAGAGATGGGAAATGTGCCTGACACCATCACTTTAAAGCTAAGGTATGTACGCACACAGAACTGTATTTGAAGCTCTAGTCTAGAGCAATCAATTTTTGCAGAGACATATCAGTCCACTGGTGTCTTGGTTTGAGTCCCCTCTGAAGCAGACCCTAAGACCAGGATTCAAAGGCAAGGTTTTTCCTTGGGATGGGTTCCCAGGGAATGCCTGTAGGGACATAGCAAAGTGACTCAGAGACAGAGATGATGGGCAGGCAGCCAACACAAGTTGCATCATCGAGTATGTTAGCGCTGTGGGCACCCCAAGCTGAGTCTGACTGCAGGGGTCTGGGAGCCAGTGTGGAGTAGGAGTGTGGTACAGGTGTGGAGCCCACCTGGGAGGTGGGAGTGCTCACCAGTCTTTGGTGGAAGGACGCTAATTCCCTGGCACATCTCGTCCGCTGCGTGCAGGAGAGGAGTGAATTCCAGAAGTCAGAGAAAGTCTTCACTAGGGTTTTGGCAGCCGCAAGCTAGGCTGGCCCCCACGGAGGTGAGGGCCGAGGGGACATGGGTAGGGCATTCACAGAACTACTCCACTAAGCGTGTTCTCCAATAGGAATTTATCAATAAAACCTCAAGGCGCTTTCCCTTGTCCTTTGGAAGTCTGTCCTAAATCTACCCAGATTGCAGACACAACATCTTAAATCTCCCCGTGCCTCAGGGTCTTTGCATACTCGGTTTCCTCAGCCTGAATTAGTCTCCACTCTCTTGGCACAGCAATTTCTTCTCCCCCTCAGGGCTACAGGGCTCAGCTTAAAATGTCATCCCTAACACGGGTTCTCCTTGACCATCCAACTAAAGGTAAGGGCATGTCCCTACTTTTTTCTCTCAGGTCCTTGTTTCCTTTGGAGAGGTTATCCAAAATGTGCAGTACTTTTTATTTGCTTACTTATGAGCTTAAAAAAGGCATCTTCTCCATGACCAAATGAAGGAAGAATTATGTCTGTCTTATCACTTGATCCCCAGCATCTAAAAGAGTGCCTGGCACAGGAGAGGTGTTCGATAAATACATGCCAGATGAGGGAAGGAACGGTGGGAGGGAAGGTGGGCTACAGCAACACAAGAAGGAGCAAGTTACACATCTAGGTGTCTGAAGAGCCTTCTGTTGCTCCCTAATATGCTGGACTGGATCACCAATTGTGAACTGAAGCTCACAGGATGCAAACAAACTCCCTGAAGACTTCTCTAGCCACCCCTTCCACAGCTAGACACCAAGTCCTTTTATAAATTCTCCTTCTTGTCAGTATTCCCACCCTGGTACTTAATAATACACTGTGTCATTGTGTAATCAATTTCCTATACATGGGTCTTCTCTCCCATTTATTTATTATTCCACTTCATCTGCTAGGTATCTCTCCAGGCCCTGGATATGCAAGGGTGAATAAAATGCTATTTGATTAGTGACTTCAGGTTGCTTGCAGTGCAGTGAGGGGACAGATGTGTCAAGGGACTTCTATAATGTAGTGTGGAGCCTAAACTCAAAGACCTGTGCAAGAAGCCTGGTGGGACGAAGGGATAGGGTGGTGTGGAGAGGAAAGTTTTGGGGGGTGGGAGTGGGAGAGAGGGAGGCAGTAGAGAGGATGGGTCAGAGCCACACCAGCAATGCTTCCCAGATTTGGGGATTTCACAACTGTATCAACCAGGCTGCTCTGGTTGTAAGCAACAGATACCAATTCTTTATCACTTGAGCAAAAGAGGAATTTACTAGAAGTGTATATGGAAGCTCTCTGTTCCTACCACAATGAGAGATTAATGAATTAATTAATATGAATGAATAAATAAATAAAGGACCTGATAGAGGGGCTTTTGCTCTTGTCTTTTCTTTTCCTTCCTCATTTCCTTCCTTCCTTCATTTCCTTCCTTCCTTCCTCTTTCCTTTTCTTTTAATTCTTCCTCTTTCCTTTCTTCTTTTTCCTTTCTTTATTGGCATACTAAGGACTTGAGAAAAACAAACCTTCCATGTATTCTTACCTTTGTATCAGTCAGGGGCCCAGCAGGAAGCACATGGCATAGTCAAGCTGGCTAATTAAGGAAGGTTTAATAAAGAGGCTATTGGAACAGTGGGGTAGGGTGTAGGAAACTATAAGAAATGGTGCAGTACCCTGAAGCCAGAAGCAGTGAGGACCTTCTCTTCCACTCTGCATGAAGGGACAGAGGAAGGAGCAGTCACAGGAGCCCACAGAGAAAAGGAGGCTAATGTGGCTTTAGATTGGGTGCAGCCAGTCCCAGAGGACACAGGGTTGAAAATACAATCCCACCCCACTCTCCTCTCTCCATTTCTTCTGAGTGTGTGTCCCCCACTAGCTAAACTAGTTGTGTCCCCCATAGCCGAGAGCAAAGGAGCCACCCTGAGTGCCATGCAGGTGGTGTGCGGGGGCAGAGAGCAGAGGCAAAAAGGAAAACTGTCCACAGAAGCCAAGGGAAGCCCTCTAGCCCAACTCTCATTTTATAAAAGAACCTTATAACACTGCTTCAAATTAAGGAAGTTTGTTCATTTGAATAGGTTTAACTTTATGAAAAATGACACTGTTCATAGTTGTCTTTTTTTTCCTCTGAACATTGAGCCAAATTTGCTTTCTGACTGACAGAGTCCTTGGCCTAGGCATCAGTTAATCTCTCTGAAATAAGCACTAATGCACAGGATGCTGTGAGGACTTAAAAGAGGCAAAACACACAAAGGTGGTAGGCACAGAGCCTGGTTCTTGACACGCTAAGTAACAACTGCATTGTCACTGTTAGTCCCCTCTCTGCTAAACCCCATCTATGTCCTACGTGTCCATGTACACACCCGGCCACAGAACTTGGGGACCAAGAGGCTGTTGAGTTCTTGAGGTTTGCAGAACAGAAAGCCAGGCACCCCTCTAATCTGCTTAATTCTGAAGCTCACGAGGTGTAAGCATTCCCTGCTCAGGGCTGCAATGCTTCCAATCAAGTGTCCAGACCCAGGCAGTTCCAACTGTTGCCCTCAACAATTTCATCAAGTGGAAAGCACGCAAGGCTCTGTTTTCTCCTTTGCCAAATGATGTATTTCAAAAAGAACAGGCTCGCTACGTGGGGGTCACGCAGCCTTGTTTATTTTTTCTCCGAGCACACACTCCTCTGAGCAGACACACTTACTAAGCATCTGTTCATTCTTTCTTTTAAACTAAATGTGATGGATTCAGACCTGGCGTTAAGAGGAGTCTCCTGGGCTGTGTTTTGAGAATGTGTTCAGGGACCAGGCACACTGCAGTGCCCGCGCGCCACCTACTGGCCGGTCTCATTCAGTTCACAGCAGTCTGAACAGAGAGTGGGCTGAGATAGGATTCCAGCCTTTGGGAGCCATAGAAAGGACTATAAACGAGGCTAGGTCCCTACCCCCTACACCACGACAGGCTGGGGCCAGCACGATGCATGGTTCTGAGACCGGAGAGAAAAGTCGTGCCTGGTCCAGCCTGAGGACAGAGATCCCGGGAAGCGTGTGGGAACCCCCACTGAGAAGGAAGAAACGTCCTCCAAAGTGGACTGTGGATGCAGTTGGTGTGCATATCACCTCCTCTGGGAAGCCCTCCAGCATCTCAGGGCACCCTTTCTCAACAAAAAAAGATGCTTCCCCTGCGAGCACATAGCTCTTCTTGGCCTCTCTCGCTATCGAGAACTCTTGCTTTGCTCAATGAGTTCCTTGTGGGCAGAGACATTCTTCTACCTGCTTCTATGTCTCCATCAGCTAGCACAGTGCCTGACTTGAGGAACATCTGATGAATGTTTGCAGGCCAGCAGGAGGGCGGAGGCAGGGGCAGAAAGAAAGAAGGGCTTGACCAATCACATGAGCTTCAAGTTTTGTGTCCAATGTAGCAAGGACTCAGTAAACGTTTGATGAGTAAACATGTGACACCTGCACTTCTCATTTATTGTAGGAAACTGGTACCCAGATATTTAGTCACCAGCACCCTTCAAACATCATCAAAATCACTCAATAAATATTTACCAACCACGCCCTAGATACAGCAGCAAAGTCACAGGAAATCACAAGGGATGGGGCAGGAGAGGCTGAACATAGAGACCTTTCCCAAGAGTGATAAGTGATCCTGAGGAAACTAAAATAGGGGATGTGATGGGGAGTGATGGAGGTGATGTGTGGCTCCTTTGGTCAGAGAGCAAGGATGCCTCTCTGTGGGGGTGACATCTGAGATGAGACATGGAAGCTGAGAACAAGGCAGTCACAGATGTATCCGGGACAAGCTTCCAGGTAAAGGGAAGAGCAGGCACAAGGATTTGGAACAGAAAGGAGCTTGGTGTTTCTGAGGAATGGACAAAAGGGCTGGAGTATACCTGGAGCACGGTGGGTAGCCACGCAACTCCGGCAGGTCAGAGAGGTGAAGCCAGATCTGGCAGGGTGCTGTGATCATGGCCTGGAGTTTGGGTTTTACTGTAAATGCCAAGGGAAGCCAGACCATCTGAGTGATGCCTGTGAAAGCCCCTGCTGACTGCTGAGTGAATAATGCTGGGGTGGGGGTGGGGGGGTACAAAAATAGGTGTCCAGAGCAGAGCTCAAAGGGAACTGAAGTCATCCAGGAAAGACAGGACAGAGGCCCTGTCAAGAGTGACAGAGGGGAGTGGACTTGGGGTGCATTTTGGAACCAATAGGACATGAGGGTGGATGGCATGGGGAGGGATCCAGAAAAAGTCAGTGCTGGAGGGCACACCCACACCTGTTGAACTAAAAAGAACCCTTAGCATTTGCAATGAGTGGGTGTGGATGGGAAGAAGAAATGAAGGAAGATTAGTTGAGGCATTCCTGGTCCAAAACTTAAACAAAAAAGAAAACGATTAGATGCGTGGGATAGAAGCTAGTCCTTGCATGACTGAGGATCTGCATCATGATATAAAAATCACATTTAAACTTCACATTGAACTTTTTGGGAATGACACAGAATCTCCTCACAGGGCCCATTGCTTGAACTAAGTCAGTGGACTTCAATAAGGATTCTGATAGCGGTCCTTCCTTTCAAGTTCCCATTTAAACTGGTGTTTGATATGCGCTGTCTGCTTAGCATTTAACATATTTACATGTGTCCATAGGAATGTCCATTTCATTCCTTATGAGAGGACTTTGGCATAAGAATATTTACATTTATTAGCATGTTCATGTGTCAATCTGTGTTATCAATGACCTTCTGCCAGGGTCCATCTATAACCCATGTGCAACAGCAAAAGGGCACAGAAAAATGAACTGCCTGGGCGTCCACGAGAACAAAGAAACAGAATCAACATTTGGAGTGGGGCGGGGACAGTCAAGGAGTAACACAGGGACTTGCTGGTGATATCAGGCAGAACTCAGGCTGTGGGTAACTTCCAGAGGGAGTGGGGCAATTCAGTAATGGGGAGATGACACTGTTATCTGCAGAACTTGGGATCCTTAAAGAGTTAAGCTGAGTTTGACAGAACAACAGAAACGGTTTGGTGTCTGAGTGTTCTGATGTAGATAACCTGACAGTTCAGTTTTCCCACCCCCTGGTCTGGGCAGCACAGTTTGGTTTAGGGCATCTACATGGGTTAGGTGGGAAACCGTGGGGCTGAAACAGGCAGAGCCAATCTATCCTGACCCGACAGCCTGGAAGGGAGGTGCCGAGGCCACAATGGAGGAGACTACGTAGCCCCCGACTGTTTGCACAGACTCCCAGGATGAAAGACTGGTGGTAGTGGTGGAGCTTGTTCTAATCCACTTTAAGGAAATAGGAGGTGCTGCCATCTGTTTACACTCTAGACTGGGTTTAAAACATCTGGTTCAAAACGTCTGGCTACACTCTAGACTTGTTTTGTTCCATAGGGCAGCCTCAAGCCACATGTGGCTCTTGAGCTCCTCAAATGTCGGCATTGAGAAGTACTGTGGGTGTAAAACATACACCAGCTTTCAAAGATTAGTATGAAAAAAATGGCCAATATTTCATTAATAATTTTTATATTGACTGTATGTTAAAATAATGTGATTTGGGATATACTGGGTTAAATACAATATAGTCTTAAACTTAATTTCACCTATTTCCTTTTTAGATGTAGCTACTAGAAAATGTTAACTTACACAGGCAGCTCATGTTCGTGGCTTGCGTTACATTCTTCCTGGACAGCGCTAGTCTAGACAGATTCTCACTATAATCACCTGATGATGACCCTGTTATTCATCCATGTGGCTGCAAAGACCAGGCTTCTCGGTCACTCCCATCCTCCAGCCACTCTGCCTCCCATTTCCTGAAGAACCAACCAACGTAGCACAGTGAATTTAGCACATCCAAACTGATCTGGGGGCTCCTGGTTCTGGCTCTTTCTAGTCATTTTACCACCATATTGCTTGGTGTCTCACCTTCCTGTTTGTAACATGGGGATATGCACTGCCTCATGGAGAACCCCAGCTCCTCAGCCTGGCACCCCCAGTTGTCTACAGTCTAACTCTAGGCTGCCTTCTAGACCCACCTTCCACCCAGGCCTGCCGTCATGCACACCCTTGCCTTGAGCCTCTGGGCCTTTCTACTACTCCAGCATCCTAGGCTTGCTATTAAATTAGCTAATAATTAAAAGCCTTAACAACTTAAAACACTTTGAATAGTGTCTGCCACACAAAAAGGAATCAACGAGTGTGAAAAAAATGACTAAGACCAACAACAACAGTAACAAATACAAAATGCATCTTCCCTAGTTGTGTCTATGGTTACTTTTACACCCTACATATAAAATCACATCCATTCTATTTGATTTTGAGTTCTCTGAAGTGAGGCACTTCTCTGCAACCACTCTGAGCAGCTTGCTCAGCCCTAGAACATGGTGGCCATCTAACAAACGTTGAGGGAAGGAATGAAGATTTCTCTCCATCGTTCCCAACTTCCATCTCATCCACCACTACACCCAGTGGCCCATGTGACTGGCTAATTTTCATCCAGAATAGAAACCTTCAGCATCCTTCCTCATCTTCTGGGCTTGAAGATACAGTGCAAACAGCTTTTGGCAAATGTCAACGCGGGCTTCGTGGAAGTGAGTCCTAGATTTTGCCTGCCCCAGGCTCCTCTGTGGAGGCTTGCCTGTGCTGTGGCTGCTGGAAGGGAGCCTTCTTTGTGTTCTCTTGGTGGTTTGACTAGGCCCACATTCCAGGCCTCCTTGGGAAAGGCAATCAACTCAGATGTCCCTTTCTTCTAAAACCGAGGGGCACACGGATTACCAAAATCTCAAAGAAAATAAGATCATGGCAAAGGTGGTCCCTTCCTAGTCTTATCGCCCTCAATGCTCTGTAGGGCAAAAGAAAAAGAGATATTAGGGGCTCCACATTTTAAGAAAAATTCATAAAGCTCTCAGAGACATGGGAAGAATAAAGTGCAAGAGGAAATCAATTTAAACAGTAACTCTAAGTAACTGCTTTGAAATAGTTTTAACCTGAATGTTAAAGAGGGGCAGAGAACAAGAAAAAACTTCCAGATGTTTAATAACTACTCAAAAAGTGTTCCTCAAGGTCTGACTTGAATCCTTCTTGCTGTGCTATTGTCCTATTCCCCACCCGTGATATGGCCCCCAGCCCATGGTAAGATAGCTCCATCAGCCCCCAGTCTAACACACGGGACCCAGCACACCAGGAACCGGATAAATGTTTGTTGAATCAACATCGGTTAGTCTACCAGAAGTCACAAGCAGGTGGCAAGGACAGGGTGGCTGAGAAACACTTGGACAAAGACTACAGAGAGCCCACTTATCAACAGAAAAGTCTTACTTCAGCAGTTTTGCCAATTAAACCAAAGCCAGTCTGCTGAGTAAGGCTCCTACATCTGAGCTGTTTTTGGAGACACTTCATGATTCACACCCAAATCATACAAGATGAAAGAAAATACTGGATAAAATCAAGCCAAATATTAAGTCTGGGGGGAAAATTTTATTAGACAAATAAGAAAAATATTGGTATTGTGCTTCAGGAAACCTACTTCTTTCCTCTGCCTGCAGGGGCAGAAACAATCTCAGTGGCAGATGGAGACGGAATAGGAGTTATTTTAAGTGAGTCTGCTCCATCCTCTGCACTGGCCACAACCTCCCACTTGCACCCACCATGCTAAGCTAGCAGCCTTGGCCAGAACCAAGGGGAACATCCATTTGTAAGAAGGATTCGATTATATGGCTGGGCTTGGAGAAGGCCAATCAGGTTGGAGTGAGGATTCCCCGTCCGAGCTGGCCAAGGAAGCTGCTGGCGGCTGGCTCTCCCCAGCCGTGTGTGAGGGTCTGACCTGGTGCATTTACATCGGTGCAGACACCGGTTTCTGGGGGAAGCACACCAATTACATTATCCTGAAGGACCCAAAGTAAGAGAAAACTGAATAGTGGCTTTGGAGGATCCCTTCATCCATTCCCCTCCTGAGTCCCTCCTCTGTGCTGAGAGGCTGCTGGTGAGGGAGAAGGGGGGATGAAGCTGCTTTTGTTGCTCCCGTGAACAAGACAGAGAGAAACAAACCACTTGTATGTGCCAGAGCTGGGGTTATTCCCCCCATGTGGACTGATTCTTAACTGTCATTCTTCAGTTTCTGCAGCTGCTAGTATATCCTTATTGCTACTCTGAAAACAAACAGACAACAATAGCAACAACAACAAAACCCTTCGGTTTCCTCACGTGGTAGGGCTCACACAGAACATCCCAGTGTAGCTACTGTCTGCTTGTCTTCTAGCTCAGAGTTGGCCCAGAAAATTGAGGGTGTGTGTGTGAGAGAGAGAGAGAGAGACAGACAGACAGACAGACAGACAGACAGACAGATACAGAGAGATAGAGGGAGGGGGAGAGACAGCAGGCATAAACAGGCTTAGCTGCGGTTGCACAGACTAAGTTGATACCAGGTTCAAAGTAGAACTGCATGGAGACTGCATGATTCCAAGGACTCTGTATCTATTCACTTGTTTTTGTGTGTATACAATCCCTCACCAATGTTTATCACAATAATCGGAACCAACTGAATAATAAAAAGTGTTCTTTAAATCCACCCCCACCCCCAAGCATCCACCACCACCATGTCCTCCCAACCCTTATAGCAGCCAGGCATAGTTCAATAAAATCAATAAAACACAAACGGGGTGCCTGTATAACCGCCACCGTCCGCAAAATGTCCTGGGGCCTGCTTTGTCACACAAGGCTCTTTACTTGCATTATCCCATTTACACTGACAACCAGTAATATTACATACTTTGGTTATGGCAAGATTACAAGAGAAAATGATGCTCAGAGAGGCTGTGTGACTTGCCCAAAGTCACACAGCTGGGATATGGCAGGACCAGGAATCAAGGACAACTTGTGTACTGCTGAAGTGGAATTCCTTCCACTTCACCGCTGTCTTTTTCCCAGTAGGAAAATGCAAAACTCAAGGCAGGGTCAACACTCACTACTGATCACATTCATATGGGTTAGTTCACGTAATCCTCAATGGTGGGCATCACGCCAAACCTCTTCTAAATATGTCAGGGCCTCAGGGTCACAGACTGATAAATGGGATAGATGGCTCACTGACCTGGCCACTCCTTATGTTCTTATAATGGATCAGTTGCAAAATGCTTCATCTGGTTTGGGCTTGGGTTCTCACAAGTGAGACGTGCAGCATTTGCTTGGGTCACCCCATTTATGGGAATTTGACCCTAGCTACCATTTCCAGTGAAATCATTCAGTGCAATGTTTCAACAGTGAGAAGAACAGAAATGACTTGTATTTGTGAGTATTTGCACTGTCAGGAGATGATAAGTCTTGACTGGTTGGCCTGTTTTTATAAGAGCCTTTTGGCTGCCCTCTCAGTGGCCACAGCTCTGGAAAGTACATGAGATGGATTATTTGCAAACAGACCATTTGCTGCATGACCAGGAGATATAAAAGACCAGAAAGACTTCGTGAGTTGACTGTGCAGATGGGAGCTGCTCATTTCCATTGCTATAGAGAAAGGAAAGGTACCTTGGTGACTTCTGACATCTGGTTCCATTTTGTTCCTTCTTTAAAAGCTGATACATAGAAAGTTATTCATTCACTAGCGGAAGATCCAGGTTTGATTGTTTCATTTACTCTGATCCACTCCAACTTGGAATAACTAAGCACTAGGAGCCCATACTCAGCCACACCAAATATATAACTCCTACCACCCACCAACAGGCAACCCCAACTGGAAGGCTTAGAAATGGGTAATGTGCTAAGCTTTTTAAACTTAAATGTGTTTTTAGACTTAAATACCCTTAAAAAGTTAGTAGGTTTTTCAATCGGACTTTTCAATGATTCTAAGTTACGTTTGGAATTAGCTAACCAGTTAACTCAACCTTTTTTTGATAAAAAGATTGTTGAAGTCAAGTATTACCTTAAGTCCCATCCTGAAGCATGCATATGGGATCCACATGATGTGGCCATGACTCCATTAATATCAGGGCAATTAGAGCAAAGTTGGATGATGATGGAGCTAAAACATGGACTTTTTCTAAACAATGATTCAAGCGAGAAGCAAACTGGTCCCCACGATGTTTCACCAATAAACATTTGCATAGCAGGCATTGCTATTTTCTAATTTTGATGAAAGGGAAAAAGACATGTGGGGTGGATGTGCGTGCGTGCGTGTGTGTGTGTGTGTGTGTGTGTGTGTGTATAGCTATAGGAATGAACTACACTTTCTTTGTTTTGTTTTGTTTTTTGTTTTTTTTGCGGTACGCGGGCCTCTCACTGTTGTGGCCTCTCCTGTTGCAGAGCACAGGCTCCGGACGCACAGGCTCAGCGGCCATGGCTCACGGGCACAGCCACTCCGCAGCATGTGGGATCTTCCCGGACCGGGGCACGAACCCGTGTCCCCTGCATCGGCAGGCGGACTCCCAACCACTGCGCCACCAGGGAAGCCCTGAACTACACTTTCTTAACATTCAAAAGCAGAGTTTACTATATTACTCTTTATACTTTTATATCTTCCTTAAAATTAGCTAACCGCAGACCGAAAAGGATGTCCTTTTTTCAACACATTACAACTAGTCCAGGGATGGCAAACATGTGGTGCACTCACTGCCTGTGCCCCTCCAGAGTGCACAGTGGACCAGGGCCTCCTATCTGACAAGCCTGGCTGCCCTTCAGAATGCTCCTCAACACAGTGCTCCAGGCAGCCTCTCCCCAGGGATCAGAATGGACCGTGATATTCTGGCTGTCCTGGATTTGACCTAACTCCACTCACTTCAGAGAGAGTGAAAACGATGCTGAAAGAAAATGGTTTACATGTCAGCTCACCAAACAATGCTACTGGATACAGCTTAGGCAGGACAAGGAGAAAATCTCAACTGTTTCAATTAAACACAAATACCTTCAAGGCAGCAGGCACTGGGCTTGGGTAATGTATTTTGGGGGCAAATCCCATCAGAATGAATTTCCAGGGATCTTGGATTTAATCTGTTGTATCAAATGTAACTTTCAATAAGTTGGTCTCAGACTGAAGTGTTAGAGACCATTTGTTATATAAAGGTATCTATTATGATGGGTTTCAAGCTGTCCAGAGTTTAAAATTTTTCCATATATTGGCAGATGTGAAATAAATATATAAGTACATATAGATATATATGGATTTATATATAAAACCATGATAGTAAATATATTTACCCTACATTATTTACATATTTTATGTCAAAATGCTAGTTATAAACTATTAAAACAACCTTTTAGAGACGGTATTATGAATTGAGCGTTTCAAGTGAAAACTGCAAAGTGTAATTACTGTAGAACTGAAGAAAGTCTTTTAAAATCATAAAGGGAGAAACACAGAAATAAGTATGTCTCTTACCAGTGGTCTGAGTTCTGGATGCGTCAGGATATATCCATTATTTGTGATTGCAAAGGCATAACCGTGAATCCCTAACTGTAAGAAGAAGCGAGAAAGAAGCCTTCATTAGCTTGCTCCCTGGTGAATTCACAAAGCAGAAAGCAGCCCGACATTTAGTAATGTGCAGCTTAAACCTGGCATTCATAGCCCTTATCAGCACAATATTTCATTAAAATGAATGCAAGGCACTGATCCTTGACATTTGGTGGAAATGAAGACCTGTCACAGGATAAGCTCAGCAAATAGCACAATTTAAAATGTCACAGACCCACGCTGGCATCCAAAGCCCTTACTTTGATTTATTTAAAACAAAAACAATTATATTTTCTAAAAGGCAAGTGGCTAATGTTTCTGGAGACCCTATGTCCAAGTGAACAGAGTTTTGTCAACCTGGGTGTCTTCTCTCTCCACCTGAGATAAGGCAAGAGGGGCCTCCCTCTGAGGCACACCTAGGCTCCCTACAATTTCACACCCCTAGGGGCCATCGCAAGCATGCACTCTCCTAGGCAGTCATTTTCCATAATTCCTCAAGGATAAAAGTGTCCCCACCAGCCTATATAGGAGCCTGCCAACCCTTTTTAGATCCTTTCGTCTTTAAATTGTGAGGCTGCCAAGCTTTTCCATGCATGCTTCCATCGACACAAAGCCTGGGTAATTTTCTATGCAGAGCCTCACTTAATTTATGTTTTCTGACTAAATGGGACTATGGGAAATAGTTTGAGAGCAATGAAATGTTTTACTAGCTTTAAAAAGTATGTAATCAAATTTAACACTGCACTTATTTAAATAATAATCCCAGCTTTTTGACAATATTTCTATTACACAGTTGACTGCACCCATTGGCTACAATAAATTTACCTACAAATCATTCATGTATTAAAATGGCCTCTGGCATAGAACCCATACTGATCTCTCTCTCTAAAGAAAGAAAATGTAACCCACTTTTGCCAGAGCAGTGAAAGGGGAGAAGAAAAAGAAATCCTCTGTTTTTTTCCAACGAGTTATTTCATAGTTCTGAGCCCTCACTGTTACTTTTCTTGGAAATTCTCTGCTGCTCACATTCTTGAATATGATACTATTAAATGATCCAGACAACAGAGTTTACAAACCAAGAATGACCCTGTCTGCTTGTTAGCTTAACGTCAAGGTGATGTGAAATTAACTTCAGGGAATTTAACACCAGAAATTAAAAGTTTTCCTTGCATTACATAAAGTAAATATGCACATGGTAGTCAAGGGCAACAGGCATTTTCTTCTGGAGTTACCTTGCAAAGCAAGTCTTAATAAGATTCTACTTGATTCTAATGATAAAAGTGTATTTCATTATGCTGTGAAAGATAAACCAGCTATCCTCTGAGATGTATATTGTCTCTTTCATCTTGTCTCTTGGAAAAAATGTCAGACACAGTCAACACTGCGTTAATTACCTTTATTTATGTCCCAGTTTAATATGGACTGCAGGGGTCAAAAAAGACTCAGAGAGTTTGACTCTTTCCATTAAAGGCAAAAGTGGTATTTGGTTGGAAATTCACAATGAGACCAAACAAATAATATTTTATAGTCAACTAATACATTCAGTGCCTTCTAATTTACATTCCTTCACTTCTTGGTCTGCTTGTAGGAAGTAATACTCAAAAGAAGGTAAAACTCCATGCATATGCCCCCCCTAATGCCCTCTACTTTTCTTGTGTCAAAATGATAATAATCAATTATTTGTGAGGTTGACTATAAGTAATCAAGGCATCAGTCAAGGCCTTTAATTATTTAATGCCTGTCTCCCTGCCAGAATATAAGTTCTGTGACAGCCAAGGTCATACCATGTGCTTATGGAGAGGTAGCTGGCATGGAGGGAAGAGGGGTAGAGAAAGGAGAAAGCAGAAAAGGAGGAAGGAGGGAAACAAAAGAAACTGAATTGAGTGCAGATACTACAAAGCTATCCTAAACTCTCTGCTTCCTCCCTGGGATGCAGAGACTGAGCTGACCTTCCCACACAATGTCCTCTACTCACTGTTCAACTGCCATCTCTACTTCCTTGTTGCTCACTCATGCCCGACCCTACTAGAGTCTGCCTCTGCTGTGACCCCTTGCCTACCAAGATGCCACCAGAACTCCTTTCTTTACAGTTGCCAGTGGCCTCCTAACTGCCAAACCCTATAGAAAGCTCTCTCTCTTCCTGGTTGTGTTAGCCGACTGCCCCCTCCTCCTTGACACTCTCTAGTCCCTCAGCTGCCAGGACCCACACTCCCGGGTTTCCTCCCTTTCATAGGACACTCATCCTCCACCCACCTGGATGCACTAATTTTCCCTAAGTTTCTGTCCTCAGCGTCCCTTGTCTGCTTTAGCTCTCTCTACCCCAACACGATTCATTAACCACCTGGATGCTGTTGATCTCCAGATCTGTGCTCCAGCCTTGGCCTGTCCCCTCAGTGGCAGATCCCAGTATCCACGTGTGTGTCGGCCGTCTCTGCCTGGACATCCCAAAGGCGCCCCAGGCTCACCCAGGGCAGCAGGGTGGCTCTTTCCCTTAGCGCTGCTCTTCCTGCTCTTCTCTCTCAATCGGCGGCACCACCAACCACCCAGACTCCTCAGCTGCAAACTCCTTTTTCTCTTTCATCCCCGACTTCTTGACCTAAGTAATTACTAATTTTTCCTCCAGAAATCACTCAGATTCAACTCTGCTTCCCCACCCTACCATTCATGTAGATTTAATATAACAGATTGCCATAATGGTCCTACCTCCACTTCCTGCCTCAAAGCTTGGCCCCAACAAAGTCATCCTTCAGATTAATCAAAGTCAAAGGTAACTCTGACTCTGTTGCTCCCCTTTGTAAAACCCACTAAAGACCTCTTTCATGTATAAGATAAAATCCATGGGCCCAGCCATCAAGTCTCCCTGGGATCTGGCCCCTACCTAGTTACCCAGCACTGCCTTCTTTCACTCATGGCCTCTCAAGGGCACACGACAGGGACAACACCACCCCTGCAGTTGTTTTCTCCCACTTAGACTTTTACTCACACAGTGGGAGCTGCCCAGAGCACTGCTCCTTCCCATCTCCCCTGAGCTAATTCTCACCCATGCTATGAGCTCAGCCTCAGGATCTTCCCCTATAAAAGGTCTCTCCTGTTGCACCGTCCTTTCCATACCATGTCTCCATAAAACCCTAAGAATTTTTTCCACTATTACCTTCACCCTAATACATGAAAATGCTACACTTACTTTTCTGCCTGCTTCTCAACTCTAGCTGGTTGTCTTTCTTTCCTCTGCCTTGTTCTAGATAAGGCAGTGCCTCCCCCATAAGAATGGGCTCTTTGTGGGGAAGGAATCATCTCACTCGTTTCTGACTTCTCCAGTCTCTAGCATAATGTCTAACACATGACAGGTGCTCCAGTTAAGGTTTGCATGTATTTAAGACATTCACTACTTTACCCAAATATTACCTAGTTCATCTTTAAAGTTTGAGCTAAAGTAAATATTGAACATGAGCTGAAAAGTAGAAGCTGATTTGCTATCGGAGGTACATAGTCAGTCCTCCTCAAGCCTGTACCTGAGAAAGTCTTCTGACATTCAGAAACTATCTGGTTAACATCCTTCCCAGGAGAACAGTCTGGGAAAATAACATCAGAATGTTTTGTTGGTTGGTTGATGGCATATGGATATAACCTAATGTAGATGTAAGAACAGAAACTGAGCAAATCTCAAAACACATTCTGTGGATGAGTCTCTCAGAAACCTTAAACTTGTGTATGGCAATGTCCAACATTTGTTTTGGGCCCCAAATCAATATACAGATGAAATCTCTAATTTTTGTTTCATCTGAAATAGAACCAGTCTTCCTGTCCATTCTAATGTGCAGTCCTGTGGAGTAATAAAAGAACAGATGGGACACAAGGCCTTCCAGCACTTGGGGCTGCCAAAGGGGCCCTCATCCTGAATCATACTCTTCTGGAGGCCAGGAGCCTCGAGCTCCAACAGCCCGGGGAAGGAGGTGCTTCCCTTCCAAGTGCAGAGACTTTGGGCTAATGAAGTGAACCCAATTATAAAATGGCTTATTACATTAACAGAGGCTGTGGTGTCCGGAAATTATTGCTGGGGTGTTTGGAATTCTTAATAAAAAGTACAGGAAGTCTGATTGCTTGTGGTAAAATCTATGAAGCTAAGGGAAAAAAAAGAATTCTATCTTCTGGGAAAACCCCGAGAGCAGACTCATCTTTACAAGGTGTTAATCAAGAGAAAAAGGTATAATTTGCACTCTGCTCCCTGGAGCTCTCCTCTCCTAGATGGCTCACTCTGCCTGCCATGCACACCTTTTCCCCAAGGCTCTTGTGGGAACCAGAGGAAGGATAACTTAGATTAAGGTATGTCATACGTGGGTCTCTCGTTCTCAGACCTTAGGAAAAGCCTAAAACAGAAGTGCCTGTATTTCAGACACTGCTGGTTAATTTTCTGTAGCTGATCTTCCTCTATCCCCTTATTATACTTCGTTTCATTTATCTTTTATTAGCTGAGTTATACTGAGAAAGTTATTTCACGTATCCTCATCTAAAAACGGGGTCAAGTGGTACCCACTTCATGGGAGTGTAATAAGGATTCAGTGGGAATAGTGGATATAAAGCACTTTTACCATACCAAACACACAGTAAAAAGTTCAATGAATGTTTTATTGTATTATTTTAGCCATTAATATTATTTTTAATATTTTAACTATTATTTAAACTATTACTATTATTGTCCTTTATTGTTTCTAATGTCTCTAGGGTAATAAAGGCTAAAAGTCTGGATTGCTAGTTGTGAGACTTGGTGAGATATTTAAACTTTCTGAGCCTCTGTTTCTTTAGCCAAGGGTAATAGCAGTGTCTACCTATTATTAAGTGAGATAATGCTATAAAGAGCTTAGTACATTGCCTAGGAGAGGAAGCTCTGAGAAACAGACTCACAGGGTAATTGTTGTCAGTTCCTGTATGTTCACACTTTCTTGATTTACTGGGCATATATTAAATAGTGGCCCTATATATGGGCTTCTACATCTTCTTATATGGTGCAAGAGGATTAAGAGTGTTAAGGAAGGTGGGATGCCCTTCCTTAAACAGTAAGCCAGCAATTCTGGGTACCTAAGTCTGGGGATTTCAATAAAAGTAAAGTCCACTATCTTTAGGGGCCTCAAATACCCTGAGTTTCCATCTCCGGGGAGCTATACAGTTTCCAACATGTGCTTATGTGAGTTTGGATCAACCACATGTCCTATCATGCTCTGGAAGCTTAACTTCAACTGTAAAAGCCTTGCTGTTGAATGAACCTGGTTGTCAGGGCTCCAGGGTGACAGTAGGAAGAAAGACTTTTGTCATCTCAGTAAACCCAATCAGGAAAGTTCTTTTGTTAAGGAGGCCACCTTTTGTGAGCCTGGACACCTGATTTTAGATTAGAGTTCATTTCCTCGTATCATGAAGGTGGCTTTCTAATTTGATCACTTAAATGGAATTGGCATATGGGAAGAGACATGTCTTGCTTGTTTAAAGAAGTTTCCTCTTCTAGGAGTGGAGCATGTGCTAAGGACCAGCTAGGAAGCGCTGGGAAGAATTTAACCTTTTGGGTTCTCTGAGAAGGTTGGGCCAACAGGTGAGGGTGCAGCATGGGCTTATGGAGGGTGGTGATAGCGCTGATGTCCAGGGCTAAGGGGAGCCCTAGGAGGCAGGGATACATACCCCAAGTCTGAACAATCCCCTATGGTCCTCACTCTTCAGTTCTCCATCATCTTCCCATGGCCTATTTTGCTTTCTTAGGAAAAACAGTGTAGAGCGAGATGATTTCAGGTGGCATGTAGGGCCTGTGTTAAACTTTATAGCCAGAACCTCTAGTAAGAGGCAGCCCTTTTAAAAATTTCTTCCATCCTTCCAATTATATCAAAAATAAACTTTCCATTAGTATATCTTTAACATTTGCCTTTAATACTAACTTAAAAGAAAAAAGAGAACAGAATTCAAGTTCAGAACCTTGGAATCAATTATTTAATACTATTATTTTGTTTTTATAATTTTTTTTACAATTATCTTCTATAATGCAAATTGACACTGGCTTTTCTTTTTAGAAATGATGGGTTTCCTATCAAAATTTAGTTAAGTGAAGAAAGTTTCAGGCTGATTTACAAGTGAAGTATTAAGTAAATAATGGTACAGAGAGTATATGAAGTAGTATGTGAATGGCTTAGATCTGCTCTAAGAATGTGGATCTAGGCTCAAATCACACTCACCACTTCCTACTTATGTAGCCTTGAGCTCTGTGAACATAAGCCCTGCAAACCTGAGTTTCCTCATGAGTAGAATGGATACAACAGCACTGCACTTACCTGAGGAAGGTTTCTCAACATGATGGGGGTAATGTTCGTTGCACAGCACGGAGTACTGGGCAAATGTTATCTGCTAATATTATACCTTGAGACATCCCATTTTGTACCACAAAATGGTGCTTTTTTAAACAGGTGTTTTCTGCACCTGTCACTTTGCATCCAACCCTCTGAGGGGTGACCTGTTCATTTTGGCTGCAGTCATCCATTTAGCTGACTTGCTTGGATAAGGGCTTGCTGTGATGCCTGGTGATCTGTTCTCTTGCTCTTATCCTGGCCTTCTGTCAAAAAGGTGGACCTATCCTTGTCGTCAAACTTAAGAATCTTGCCTAACACACATGACCTTGTATCGTAAGCCTTTCCCCGTGTCTTTCAAAATTCTTTGAAAACCCCATTTTCAAAGGTGGCTGAGAATCCCAGCATGTGGTTGCCTAGTCCATTGTTCAGTTAACCCATCGTTCTGTTGGGCATTCTGGGTTAGCAAAGGATCAGTGGATGTGAAGCCACAGGTGTCAGAATCTGGTAGGAAAGGTGTCAATAGCTCTCTGCAAGCAGTACTCCCTGTGGAAGAGGGCTGCAGGTACCAGGGGCTGGGGGTCAAATCTGTCCTCTTGACCAGTGTGTTACCATTGCTCCTGACTGATGACAGTGGTCAATTCTTCACACAAATCTACAAGCAGGTTCTATTGTTATCACCATTGGACAGAGAGGAACTAAGGATTTGAGAGAGTTGTCCATACCCAGCTCCTCAGTGATAGAGCTGAACTCCAAATGTATCTTCTTCCAGAGCACTAACCATTGCCTCTTCCTGCCAAGGCCCAGGAAGAAGGGCCTCTCACAATGGTGGTGAGGCAGGCTCAGCACATCAGGGAATGAGGTGGTAAGGGAGGGGGCCCTGCCAGTTAGCCAAGAATCTCAGATTCCCAGCCCAAAGGAGCTTGCCTCCCTCCAGATGGGAACGGAAAGAACCCTCGTCAGTCTGTGAGTGGGCCAGAGATGGAGATGGGCGAGCTGGTCTGCTTCATGCTGGGGGAAGAGGGGATGGTATGGTCTCAACCCTTGTGCAGCCAGGGGAACCATGTCAGTCCATGAACTCCTCCCAGGACAAGGAGCAGGGGCTGCTTCCTGCCCCCCTGCACTCCCATGCATGCATACACAGAGACGGCTCTTGGGCAGTTCCATAGCACTGGGATAGGGCTTAAGGGGACCTTCCTCTTCTCACCCCTTGATTTGCTTTTCTGGGGAGCCCCCACTAGGGAACAGGTGAGAGTTTTCTGCATGGGGTTCAAGGACTCTCTGGGCCATCTTCTTAAAAGGAAAACCTGCATGTTACTCCCCTGGCTAACCTATGTATCAGAAAAATATAATGACCATATCTCAATTTACGACTTCACATGTGGCTGTTCAGGCTGAGGTTAGAAGAGATAATTAAGAAAAAGTGCCAGTCAAATGAAATTTAAAAAGATCTGTTCAGTAATTCTGCAGGTGGTACAAAGAAAAGACAATGTGTTACGATGGTGGGAAGCAAAAGGTTGAAGCTGGAACAACACTGCTCTAAAGGTAGTAGAGCCTGAACCTGACTTGGATGGAAACCAGGCTCCTGGCCTGTCCGTTGCTCTGATTTTGTTAAAGTGCTTATTTAACCACAGCAGCCAAAGAACATAAATACCAAGTAATATCATCCCTATGGGCCACAAAATGGTTACTGCCACCGTGTCCCCTTCATAGCAACTTGCCAACTCCTGCACCCAGCCTAGGTGGCAGTGCAGTCTGTCACTGTGTGTGCCTGCCTGCCCCAGAGAGGGCAGATCCAGTCTGTGGACCTCTGGGAAATCACATGGAGCTTGGGATGCTTGTTCTCATGGAAAGAGGTTGGGCTGCGGGTGGCACTGGGATGACCCATTAGAGCCCCTCTGTCCCCAAATGTGGAAGAACTAAATAAACCAAAGAGTAGTTCTGGGAACAGAGTGCTGGGAATATAGCCAGGTAAGGGGGAAAGCATGACCCTCTCTCTCGAGGTAGGGCTGGCCTCACACGCAGAGCTGGTTCTAGCATATCCACCCCCCGCCACACCCTTTTCTGAGCCCTTTCCATCTAGTGTTTCTTTTCCATGTTGTTCTAAACTCCCAAGGCAGTGGCCTACCAAGGCCTGCCCTAATCTCTTTGTTCCAAAGTTACCTACTCCACCCTCTCAACTATCCCCAGAATTTAAAACAAACTTACAATTCCCTTAGTGCCATAGGTTTAATGCAGCTTTAGGAAAGGAATATTAATTTGTACCCCATCACCTTCCAGGATAAAGGGAATACGTAGTCGAGAGTCAGAGACCACTTTTCTTTGTGCCTCATTGGGTTCCTGTTAAGAAGTAACAGGTTTTAGAGGGTCCTCAGATTGGGGTGAATCAAGATTGGCTTAGAAAACCATCAGAGGTGTAAGACCTGTGGAGAACCGCACAGACTTGTGTAGATTTCCACAGACTCACACAAACCTGGACAGGCACATGTAGACCTAATCAGACCTGCATGGACTATTATTATTCTAACAAAACAAAACAAAACAAAACAGAGCCCTCTAGAAGAGAGTAGAAGGGCCTCCTTCCTTCATGTTTTCCTTGTCACTACGGCAGGTTGTGAAATTATCTTGTGCATTTGGCCCTTGACTATTAATTATGTGATGCATTACCTTGTATTTGGGGATGGTCTTCAGAAGTTCTTTCACTGGGACATCTGTGCCGACCACACCCAGAAGAATGCCTTTCGATCTCTGTTGAAAAGAAACATTAAACAATACCAACAATAGTATGTTAATTTGGTAGAAGAAATAGAACCTCCTGAAAAGCCACACATCATAGATCACTGTCTGGTGCCTTCTTCAAACTGAGAGAGATTGAAGATTAACCTGGATCTCTATGAGGGAACCTCTTCTATTCCCCATCCGCTGCCCAAAATATTCCTAGGCAAGAATGGTAGCTTCTCAGGCCAAACATTACCTACTATATATCCCTCAACACACGCCCATACCAAGACACCCTAAAAACCATTTTCTTCTCTCTCCTGAAAATCAAGAAGCTAAGGACTTATGATCATTAATCAGTTTCTCTTATGGAAACTTTTTATAGGAAACACTTTACATGTTAACTACTTTCTCAATTTACACTGCCATCTGGTGCCCACGAGAGAGAGAGAGAGAGACTAAATAGCCAGAGAAAGATGCAATAACCCTAACACATTTTTAGCAGCAAGCTGGAATCAAGGACTAAGGGGAAGGAATAGGCCTCCAGGGTCCCAGGTCCCAAGGTCAATGTGGTGTACTAAACTTTCTAATGTCAGAAAGGGGCTTCTAGAAGAAAATACTCATCGCTGTTGTCTGTTGTTTCCCCCCAATTCAAGTGTCCCCAGAACCTCAGGCTGCGATCTTATTTGGAAATAGGGTCTTTGTAGATGTAATTAATTAAGGATCTCAAGGCAAAATCATCCTGGATGTAGGATGGGGCTTATATCCAATGATTTGTGTCATTAGAGGAAGAAGAGAGGACAGAGAGATAAGGAGAGAAGAAGGCCATGTGAAGACAGAGGCAGAGATTGGAATTATGCTGCCACAAACCAAGGAACTCCTGGGGCCACTGGAAGAGGAAAGGAAGGAGTCTTCCCTAGAACTGACGCCTTGATTTTGCACTTTTAGCCTCTGGAATTGTGAGAATACATTTCTATTGTTGTAAGCCATCCTGTTTGGGGCACTTTGTTGCCACAGCCCTGGGAATCTAATTCAAGGCTGGTACCTGTAAATCAGAGAGAGGTTAACCCACTACAATCAAGGATTCTTTCTGGGGGTTTCCTTCCTCTGGTCATTTAAACACTTAAATTTTGGAAAAGTGCTACAAACTGTAAAATGATGCCTGCTTGAATTCCTCTCATCTATTTTTTTTTTTTTTTTTTTGCTGTGCCGGCTCTTAGTTGCGGCATGCAGGATCTAGTTCCCTGATCAGGGATCAAACCTGGGGCCCCTGCATTGGGAGCACAAAGCCCTAACCACTGGACCACCAGGGAAGTCTCATCTCTCATCTACTCTTGATTTCATGATGCTACCAGCAGGATTAAAAGTGAGGAAAAATTATACACCCTCCATCCTTAAATTAAATGAGTAAATAAAGGGCACCAAAGCTTGAGTCAGAGGGGGTCTGAGATAACAACCGTCCTAGCAACAAGTAGGAAATCCAGTCACTGTACTCACAGTTTCGTTCTGCTTACTAAACACAGGCATGGCGACCGTGGTCATCAGGACGGGGCCCTGACCATTGGCAAGCTGGATGGAGACAGAAAAGCCAGTTACCTGAGAAAGATCTAGGATAAATAGTGCTGGAGGCCATACCCTTTGACTATCTCATCCTTTCCTGACCAGGGGCTGTTGGGAATGGACCAGGGTCCACTCGAGCCTTTATGGCATAGGTGGGAGTGCAACATTCCTCCACCCTGACGTGCAGGTGAAGATCCCAGCCCCTCCTCCCCAGCAGGGGAAACAATGTCAGTTACCATCAGTCACTCCAGCTGATCTGTTTACTGCATTCAGCTATTTGAGTTCAAATAAAGCCCTGTTTGGATCTCAGTGATTCATTTTATTTTATTACTACAGACTGACTTTACTGTTTTACTTTGCAGACTTTTATGTTCAATATGTGCAATATTAATGCTTCTCCTTAATCTGGAAATTGAGGATCAGAAAGCATGAGCATAAGGGGTTTTATGAGTTGCCCCTGCTGGAAACAATGGAATCTGGAAGCATTTATTCTCCCCAAGGTAGCTGAGTCATGGCCTTTTTGAACTTCTGCGTATCTCTGTATTCAGTCCCAGATGGAAAACAAACAAAATAAAAACAAAATAAAAAAATAATTTGAACAGCTCATCTTTAAATCACTGGTAAGAAGCTGAACATCCCTCCCGGAAGAAGAACTCTTGAAATTTGGCACATAATACACTTCTGTAACTCACTGAATTGCATACAAATGCACTGAGACCACCATCCCAATCGTCCTTCACAACAGTGTTAGGAGAAAGGCAGGAACCCCTACTCTGCCCCATTAACAAATGGGGAAACTGAGTCCTGGACCACAGTAGGCTTTGGTCCAAGACAAACCTCGTTCTAATTCTCAGCTTTGAATCTTTATTAACTGCATTATCTAAGCCTTCATGTCCTCATATGAAATAATGCCAAGTATTCCCCAACAGTGTTGCCATGAAGATAAAATGTGAAACTGCCCAGCAAGGTACCTGGCATCTGCAGGTGCTCAAAAGATGCTAGTTTCCTTTCCCTGCCTTCAAGGTCACATGGCTAGCAAGTAGCAGAGTCTCCAGTAAGATCAAGGCATGTGGCACTGCGGATAGAGACCAAAATTGGCAAGTCTGGTGGGAGAGGTTTACTTTCTGGTTTCACAGCCCATTCAAGCTTCAAATGAAGCAATCTGTGAATAAGAATCCACTATCTTCAGTCTAGAGTGTTTTCTGATGTTTGGGCACTTCTCTGTCACTTTAATTCCATAGAAAAAGGAGGTGTTGCTCCCTCGGTCTTCTTGGGAAAAGGCACTATAAAGAGAAGATCCTAAAATTTAGAGGTCCCCATAGACTGAGGTCCCCACAGACTGACTGGCCTCCTGAGAAAGGTCATTAAACTCAGTCAATCTTCTACCAGTCTTGTTCTTCCAATAGGTTATTTGAGCAATAGGACCTCATAACTTGTAATGTGGTACACAGAATGGCAGTACCTCTGGCACCTGAGTGCCCTAGAAATGCATAATCCCAAGTCCTCTCTAGATTCTCTGACTCTTCCTTTCAATAGTTAGTATGCATATTAAAATCCAAGAAGCACTGTAAAAAGGCAATGCTTTCCACCATCAATAACCATGATAGTTAAAGAGAAACTTATATGCTTTGGGAAAACTCCTAACAGGGATAGAGGAGGCCATGTTCTTATTAGTTTTACCTCTATATCAAGATAGGCCTATATTCCTCCATGACAAGCAAAACAACACAAGAATCTCAAGATCCCTCAAGGACTGGGAATTCATGATGTGATGGTTAATTTTATGTGGCAACTTGGTTAGGCAACAGTGCCAGTTGTTTGACCAAACACCAGTCTAGATGTTGTTGTGAATGTATTTTTTAGATGCGATTAACATTTAAATCAGTTGGTTTTAGAGATGGCCAAAATGGTGGAGTAGGAAGACCCAGAGCTCACCTCCTCCAAAGACACACCAAAATTACAACTACTTACACAGCAACTATCTATGAGAACAAACTGAAGATAGCAGAAAAGATTTTCCACAACGATAGACATAAAGAAGGAACCACAACGAGATGGATAGGAAGGGCGGAGACGTGGTAAAGTCAAGACCCATACCTCCGGGTCAGCAACCTACAAACAGGAGGAATATCACAATCGTAGAGGTCCTCCCCAAGGAGCGAGTGGTCTGAGCTCCACATCAGGCTCCTCATCCCAGGGATCCTACACTGGGAAGACAAGACCCCAGAACGTCTGGTTTTGAAAACCAGCAGGGCTTATGTTTAGGGGAGCCATAGAGTGACAGGACATGGAGGCTCTGCTCCTAAAGAGTGCTTGCAAAATATCACACTTTCCAAGTCCCAGCACAGAGGCAGTAGTTTAAAAGAAGCCTAGGTCAGACCCATTTGCTGACCTTGGAGAGCTTCCCGGAGAGGCAGGAGGCAACTGGGACTCCCCCTGCAGATAGAGATGCTGGCAGCAACCAGTTTCAGGAGCTTGTTCCACAACAACACTGGCACTGGCAAGCCCCATTTTGGAATCCTCCCTCTAGCCTAGAGCAACAGGGACCCAGCCCCACCCAACAGTGGGCTGGTACCACCTTGGGGCTCTGCAGAGAGCCACATGCAGGGATAGAGCTGGAGGGATCATGCTCCCTCATTTCAAACTATACTACAAAAGGTACAGTCATGAAAACATTACTGTACTGGCACACAAAAAAAGACACATAGATCAGTGGAACAGAATAGAGAGCCCAGAAATGAACCCACACTTATATGGGTTCATTATATGAATAATTATATGGGCAATTAATCTATGACAAAGGAGGCAAGAATATACAATGGGGAAAAGACAGCCTTTTCAATAAATGGTATTAGGGAAACTGGACAGCTACATGCAAAAGAATCAAACTGGACAGTCTCACATCATATACAAAAGTAGACTAAAAATCAGTTAAAGACTTAAATGTAAGACCTGAAATCATAAAACTCCTAGAAAAAAAACAGGCAGTATGGTTTTTGACATTGGTCTTAGTAATTTTTTTGGATGTGTTTCCTCAGGCAAGAAAAACAAAAGCAAAAATAAACAAATGGGATTCATCAAACTAAAAAGCTTTTGCAGAGCAAAAAAAGCTATCAACAAAAAAGAAAAGGCAGCCTACTGAATGGAAGGAGATACTTGCAAATTATATATCCGATAAGGCGTTATTTTCCAAAATATACAAATAACACATACACTCAACATCAAATAAACAAACAACCAGACTGAAGAATGGGCACAGGACCTGAATAGACGTTTTCCCAAATTAGACAAACAGATGGACAACAGGCATATAAAAAGATGCTCAGCATCGCTATTACAGAAATGTAAATCAAAACCACAATGATATATCACCTCATCCCTGTCAGTGAATGGTTATTATCGAAAAGATAACAAATAACAAGCGTTGGTGAGGATGTAAAGAAAAGGAAATCCTTGTGCACTGTTGGGATTATAAATTGGTGCAGCCACTGTGAAAAACGGTATGGAGGCTCATCAAAAAATTAAAAATAGAACTGCCGGGAATTCCCTAGCGGTCCAATGATTAGGACTCCATGCTTTCACTGCTGAGGGCTCAGGTACAGTCCCTGATCTGGGAACTAAGATCCCACAAGCCACGTAGCACAGCCAATAAATAAATAAATAAATAAAAATAGAACTGCCATATGATCTAGCAATTTCACTTCTGGGTAATTATCGGAAGAAAATAAAATACTAATTCGAAAAGAGATATGCACACCAATGTTCACTGCAATGTTATTTACAATAGCCAAGATATGGAAGCGAACTAATTGTCCATTGAGAGATGAATGGATAAAGAAGATGTGATATATACACACAATGGAATATAGTCAGCCATAAAAAAATCTTGCCATTTGTGACAACATGGATGGATCTAGAGAGTATTATATTAAGTGAAATAAGTCAGAGAAAGACAAATGATCTCACTTATAAGTATGATCTCACTTATATGTAGAATCTAAAAAACAAAACAAACAAACAAAATAAAATAAAAACAGACTCACAGAAACAGAACAAACAGATGGTTGCCAGAGCGGGGGGCAGGTGGGAGCGAAATAGGTGAAGGGGCTGAAGAGATACAAACCTCCAGCTATAAAATAAATAAGCCACGGGGATATAATACACAACATAAGGAATATGGTCAGTAACATAATAATTTGTACAGGGACAGAAGGTTACTAGACATAGTGATGATCATTTCATAATATTTGCAAATCACTATGTAGCACATCTGAAACTAAGATAATGTTACATGGCAACTATATTTCAATAAAAAATAAGTAGACTTTGATAAAGCAGATTATCCTACATAATTTGGGTGTGTTTTATCCAATCAGTTCAAGGCAAAAAAAGGTTCCCCAAGGAAGAAGAAATTCTGCTTCCAGACTGCCTTCAGACCCAAGACTGTAAAATCCCATCCTGCTGGAATTGCCATCCTACCAACCTGCCTTACAGTTTTTCAGATGCGTCAGCCCCCCACATTCATGTGAGGCAATTGCTTAAAATAAATCTCTCTCTCCCTCCCTCCCTCCTTCTGTGTGTGTGTATGTGTGTGGGTGTGTGTATACTTACCTTACACTTAAGAAAAAAAATACATATATATCTCATATGGTTCTCTTTCTCTGGAGAATCCTGAGTAATACACATTGTAATCATATAATCTATTATTTGGGACAGCCTAACTTTGGTGTTAGTATAAATAAACAAACTTGATGTATCATATTAAGAACCAAATAATATTAACTATGAGATAATGCTAACAGTTATTGTTGCCAGGAACCAAACCAACTGGTATATAACAGTTTGTGAAACCATGGTTCCAACACCTTGCTAAAAATACTTAAAGTATACTATGGCCATCAATGGGGGCATGCAAGGCCATTTTCAAAGGCAGAACCAACCCACAATAAACATCTCCCTCAGAATCAGAAATCTTCCCATATTCTGACTCCTTGATTAATCCTTAATGCTACAAAGAAAACTGAGTTGAGCTGATCCATAACCCTGGGCAACTTCCACTTTGCAACTCAAATCAAAATTTCAAGCAATGCCAACATGTATCACGGATAAAATCAAAACATACCATTGACAATAATGAGAAATGAAGCTTTTTTCCTGCAAACAGTAAAAATCAGTTATAAGTCACTGGTACTTGTCCTGGCATAAATATAAGATCACGGGAAACTAACTTCCAAATATTAAGGCCAGAAAATAGTAACAACTTCACTCAGGGGCTAATTCCAAATATAATTACTGTGTTACTTAAAATTTTCAAAAAACCCATAATATTACATTTGTACAGAAACCACTCATTTTAAACCAGCCCCAGGTAAACAAGGGAAATGCAGTAATCTCAGTCTAGCCACTGTTATGAGCTCACATGTCCCTCTTTCAGGGACAATTCTGCCCCAGATTTGTACTGGCTTGGCCAGAACCCTAACCTGTAGCCTTTCTGATGTTATACCAGCTCATCAGTATGGCCATGAGGGCTGGCAGCACTCCGGAAATATCACTTGCACAACATGAAGATGCTCTTCTGCACCCGCCAGCTCCATCTTTCCCACTTTCCACTGGGTCTGGGTCCTGTGAATCTTAAACATTTTGTGGAGAGTGAATATCAAATTGAAAGTTAATTTGCACGGTAAGCACTTTACGATTGAAAGGCATTCTGTACTCCTGCCATAGGAAATAGCAGCTGGTGGCAAAAGGTTTTGGTTTTTTTTTTAAGACCACCAAGCAGGAGTTATGCAGCAAACCACAGCCAGACACCCTCTGTCCCCGCACTACACTAGGGGGTCCCTGCTTTCCTGTGGCTCCCTAACCTGTAGTAGACACTGAGGCAAGAGCACTGCTTATGATTCATAGACATGGCTTCCAAGAAAAACGCAGACATAGAGTCAACATTCATTTTCCAAGGGTAGGAGTGGGAGACTGGGGGTCGCGATGGTCCATCTAGGCAAAATCCCATTAACTTGAGTCCAAGTGGGAATCCTAAAATGAACTGCCATTCAATTATACTTGCCCAGGCTTTGAACAGGCCTCTGAAATGCTTGGTTGTGGTGTTCTGTTGTATAATAAGTGTATATTATTCCATATCCTTCATTTCCTATGCTACATAATGGAGACCATTCTGGTATCAAAGGAAATGATGAATAATAATACCAAACATCTGGTTTATAAAACACAAACTTGCTCAACAGATTGACTGCTTCCTGTCAGCTTCCCAAGTTAATCATGCATATGGGCTCATATGAATATGCATTTGTGAGGTACATGCAGTGATGCCAGGCCTCTCCTCCTAATGCTTGATTAGTTTCCCACCAATGGCACTAGCTCGATGCAGGCGCCGCTCTAGGGTGTGGCCCCAGATAGGATAACAGAACCAGATTTGTGTTCTATCAATTTTGCTGCAGGTTTAGTCATTATTATTCATTGATTCCCTTGATAAACATTCCTTGAGCATCAGCTATGTGCCAAGTTCCATGCCATGTGCTGGGAAGATAACCAGGAATAAGACATAGGTCTTAGTGGGGACAGGAAAGCTAATGAGGCAAATGGGGAAGAGCTGGCTGGGGCGGTACACTGTCTCTCTACACGGGAGCAGAAGGCTGTCTTCTTTATGACCAGCCTTAACTAAAATAAAAATGTCCAGCATTTACTGATATCTTTCAGGGTTTATAGGACAAATTCAGAAGCTTTCTGAAAACCAGTTTAACAACACTAGGAACAAGTTCCCTGCCGCACAGTAATTTCATCACTTACTTTATACTTAAAAATATTTACAAATGGAACAATGCAGGGGAGACCTTTTAAAAAAATTGCCCGGCACTTTTCTTTTCCTTCTTTTGCAAATATCAACCCCTTCCTTTAGGGAAATCTTCTTCACCCCTTCCATTCACAAGGTTTTCTTGACAGTTAACCTCTCCCACCCTGCACATGTGGCTGGGTATCCAACCCAGGCTGTGCCAACCACAGCACTACACACACACACACACACACACACACACACACACACACACACACACACACACACACACACACACACACAGACACACAAAAATACACACAAACTCTGCCCAGGTCACAATGATTGGTTTATTAATTAGACACATGATTCAAAATGGGCTATTTGGGGGTTTTTCCTTTTTTCCATCTGGAGCAAATAGGAAAAACTCTCTACACTCTTTTGTGTGTGGTTTTAGGAATGTAAGCCTGACAGCTATGTCCCCTCCTCATAGAGACGCAATTGAGAAAATCAAGTAAACCCAGAGAGATGAGGAGAGATGAGAGAGTGTGAGAGAGTGTGTGTGTGTGTGTGTGATGAGGGAAAAGCAGAAGGAGAAGCAGGGAGGAACAGGGAGAGGGAGGGAAGGTACCAGTCCTGAATGCCTTCATCCCTAAGATCAACCCCATCCATGCTTTCTTCTGTTGGGTTAGTTGAGGCAATAAGTTTTTTCTCTTTGCCCAAATGAACATGGATTGGATTTGTGACTTTTGGAGGACATCTACTATGTTGCCTTCCTTCGTATCTCCAATCAGAGGAAGTTTGCCAGCACCAGTGGCAGAATGCTCTGTTTATTCTATAGCTGGAGGCCCCTGGTGGTGAGTGCAAAGCCCCAGAGAAAGGAGGCAAGCAGGACTCCTGGCCCTGAGGAGAGATCTGAGCGAGTTAAGGGCAGCAGGCTTGGAAGCCTGTTTGAGGGCTGCCAGGTGGTTTTCAGCAGAGCCTCCTGCCAGATGTGCTCAGCCCTGGAGGCTGGGACTCAATGAGAAGGTTGTGCACAAATGGGGAACTCAGCTTAGGAAGAGAATGGCTCTAAGCCAAGAACAAAGGCCAACTCACTAACTCTCTGCAAATATCATATTTCTTCTATATTTTGCTCCTCCTATGTTTGTATGTTTTTCTTTTCTTATTAAAGTTGATCAGCATATTGACTGCATTAATAGAGTACATCATATAGATATATTACATAATACATAAATATTTTATATATGTTTATGTAATTTGTGAGTACACAGCTGCATTTCTTCTGTCTTCCTTCCAACACCTGGTATGAACACTAAATTGCACTCCAGGAAAAGACACTACCACCATCTAGAGGCAAGCAGAGTGAATTGCAGACACAAGGTCCTGGGTGATAAGCCATTTCCAGAGTATGGGCCTTACCAATAAAAATGTATTTTAACTGTAACCAATGTCACTAAGTTCCCCACTGAACTGAAACACAGATAGGCGATATCAACTATTCCTTCTGTCAATAACCTTTGGTGGAAAGATGCAGCTGTGTACATCTTTAAATATCAGATTAAACATTTTGAAAGGAGAACCACTGTTTCTTTAAAGCATTCAGGATCTGAGAATGTGATGAGGGCATGCAGGAAAAGGGGGGTTCCTTCACACCTACTTTCTCAAACACAGATTTAACAGAAGGGAAGCCAAAACCTTGGCATTCTCTCCTTTCTACATGAGCTCAAGTTTACAAATGACCTTGGAATCCCCCAGGGGCCATTCTCTGGCTAACACATGATGAGGGGCAATGTGGGTGGGACAGATAACACCCATATTCTCCAGTTTCCACACTCCATGGTGAGGGGAGAGCTGGAGAGTAGAAAGTCATCAGAATAACACTCTGTACAAATTACTTGGTGAGACAGCACTAAGGAGAACAGTAGGGAAACACAGATCAAGAAAAGAGGGCATGTGCAGAGTATGTGGCTACGTAGAGATCACCCCCACCCCCACCCCCACCCCCTGGTCACACACACAGAAAAGACACAGAAAAGATCCCTGGAGCTTCCCACCTATTCCCAGATCAAAAACAGTGCTCTGTATCTACTCCTTTTCAATGCCTGCCTACTTCCCCTCCCCCAAATCTCCCTCTCCTTCTACCATTACAACATCCCTTATCCTCAATACTGAACAAAAGTATCAGGGCAATAATATAGTAAGAACCATACTCAATGATCTGTTTTAACTTTTTGTACTGGGTATATGCAGAAGGACCTTTTCTCTGGAGACACATATAGACACACTTCAGAGGTAGAACACAGGTGAGACCCACTGAGACATGGAAACTAAATCCTATTGGTGCATTTTATGCCTGAAGAGGGAGCACAGTATCAACACTGTCTGCTTGGCTAATGTTAACATTATCTGACTCTAGCTGTGAATTTTACTCTCACATTACTTAGACTGCCACAGCCTTTAGTGATGATCATGAAATTTGCTGGCTGTTTCAATAGTGGCTAGGATTTACATACACAGGCACATTTAAAAATTCATTTTCTCAATAATCAAAGAAGTCATTTTGAAATGAGAAGGGAAAGCAAGAATAGCTTGCTTCGGTGATAAAACCAAACGATTCCTAAATCACTATTGGTTCTCTCTCTCTCTCTCTCTCTCTCTCTCTGTGTGTGTGTGTGTGTATTTGATTAAGTGTTTTTTTAAAAATTTGTCTCTTTTCTGTATGATTGAAAATTTTAATAATAAGAACATCCCATAAATTCTCACTTACAGAAAACATTTTATAAATAAAACCACCCAGGGGCTTCCCTGGTGGTGCAGTGGTTGAAAGTTTGCCTGCTAATGCAGAGGACACGGGTTCGAGCCCTGGTCTGGGAGGATCCCGCATGCCGCGGAGCAACTAGGCCCGTGAGCCACAACTACTGAGCCTGCGCGTCTGGAGCCTGTGCTCCGCAACAAGAGAGGCCGCAATAGTGAGAGGCCTGTGCACCGCAATGAAGAGTGGCCCCCGCTTGCCACAACTAGAGAAAGCCCTCGCACAGAAACGAAGACCCAACACAGCAAAAATAAATTAATTAATTAATAAATAAAACCACCCAGTAACATATGGTAGCAATGAATATTAATGCCTTAAAAATAAATACAAACAAACAAATATATAACAGTAATCCTATTTTAAAAATCCCTTTTTGCATAAAGATCAAAAAGTCCTTTAAACAAACCATGGTAACACTTTGACATGGAAATGCTATCAGAATAAAGTTTTTACATTCTGGGTTAAACATATTATATTTGATTATCAGTATTTTGGATATTCTTCATAACAAGATATTTAGAAAAAGCAGGTGCTATTATTTTTAATTGAGGAGTTGATTCTTTCAATGTAAGCAATATGAATTACCTGTCTTTTATGATACTACTCAGATGAACTGCTTTCCTTTTTAAAATCTAGACAAATTAAGAACACCAACCATTGTTTAGATTCCCATTTTGTACTGGCATTTTTCAATATTTTTGCAAGATGCCTGAACCTTGAATAATTTAAAGCATTAAGAAAGTAGCAGTGGAGGGACTTCCCTGGTGGCACAGTGGTTAAGAATCCACCTGCCAATGCAGGGGACATGGGTTCGAGCCCTGGCCCAGGAAGATCCCACATGCCACGGAGCAGCTAAGCCCGTGTGCCACAACTACTGAGCCTGCACTCTAGAGCCCGCAAGCCACAACTACTGAGCCTGAGTGCCACAACTACTGAAGCCCACGCACCTAGAGCCCGTGCCCTGCAACAAGAGAAGCCACTGCAGTGAGAAGCCCGCGCACCTCAACGAAGAGTAGCCCTGGCTCGCCCCAACTAGAGGAAGCCCACGTGCACCAACAAAGACCCAACACAGCCAAAAATAAATAAATAAAATAAATTTATAAAAAAAAGAAAGTAGCAGTAGAGAATAAGAATAATAAAGAAGTAGTAAACCTTCCAAGTGACATTTCTCCCTTGCTTTGCATTTGACTGTCTTGGTAAAGTGTCATCACTCAGTCCTTGAGAATGCTACATAAATGACACTTTGCTTTTAGACAAAACTTTTCCTCTTTTTATTGAATCATTATTACTTGCATCTGAGATTTGGAAATCCTGAATTCTTATGAGATTCACTGTATTTTAGGTTGTCTAAATATAAAAGTAATCAGATTTCCCTCTTTGAACTTTAACTGCATCTTTTATGAACTAAATTGTTGTATTTGTTTGTTCTCTCTCTTTTTAACAACCTAAAGACAACTTTGTGAATGATAATGCTAGATAATGTTAGATCATCTGGATGAGAATTTCAAAATAACTTTCTTCTAATAAAGTTGTTATTTTTCAGGAAAATTTTTATGTTGTTTCTTTTTCTCCCAGTGTTTCAAAGATCTAAGTCATTAAGCAGGGAATACATTTTATGGGTAAATATCTAGACAGAGGGAGGATGCTGTCTTTGACCAGGGACACATATATAAGCAAACCCATGGACGAGAGAATATTACAGATTAACATATCTGAAAGTTGTCTTAGGGAACTGCTTTATTAGTGTACAACACGCTTACTTCAGGAATGCCCCAAAATAAGGACAATAGGAATTATTATGGGGCACTGGATTTTGGCCAATATTCATGATCAGCTATGACACATAACTGACCCCCATTGTGGCCAAAGATTTATATTTTCACAAACTATGGTTTAGACGCCTCCCAAATAGATGCCTGAAAACACTGCCAACAGTCAGGGCTTCGGGGCCCTGGGACAAAACCTTTCCCTTGTTTAAAGACCCCCTGAAATGCTGCTTCCTCCATAAAACCTTCCCTAACAAACTGGAAATGGGAACCAGATGTTCTCAAACTTCACTACAAAGATAATCATATTTACTCTACAACCTACGATACAATCTAGGACCAAATTTGTGCAAACTGTTAATACAGCTAAGTCACTGAACACTGTGGCTGGAAGAAAAGCTGGGGATTCTGTAGAGCCTGTGAACTCCAAGGGCAGAAGTGGGAATGGTTCCTCCTTTTATCCATAGCATTTAGCACAGAGTCTGGTACATAAGAAGCACTCAGCAAATGTTCCTTGAATGAATTTATTCTAATCCTGTCCTTTTATTTACTTTATAAATGAGGCTCAGAGAGGAAGAGGAGTCACAGAGAATTGGTACCAGAATCTGGACAAGACTCCAGGGCTACCACTGTCCATTTTATGTTGTGCATCCTCTACCTGCTCTTGGCTCCTTCTCTTAATACCTTTCTTTGTGTATCTTGCCTGTGCCAGTGAGGTCAAACTTAGACTGTAACGAGGGCCTGGGAGGCTGGTACATATGTGCAGCTGCTGCTGATAGGGGCAAAAGGTTTATGATGTCAAAGAGGTAAAGGAAAAGGACTTAAAAAAAACCCTGCTTAGTTGAACACTATGATTTCCTTGGAAAGCAGAACAGAGAGGAGAAATGAGCTACAGAAGCAAAGAGACCTGAATTATTCCTGAACAGGTTACTCACTCTTCTTGAGTCATTTGTATTTATCCATCCTTCCATTCATTCATTCTTCCATCTATCCATCCACCCATCCACTCAGCCATATTCTATTTCCAAACATGTTTTGCTATTACCAAATATTGCTTTAAACATTTAACATCTATATAGCTTTAAATTTAACCCTGTAAAATGTCTATACCCATCTTACAGATGAATCAATTAAAGATAAAGGAGCAAAGTACCTTGCTCTAGGTCACAGAGGGCAGCAGGGTGCGGGTTTGAGCCTTGGCCAACCTGACACTAGAGCTCCTGTTCAAATCATTCTGCCCTCAGCCTCCTGTTTTAGGGGTACAAAGACAAATGTCATGTTTTGCCTTAAGTATCTTGGAATGAAGTAAAAGAGGCAACCAAGCAAAGCATCCCTAAAATAGGAATATCTCCAAGAGTTCTGGGGAGGATTAAATAGAATTGTAGATGCAAAGCATCTAATACAGTGCCTGACACATCCAACAAGTGCAGCTGTTCTCATAAAGACCATTCTAGGCTAAGCTTCTCTGAAATCCATCCACTGCTCTATCAAATTTGAACTTCATCCATCTCTTCATTCAAATTACATATACAAAATAAAAAAATACTTCTCCTTTATGCCATGATATAGACAATATGCTTTAGAAAGCAGTTGGGGGTGGTGGTAATTGCAAATATTAAAGAAGGTTGGGAAGGATGCACATTGGGAAGGAAATTGTTGGAGAGGAAGGAGGTCAGGAAAGAAAGGACAGATGCTTCAGAAGCACCCGGCCAAATCATCTAATGTGTCCCAGGCCTGGGCAGACATGGATGGGTCCAATCCAAGCACACAGGGCTCATGATTCAGCAAGTGGTTCAATTCCATGAGTCATTTCTGGAAAAAGAAAGTCCATACCATGGCATTAGCCCTTTGCCTGACATTTTTCTACCTCATGAAACTAGGCTAGGTTTTCCAAAACCCTTCCAGTTAATTTGAAGGGATAAACATCTAACTTTCTGCTTTTGGACTTCTCAGTATTATTGCTGTACACGATTGCACAACTGCTCCAGTTTGCCCCAGAGGGTCATTTCAGTTGAATCCTTTGGCATGTGATGCCTGGAAGCTTGCACAGAGACATCCCTCCAGTTCTCATGGAACTGGGCTACATCTGGGTTTGTAATCAATATATATCCATTAATTGGGGGTCTGACCTGGGAATAATGTGACTGGAAAAAAGATTAGGCAGCTGAGCTATGACCAGATCAACAAATACATGACTTTAGTACAAAAAAATGAAAAGGCAGACCAATTTTCCAATTTTAATGTGCAGAAACAATAAAAGTAGACAAATTCTGTTGATGAAAATTAGAATTGTTTGTATCAAAATAATTATGCCAAAAAAAGTGAAGAAAGGAAAGGCAATGCCTATGAGTATATATAGTGCAAGTGTATGTTTTCACTTGAGTAATTCATGAGAGTTACCCACTACATCTGCCACTCAGGAAATTCCCTCCTGTGAGGACCTATATAGTCATATTAAAATCACTGACGGTTGGGCTTCCCTGGTGGCGCAGTGGTTGAAAGTCCGCCTGCCGATGCAGGGGACACAGGTTCGTGCCCCGGTCCGGGAAGATCCCACATGCCGCGGAGCGGCTGGGCCTGTGAGCCATGGCCGCCGAGCCTGTGCGTCTGGGGCCTGTGCTCCTCAACGGGAGAGGCCACAACAGTGAGAGGCCTGTGTACCGCAAAAAAAAAAAAAAAAATCACTGACGGTTATTTGCCATTGATTTGATATAGATTTGACTTATACTTTGACAGAGATTTAGTTTTCAAATTAGTTTGACAGATTTAGTTTTCAAATTAGTCACTGAATTATATTGATTTTGCTTAGTCCTGTGTTGAAATGTTGTTCATTGTGTATTCTCTCTCCCTCTCTCCTTTGAGCTAGTGGAAACATAATAACACAGTCAGAAAAAATTGTATTTCTGGCTCAAGTTCACACATTCTAGGTTGCTTAATTTATTTATTTATTTATTTATTTATTTTTTGCGGTACGCGGGCCTCTCCCTGTTGTGGCCTCTCCCGTTGCGGAGCACAGGCTCCGGAAGCACAGGCTCAGCGGCCATGGTTCATGGGCCCAGCCGCTCCGTGGCATGTGGGATCCTCGCGGACCGGGGCACGAACCCGTGTCCCCTGCATCGGCAGGCAGACTCTCAACCACTGTGCCACCACGGAAGCTAGTCGCTTAATTCTTTACTTCATTAAGCTATTCCATGCAGCTGTCCTTTAAACGGTACTCTTTTCCAGGGTCTTGACCAATAAACTGTAGATTTATATACTGCTTTTTCAGGAAACATATCTAGTATGTCAAGTGATGGATACAAGTGTTCTAAATCTATCAGTAAATACAGAGGGGACCTCAAAATAGCAATCCAGTTCTTTGAGTTCAATATTGCCTGAGGATCAATAAGAATGACCTACAGAACTGCATCTAGAAGCAAGGAAATCAGAACATTGGGTGTCCTGTAATACCCTCTCCAAGACTGTCCCAGGCTTAATATGGGTTATGCTGCCATTAATGCCACAATATTCCCATTCATTGGGCTTTTTGAAAGAACTTTTCTCAATCCTCTGCCTTCCCTTCTATACGGAAGGAAGAAGGGTATATAAATTTCTTTGGTGAGGGTGGGGGCTGGGGAGAGGTAAGAACAATTTAAGTTTTAAAATTCCACTGTTTTTATTTAGATTTTTTTTTGACTTTCAAAAGAAAAGGCAATTTCATTTTAGCAATGTTATGAGTAGAGTTTGTATTGTTTTAACACCTCAAGAGAGTCATATTTTATAGTTGTGCTTAATTTAAATAAATAGTAGAAGACATTCACATATCTTAACTAAATGAGAATTTTCTGAAAGAAGACTTTAAATTTCTAAGACACTAAAAAGTAAGTCTGGGACTAGAAAGCATTGATATATTAGGGATTTTAAAATCAATTCTTAGTTTTTGACTTTACAGTGTCTAGCCTTTTTTTTAAAGAACACATTATACCAGTGTTTCAAAACCATTTCTGCTTTATTTGTATCAAATGTGTCTCTTTTAAGGTACAATGGACTAGCATTATCAGTACTATTTTGCTGAGTTAAGCATTCATCGTGGGTGGGCCTTGGCAAGTGCTGCTCATGAACTTCTGAGTTGTCACCTTGCTCTTTTCCTTATTATAAAATAGTACGGGGGCTTCCCTTGTGGCGCAGTGGTTGAGAGTCCGCCTGCCGATGCAGGGGACGCGGGTTCGTGCCCCGGTCTGGGAAGATCCCGCATGCCGCGGAGCAGCTAGGCCCATGAGCCATGGCCGCTGAGCCTGCGCGTCCGGAGCCTGTGCTCCGCAACGGGAGAGGCCACAACAGTGAGAGGCCCGCGTACCACAAAAAAAAAAGAAGAAAAAAAAAACAGTACATAACGCTACAAAAATTCAAATATGTATTAAAATGGGTACAAATTGAAAATTTTTTTCCAGATACACAAGTAGACACACATTTTGAGGTTGATTAAAATTAACAAATTTTTTCTCCTAAATAAGAAATGCAAATAGCATCCTGCTTCCAAAATGGAGCTCCCTGGTCCCCCATCAGCCAATATGGGGCTTCAGCCAGAGCCCCTCTGCACTGTTCTGTTGGTCATCCCGCCATCAGGAAGCCATACGCTTTGAATCTGAGGGTCTTGCATTCATTTATTTATGGTCTCAAACACACAGTTGAACAGGGCCAATGGGAAAGGGACTGGCTAAGATTCACATGGCTGTGAACCTTGCAAAGTTCACCTCCTTTCTCAGCAGCAGGGCAGCTTGTCTGGAATGCCACAGGTACACTCATATGGAACTACTGCAAAGAATAAAATGTTTGGTTCTGTGATCATCATTATGGTGGAACAATATGTTGTAACTCAGATTTCCACAGAATCCATCACACTGACCATGGGGGAAGCTAAAGTGCCTGGACTTGCTCCACTTTCTATTTCCCTTGCCTTATTCACAAAATAAATCTACTAATTTAAGATGTAGTTATCATCTTTCGGACTCTGAGGATAGTCAATCTTAACAGCCCCAGCTTGGGAATGCATATAAAAGATGTCTGTATGTGTTCCTATAAAACAGTAAATGAGGGCTTCCCTGGTGGCGCAGTGGTTGAGAGTCTGCCTGCTGATGCAGGGGACATGGGTTCGTGCCCCGGTCCGGGAGGATCCCACATGCCGCGGAGCGGCTGGGCCCGTGAGCCATGGCCGCTGAGCCTGCACGTCCGGAGCCTGTGCTCTGCAACGGGAGAGGCCGCAACAGTGAGAAGCCCGCGTACCGCAAAAAAAAAAAAAAAAAATTATATATATATATGAAAAAAACAAACAGTAAATGACGAGGAAGAAAACCGAGTATCAAAACAAACTATAATAATTTAGACAGAAAGCCAGTCAAAGTAAAAGCAAATGAGTCATAAACCAGATCCAAACGTAAATAGTTATCACCTCTCCATTTTGCACTTCATTTGCATTGATTTAGCTGGTTATATAACTGTAATGAAACACTAAAATCACTAGACCTACAGTTCTCTGAAATCAGCAGCTTTGCAAACTTTCAAATTTCTGTTTTCAATGACAAGTCAACATTTCAAAGTGCAGAAGTTAAAAGAGACAAGGAATGATAAATGATGCCCCACAATTGCTGAAATCTGATTACAGTGAGATAAGAGCTGGCCAAATTCTGCTTGCATGAGTCTATACCTAAAGAAAAAGAAAAAGAAAAGAAAAGAAAAGTCTTTAGATAAATGACTGCTTCCATTTATTCCTTCTAAATATAATATAAACAAGGAAACAAAGAAAATGCAAATGGATTCAGGATCCCATTTACACTTAGGGGGAGAAATTAATAAAACAGTTCCATCCTGAAAGAAAACCCCCAAATCGACACTCTTTTAAGAAGCTAATTTATGCACTCCTGAGTCCTCATACAAGTTAAGCAGCACAGAATATCACAGCAGGCATAGAACAACAGATCTCAAGCCCTGCTGTGTTTGTTCAAGAAGGCAAGTTAAGCTATTCCTAACAGGAAACAAAACACACGGTCTGGCTATTAAACAGGGATCGTTTTGCCATACTGTGCAGCCCTGAATCCATCAATTGCTGTTCCAAACAGGATTAGAGATGTGGTTTTCTTTAACCATGGTTTTGAGAAAAATGCTTATGCCTGCTCAGAATTTTCAGGCTGATATTAACTAATATAGTGCCAGGCAAGACACGGAGTACCTTCAAAACTTTCAAGACACTGTCTTTGACAAATTCCAAAGCTGTTTGAAGACAGCACAAAATGAAGGGGAGGGGAAAATCTGTGTGTGGAAAAGTTAACCATGTGAACAGCCAAATTTGGAATACCCCAAAGAGTATTTTTTCCTTTAAGTATTCAAGGCTCCATGCTATAGTGATTAATCACACAGTGAACAACTGATGTTTAGTTCCTATAGACAGAACCTACATGGATGAATATGTAGTATGAAAACTGGACTATTTTTGAGACAACTGAACATACATTTGCAAAGGCTTTGGGTAATTCTGTTATTATTATAAAATGGAATCTCCCAGCCATTTTTGTAGAAGTCAAGTACCATGTAAGGGAAAAAAGGCAAACCTTTCTTACATATGGACCTCTCTTCATTGTTGAACTCAAGAACAATCAATCCAATGGAGAAAGTGGTTCAATTTCCACTAAAAAGAACAGTTTTGTGATGGCCTGAAGGCATCAGGTCTGTATTGCTACATGTTTTTTTTAACCAAGATTCAGGACACTGCCTATGTATTTGGTGAAAATATTTATTGGTCAAGTGTATAAGCAGTTAGTACTACCCCTATTTTGTATTAAGGGTTGAAATTTATAGAATCTAGAAATTATCTCAGAGGTGCTTAAGAATCACAGGGAAAACAAAACTTTTTTTTTTTTTTTTTTTTTTTTGCAAACCATTGTTCTAGAAAATAGCCAAAAGGGCTAGAAGAGAAGTTTTGGAAAACCCTCAAATTATTAGCATCACGAAAATGATAATTTATAGACAACAATCTTTAATGACTGCTACACATAAGAGGGATACCCAAATGGGACATTTTTAGTTGTAGATCAGCCAAGAGATTAAAATAAGCATGTTTACAGAGACATAACTATTTAAAATATTTATAGAGAAAACAGTTGCAGATGATACAAAGAGAGATTCCAACAAAAACATAGCACAAATGCAGACACCATATGGTGCAATGTATGCACTCATGATCTCATGTGAAAAGCTGGCCAAAGACAGAGCAGCTGGAGCTACCTCCCTTTTACCCCCAGAACAACAAACTCTTGGGTTTGGAAGGGACTCATTATAATCATGGCCATGGATGGGTGAAATCTATGGGTAATGTCAAAGGCTTTGGGAAGAAATCTCTCAAAACAATTGTTTCTGAAAGCCTTTGCTTTGTTGGGATTTCAAGTCCAGTCTCCATTTCTTTCTGACTCCATGTAGGAGGTACAGGCAGGTGATACACAGAGTTTTTAATGAACCAAGAGAAGCATCACATTCCTTCTAGGCTCTTTTGACATCTCCTGATTATTCATTAGGCTTGAGTCAGGACCACAAAACACTATGGAGGTCCCAGACCACCACATCATGTCTAACTGCACTCTTCATCTGCTCTAAAGCACTGAGGGCCAAGCTGAGCAAATGGTAACAGGAACTCTAAATTTTGTGAGTTTCAGCATATGTCAGGCTCTGTGGTAGGTGCAAGTAAGAGAAATAACTCTCATGACAAAACTACAAAGTCAGCCTCTCGTTCTTGTTGAATAACGAGAGGTTAAGTGACTTAGAGACGTTAAGTGACTTGCTCATGGTCACAAACAGATAAAGGCTAGAATGGAACCCACCATCTTCTTTTGCTGGTCAAGCAGTAAGACAATACATTTGAGGGGAACTGATGATTGTAAGAACCTTAACCTTCTATCAAAAGCCTTTGGTAACACTGGGGAGGGGAAGGGAAGGAACATGAGGGGTAGGGATGCTCATACATCAACAATTGAGACTAGTGGTCCTGAGGGTGAATGCCTTCAATCAGCAATGTGTCTCTCCTCAATCCTCCTCATCTTCCAGCCCAGATACCCGAGGTTTATAGTTAAACTCCTTCTCCAAAGAGCTGAATTTCCCAGAAATTATCCAAAGAATTCTGAAATCATTTCACACACGGCTCTTAATTTTTTGTTTAAGGTAAATACCTTTCTCTATTATAACAGAAGACCATTTGTAGCCATAGTGAGGAATGGGAGGCAGGGTTACTCTTTGTCATCTAGGGTTGCAGAACGAATCTGCTGGGCAGTCAAGTATCTTTGGGACACAGGAAAAGCCCCTGGAGCATCTTCCTCACTACTGAACTTTCAATAATCATAATAATAGGCTCCACTTTTCAGGGCATGTGATGTGAGTCAAGATAAGGTATGATGATAGAAGAAAAGAGTGTGATGAGCTAAGTGCTATTGAAGAATCATATGGCCCAGCAACATTTGTTCTTACCATATTCTGTGCTGGTTTGTTTTGAACTTTGTTTTAAACTCCATGGCTGATGGCACCTCAAATTCATGAGGAATCTTTTACAAGCGAACGCTTTTGTCTACGGATCAGTGGAAATTTGATGAATAAATACTAGTAAGTTGAGGCCAGTCCATTTTTAGGCACTGAGTTTAAGTCACTTTGCAAAGAAACTTCAAATGTGGGCAATTAAGCAAGCATGACCTATCAAAGATGCCGAGCCTTCCAGATAATGTGGAATTCTGAACATATATTTACCCTGGAAGCTGTTGCTCTACTCAAATACTTTAACTTTTAATGAAGCGTTCAGTCCTTTTGTGATGGCACTGAAGTGTAATCAAACATTAACACAAGCCAAGTCACACACTAGCATGTCCTGCCTTGTTTCAATATCTCAAATATATTTGAGTAATTGTGTAATGATTTCTGGGCCTCTGGTTGTCCATATGGTCTGAACAGACTGTCTTTTGTAGAACAGTTGTGATATCTCTCTTAGTGAGAAAAAACCAAATCATCTCTGATTTGGAGGGCTTAGGAGGTACTGCTTAAATTTCAGGGTGCTGCCCTACCTCAACTCTTGAAATGAAACCAACTCACATCTGGGCCCCAGAAATTACTCTATCTTCTGAAAATCTTGCTTTTGTTTGTGAAATACACAAGAACAATGCAGCAGGCATCACGTGACATGTTTTCTGCCATAACTGTCCTTAAGATGCAGTGACATGCCATGGGAATGATACAGCAAAGTCAGCACTGCAACCACATGTAATCTTTCTGGACAGAGAACATTCTAGATGGTGGCACCAGATCATCTCAGACAGATAATGAGGACCAGTGAAAGGGTCTGACCATTGGCAAGAACTCTGCTTTAATGTTCTCTGAGTGGTATGGGTGTTGAGACAAGCAAAGCAGCTGTTGAGTTTGCAATTAATGAAACCCAAGGTGAGTTTCAGGGATTTGGATTAAGAGCCCAGAATCTAAACATGGTTACTGGGCTTAATTAATTATTCATATTACCTGTCTCCCTAGGAAAGTATCCCAGGGAAGGCCTGGAACGCTATGTTTGAAGGAATGTGCCAAACTTACGCTTGACCTATTATTTGAGAATTCTTAGCAAAATGGTTGGGCACACATTCATCCCCAAACCACTGGCCACCATATGGCTCTCTGGTGGGACTAAGTTGGCGAGGGGCTAGTGGACAGCTAAGTCTGTTGGCCTTTCTGTTCCTGCCCAACTTCAGGCTCCCAAAATCCTAAGAGGAAAACCATTTCACTGGTCATGAACAGTGCCGAATGCACAAGACCATGGAGGCATGCACAATTCGTGAGTTCTGGGGATGACTGGAATGTGATGGAAAAGAGTTTACCTTTTGTGCCTGAGGGAGCTGAAAAATAATGGGGGAAAAAAGAAGAAAAAACAACCATTATATAAGAAGTTAAGATTAACTGTAAAACTTCATTTGGCTGTCATTGGCAAATGGAAAGACCAAAACGGGGAGAAAAAGAGGAAAATAAAAACTAAAGCAAAGTCACTTCCCCATATAAAGCTATGGTGCTGGGACTTCCCTGGTGGTCCAGTGGTAAAGAATCTACCTTACAATGCAAGGGACTTGGGTTTGATCCCTGGTAAGGGAACTAAGATCCCACATGCTGAGAGGCAACTAAGCCCGCGCGCCGCAACTACTGAGCTTGTGCACCTCAACTAGAACCCGCGTGCTGCAAACTACAGAGCCCATGTGCTCTGGAATCTGTGCTCCACAATTACAGAGCCCACGCGCCCTGGAGTCTGCACACCACAACTAGAGAAGAGAAAATCCAAACACCACAACTAGAGAGAAGTCCGTGCACCACAACGAAGAGCCTGCGCACAGCAACAAAAGATCCCACATGCCGAGAGAGGGGGAAGATAGCAGAAGAGTAAGACGCGGAGATCACCTTCCTCCCCACAGATACATCAGAAATACATCTATACGTGGAACAGCTCCTACAGAACACCTACTGAACGCTGGCAGAAGACCTCAGACCTCCCAAAAGGCAAGAAACTCCCCCACGTACCTAGGTAGGGCAAAAGAAAAAAGAACAAACAGAGACAAAAGAATAGGGACAGGACCTACACCAGTGGGAGGGAGCCGTGAAGGAGGAACGGTTACCACACACTACAAGCCCCTTCGCGGGCGGAGACTGCGGGTGGCGGAGTGGGGGAGCTTCGGAGCCGCGGAGGAGAGCACACCCACAGGGGTGCGGAGAGCAAAGCGCAGAGATCCCCGCTCAGAGGATCTGTGCCGACCACCACTCACCAGCCCGAGAGGCTTGTCTGCTCACCCGCCGGGGCGGGCAGGGCTGGGAGCTGAGGCTCGGGCTTCGGTCGGAGCGCAGGGAGAGGACTGGCAGTGTGAACACAGCCTGAAGGGGCTAGTGCACCACGGCTAGCCGGGAGGGAGTCCGGGAAAAAGTCTGGACCTGCCGAAGAGGCAAGAGACTTTTTCTTCCCTCTTTGTTTCCTGGTGCGCGAGGAGAGGGGATTAACAGCGCTGCTTAAAGGAGTTCCAGAGACGGGCGCGAGTCGCGGCTAATAGCGCGGACCCCAGAGACAGGCAGGAGACGCTAAAGCTGCTGCTGCCGCCACCAAGAAGCCTGTGTGCGAGCACAGGTCACTCTCCACACCCCCCTACCGGGGAGCCTGTGCAGCCCGCCACTGCCTGGGTCCCGGGATCCAGGGACAAATCCCCCGGGGAGAACACACGGTGCGCCTCAGGCTGGTGCAACGTCACGCTGGCCTCTGCCGCCGCAGGCTCGCCCCGCACTCCGTGCCCCACCTTCACCCCGGTCTGAGTGAGCCACACCCCCCGAATCAGCGGCTCCTTTAACCCCGTCCTGTCCGAGTGAAGAACAGACGCCCTCCGGCGACCTACACGCAGAGGTGGGGCCAAATACAAAGCTGAGCCCCTGGGAGCTGTGAGAACAAAGAAGAGAAAAGGAAATCTCTCCCAGCAGCCTCAGGAGCAGCGGATTAAATTTCCACAATCAACTTGATGTACCCTGTATCTGTGGAATACCTGAATGGACAACGAAATCATCCCAAATTGACGAGGTGGACTTTGAGAGCAAGATTTATGATTTTTTCCCCTTTTCCTCTTTTTGTGAGTGTGTTTGTGTATGCTTCTGTGTGAGATTTTATCTGTATAACTCTGCTTTCACCATTTGTGCTAGAATTCTATCTGTCCGTGTTTTTTTTTACACTTAAAAATTTTTTTTTCTTAATAATTATTTTTTTATTTTAATAACTTTCTTTTCTTCTCTCTCTCTCTCGCTCTCTCTCTTTCTCTCTTTCTTTCTTTCTACTTTTTCTCCCTTTTATTCTGAGCTGTGTGGATGAAAGGCTCTGGGTGTTACAGCCAGGAGTCAGTGCTGTGCCTCTAAGATGGGAGAGCCAACTTCAGGACACTGGTCCACAAGAGACCACCCAGCTCCACGTAATATCAAACAGCGAAAATCTCCCAGAGATCTCCATCTCAACACCAGCACCCAGCTTCACTCAACGACCAGCAAACTACAGTGCTGGACACCCTATGCCAAACAACTAGCAAGACAGGAACACAACCCCACCCATTAGCAAAGAGGCTGCCTAAAATCATAGTAAGTCCACAGACACCCCAAAACACACCACCAGACGTGGAGCTGCCCACCAGAAAGACAAGATCCAGCTTCATTCACCAGAACACAGGCACTAGTCCCCTCCACCAGGAAGCCTACACAACCCACTGAACCAACTTTAGCCACTGGGGACAGACACCAAAAACAACAGGAACTATGAACCAGCAGCCTGCAAAAAGGAGACCCCAAACACAGTAAGATAAGCAAAATGAGAAAACAGAAAAACACACAGCAGATGAAGGAGAAAGATAAAAACCCACCAGAACTAACAAATGAAGAGGAAATAGGCAGTCTACCTGAAAAACAATTCAGAATAATGATAGTAAAGATGATCCAAAATCTTGGAAATAGAATAGACAAAATGCAAGAAACATTTAACAAGGACCTAGAAGAACTAAAGATGAAACAAGCAATGATGAACAGCACAATAAATGATATTCAAAATACTCTAGAAGGGATCAATAGCAGAATAACTGAGGCAGAAGAACAGATAAGTGACCTGGAAGATAAAATAGTGGAAATAACTGCTGCAGAGCAGAATAAAGAAAAAAGAATGAAAAGAACTGACGACAGTCTCAGAGACCTCTGGGAAAACATTAAACACACCAACATTCGAATTACAGGGGTTCCAGAAGAAGAAGAGAAAAAGAAAGGTACTGAGAAAATATTTGAAGAGATTATAGTTGAAAACTTCCCTAATATGCAAAAGGAAATAAGTTAATCAAGTCCAGGAATCGCAGAGAGTCCCATACAGGATAAATCCAAGGAGAAACACGCCAAGACACATATTAATCAAGCTGTCAAAAATTAAATACAAAGAAAACATATTAAAAGCAGCAAGGGAAAAACAAATAACACACAAGGGAATCCCCATAAGGTTAACAGCTGATCTTTCAGCAGGAACTCTGCAAGCCAGAAGGGACTGGCAGGACATATTTAAAGTGTTGAAGGAGAAAAACCTACAACCAAGATTACTCTACCCAGCAAGGATCTCATTCAGATTTGATGGAGAAATTGAAACCTTTACAGACAAGCAAAAGCTGAGAGAGTTCAGCACCACCAAACCAGCTTTACAACAAATGCTAAAGGATCTTCTCTAGGCAAGAAACACAAGAGAAGGAAAAGACCGACAATAATGAACCCAAAACAATTAAGAAAATGGGAATAGGAACATACATATTGATAATTACCTTAAATGTAAATGCATTAAATGCTCCCACCAAAAGACACAGACTGGCTGAATGGATACAAAAACACGACCCATATATATGCTGTCTACAAGAGACCCACTTCAGACCTTGAGACACATACAGACTGAAAGTGAGGGATGGAAAAAGATATTCCATACAAATGGAAACCAAAAGAAAGCTGGAGTAGCAATTCTCATATCAGAGAAAACAGACTTTAAAATAAAGACTATTAGAAGAGACAAAGAAGGACACTACATAATGATCAAGGGATCGATCCAAGAAGAAGATATAACAATTGTAAATATTTATGCACCTAACATAGGAGCACCTCAATACATAAGGCAAATACTAACAGCCATAAAAGGGGAAATCGACAGTAACACATTCATAGTAAGGGATTTTAACACCCCACTTTCACCAATGGACAGATCATCCAACATGAAAATAAATAAGGAAACACAAGCTTTAAATGATACATTAAACAAGGTGGACTTAATTGATATTTATAGGACATTCCATCTAAAAACAACAGAATACACATTTTTCTCAAGTGCTTCTGGAACATTCTCCAGGATAGATCATATCTTGGGTCACAAATCAAGCCTTGGTAAATTTAAGAAAATTGAAATTCTATCAAGTATCTTTTCCGACCACAATGCTATAGGACTAGATATCAATTACAGGAAAAGATCTGTAAAAAATACAAACATATGGAGGCTAAACAATAGACTACTTAATAACGAAGTGATCACTGAAGAAATCAAAGAGGAAATCAAAAAATACCTAAAAACAAATGACAATGAGCACACAATGACTCAAAACCTATGGGATGCAGCGAAAGCAGTTCTAAGAGGAAAGTTTATAGCAATACAATCCTATCTTAAGAAACAGAAAACATCTCGAACAAACAACCTAACCTTGCACGTAAAACATTTAGAGAAAGAAGAACAAAAAAACCCCAAAGTTAGCAGAAGGAAAGAAATCATAAAGGTCAGATCAGAAATAAATGAAAAAGAAATGAAGGAAACGATAGCAAAGATCAAGAAAAGTAAAAGCTGTTTCTTTGAGAAGATAAACAAAATTGATAAACCATTAGCCAGACTCATCAAGAAAAGAAGGGAGAAGACTCAAATCAATAGAATTAGAAATGAAAAAGGAGAAGTAACAACTGACACTGCAGAAATACAAAAGATCATGAGAGATTACTACCAGGAACTCTATGCCAATAAGATGGACAACCTGGAAGAAATGGACAAATTGTTAGAAACACACAACCTGCCAGGACTGAATCAGGAAGAAACAGAAAATATGAACAGACCAATCACAAGCACTGAAATTGAAACTGTGATTAAAAATCTTCCAACAAACAAAAGCCCAGGACCAGATGGCTTCACAGGCAAATTCTATCAAACATTTAGAGAAGAGCTAACACCTAACCTTCTTAAACTCTTCCAAAATATAGCAGAGGGAGCAACACTCCCAAACTCATTCTACGAGGCCACCGTCACCCTGATACCAAAACCAGACAAGGACGTCACAAAGAAAGAAAACTACAGGCCAATATCACTGATGAACATAGATGCAAAAATCCTCAACAAAATACTAGCAAACAGAATTCAACAGCACATTAAAAGGATCATACACCGTGATCAAGTGGGGTTTATTCCAGGAATGCAAGGATTCTTCAATATATGCAAATCAATCAATGTGATACACCATATTAACAAATTGAAGGAAAAAAACCATACAGTCTTCTCAGTAGATGCAGAGAAAACTTTCAGCAAAATTCAACACCCATTTATGATAAAAACCCTCCAGAAAGTAGGCATAGAGGGAACTTTCCTCAACATAATAAAGGCCATATATGACAAACCCACAGCCAACATCGTCCTCAATGGCGAAAAACTGAAAGCATTTCCACTAAAATCAGGAACAAGACAAGGTTGCCCACTCTCACCACTCTTATTCAACATAGTTTTGGAAGTTTTAGCCACAGCAATCAGAGAAGAAAAGGAAATAAAAGGAATCCAAATCAGAAAAGAAGAAGTAAAGCTGTCACTGTTTGCAGATGACATGATACTATACATAGAAAATCCTAAAGATGCTACCAGAAAACTACTAGAGCTAATCAATGAATTTGGTAAAGTAGCAGGATACAAAATTAATGCACAGAAATCTCTGGCATTCCTATACACTAAAGATGAAAAATCTGAAAGTGAAATCAAGAAAACACTCTCATTTACCATTGCAACATAAAGAATAAAATATCGAGGAATAAACCTACCTAAGGAGACAAAAGACCTGTATGCAGAAAATTATAAGACACTGATGAAAGAAATTAAAGATGATACAAACAGTTGGAGAGATATACCATGTTCTTGGATAGGAAGAATCAACGTTGTGAAAATGACTCTACTACCCAAAGCAATCTACAGATTCAATGCAATCCCTATCAAACTACCACTGGCATTTTTCACAGAACTAGAACAAAAAATTTCACAATTTGTATGGAAACACAAAAGACCCCGAATAGCCAAAGGAATCCTGAGAACGAAAAACGGAGCTGGAGGCATCAGGCTCCCTGACTTCAGACTATTCTACAAAGCTACAGTAATCAAGACAGTATGGTACTGGCACAAAAGCAGAAAGATAGATCAATGGAACAGGATAGAGAGCCCAGAGATAAACCCACACACATATGGTCACCTTATCTTTGATAAAGGAGGCAGGAATGTACAGTGGAGAAAGGGCAGCCTCTTCAATAAGTGGTGCTGGGAAAACTGGACAGGTACATGTAAAAGTATGAGATTAGATCACCCCCTAACACCATACACAAAAATAAGCTCAAAATGGATTAAAGACCTAAATGTAAGGCCAGAAACTATCAAACTCTTAGAGGAAAACATAGGCAGAACACTCTATGACATAAGTCACAGCAAGATCCTTTTTGACCCACCTCCTAGAGAAATGGAAATAAAAACAAAAATAAACAAATGGGACCCAATGAAACTTCAAAGCTTTTGCACAGCAAAGGAAACCATAAATAAGACCAAAAGACAACCCTCAGAATGGGAGAAAATATTTGCAAATGAAGCAACTGACAAAGGATTAATCTCTAAAATTTTAAATTAAATCTCTAAATTAATCTCTAAAATTTACAAGCAGCTCATGCAGCTCAAAAACAAAAAAACAAACAACCCAATCCAAAAATGGGCAGAAGACCTAAATAGACATTTTCCAAAGAAGATATACAGACTGCCAACAAACACATGAAAGAATGCTCAACATCATTAACCATTAGGGAAATGCAAATCAAAACTACCATTAGATATCATCTCACACCAGTCAGAATGGCCATCATCAAAAAATCTAGAAACAATAAATGCTGGAGAGGGTGTGGAGAAAAGGGAACACTCTTGCACTGCTTGTAGAAATGTGAATTAGTACAGCCACTATGGAGGACAGTATGGAGGTTCCTTAAAAAACTACAAATAGAACTACCATATGACCCAGCAATCCCACTACTGGGCATATACCTTGAGAAAACCATAATTCAAAAAGAGTCATGTACCAAAATGTTCATTGCAGCTCTATTTACAATAGCCAGGAGATGGAAACAACCTAAGTGTCCATCATCAGATGAATGGATAAAGATGTGGCACATATATACAATGGAATATTACTCAGCCATAAAAAGAAACGAAATTGAGCTATTTGTAATTAGGTGGATGGACCTAGAATCTGTCATACAGGGTGAAGTAAGTCAGAAAGAGAAAGACAAATACCATATGCTAACACATATATATGGAATTTAAGGAAAAAAATGTCATGAAGAACCTAGGGGTAAGACAGGAATAAAGACACAGACCTACTAGAGAATGGACTTGAGGATATGGGGAGGGGGACGGGTAAGCTGTGACAAAGTGAGAGAGTGGCATGTACATATATACACTACCAAACGTAAAATAGATAGCTAGTGGGAAGCAGCCGCATAGCACAGGGAGATCAGCTCAGTGCTTTGTGACCACCTAGAGGGGTGGGATAGGGAGGGTGGGAATAAGGGAGATACAAGAAGGAAGAGATATGGGAACATACGTGTATGTATAAGTGATTCACTTTGTTATAAAGCAGAAACTAACACACCATTGTAAAGCAATTATACTCCAATAAAGATGTTAAAAAAAAAAAAAAGATCCCACATTCCTAAACGAAGATCCCGTATGCCACAGCTAAGACACATGACAGCCAAAAATAAATAAATAAATAATAAATACATCTAAGAAAAAAAAAGTTATGGTGCTGATTATTCCACCTGCTATCTGAATCTGCTGAATCTTAGAGTCAACAGATAATCTGTGAGTTTGACAGTGTGTGTTTTGGGTAGTTCTGGACCTGCAACGCTGGACTTGAGGTTCTTCTGTCCAGTGGCCCAAAGCTCACAATATGAAGGCCGAGTTCTTTCTTCCTGTATGCCAACAGTTCCCCACTGCGGAGGACTGTCTGGAGACATGTGGGGCTGCCAAAACTGGGGGCAGTGGAAGGAGCGAAAGCTATTGGCCTCTAGCAGGTGGAGGCCAGGGAACCTGCTAAACATCTTACAATGCACAGGACAGCCCCCACTACCAATAATTATCCTGCCCATTTGTCAGCTGTGCCGAAGTTGAGAAACTGTACTGTACATAAAGGTAAGACCATTAGAAGAATGTTGTTTTTAAAGTCAATTTTTCTTGCTTTGTAGCGCAGTAACTGTTCCCTTTATTGGTGGTTAAGGAAGCATGAACAAGGATTTATGCATTTGAAGTAAGGCTGATAGTCTAAGAACAACAGAAAGGCAGTCAGTCAATCCATAAAATAAGATATAATAGCTTTCCCAATGGCACAGGCAAGGAATTGAAATTATAGGTATGTGGAAAAAGACTGAATATTTATGAGATATATTTATCTATTTTTCTACATTGAGTCTATTAGGCTGCGGTTTAATGTCACGGTGTTTGTGACTGCCCATTACAGCGTGCAGGGTTTCGAAAAGCATTTTCTAATCTGGAATGGAAATAACATTATCCATATATTAAATACCAAATCTAAGAATTACATCATTTTCAAGACTTACTTTTCACAGAGACTAACATTTATTGAGTGTGAACTTGTCACTAGGTACTTTGTTAAGCCCTTTATTTGCATCACCCCACTAAATCACAACAACCCAATACTGGCTACTCTTATTATCCCCATTTTACAGATGAGAAATAAAATGGCATTTAGAGGTTATGTAATTATACGATGTCCCATAGACAATAAATTAGAGAGTGGGGTTTCCTGACTTTAGAACGTACAAATTCAATTCAACTCACACGTTAATAAAGGCCACAAACAGTTGGGAATTGTGATGACAAACTCTCTCTGTCTCTCTAGAGTTTATAACCCTGCAAGTGCCAGAAGATGCAAGATAAGTAAACGAGATATCCTATGGTCTTCATTTGAATTTTCTGCCTTTTCCATTCTTTTCTCCCTGTGAACAATGCTCTCTCTTCATAGACACTAAGACCGGGGCTTTCTTGAACCCATCGTAAGGCCCTGCCCTGTGGATGGAGCCCAACAAAGGGTAGAAGGGATAAACGCAAACCAACAAAGTGTCTTGGATCTCAGAGACTTCTCCAGAATGGTACAGAGAATGTCCACAAAGGGCAGACCCCAACCTCCCAACAATACATATCCAAGCTCTTTTATGCCGAAAGGTCTCCCAATTTAAGAAGACAGGAATGCAAGCATGTTTTTCTGATTCTTTGCTTCTACTTAAAGCTGCCACTATTAAAAAGGAAGCTCACATGTTTCTCTAGCACTTCTCAAGAGTGCAGAAATGTATCAAGAGGTGAGAAATTGAGCCTAAAATGAAGAATCACTTAAAGAAGGGTCTCTTACATATTAAACATCTTTTCACACAACGGAAAAGAAACCTTGGAGATGTGAACATTAATAGAATGATAAATGTATTTTTCCTTAGGAAAGCATTTGTGTTGAATCACAGCTTATGTCATGTGAAATGCATTGGGGAGCCATGAGAATTACAATTGTTTGATGAATTAAAATAAATACCAAATTTAAGTCCTGCACAAATTGTGGGACTTGACAGGCCTTTTAAAAAGGAGAGCTGCTCTCTCTCCTCTCCCTCCCTCCCTCCGTCTCTCTCTCTCTCTCTCTCTCTCTCTCTCTCTCTCTCTCTCTCTCTCTCAGTTTTAACTTGGTGGAGCAGGAAACACCTCTTTTTGACTCACCAGTTTAAGCACATGAGAAGAAATCCTGGGAAGGAAAATGAGAGACCAGGCCTTTGTGGTAATGTCTTCAGTTTAAGACTGCCCTCAAGTTCTCCACAAAACATATATTTTCCTCAAGAAATAACTCATGAGAACAAAGAGCAACTTTCCTACCAGAGCTTTGAAATAACATAAATTACAGCTTGCAATGCCCTATACTGGTTGCACCTCAGAATAAAACATAACAAATTAAGATGGGCTCACTGGCAGCCACAGACTCTACTGCTCGGGAGTAGGCTCTTCTGATGACACATGGTCGCCGAATATTCACAGTGTGTAGAGTCCTGAACTGGGAGCCAGACCAGCTGGACATTAGATCCACCCTGGCCTCTGGCTAGAGTCTTGAGGCATGTGCCTTCCAGCCTTTAGCCAGAGTGCTTATCCTTCAAAAAAGATGAGGGAGGGAGGGCTGGGGAATGGGCCAGTCCTTATATGGCAAGAAAGGTTAGCCTCAAGAGCCAAGTCTAACTGATTGGTAATAGATTTCTATAGGGTTGTGTTGAGAAGGATTCTGAAGTTATATCTGGGTTTTGTTGTAAAGAATATTATAACCAATTAGCAATGTCTGCTGTGGGCTCAAAATAAGGAGTGGCAAAACATATTTCTGGACACGATGATCTCTAAAGGTCTCAGTGTACTTTTTCTTTGTAGTTCTGAGCACATCTATAATTTGTATGTAAGTTAGTTTAATGTCTCTCCCCTGCTAGGTCACAAGCTCCATGAGGGCATGAGGGTACCTGCTCTGTACGCAAGTCTCTATTAAGTTCTCTATTTGTGACTGTGATATGGTGCTCACCTGGTTAAAGAAGGTAACTTATTACTAGGGTACACCTAGGGTAGATGCCAGGGAAAGACAACTGGGCTAACTGACTGCAGTCTACACCCCACCCCCCAAACACAAAGATCATGTTGATAACCCAAGATAATGGCTTTCAAGAGAAAAAGAAATATCTCTGCCAGAAGGATGGATATGAAACTCAGATTTCAATATGCTTGGTACAGACTTCTGCAGATGTGCAGATTGTCTCACTGACCCATGGATGTGCATAAAACCAGCATGGGAACTTCCCATCATCACTCAGCCTGAGGCAAGACAACTTCTCTTCCTCAAAGACCTCTTCTTCTTCAAAGCCACCTTGTCAGGCATTGTCAACTGGGCTCCACCTCCCTGGGTCTGTTTCCTTACTTACTACATCAGGGTCTGCACAGGCAGCTTCAGATTCCTTCAGGCCAAATGCCCCCTGATTGTATGACTCTATATCCAACTATTCACATCCTCTAGTCACTTTTTAAAAGGAAGGATAAAGAAAGAAAGAAATTGTAGTACGTGATGGGCTTGTACATTCCTAGGGAAAATTCCAATGGTATAGAATACATTCATGGGACACTTCACATTCAAACCTGGGAAGACTGAGAATATGTCATCGAAGAGAGTGACAGAGATGAAGGGCACAGTAGTAACAGAAGCAGCCACTCTTGAGTGACTGCTCTCAATAGACCAGGAACTTGACTAAGTGCTTTACCATCTTGAGCAGTTTTGGTCCTCAGAGCAGACCTCTGGATTATATATTAGTATCATCCTCAGTTTATGGATGAGGAAATAGAGACTATTTAAAATGGCTTCATGAAGAACCTAGGGGTAAGACAGGAATAAAGACACACACCTACTAGAGAATGGACTTGAGGACATGGGGAGGGGGAAGGGTAAGCTGTGACAAAGCGAGAGAGAGGCATGGACATATATACACTACCAAACGTAAGGTAGATAGCTAGTGGGAAGCAGCCGCATAGCACAGGGAGATCAGCTCAGTGCTTTGTGACCACCTAGAGGGGTGGGATAGGGAGGGTGGGAATGAGGGAGATACAAGAAGGAAGAGATATGGGAACATATGTGTATGTATAACTGATTCACTTTGTTATAAAGCACCACTAACACACCACTGTAAAGCAATTATACTCCAATAAAGATGTAAAATAAATAAATTAAATAAATAAAAATAAATAAAATGGCTAAGAACCTTGCCAACGTCACCCAGTCAGGAAATGCTGGAGCTGAAAGTCAAGTCAGAGTCACGTCTCTCTGCAGCCCTCACCTCTGCTTTAACTGTCAGGCTCAAGGTGCTGCTTCTCATGCAGACCAAGGGCGCGAGCACCAACCCAAGGTTTTGGGGGCTTCTCAGGCTATTCCATCCACGAGTCCCCCGATGAGGAAGGGGGAATGAGAAATACTGGCACCACCCCTTACAGAAGAGTCTGGACGGAGAATCTAGCCTACCATGCTTCTCAGCATGTAGTGTATGATGTATGGTGTAGCACAAATAGTTACCATCTTCTCCTGTCACAGACAAACTTGTTCTTCCCTCATCTTGGAATGCTCCCTCCTACCCTCCACCCTTGTCCAGCAAACACCTACTTCACTGGTCAGTTGTCACTGTCTTAACAAAGTCCTGTCTGACCTCTCATATCAAATGTCCTCATCACATGCCCTCATAATATCACCTATTGCCTATTCATAGCATAGTTACTGCTAGTAGCAGTAACTGCCATTCTGCCCTTTTTTGGTAACAGAAACCCACCTTTTAGCCAGGCTCAGCTAAACGACCCTATTAGAACTTGGTGTGGCTAAGTGATTCAGTTGTGGTCAATGAGATATCCATGGATGTGGTTTTTCCAGATAGTACCCTTGAAAGGACTCCTTCCATCCTGCTGGCAGGAAGGCAGATGTGATGGCTGGTGCTTTAGCAGTCATTCTGGACTATGAGGTTGTCTTGGATAGAAACCACATGCTGCGATGTTGATGACAGCAGTAATGACAGGCAGTTATAATAGCTATGACATACTATCCATCATTCTAAGTGCTTTACCTATATTAATTTATTGAAAACTCACAGAAACTTTATCAGGTAAGTTCTATTATTACCTCAATTTTCCATGAAACTACAAGGTCACATAGCCAGAGAGCAGCAAAGATAGTGTTTGAGAAGGGAGGCCAGTAAGAAGACTACTGAATAATCTGAATGAGAGATGAAAGAGATAGTGCTGGTAGTGGAGGTGGCAGGCACTGGTCTGACCCTAGATCTACTTGAGAGAAGAGATGATGGACTGGATGACAGATAATATGAGAGAAGGACACACATCAAGTCTGCGTCTAAGGCTTTTGGCCCAGGTAAATGCAAAAACAGAGCCTCTGTTTACTGAGAAGAAGACTATGGGAGAAGCATTTTTGAGAAGAAAAAAACAAAACACAGAGTTCAGTTTTGTCTAAAACGGACAATTTGAGCATGTCCCCTAGACTTGCAGGCAGAGGTGTAGGGTAGGCAGCTTGGTCACCGTGAGCATGCAGACAAGGTCACCCAGGGAGTGAGTACAGGGACTGAATCATGGGTAATTGTGGGGCACCAGTTAGAGGCCTGTGTGCTAAGGTGGGCCAGGGAAAAGAGCTGTGAGGAGCCACAGGGGAGGCGGAAGAGATCCGAGTGTGCTTTGAGTCCCTGATGGTAAGTAAAGGTGTTTCAAAAAGCAAGGGCTTCCCTGGTGGTGCAGTGGTTGAGAGTCCGCCTGCCGATGCAGGGGACATGGGTTCATGCCCTGGTCTGGGAAGATCCCACATGCCGCAGAGTGGCTGGGCCCATGAGCCTTGGCCGCTGAGCCTGTGGTCAGGAGCCTGTGCTCCACAACGGGAGAGGCCACAATAGTGAGAGGCCCGTGTACTGCAAAAAAAAAAAAAAAAAAAAAAAAGCAAGACATTTTCTGCACCGAAGGGAATGTTTTTGTTTTAACTTTCCTCGTTTACTTCATTTCTATCTCAGAGTCCCATAGAGAGCCACAGGGGCAAGTGAGGGGACATCCATCACTCCAGCTCAACGAACTTCTGCAGTTGAGTAGACTCTTTTTCAAAAATAAAACTCAATTAAAGTTATATTGATCAAAACAACACATTCACTATGAAATATGTAAAGACCAAATGGGACATAAAGTATTCTCCTGCCAACTGTATAAAACAAAACAAAACAAAAAAAGCCGGGTCTACATATGTTTATTCCATTTGTAAAACTGGCCCTTTGCCTTGGGCCTTATGAATGAGTGATAAATCCCTGTTTGCTGCAAAGGTTCCCTGTGTTCGTTTTTTTTTTTTCTTTTTCTTTTTTCCTATGCATGTTTACATTTATAATCTTCCATTCTTCTTCATTAAGCAACGTGGATAAAGATTCCTACTCCTATATGTATCAGAGGACGTTCTGTTCATTGGTTCAAACTCCAAAACCTACACCAGGAGGAGAAGGCCTCTGATGAGCTAGGTGGTGGAGGTTCTGCCCACATCCATCCACTTCTGCCACCCCACACCAAGCCACCACTGCTGCTCGTCCATCTCCTCAGTTCCACTCCTCCCCCTGGTCCTTCCTCTATACTGCATCCAGAACAATCTAAAAGTATAAGCCTGGTGCTTTGCTGGCCCTGTTGTCCAAGCCTCGCCTGCCTCAAAGCCTTCATGTGGCTATTTCTTCTGACTGGCTGACGCTCTCCCATCATGTCAATTCCCTGACACCCCCCACGACCCCTGCCTCACTGATTCCTACCCATCTGTCAGATGTCAGCTCTGAAGGCACCTCCTCTGACAGCAGTTCCTATCTCAACCCCAAGTATCTTTCTATGACATCATCTTGTTTATTCCTGTCTTAACATTTATTGCATCCTGTAATCTTCTTGTTTATTTTTTTTACTACTTCTCCACATAATAACTCAAGATCCATCTAGGGGCCACATGAATGAACAATTTATCCATTGCTGTATCACCAGGAACTAGACCTGTACTGTTCCTGGCCCTTGGTAAGAATTCACGGAGGAGTATTTGTTGGAGGAAGAGAGGGAGGGAACAAGGAAAGATAAAGGAAGGAAGGAAGGAAGGAAAGGAGGGAGGGAGGGAGGGAGGGAGAAAGGGAGGGAGGAAGGAGGGCCTTGGAGTTTAGTAGACCAGGTTTCCAATCCCACCTCTATCTCTTATGAGCTGTAAGGACTTAGGCAACAATATATCATCTCTGAGCTCTGGACTTCTCATCTGTAATATTATAGTAATAATACTATTTCATGGAATTAATGTAAGGATTAAATGAGATAAATACATGTTAAGCCCCTGTGAAAGCCACTGGCCCATAATGGCTGCTGTTTTTACCCCATGACCCTGTAACCTCTAGAGTTTTCAGGGGTGCCACAACCTGGTGTTGTGTGAGAAGTATACTAATAAGCAAGGGCCTCATGGTCCACAGATAAACCCACAGACCTAAGATCACAAACATTCTCAATGGGCCATCACTTCTTCACAGTGGGTTATGTGAAGAAGTGATAAGGCCTGAATAACGTGCTTACTCTTTACAGTGGACATGTGTTTCTTTGCTCTCACCATCAACTCCCTTCTTTCCTAGTAGTGCCTCTAGTGGTAGGGCAGCGGTCCCCAACCTTTTTGGCACCAGGGACCGGTTATGTGGATGACAATTTTTCCATGGACGGGGGCGGTGAGGGGTATGGTTCAGGTGGTAATGTGAGCCATGGGGGGGCAGGGATGGCTCAGGTGGTAATGCAAGGGAGAGGGAGTGGCAGATGAAGCTTCACTTGCTCGCCCACCGCTCACCTCCTGCTACGCGGCCTGGTTCCTAACAGGCCGCAGACTGGTATCCGTCTGTGACACGGGGGTTGGGGACCCCTGTAGTAGGGTAAGGCTCTACTCCAAGCCCCATGATGTGGGCAGTGCCCAGACCTCAGCCAATCAATTCATCACTGGCCCCAACAATTGGCTCAGGGTGGACATGTGACCTCACCCAGTCTACTAAGGACTTTTACAGAAGTAACCAAATATCAATCCCCCATCCTCCTTTCTCTCCGCCTCCCTTTCCTCTCTCCACTAGAGTCTGAGAGGATGTGCTGCTGGGGACAGATCATCAAATGGGACCTTAGAGTGAAGCCAGCACCATGGAAAGCAGGGCAGTGAGACAGATAGAACTCAGCACCAGTGGTGTCACTGGAGCCCATGTGCATCCATGAGACTTAGCTTCTAGAGGCTTCCAGCTTGGTACGAGGCATGGGGACATCCTGAGTGAACTGAGTTTTTCTCATTATTTCCACAGATACTTGTAGCTGGCCATCTCTAGGTACAGACCATGGCTACTCAGAGCTAGATTTTACTCATACAGATCAAGAGACTTATCAAAATATTTCTGTACCATTTGCTCAGCTTCAAAAATACTCAGCAGTAATTTCCTCAAAATATTTCCAAGGGTATGTGTGAAATTTCCTTACAAACACACAGGGCATCATATTTCTCCAAAAAACAGAAGCTATTTTGGCCTCTCTGAGAATATGAGGTAAGTCAGGAGATAAATCGGTATCTCTCTGTGTCAATTTTCCTCCTTAGAATCTCCTCCTCCCTGGGCTTTATCACGAGTGTCAATTTACTCCCACTGCCCCATATTCTTTCTCTAGCTCCTTAAATGTGGACGCCAGGCTGCTCCCTCTACAATCCCTAGTCCCGTGGCTTTATCCAGTCCCTTGTCATGGCGGTGGTGAAGAAGGATGAGGAGGAAAGAGTAGGAGTAGAGGTAGAGATAGATAACCCTGCAGAGTGGAAGACAAGAACAAAAACAGGGTCAATAAAAGAAGATAAATATAACTGACTTTTCTACTTTGAAGTAATTTAAGTACCCATTCCAATTTTCCCTTCATATCCTATAAGTTTTTCAAACCTTGGTGGAAAGATCATGAAGAGAATGGTATGTATGTATTCCAAATTGTCTTACTTTTATTGGTTTGGGTATTATCTTGCCTAACCATATATAATTTAATAGTGATTTCTCAACATCTAGTTTGGGATACAGATGGAACTTTAACTTCTTTTCCCAACATCATATTTAAAGTCAAGAAAAATATAGACAGAAAGACCCATCTTCGTAATACACATGTTGTTTAAAATGTTTCTTTTAAAAAAAAAAAATCACACAAGCAATGCATGTTTCTTATAGAAAATTAGATCTCAAAGATAAGCAACAGAAGAAATTTAAAGCCACTGATGATGCTAACATCCATTGTTGATTTCAGTTAATGCCAATTATTCAATTATTTGAATATAAAAATATTACTTACTGAATTCCTTATCATTAGCTATCTAGGCTGTATTCACCTTGTCACTAAATGGATGACACTGTAATAAACATCCTTGTAGTGAAATTTTTACATACACTATCAACTTTTCAAGAAGTTGAATAATTGATCAAAGGGCATTGCCTATTTCAGTCCAAGTATTCTCAAGGAAAGTTGTCCTGATTTACACTCTGACCAGGATTCTCTCTTTCCAATGTCAGTTTCAACACTCCAAACCAACACTAAGTATTACCATCTTAAAAAATCTCCCAGGAATTTAAAAATACAGATTATATGGATGAGTCTTTTCCATGTTCCAAATGAGTTTAAAGCAGAGAAAATGTTAAACTTCAAAATGCCTAAAGGGCAAGGGCTCGCTCTGTTTCAGGTCTCCAGAGAACACTGTCCAGGCCACTGCAGACTAGCATCCTTAGGTTATTTAGCAGAAAAGATGTAGACTGATAACTAAGGGTCAGGTTTTTGAAACTGAACTCTGAATGAAAAGATCCAGTGTCTTTTTCTGCAGCAGTAGAGCCCTGCCTAGATGAAAGGCAAAAGCCCGCATAAATTATTCACTTGATGGCAGACATTTTTGGGGACATGGAAAATGTGGATTATTAATGGGCAGACCAGAACAATTCTCACATTACATATAGCTGGGGGAAAGCCCCAGACATATTTGCTCGTTATAAAGTTCTGAAAATTCTCACAAGAAGAAGTCATTTCTCACCAGGCATGAACTCTGCACTGTATCAGAAAAATACATTTCCAATTAAAATTGTCATTCTTCAGCCTTATTTTGGGTGGCCATCTTGCTGAAAAATTATCTGGAGTTCTGGCAATGTGGGAGAACCCAAGGTCCTGATGGTTCCCTGTGAGAACATGGAGTTGGTAGAATCAAAAAGAAATTTGGCAAAGTTCAGATAAAACCACCACCATGATGTGTATGTATTTCCTCTTGGAAACCACATTGTTCCACATGGCAGGCCAGGGATCAGTGTAGATTAAGGAGGATCTGATAGGGAAGGAAGCTCTTTTCTGCAGGATTCATTTTGGAAATATCTGAACAGGATGCAAACCCACTCAGACCTTCTCCTGAACTCCCACCCTACCAGTGTCACTTTTCAACATTGTGACTGCTTCCAGTTGGATACTCTAAGCTGCTGGTTTTAATTAAAACTTAATTTGCAAAAATGTTTCATAATTTATGCATGTCATGTAATTCCTCTGAGATGAACTTGGAGCCAACTCAGGGCCATATAAGGAGACGCTATACTGAGAAGGATGGGGGAGGAAAGGGATGTAGGAAGAGAAGTACCAACAGGCTCAACAGAGGAAGGTCCTGATACTTTGTTTCAGCCTCCCACCACTTGGATCTGCAGCCACCTGGGAGAGACATGGGCTGTGATATCTAAAAGCAGGGAGCCATTTGGCAGGTCACAGACTCAGAGAACCAGAAGGGTCAGAAATGACCAGAATGGCCCTCCGAGAAAGGCCTTACCAGGGGAAATGGTGAGCCTAAGAACTTGAAACCCTCCAAAATAGATGAATGTGTTCCTACCCTCCCCACAGAAGGAGACAAGAAACAAAACAAAACAAAACAAAAAACCCTCAGAGGAAAATTAATGAAAACTCAAGAGTCTGCAATGAAACCGTTACTTCACTCAACAGATGTCTTCAAGAGAATTTGTAGGGATCTGCCAAACTGGTGAACCACAAAGGAATCTGTGTGGCAACTTAACTAGAAATATTGGGCCCCCAAGAAAGAAAACTTCCCCTCAACACACATCCTTTATTAATTGCAAAATGAATGATGTGCAGTCACCCTCCATGTCTGCAGTGGAAAGAGTACATAGACAGTGTTTGACATAAAAAAAGAAATCGATGGAGCCAGAAATAAAGGTAAATGAGTAGTCTGCATACTCACAAAGGATGGGACATGTCAATGCTATATTTTTAGTGGCCAATCTGGTAAGTTACACATTTCATTGATAGATTTATTTCTATCTTTATTTCTATCTCTATCTCAAAGGTTCATCTTGGTCTGTCCATTTCCTGTCACCTATGAAAAGCTTAATAAGCTGTTAAGTAAAAGCAAGAGACTATACAGTTCTTTCATCCATCAAGCCTATATCCCACAGAAGTGGACACATTAAATAGACAGTCAAGGGTAAACGTATGAGCTGTGGGTGACAGATGATCTCTGATGACATTCTCAATTAGGGAATCTTTCAGGAAACCCCCAGCTCTGTGATTCTAGTCTATGAGAAGTTCATTTCTACGAAAAATCCATGAAAATTTCCTTATCTTACATATTGTTTTCACCTTGGCCCATCAGTGCATATATTTTTCACCTGAACAGAGAAAGAATGGCCAAAGCCATGTGTTGAATGATATTGGTTCTCTTTTTGCATCTAAGCACTTTTCAAGTCAAGACTGGATCCTATTTACTAATGATGAGAGCTTGCACATGCTGAGTGCTCATGCTAAACCAGGCCAGGAGCTAAGGGCTCTGAGTGTGTCCTCATGAATAATTCTCAGGACAACTGTAGGGGCCAAATACAATCATTTACATTCTAAAGACAGGAAAACTGAGTCTGACCCTAAACCCTGTTTTTTGACCCAATAGGATTAGTAAGTCAAATAATCCAATTAGTCTTTCTCTAAAAACTTAGAATAATCTATTAGTGCATAATTAAGGGAATATGAAGTAAAAACAAAAACGAAACAGTCTGCTTGCCAATAGGGTAGAAGAGAGCTTTGTCCTCCCCTCAAGCCTGCTGACACACTGAGTACCATACTACTTCAGGCTTATTTTTCTCATGTCTAGAAAGGAGATCTATTAATATGCTGGGACTGCTAATCTCTCAAAATACACTTGCTCCCCACCCCCCCAAATCTGGGATTTGGCTATCTTTTTTTGCCAAACCCCAGATTTTTTTTGCCAAATACGTTTGGGCTTTTTTTGCCAAACACATGTTTTTCCACATTTTGCCAAACACATGTTCCTATAATATTGAAGTCCATGTGTATTTCCTAGGGCCTTTTTTGCTTGTCACCTTACAGGATGACACTTTTACAGGTTTTTTTTTTGTCTTAGTTAAGAAAGTCAAGTGCTATCAGTGCCACTTCAGTTCAAATCTCAAAGAGGCCAACGTGCTTCTGAAGTTCACCTTTAAAAACCAGAGGGGGGACTTCCCTGGTGGCACAGTGGTTAAGAATCTGCCTGCCAATGCAGGGGATACAGGTTCAAGCCCTGGTCCGGGAAGATCCCACATGCCGCGGAGCAACGAAGCCCGTGTGCCACAACTACTGAACCTGTGCTCTAGAGCCCACGAGACACAACTACTGAACCCATGTGCCACAACTACTGAAGCCCATGTGCCTAGAGCCTGTGCTCTGCAACAAAGAGAAGCCACCGCAATGAGAAGCCTGCTCACCGCAACAAAGAGTAGCCCCTGCTCACTGCAACTAGAGAAAGCCCGCATGCAGCAATGAAGACCCAACGTAGCCAAAATAAATAAACTAATTAATTAAATAAATCTATTTTTTAAAAAAACAAAACATCCCCTAGAGGAATCCAAATGCCAAAAGCTGAACTATAAAATTCTGCCATTCATACTGAATACATGAGTTAGGTAAGATGATCAAGAAATCAAAAGAGAAGCATAAAAAAGGGCTATCTCACAATTAAATTGACTTAGTATAGTATCATATTTAAATAAAAATTATCTCAATGTCATATCCGATAAATTGTCATTGTCTTTTAACATTTACAAGATACGTATTACCTTTTGGTAAAATTAATCTAAAGCTAACATGTTTTAAATCTTGAATATGAATAAACAAATAGAACAATTTAAGTAAATAATCTTGAAGATAAACAAACTAATATTCATGTCATCTTTTATTTCTATTTCTACTGTGGTCACAATGGAATAACTAGTACTGCATTATTCCTCCTCACACAAACAACTAGATAACTGGATATAGTACAAAAAAGAAACAAATGTCCTTTGATATTGGTCAACAATCAGCACTGACTTTGCTTCCTGAAAGAAGGCAAAACAATAAAGTGAGACTCATGATCACTCTAATACTCTACCTGGAGGCATTTATGAGACCCCAGAGCAGGGAAGGTAATGCCAAGTAGAACCTGGAAGTTGCACTGAATTGCCAAGGAATGAATCAAAGTTTACAGATGCTGAGGTGGCTGGAATTTGCAAGGTAGAGCACTGGAGAGAGAAAGCTATACAGAGAAAGAGCTCCAGAAATCTACAGAGAGGGCCTCTTAGGTCTTTGATTTAATACTAAAATGAGCTAGGGGAAGACTCCATGAGGCTGAGAAAAGCACAATTACAGGGGGTAGGAGAGGGGAACTACAATGAAGTTGTAAGCTAAAAAAATCTACTGGGCCTCTAACAAGGATGGGTATTTACAAGTTCCAACCAGTCAGAATAGAACACCTTGTTAAACACCTGGGACATTCAGTAGGAATCCCAGAAAGACTGTGCCTAGCATTAGAACTAAACTAGACCTAGAGTGAAAGGTACCTCATATCTGCCAACCAAAGTTTAAGTGTTTAAAGGGCTAAGCTGATACATAAGTAAATTAACTGTCAGGACATAACTCAACGCTCCTTAAAGGAAGACAAAAGAATCCAGACACTCGAAAACATAATGCCCACTATCATGTGTCATTATGCTTAACGCCTAATAAAAATTTACTAATATAGAAACCAAAAAAAATGTGACTTACAAGAGGAAAAACAATCAATCATACTCAGAAGAAGAAAATGATTTATAAAGAAAGAAAATATTCCCAGAAATCATATAATTGGAAAATATAAACTTTAAATAAGCTACTACAAATATAATCAAGAATTTAAAGGAAACCTAAACATTATGAAGGGAGAAATAAAACTAAAAACAATGCCAAAACCCATTAAAAATGGCTAAATATCTCAAATTTGATAAAATTTATAAACACACCAACCCAAGAAAGCTCAATGAACCTGAAGCAAGATAAACACACACACATACACAGAAAATAACAGAGCACATTATAATAAAATTGCATTTATAACAACAAAATCATAAAAGCAACCAACAAAATAAAAGCACATAGGTAAAGGGCATTAAAGATAAGATTTATCACTGACTTCTCATCAGAAACAATACAAGCCAGATGATAATGGAATAAGTGCCTCAAAGTACTGTAAGAAAAAAAAAAGGTAAACTTAGAATTCTTTATCCAGTGAAAATACCTCTCCAAAAGAGAGTGAAATAAAATGTTTTCAAGTAACAACAAAAAAATTTTAAGAGAATTCATTGCCAGCAGAGTTGCACTTTAGAAAAGATTAAAGGAAGTTCAGGTGAAGTAAAATGATTCTAGATGGAAGTTTGAATCTATACAAAAAATAAGCAGCATCAGAAATGAAAAATATGTGGGTAAATATGAGATTTTTTTCCTCACTTTTTAATTTAAGCAAAATAAAAATAATGTATTGTGTGGGGTTTATAATATATGTGGGAGTAAACAGTATGCTAATAATAGCACATAGAATGGAAGGGGTGCATGGCAGTATACTGTTGTAAGTTGCTTCCATTATATAGGGAAGTTAGACTCTGAGAAGTTGAAGATGGAAATTGTTACACTAGAGCAACCACTCAAAAGATACAACTAAGAGGTATAGCTAATAGGCCAATAGTAGAGATAAAATGGCATTTGAAACACTAAATTCATTCAAAAGGAGACCAAAAAAAGAAGAAAAATATAAGAATGTATAGCATAGTATACATAAATATAGTATATTTGTTTATAACAATATGGTAGAGTTAAATAAAGAAGAAAAATAAAACAACAGAGTAGATAGATATTTACAACAACATGGTATATTTAAACCAAGAAATACAGATAATTACATTAAATGTAAATGATTAAATGCACCGATTAAAAAGTAGAGATGGTCAGGCTGGATAAAAAGGGAAAAAAATCCAACTATATTTTGTGTACAAAAAGTACACTTTCAATAAAAAGATATGCATGTTAAAGGTAAAAGAATAGAAAATACATACCACAAAACAATAATCATAAGAAAGTTGGGGTAGCTATCTTAATATCAAACAAAATAGACTTCAGAACAAGAAATATGGGAGACAAAAATATTTCACAATAACAAAAAGGTCAATTCATTGAGAAGATATTGTGTATATTCCTAATATTAAAACTTCAAAATATGTGACACAAAAATTAGCAGAATCAAAAAATGAAACATAAATTTAGAATTTTCATTGGTGATTTCAATACTCCTTTCTCAGTAATTTATAAAGTAGTTGCTTTCTAGTTGTAAAGAAAATAAGTAAATATATAGAACACTTGACCAACACTATTTCAACCAATTTCATCCAACTGATCGTTCCTGAACAATATGCACAATAATGGCAGAATACACATTCTTTTCAAGTACATATCAAATATTCACCAAGAAAGTCCATGTGCTGGGCTATAAAACAAGTGTCAAGAAACAAAATTATTGAAATCATAGGATATATTCTCTGAACACAAGAGAATTCGTAACAATAATTTCCCTCCTAGAAAGATGACTGAACTCAGGATGGTTGAGATGAGTTGGCATTTTCTATTTGCTGTCATCTTGTCCTCTGTTCCCCCCAGACTCTCACCAGTCCTTTTTCCCTTTATACAAAACCAGTTTAGTCTCTGTGGAGGTATAAGTCCTATCACCAGACCTGAACACAATCTTCACAGATGCAGAAGAAAAGTAGTAGGATTTGCTTAGATTCATAGGTCATTAGATCTGGAAGGGAAATGAACAGAACAGCTTTTTGCCTGAACAGAATTTGTCCCTTCTTTTGGTAATAGCACTTGATTTTCCTGTGAGACAAATCCTATCCCCCATACTCAGGTCTTGTCGTAAGACTGGGGCTCACTCCACCCTCCTCCAAATCCAAGGGTAGACATGTGACTCATGCATGGTGAATCAGAACTCTCCATCCTATTGACCACTGAGATTGGTTCAGAAAAAGATAACACATGGCTGAATCCATGAGAGTCAGCACCAGGGTCTTAGCTAGAACCATAGGGAAAGTGATTTCTTTCTTCTGGGGCAAGGGGCTCCACTAGTAGGGTATAAACCTAGAGCTGCTGATGGCAGTCATGACACCACAAGGGGAGGAGAGTCTCACCTGAGAATAAAGATATACAGAGGAAAGCAGAGCCAAGAGATGGCAAGAGGCAGATTCCTGACTGCATTTGGGCATGTAGATCCAGCCATGCCTGAAGAGATCTACGCTTTGACATTTCAGTTTCTCCTTAATCACACAAGTCTGACTGAGCTGCATTTCTGTCATAGCCAAAGAGACCTGATTCACTAAGACAACATATTATCAACTATCTATACCAGTGATTCATGAACTCTGCTTTGTGGAACCCCCAAATTCTGTGAACCAGAGGCCCTGACCCCAATTTAATCAAGCTGCTCTTATTTTACATACGATTTTATTTGAATAAAATAGCTTTGCTAATTAGGAAGAAAAAAAAGATGGCTATTCAGTTCAACCACCTTATTTTAGAGGTCCAGAAAAGCAAGTTTGTGACAGGAATAGGCCTGGTCTGTACCAATCCACCCAGCACACAACCCATTATCCCCAAATGCTGCCAGTACTGCTCACATCAGTTTTGGGTCTTGCTTCTGGGATGGAAGCAGGTCTATGGCTCCCAGGAACTTCACCCCAACACATGGGAGGGTCCAACATGGACTTCAGCACTCGGTACCTGTACACCTTAAGAACAGAGCTGAATACCTGCCATGATCTGAGCAAACAGTCCAGGTGTCACCCTTCCCAGAGTATATAATGGGACCACAGACATTCAGGGAACTAACCAGTGAGTAAAGGACAATAACATCCTGAAATCATGGTAGGCGCTTCATTGAAAGAGCCTCTTTAACTACAGTGAATGGTGTCTCCTAGAAAAGCACCAAACATGTACAATGTTTGGTATTTTTGTACAAACTGGTATTTTTAAAGATCACAGTATTGGAGAGCTTTGTTTAGAACCACCTTCTTTGACTTGTGCTGGGCTGGTGAGGAAGTCCCACATGTTTGCCAGGGAACAAATTTATTTCTGTACCCACTGCCTGTCAGAGTAAAGGGTAGAATTTCTTTTCAGTATGCTGAAATATTGGTTTGGTTTTTGAAAATGCTTTTGGGATCTATCTTCTTTAAAATTAAAAACAAAAAGCAAAATCTGGTCACTTTTGAGACAAGTCAATTAATTCGCATCTGTCTCGATGTGGCTGCCCTCTATTTTGAATTGGAAAAAAAAAGAGAGATAGATAGAGAATCCAAACAATAATGTCCTTTTAATTGAATAAACCAACAGTTTTTTCAGTCTAATGTGCATAAACTGTTTACAGAAAAGATTTTATTTAAATTACCCAGAGTGATTACTTTAAATGCACAGTTTGGTTATAAGCTACAGTCATAATTAATTAATTTTTCTTTTTAAAAGAATTATGCAAATTTAACCCAGAAGGCTAAAAATGGAAAGTGTCTAATCACATGTGAACTAAGCTTGCATTTCTCTTCCTTGCTACCTCTCCTCCATGTTTCTGTCTTTGTACCTGCTCTGAACACAAACAATGCCTGCCCTCACGCTGCCCTGCCCATGGTCTAGGGTGGTTCCTATGCCCTCTGCTAATTCTTTATATTCCTATTGAACATTGAGTGAGACCAAGAAATGGATGTGAACAGCTTTGGGTCAAGCCCCAAATAATGTCACCATGTGCATGTAAACAGTAGCAAATTCTTGATAATGAAGGGAAGACAGAATCAATTTATCAGAACATGTTTCCTAAGCATCTATCCTGTGCAGGCATTCTGCTGAGTGAGCAGAGCTCAGAGGAATTAACTTCATAGACTATCCATAAGAGCAAGTAAAATAAAAATACAAGGATAAAGACTAGACAGTAAAATCTTCAAGTGCTCAGAGGCAGTGGCTGGTTAACAGTGCACAGTGGAGACACCATAGAAGCCAGGATTCTGAGCACTGAGTGGGGGTTTTCAGGTCAGACAATCTGAGATTCCACAGTCCCTTTCACCTTGTCTGCCACTGCCTAACAACAGAGACACCCCTGAGCAAGCCAAGCAAGAGAAGGTCCTTCTAGACAACAGGCTGCTGCCACAGGACCACAGGACATACAGAGCAGTGCCACCTCAACGTGGCAAAGGGAGCACAGTGGCAGACAAGAACAGGCAACAGAGGTGCGAGCACTGAGGGACATGAAGGGTGAGCTCTAAGTGCAAAGACTGAGCTGTGTTCTGCCACCATCCTCGCTGCCAGTGGTCTTGTGTACAGGAAGGGAGGTGCCTTCAATAATTATCTTCAATAATTTGAGGAAGAAAGAAGCAGATTCTGGAAGGCAGGAGGTGAAGGGGGGCAAAGAAAAAGTTGTGAATGACATAGGCATAAGGAATTTCCAGCTCCTAGCAAATTATGCCTGTAGAGCTTCATTTGACCATTGGCTGTTTTCAAAGTTTTGAAGTGAATACATTTAGGTGGTGCGTGCATGTTCTAGGTCACCACACTCCCCCCATCCCAACCACCATTTTCTTCTACCCAGAGTTCTCTACGCACTTAGTTCACCAGCCTGGCTCCTGAGAACATTTATGGTTGCACCTCCTGGCGTGGATGATCAACAGCACATGGATGTTAAAAGTGTTGGCTTGCAGGAGCAGTGGACAACCCTGCCGCAGCTGCCACAAAACCACCCATTAGAGGGGAGTAGGCAGGCCCCTGGAGAGGACACTATATCAGTTATCCCTACAACATTGCAATGGGGTAGAGTCTATCATTATCCTTCTGTTATATATGATAAAACTGGAGGCACAAAAGGGTTAAGTAAACAGTCCCAGATGACACATCTGCTAAGTGGCAGAGAGGATTTGAAGCAGCCCCTCACTCCACCACTGTGTCTTCAACCAGCATGGCACACCCCTGCCACCTCCATAAGTGACATATGCAGTTTATTAGGAAAGAAAAAGAAGACATTCCTCATTACAGTCATCCCGCAGTATCTGCGGGGAATTGGTTCCAACCCCTGGACCCCCAATAACAAACTCCGAGGATGCTCAAGTCCCTTATGTAAAATGGCATAGTATTTGTGTATAACCTACATACATCTTTCCCTACACTGTGAAACATCTCTAGATTGCTGATAATACTTCATACAAATGTAAATGCTATATAACAGGTGCTGGCACAGTAAATTCAAGTTTTGCTTTTTGAAACTTTCTGGAAAAAAATTTTTTCCAATATTTTCAGTTCGAGGTTGGTTGAATCCATGGATGCAGAGTTCAAAGATGAGGGCCAAATGCATACAAGAAGTTCGATTCTTTCTCCAAAAACTCCATTTTGCAATTCTTTGGGAGAACAAAGGGGGTGCATCTCAAAAAGCAGAGCAACAGGCCATGGTGCCTGACACAGTCTTTGTACCTTCACTTTCTCAGCCTAATGGAACCCTCAAGCCCCAGCTAGGGCTCACGTTAGTCCTGACTCAAATTGGCCTCACTGAAGGTAGCCATAACCCACTTTTGGTTTAGAGGAGCTTTAGAGAAAGCTCTAACAGCTCATGTAGCTAGAACTAAGTAGCAAGTTAATGAGCAATGAGTAAATGAATCAGAGGCACAGATTAAATTTTCATCCAAATTACCACAGGTTTCTCAATTAAGAGGGGAGAAAGCATGCTTGGCAAAACAGTTTGATTTTGGCCATAGCCACATGGATTTTCCCAGCCTATTTCCTGAATACGGCAGTGCACCCACACCCAGGAGAACTCAGGCCTTAGGTATACTCACAAACTTTACTCAGAATCAAGTGTATGATAACTTTACAGTGTCAGAAATCTCCATTTGGTTATCACAAAGGAATTCCATCACACCACTCAACGCTTACGTAGAGAGCAACCCAAGGGGGTTCAGGCACAAGGCAAGTCTCTTACCCATCAAATAAGTCACTGGCTTTATTTTAAAATATTATATTCTACTGAAGAAAGGACAGATGTTGTTATGTTTTAAAACAAGTATCTCACATGGTGCGATGGGGGTGGGGCAGCAGGATGCCCCTGACCCAGGCTGGCAACCTAGAGGCTTTCCAGTGAAGCAGATTCTGGTGTCTTCTCCCCAGACCTCGTGGAGGCTAGCTTCATTCTGGGAGTGATGCAGGAGGACTTCTACCCTCCAGTGCCTACTATGGTGCCTGGCCCATGCTGAGCACTCATGCTTCTTACCTCCAGGCCTCCCTGCACCCAGGCAAGGTCCTCACACTTTTCCCATTGGAAGACACTGGCCAGGAGTCACCAAGGCATGCCAGGCCGAAGGGCTAGAATCTCTGCAAAATGGACAGGGAAGGACCCAGTGTCATCCTCTTCCTCGGTTTACTTCCTTGTTTGGATGAAGAACATCCTCCAGTAGCTTCCTGAGAAAGAATGCCTGATTCTGATTTTGGAGTTGAGAAGTCTCATGCTATTTTGATTCCCAACATTTTGAATTCACTTCCCACCACCCCTACCTTTAGGACTTCCTCTGTTATCCCTGGTATACTAAAACATCACAGTATATCAGCATGGGTCATTTTTCATGGCACTTCATAGGTCTTTTTAATCTAACAGTGGTTTTCAAAATGTGGTCCCCAGACCAGCACTACCAGCATCACCTGTGAGAAATATTAGATGTGCTAGAAATGTAAATTCTGAGCCCCATCTCACATCTACTGAATCAGAAATTCTGGTCATAGGTCCCAGCAATCTGTGCTTTGTTGTTGTTTTTATTGAGGAATAACTGACACATAACATTATATTAGTTCCGGGTGTACAATAGAATGATTTGATATTTGTATACATTGTGAAATGATCACCACAATAAATCTGGTTAATATCAGTCACCATACATGGTTATAGGAAACCGAGGCTCAGAAAGGGGAAGTGATTTACATAAGGGCACATGGCCAATGAAGAGCCGAGCAAAAACTTAACCCTCAGTCTTCAAACTCAAAATTCAGTGATTTTTTTCCCAATTTCCATTCAGTTGTCAAGAACCTCAGAAATTCTTCGGAGTGGTTACTGACAGCACAGTGTTGAGAAGGACAAAGGTCAGTTCCTCAGTAACCCCAGGTTTCCCATTCCTTCTCATTTGGGGAATTTCAAGTGCTTTTTTTTTTGAGACACACCTGACTCCCCAATGGATACTAAGAGTAAGGCAGTCACTACAGAGACATCAGGAGTCTTGAGGGCAGTGACGTATCTGGGCTCCCTGGCAGATGTTCCCCCATACTTAGACACTGAGTACTTGAGTGGAGATGGGACCTTTCTGAATAAGCAGGCAAGGAATAAAACCCGTAGAGTCCTTTCAAATAACAATGGCTTCCACAGCTCCATATTAGAAAATTTGAAAATCTATATCAGAAAAGCAAGTTTAAGTCATATATTTATGAACTCAATCACACAATGAACATTCATGAGTATTGGGTATGCAGGCCACATGCAAAGATAAAGAATATACAGGCTCATTGAGGTATCACCACATTGTCCCCAGTTTCAATATCCCGTATGTAAAATCAGTCAGTTGTGCTTTTTTTTAACCATGCATAGATCAGATGGATGTGAAATTGCAAACTGTTTATCCACTGGGTTATAATTAAGTGATAAAATCATTATAATTTTTTTACTTTTAAACCTATCAGAACAAATAATGTAGTTCTTTGCTTTTTATTTACCTACTAAATATCTATTAAGCATCAGCCCTTAGGCCAGGGAAGAGCGGTAGACATAAGAGATTTAATTATTACTCTGTGCTGGGATGCTACAAATTGGGGAGACATAGGAATAAACTAAAGATAACCATACTGTATAACTGGGCCATGAACTCAGAGCAGGAATGAGTCCCCAGAGGAGGCAGTACTTAAAAAGAGACTTTAAGAATGAGTAAGTGTTAGGCAAATAGATTCAACTACGACAAGAATCAAATCACATTCCTCCAGGTGGAGACTAGTTTACCTATTTTATCAAGGGGATCAGAGTATATACCACCCTGGAATATGACACTTTGGCATATGGATTATCTTGAGCTGAAGGCAATTAAGAAACAGCAGATGAGATGCAGGAAAAGCTCTGTACCCTCCCTCTTTCTGTCTAAAGGCAGGGTATAAATTTCCTTTTGTGAACGTGTCCCCCCATTCCTTCTCCCATACCAGGAATAGGAAAATAGCTCTTAATCATGGTAAATGCTCTTATCACCTCAGAGACTTCATGAGATTGAGTCTGCAAAGTAAACCTTACTAAAGTAACCCTTCCATTCCATTAGTTCCCCTGTATATTTACCTTCCCATACTTTACCACCCCTAGAAGCCCAAACACATTTTCCTTTGTCTTGTCACTTCTCCACAAATTTATCTCTCTTTGTTAAAATGGTATATATAAATCCCATCCCATTCTCCCATACCCAGATCTAACGGCCTCTTTGATTCTTTACTTCTTTTCTATGAAGACCTCCATATGCACACATAATAAACATTTTTTCCTGTTAGTTCATTTTTTGTCAGTTTAATTTGCAGGGCCTATATCATTAAACTTAAGAGGGCAGAGGAATAAGTTTCCTTTCCTATATACCATTAATTTACCCATCCTACTATTTGTGTGGTACTGTGTTGGATATGGTGAATACAATGGCAAAAAAAAAAAAAAAAAAAAAAAAAGTCACTACCATGTATAAGTTAGAGTAAGCCAGAGAGACATAATCTTAAAATTAGCCCAAGCAATATGCAACAATAAGCTGGCTAAGTGCTACCTAGCACAAGAACCGATTCTATGAGAGAGTAGTAGGTGGTCCCTTTCTATTTGGGAAGTCATGGAAGGGGTTTGTAATTTAAGACCCAAAGATTAAATAAGAGTCAGCCACGAAACAAGTGATGGCCCCAATGGCAGATGTTGGCTGGGTGCTCACCTCCAAGGAACTGAAAGAAAGACAGGGAGAAACCCAGAGGTATAAAAGTGAAACCAGGAGACCAATTAGGAGTCCACAGGCATGGTCTAGTCAGGGTAGAGGGTGGATGGCACATTACAAATGGCGAGAAGGGAGAAGATTTGAGATATAATTTGGGAGTGGAATCAAAAGGACTTGTATCTCAAACCTAGTGACATAGGTGTTTGCCTCACTTGCCAAGAGTAAGGAATCACAGGGTTCACTGGATATTCTGGGCCACTGTTCTTTGGTATCAACCAGGGCTGCCTTCAGTGGACCTATCTCCTGTCAATGACATCGCTGTATAATAAGACATGCAATGCGAGATCTGCATTTGGGCTTGCTGACTTCTGCACATCCCTACAGCAAATGATTAATGTGTTTTACTTGCCATTTAAGTAGATAACATGAAACAATTTACAACAAAACAAGACAAAAACAGGCCTATATAGCTAGACTAATAAGCCTTAGAGATCTAGTCCAGTGGTTCTTAACACTGTGGGGAAATGATGGAGAAATCATACATGTTTGTGGACAGGTTTTGGTAGGAGGGATCTCAGACTGCTTGAAATTCACACATGGCTGCATGTCAGATTTTGAGATGTCCTGATCTCGAACAATCTCCCCATTTCTCAGGTGGAGAAACTGAGGAGCAGATGTTATATAACATGGTACGAGATAGAACACTGAAAGTAGTATCTCCTGACCCTTTCTCTACATTTTGTAACCTACTGAACTTCTGGTAGAAACATACATTTCAGCCAAGATACTCTAACAGTGGGACGTAGATACACCTGACCCAGACCCATCTCATATCGAGGGAAGCTGCTTGGTGCTGCTGGAGTCCTAGGGAAAGAGAGTGCTTCTGGATTCCAGCCACCCTTGTTCTGAGCTCCTGCTCCTGCTGGATTCGTTCTATTTGTGGACTACCTCACCATCCTACGTGCACAACCCCTCATTCCCTTCCCAGGAGTATACAGATGTAGAAAACTGAAAAATTCCCACAGTTTCCCTTCAAAATTTCTCTGAGGCCTGAGAAAATGTAATGGACTTTTGGTAAAACATGGGACGTTACACTGCAGCAGAGAAAATAACATAAAATTAAATAAGAGTTATCCCTGCCCTTGAAAAGACCTTAAATTCCTTTGCGCTTCTGAGGTCAGGCCCCTACCCTCTTGCTAAGGCTGCTGTCCTACCTCTTCTCTCAGGAAGCACGTCTGCTCTTTCATTTGTCCCATTTTCTTGTACAGAACAATTTTGTTCCGCACGCTTTCATCCCAGGCTCTGCCCTGGGGCCTCTCTTTCATTTCCTAATGGTCCCAAATCTTTCCTGAGGAGTTTTGATTTGGAGGGGAACATTTGGCAGTGATTGGGCATGGAGGGAAGAGGTTAAATGTGGTCATCTTGCCTTAAAAAAGAAAAAGAACTTAAAGTTGATTTGAGAGGGTTAGAAAAAGCAGAGTTCGGAAAAGAAATGCCTGATAAGGTCACTGCTTTGCCTCCTGGCCGAATCCAAAGCAGTCTGTGAGTAAAGATTCAGACCAGAGGCAAGGTCTGAGAGAGACAAACTCTTAGCCCCAAGGTTAATTAGACAGCCTCCTGGAAGGCCTCCAGCATGAACCACAGATCCTGTTGCTCTGGGCAACGTAGGGTCTCCTAGATTGCTCAGCTTCCTAAATCCCGAGGTTCAAACACCCTGTTATGGCCTGCCTCCAGGACACCTTGTCTAGTTCAATTTTGTATCTGAAGTTTTGATCTACTTATTAACTCACTGCTTGGCTTGCCTGACTACCCATCAAGGTGGCCAGACTTTCCATTCAAAGTCATTAGTAATGCCTCTAAGGAGTCTGATTCAGGACCCTCAATTTCCTTCAGGAGAGAAGCTATATAGATCAGGAATAGCATATCATGATTTTTGACATAGTGACAGCAGTTGGCATTATATAAATTACAGGATGTGATTACAGCGTTTGCTGTGATAACACCATCAAAATCCTTTTGTGATGTATAACACATTCAAAATGCAAATTCCAGGATATTTAAAAGCCCATCAGATAGAATTGTTATGACTCCAGATTTAAACCCAGGAATGCTGCGGTTTCTTTTACAAGTGTGATGAGCTGAGTTTTCCTTCTGTCATTTAATACAGCACAGAGAACTCTCCATGTGAGAGATGCATGTTACAAAATTTAAAGTTTCCTATCTTGGGTTGCCAATGCTATGCGGAACCTAATTCAGGATAAGTCAGGCTCCCTGTCTTCATATCCCAAAGCAGTTCTGTGAGTTTTTCAAAATTCAGTAGAAGCAATGTAACTCAGGCTTGTGGGAATGGGAAGGACATTTCTAATCTCACATTAGGCATTTTAAAGACTTTGGCATCTGTAATGTAGCCAGTGGGGCTAGCTCCTCATGACAGCACATACATAAATGTGAGACACCCGCCCACGCCCCATGGGAGAGAACAGGCCTCACACCCAAGCAGGCAACCTAGGGTTGAATCGTATTTGTTCCACTAATTATCCCATCTCCTTGGGCACATTCCTCAATCTCCCTAAGCCTAGGCTTCCTCATTTGGAGAACGGAGATAAGGCCCACCTGACAGGGATGCAAAAGCACTTAGTAAAGGGTCTGGGGTGCATTTTAACTGCCCTAAACCGATGGCTCTAGTATTCCGGTTATTCTTACTGTGCTGCTCAAATGAGGCCTAGCTAACTGCACTGTTGGGAAGGAGGCTTCTGAAGATCACCACGAGTTTTCTCAGCTCAGCTTTTCCTCCTAAGCTTCTTGATTCATACCTGCCGGCCATAGCATGAGATTCTGGCACTGTAATTACTTCTTACTCTAGTTGTTTCTAAATGACACAGTCATAAAGACTTCTGAGACAATGAGGGGCAATGGCATGTAGACCACTTTTTTTTTTTCTCTGTCATTCTCAAGCATGGAATGGACCAGGCAGGACAAGCTGGACACACCACTTAGAGTAGGCATGTGGCTGCGAAGAGCAAAGGCAACTCGGGGATGCCCTTCTTCTGGGAAGGGAAATAAATGCATGACTAACTGTCTCCCCCTTTCTTTTGGAGAATGTCAGAATTTGGTAAGTCTAAAGTAAAACTAAGGCAGAGTTCATTCCATAAGACTCTATGTATGGAACAATAAACAATGTTACTTGGAATTTCTAGATAATAATGATGAGCATTTATGGAATACCTGCTATGTGCCTGACATGGTACTAAGCAGTTTTATCATTTTTAATCTTCACTCTATGAGATCAGCACCGTTATTATTCCCATTTCACAAAGAAGAAACGCTGATTGTATATAATATACAATTGTTATGTGGTGTATAACTTACTGTGGAATACTTCAGCATAGATGGTGTGATATCAATGTGTATGCTCATTGCAATCTATATCTCAGAGGTAGTCAATTGCCCTAATCAGGAATACATATTCCAGCTAGTATTTAAGCAAAAGGCAGCATATGCTACAGTTATTTATCTCTGACTAACACCAGAGGTTTTGTCAATTACCATAATGGGCATTAGAAATGATTTTCATTGGTAAATTGGAGGTATCCATTCTTTGTGGATTGGGTCCATAGACTGCAGAGGCCCCACCTTTCTCTTCAGGAACCCACATAAAGGCTTTGTGAGCTCAGCGGCCTCTGTCTTTAGGAATAGTGCCCCAGGCCTGATTGTTAAACAGTCTTGCCTCCAATTGCTGACTCCTGCTTCTTGGTCACCTGACTCCAAATAGAATGTTAAACTGACTCCTGCAAATAATGCATTTGTTCTGATGCAAGATGCCAACAGACCACCTAAAAGGATAGAGAGCTGGGGCTTGAACTTTCAGAAGTTGGTTGGCTTTTGTGCATGCTTCCAATAAATGTTCCCATGGATGGCAGAATTTGTCTGAGACTTGTTTTCACCATAGCCTGGTAGATTGCGAGTGAAAGGACGGATAGCCCTTGCCCCTAAATGTTGGAAGCTGCCAATCACTACCAAAAATAATCTAGTAATTTTAAACTACTTAATTGGCTTGGATTGTTCGCTGAAGGGACTTAAACCGTATTTCCTAAAAATGAAAGCTGTGACACCCTAGTGCCCAGTATAGGGACTGACCCTCAGCTTAGTAGGTGTCTAGTCAATGAACTAAGTAACCAAACATCTGGTTCCACAGGTATCCCTAGAACAAATATGGTCAGAGTAGATGATCCTATTTGCTAACAACTACAGAGAAGGAGCAATACAGCTGGATAAGAGGGTGTAGGGGAGCAAAACTTGCCATGCTAAAATGTCTCTTTGGCATGTGGATTATTTTGAGCTGAAAAACCTCAAGCCCCAAATGACTCAGAAAGAAACTCTGACTTTCGCCCTAACTGCCTAAAAGAATTTAGATAGAGGACCTGTTCCCAGAAGATAGCTATCATTGGAGATGCTTGCAAAGATATGGACTAGGTGTGGTAAGGGAAACTCTTAAAAGATCAGTCTATCCTGTGTCCCATTGTCTCTGCGTGGCCCAGCTAACATTTAACATTTGTTTGTTTTTCCATCTCCATGTCACTTGCTTTCCTCCCCTTTGAAATCCCAAACCACTACCCCCGACATCCTCTTTTGTCTTTAGCTGAAGAGGATATTTAAGGTGAGGATTTTGGCCATTTTGGTAAGTTATTCAGTTTTCCTCTCCCATGTAGTCCTGTTATTAAACTTTTGTTTGATTTTCTCCTGTTAATCTGTCTCATGTCAATTTAATTCTTAGACCAGCCAGAAGAACCTAAAGAAGGAAAATTTATCCCTCCCCAACCAGGACCAGAAAGTCCATACACTCTGAGTGCTCCTAATACAGCCCCAAGGTTGGCTTATCATGGCAAGAAAAATGGGGAATTGACAAACTTGGTCTAGATTCCATGAAGTCTGGGGAAATCAACAGACCTTCAAAAATGTATGGTTCTGCCAATATAGCAAAGGGCCGCTGTGAACCTATCTATTGTGGCCAAGATACAACCCTCAACACATTTCTGCATTCCCAGCCACCAATTTTCTTTTCCAAGTTTGTTCTTGTTTGCATTCAGTTATACTTGGTTGAAAAATCTGTTCTTAATAATATTAATAATTAAAATTAAGATTATTTTAACCTTTAAATAACTTATGTTTAACAAAGCAACATTATTTTCAAAGTAAAATGACCCACACATTTTAATAACAAAATAGAGTCAGTAATCTCACTTTAAAAGGAGAGCTTTTTCAACACAATACCGTTTTTTACATACGTATTGTCATGCAGTGATCAATATTTCTTAACTTGAGAATTCCATGCTTTCAGGTAACAGAAAACTAAATAAGAAGCAGATTGTCAAGTGCTATGATGGCTAACAGCTGCCAAAAATCTATGATTTTTTTTCCCTCTCATTCCCTTAGTATTCTGTTGCAAAAGTTATATTGAAACACTAATTCATTAAGCATTTCTCAGCATCTTCAGAAAACACACTACCATTCTATCATATCAGACTTTCTGGGAATTTTCCTTTCCAGTCTGGGCCAGAGTAATTAACTTGGCCTGAATCAGGACAGTAATTTAAAGCAGACAGTATTTATATTTTGATGGAGAATTGAGTGCTAATGCTAAAGAATTTCCACGGACGTGAATATTTTTCCCGACCTCTCCCAATATCAGGTTTCCTTGGAATCCACCTAAATTATTATGATGCCCTACCAAAAAAATCACATTCCACTCTTCATCCATAAACCATATCTTTAGCAAGAAAACCACCGTTAGGAACTTTTCCATCAGACCTAAGTAATGTAGTATAAACAATATGCCTCAAGCAATCAGCCCTTTCCCCAACATATCGCTTTTAACAACATGCATAAAAACGGAGCACTGCAGAAATCTGGTTCACTCCCTGAAGTTCCCTGTTCTTCCATCTGAAATCAGTGACTGGCACCGAGTAGTTGAAGCTGGCATTCAGAAAAACCAGTTTCTTCAGACCTAAACTTGATCATTCAGCTAGGTATTCAAATGGAAAGACAAATATGACAGTTGCATTTTGGGAACAATATTTTAAACTCTACCTTGGTACCGCCATCTACTTTGCAGTCAATATTCTTTATTATTTCTTCCCTAATTCTTGGCATCTCATTGTACTTTTTAAGGAGACACGTAGTGCAGAATGGGAGACACAAACTCCAGTGAGTAGTAAAAAGAGATTGGTGATATGACTAAAAACAAACCGCTTAGCTTCCCTGAGCTACTATTGAGTGTGTGGTACTGTGTGCCAGGCAGAGTGCTAGATTGTGGGGATACAAGACAGACTTTGCCCTGTTCCTTACATTATCATTGGGACAAACCAAAAAAAAAAAAGATTTTTAAAGAGGGAAAAAATATCTAAGTACTTAATTGAAATAATTATAATAATTATAAATGATCATACTTTCTATGAAGGAAATAGGGATCTGAAATAGAAAGTCAATAGGCATGTGAGGGGTGACATTTTAGCTGAGACAAAGCAAGTGGGAATAATTCTCCTCCCCGTAAAGGAGCAGAATGGGAGGGCAGTCTTTCCAGTTCAGAAGAAGATTGTTCAAAAGCCCAGAGGAGGGAGAAAGTTTGGGGGTGTTCAAGCAACAAAAAGGCTACGAGCATGGCTGATGTTTTGAGAGGGAGGGAGAGAGGTCGGCGATAGTGGGGCTCTGTTGATAAGACACTTGGAGGCAACAAACAGGAAAGCATATTGAAAGCCAGGAAATGCAAAACAAGTATAAGGGATTATTTTTAAGGACTTCCTGAATACTTATTATATACCCACAGCCAAATATAATTCTGACAGTGCCAAAACCTTTTTTAAAAGTTCCTTTGTATTTTAATAGTGGGTAAGGTGTGAGGACAGTCCTGCCCACTGATTTCTCCCATTGGAACACCACGAGAGGTCAACCGATGAACAAGCAGGGCATTTGAATCCTGTCCTTCTCAAAGGAAGGATCCTTCCCACGGAAACATATGCTCCTTAACCGTGGGAGAGAAAGAGACTGTGGGATGAGTACTCAGCTTTGCTTCATCTCAGGTCACCTTTAATTTGATCACTTCAGAAGAGAAATCAATTATAAGGGTGCTTCACAGTTGTTTCCATCCACCAGCAAAGATGGTGAGGTTCCAGATTTTTTGATTAAATATAACAGAAATTGATTTGAAAACATGTCCCTTTTTGCCTGAATAAACTATTGTCTTTGCTTTTCCTTTCTTTGTTCAGAACAAGAGAGAATTTCCCCTGAGGAACTGGCACAGAGCCTCATGCTTGGTCTGGACATCTAACGGGAGTGCGTATCATCATCAGAATAAGATTGAAGGAGCCCCCAGTTGCCATATCACTCACAAGCAGGTTTGAAAGGCCATGAAGGAATAATTTTTAATGGCAAGAGGAAGCAAAAGAGTGGTTGTCTGCCACTGTTCAATAGCAGCAGTTTAAGAGCCCAAGTCCGTTGAGATACCCTTATCTACAGTATCTTTGAGGCATGGCGTCATAGACAATACATTTATATTTGGCACAACAAACCTTAAGTTTTAAGAGTGAAAGAATTAAATCTTTTACAGGGGGAAAATCCTGTGCACAGCAGGAGAAACTGGCAGCTGGTATCAAACCACAGGCTGATTCTCTGGGATTATTTTAATTGTTCTTCATGCTGGTAATAAGAGGAATGTGTTCATTTTAGTTTAAACCATGTCAAAGCATGAGAATCAGCCCTGAGAATCTAAGTTGCCTAAATATCTGGGCCATGAAGGGGGAAAAAAGCAGTATGGATTTGGTTGTGGTGGCCAAAATACCTCCCTTAGCTCTCAGAAGGCACAAGGGAGAGGGCTTCCTACCACCCACATAGCAGGATGGTGGGTGGAGGAAGGGCAGGGTCAAAGATTTGGGAGGCAAGGAGAGGACTGGGGGACACTTGTTTGGGCAACTTGGGCTAAAAGGAAGCCATGAGCCTAGGAATAAAAGAGGAAAGAAGACATGCTCCCAAGAGTTAGTATTAGAGCCCAGCTGGGGATGCAACTTACAGAAGCCTTAGATGGAAAGACAGAAATCTAGAAATGCCAACTCCTTGAGACTCCAGTCATTTCCTCCTACCCACACCTCTTTCTTACAGAATCTGCTATTCACAGCCTTGGCTGACCTGTTTCTATCACATGCCCTTTCCCCAGCCCTGGCTGATTGGATAATGGGTAGACATCTGACCTCAGAAGAACCATGGACTAGAAAGTTATGTACTTTGCTCAGAAATGAACTCAGATACACAAACACTGAGTTGTTCTCTGTTGGGTTTGAACTGGGACATATGTAAAGTAGGACTTGGAGGAGACCATGTTTCACCCATGAATGAGGATTGACAGGAGAACTGGTCTCCAGAAAATATGAAAAATACAGCAGGCATTTGAGGAAAAAAAGCACAGACAATTTGGTTTTCTAATACAACCACAGATACAACCTCCCAATCTTTCCTAACTGAACCCAACCCAGTATCTTGTTGTAAAGGCACAGTACATAATCCACAGCAGAGAATCCCATTTTGCCATTCTCAGACATTGACTCAACAATTACTTGGTATACTACTTAGGCTCTGCAGGGTCAGGGAGGAGCAAAAAAGTGCTTCTGAGCTTCCCTAGGCATTCAGGAGGTGGCCAAGCAACCAGGGTTCCATGCCTCCATCCCCCAATGTCTACAAGAGTACTCTGCTTCTATATGTTTGTTTCAACAACAGTCCATGGAAACATTTGACTAGATAAAAGGCTCCAGCGTCTAAAAGCATGGTACCATAATGAATACCATACCGATGGGAAACACGATCTTGGGCATGGATTAGTTTTGGCTTCTACAAGCAAGTTGTATGCAGGACTCTGTTACTTCTCAGTCCTTCCAGTATCAGTTCCCTTTGGGACTGGTTTCTTCCCCACTCTGTGAGATTCAGACCATCTGTTAGCAGCTCCATGTCACCTCTCAGTATGGGGTTGTGACTCAAACAGCCTATCACAGACTTGACATAGATGCTGGAAGGGAAAGGGCTATAAAGATAATGAAAGTTAGTGGATGGTAGAGACCATCTTTGCCACTCAGTAGAGACAGTCTGCTGGGAATAAGCATATAAGAATCAAGGAACAAGTCAAAATAAATGGGATTGATCCCTAAATCTAGTCATGCCTCAAGAGAGAACTACACAGATATCTTGCTTGCAGGTCAACAAATTCCCTTTCTGACCTTTGCTATTTTGAGTTGGGTACTGTCACTTGTAAACAAAGACTGCTGAACAATCTATCATGCTAAATTATTATTCAGGCTTAGTGATTTTATTTTTTAAGGGCTTATCTATTTCTAGAAGCTGTCCTTCCATTATAGATAGCTGAAAATTACTATACCATAATAGCAGAAACAACAATAAATCTAAAAATCTAAAAAAAACCCCACCTGAAATCTAAAAAATTTTTTTCATTTTCAGCCCTAAACTTTTCCAGTAGTGACAGTCATCAATACAGGTTGTTAGAACATCTCAACTTTCCTAAAGAAAATAATTTTATACCTTTGATTCATAGTTTTGTAACACCAGCTCAAAGTAGAAAAAAAAAATGGTTGAGCTAAAAAAAAAATCCTATTTAATACTGAAATCTAGAATCAAATGGAAGAGGAAAATATTTGGATGAATAGAAATAGCACCTGAAATCAAGAATGCACCAATTTTTAACAGCACCATCTCCTGGCAAAAAAATAATTATAATAGTAATCTGTTTCAATGGAAATAAAATACTGTAATATTTATGGTCTATGCCAGAGTTATAATGACTGCAGGGCCAGAAGTGAAGTGTCACAGCATGCTCCGCATGTTCTTAACACAGTTTCTAAAGGCTCTGGAGGCTATTAAATTTAATGAACCCATCTGCTATGAAATAGAGGTCCCAACATAATCAGTTTCCTCCATGCCATGTAATGCAGATGGCATTCTCTGTTCCACAACCCAGCAGGATGGTTTACGTTTCTCTTTAAGAGTGTCTTTTTGTTTTGACGATTTGAACTTCTTTGATATGCAGTGGTGTCTTGGGGAAAATACTGTAAATTCAGCTCCCAAGCCCCAACAACTTCCTTATGATGGCTTCAACCCCCTGAGTAATTGCTTCTAGGCAGTAAGATGTTGTAGCCCAAAGCAATCACCCAAACGACTCCTAAATGGCCTAGGTGCCATTCTGAGATGGGAAACCAAAACAAATGTGCAATTTATCATATGCAAAGCATTTTCTCCGAGTTGGACTTAGTGGGGGGTGAGGAGGAGGGATACGCGTCCAATTTGCAAATGCAACTAAATTGGTTTGAAAGTTCCTACAAATTTCGTACTGAATTGTATTACCAGCAGAGGGGAGGGGCAGGGGAGCTTGGTAATGAATTCTCATTATTTTAAATGGTCACATTCCCGCTGTTTCTAAAAGATTTCTTTGCTTCCCTTCTACGTGTCACTATGGTCTGTGCAAACTCCCCTGGAAGGGTTGATCAGGGATGCTGATGTTTCCACAGTCTGATGCATACCAAGTTGGGTAGCATTTCCAAGATGATTAGGACCCAACTGGAAAACCTAAGTCATTTGCTTACAAAATAGAACAAATTCCATTGTTAATGATTTTTTGCTCTGCACCTAAGAGATAATGACTGTGCAGCACAACTTGTATTCAGATGAGAAGCCCATGAATTTCAGAATTCTGGTGTTTGCTGTTTTGTCAATTAATACATGAAATCTTATTAGATTAAACATAATTAATGCTGTTAACATTAATTCATTTATTTGGGATTCACCAGGAGAGCATATTGAATAGAACAGCCAGGCAGGCAACAGAATATTTAATCAGACTGGTAGTAATAGTCAGGGAGGATGGACCCTGAAAGGAAAATTCTGTCTGTCTTGATTCTAGATCAGGCTGGATTAAACACAACCCTGGACTCTCACATGCAAAAATCCTAACTCAGCTTCTGTTCAAACTTTTATCTTGATCTTGTCCAGACCCAGAACTGTATAAATTAATGTATAATTAATAAAGAAGGAAAGTACTATACTCTTAGGTTATTACAAGCTATTCACTTAAGTATTAAATCAATTATATTATTATATTTGTTGCTGCTGGGTTTTCAACCACAGTAACTGATGAGTCAAGCAAATAGGAATTCCTTTTGCATTTACCACCAGATAACTAAGGAGAAAGAAGACTTTTAGGACCATATTAAGCAAACTTGTGGGATCGACTGTCCAAATTTACTAGATAATCAACTAGTACCTAATTCCATAGTATTTGGTAGAAATGATATAAATCAGTAGGGTCAAAAGTCCTAAAGGAATCAAAGGCACATCCAAACTACAATGTCACAAGGAGAACCAGGCTCCTGGAGAAATCACTGGTCAGCAGAAATGTTATGATGAACAGCAGTTGTAATTTTATCATAATGGTATAAATTAATTAAACATTATTTAAATCTGTAAATTATGAATATAAAAAGGAAGTTGTTACTTCTGCAACTATGTAAATAAATGCCTTGGAAAGACTCTAAAGAAGTTGCTAAGGTAGATTATAAATATGTTCAAATATCAAAAAAATTCCACAGCTGCCAACCCTACCAGGATATTATTAAAATGGGGTCACCATTCCCAGTGCCAAATGCTCCTGAGTTTGGTCTCTTTAATTATTGCAAGGTGGGACACATTAGGGCAATCCTGGGTTTGGACTGTCCTGGGTGTGTCAGGATGGTCATGAACTTGCAACTGCTGATTCCCATACCTTCTTCATCTTCTGGGTGGTGCTAAAGTTGGCAGCCTCATCTTAGAATTTAGACTCTGCAGAAGAGTTTAGCAAATGATTCCAATTTTGTTTCCATATAAATAACAGGGGGCTTTTGCCCTTGCCCTGGTAGATAAAGGCCCAGATGACGAGTTTGAAGGGGTGCTGCTTCCTGGCCAGTGAGGCACCTGTTGGAGCAGTAGCTGCCTTCTCCTCACCTAACAGGCCTATGAAAGAGGAATATGGAATCCCCAATCCTTCCTAACCCAACAGGTTTCTCAGCACCACCAAGATGAGAAAGAACCCTCAGAACATTCTACTAGGGGATTTATTTATCAGGGCTATTTGCAAAGATACAACACAGAGGCAGTGCTGAGCTATCATTTCAGGGACAAACATTCTGGGGGTTTAGTTTTATGTGCATCAAAAGGTTCTTGAAGAGGTAGAATAAATGAGCTCTGTCATCTTGGTCTACCATTTTAATTAATAATGAGCCACTTAAAGCGTTATTTTATTTTAAAGTAAGTAAAGATGATTATGGCACAGAATGAAAATTTCATGTAAATGTTTAATATGAAGCACAAGACTTCAAAGACAATTCCTCTGCACCATTTGCCCAGAGCTGCTTTCAGACCATTTTCTTCACTATTGCTGTCAGTTCTTTAGTGGGAAAGCTGCAGTAGCAATGGGTTTTCCCTCTCTTGTAACTGCCACCCATATATAAACGTATATATGTGTATGTAAATATGTATGTATGTGGTCAGCAAATCTAGAACAATTTATTTAAATGATTAGCATTACCTAAAGCAAGATGTTACATTGATACAAAGCTTTATTCTCTTCCTCCCCATGATTTTCAGGTTATGTAACCCCAGCCAGGACACTCTAAACGTATGATGTGTCCTTCACCAAAGGCACACAATGTCCATCTGCTTCTCATTAGTGACACTAATTTTGAAGACCCGCTCAAGATGTTTTTGGATTCTCCCACTGGATAGATACTATTTTTTTTTTTATTTTTTCCTCCTAACTAGTCAAAAATCTCTAGGGAAGCACTTTGAGACCATGAAAATATCCTGCTCATCATCAAAATTCCCCCCCTAGATTTAGCATCCATGGATGACCTTCACCCTAATCAATCTTTACTAAAATGGTTGCCCACTGGTGATTTTCCATCTCATGACTCCCTCCCTCCACACCCACCAGGCAGCATCCCATTGCCCACTGCACGCTGCACTCCTTCCCATCCATTTAATCATCTATTTAGTCATCTGTTTGAGATTTGTTTACTTATTTAGAACACACTGATTTGTTTTATTCAAGTTATAGTCCATTACTCTTCTATTTAATTTTGAGGCTCAAATTGTCCCAGAGTTGACCAGTGAGAGCCCCTTCACGTTGATTCTTGGGCCTTTTGACGTGACCTCATGGTTTTGACTGCTTCGTTATTGTCTGGCACAAAATATTCCAGGCTTTTTGTTTGTTTGTTTTTAACATTAAGACTCCATTACATCCATGTACCACAGTTTATCCAATTGATCTCTTATGGTCGGGGATTTAGGTAACTTTCAATATTTTGAAATGACAAGCAATTCTACAGTGGACAAACTTGTGCGTATGTATTTTTGGATTTTTGGAGGTTTATCTTCAGGGTTAATTCCTAGAAGTAGAATTTCTGGGTCAAAGGGTAAATGCACATTTTCCCTTCCTATACCCCATTCTGTCTTCCCACAAGCATGTACAAGTGTCTGTTTCCCACAGCCTCACCAACAAAGTTAAGCTTTTCATTTCTGCCACTCTAATAGGTGAGAGAAATGGTATCTCAAACCATACTTTAATTTGCATTTTTCTTACAATGTGTGAAGTTGTACATATTTCAAATGTTTAAAAAACATTTTTATTATTTTTGTGTGAACTGTCTGCTCATGTCTTTTGCTCATTTTTTTCTATAGGAATTTTGGAGTTTCCCCCTTAAGTTTTGAAAGTTCTTTATATATTAGGATTATTAGTTCTTTATGTGTGCTATATGTTGCATATTTTCTCCTATTTTACCATTTGCTTTTTGAGTTTGCTTCTTTTTGACTGTGCTTGATTCTTTTAGTTACAAAAGTTGGGTTTTGCTTTGTTTATATTTTAAGTAGTCAAACCTATTTTTATTTATATTGCATCTGGATTTTGGAGTCATTGTTAGAAAGCCATTCTCTGGACTCAGGTTATAGAGGAATTCACTAGATTTTGTTCTAGTGCTTATATGGTTTCATTGTTTACAATTTAGGTCTCTGATCCCCTTGGATATTTTTCTCTGGTGTGATGTGAAGAAAATACTAATTTTATCTTTTTCTAAATAGCTATCTAGTTTTCCCAAAAGCATTTATTACAAAGCCCATCCTAGCACTACTGATTTGAGATGCCACCTTTATCACAAATTAAATTTCCATATGTAGGTGGGTCTTTTTTTGGGACCTTCTACTCTACTGATCTGTCTGTTTATCCAGGTGCTAGTCCCACAGAGACTCTGTTTTATATTTTTTACATTGATGAAACAAATAAGATGACAGACCCAACTGGCTGTTTAGGGTTTGTACACAGAACCACTGGGTGCCTGGATCAGGCCATCCCTGGCTGGCTGCCCTCCTCCTCTCCTCTTCCCCAGCCTTACTCAACCACACATATGAGGAAGAGATGAAACCATCACTGTCATTGCTCTGTTATTACTGTTAGTATGGTGCCGACACAAATGGGGTGGCTTAGTTATTTCACGTCCATGATTCTAAACCAAACTGGGTCAGACTCTGAACATGATAAAAGCCCAAGGTCTCCCTGGCAACCAGAGATGGCTCTTTAGCTTAACACCCATCTCCACTCAGGGTGATTTCTCCTGGGGACGGGCTACCCCTTCCTGACCAGTCTGTATTTCCATGGTCCCACTGTGTACTTTAAGGCTGTGTGTGGGGGGGTGCAGGCTGCTTTGCTGTCCCTCAAGATGGGTTCCCACATGCTGCTCCTGCCCTGTATCTGCCTGCAGCTGCCAGAAGAGCAGCAGGGATGAGCGAGCTCGTGGAGAGAAAAGCTGGCCCATGGCAGCCGTTGAGATCACTCTGGAGGATGGCTGGTCTGGGTTACAGCGATTAATGTGATGTTAATCCCGACACAAATGATGGGAGGGGGCCCTCTGAGAACATTTACAATCAATAAACGAAAAATGCCACTCCCATCAGATTCATTATGACTATGAAAAATCACCCAGCAATTACACAAGAAACCTGGCCATTAAGCCATTATTTGACGATTGGCAACACTCCTCCTTTTAAGCTAATTCGGCACCAGAATCTGTTTTCCTTGGAATTTGGCTTTAGAATGAGCCCATGGCCAGAGGTGCAACAACAATCAGTGCCTATATAACCACCACTGAAGCATTTTCTCACTTGTTCAAGGGAAGAAAAGGCAGCTGTGGCCTCTACGGTGGCTCCAATTCACTGTCAGAACTGAAGGTGGTCCCACCCTCCCAAGTTGAGACCCAAGATTCATACCTAGGACTGGGCCTCTCTGATGATGGCAAGGGCCGAATCTAACACACCTGTCATCATTGCCACACTGACAGAATTTGTACACTTGTGAGAAGGAAAAAAAGGTAGAGAAGACAGAAACCAAAAGTGAGTTTTCTGTGCTGACGAGACACCTTCCAGAAGAACCTGTTACATTCTCTGATATTAGGAGTTGTCACCAACCTTGCTTGCTAAGGAGTTGTCACCAACCTTGCTTGCAAATCATACAAATATGGAAGATGTCAGTGAACCCCGTTACTGAGAAGGAATGCTACAACCACCATCTTCTGGAATAAACCCAGGGAAACTCTCCCATGGTAGGAGGAACCCTCAGGTTCTCCCCTGGGGCCCTGGGGACTCACAGTGCTGTCGATGTACGCTTCAGTCCACACCACGTCGTGCTCCTGGTCGATGACTTTGGGCCGGCTGAGTACATGGAGGTATTCCATGACATTTTCCTGCACATCAGCCAAGGTGGAGATCTGGGTGAAAAATCCTGCCAAGGGAGAACAACGTTAAGTAAAGACAGGAACAACTACAACTGGGGAGCAGACCTACGCTATGCCTTCTTAGCCTCTAGCTAATTTCTTTCTTCCCTTTTCCTTTTTAAACATTATGTCTCCTCTCTACCATCACCCACTTAATGAGCAATGTGTTCATGTTAGAAAACAGAGTCAAGCAAAAAGAATAAAATGAAGATCACCCACAAACCCACCTCCCAGAAGAAGCCCCTGTTAATCCTTTGGAGAATCTCTCCCCAGATGTTTTCTATACATATACATATAGACCTTCTCTGGTAGATATGGGAGTCCTCTCTACATGCCATTTTGTAAACCCCCCCTTTTTTTTCATTTTAGTGTATTTATTTCCAATGGGAAAACTAAAAAGCACAAAATTTAAAGGCTGTCCTATTTTTATAACTACAATAGTTATAATTTTTTCTTTTTTAAAACATTTTTATTGGCATATAGTTGATTTACAATGTTGTGCTAGTTTCAGGTGTACAGCAAAGTCAATCAGTTATACATATACATATATCCACTCTTTTTTAGATTCTTTTCCCATATAGGTCATTACAGAGTATTGAGTAGAGTTCCCTGTGCTATTTTATATATAAATATTGTGTATATGTGTATATGTGTAAATATTGTGTATGTATAAAAGTTGTGTATATATGTCAATCCCAATCTCCCAACTTATCCCTCCCCCCTATAATTAATTTTTGAGTGCTTAATAAGGGGCACAAAATTTGCTAAACACCTGATAAGCTTTGCCTCATTTATTCCTGACAACATGATGAAGTGGGCATAACTTGCCCACTTTACAGATAAGATGACTGAGGCAGACCGAGCATATGTGTTTTGGCCGTGTTCTCACCGGTAACAAGTGGCAAATACAGAAGGTGAAACCAGGCTTAAGTATCTTAATCTATTCCTTTTGCTTCTACAGAATTTTGCTCTTTGTGTGTTTAAGGCAGAAACTCCAGCTCAAACCCTCATGTAGTTACCAGACCTGCCATTTGAATATGCTGGGTAGACATGGTTTCTCAGTAACATAAAAAGTTCTAAACATGCTATCATCTTGTGGGTGGAGAGGCCATTTTGATCTCGAGTTTAGGTACTGCTATGCTCCTCTTCAGCTTGGGGTTGGCTTTGCTGGGAGTCAGGAGATGTTAGAAGAGAAGGGCTGAACTGAGCACAGGTCTGGATCCCCAGGAGGGGGCCCTTCATTCAAACATTTATGGAAGGCTTTCTTGGTGCCCACCACTGGAGGAGCAGGAGTTAACTAGATGAGCATGACCCCTGCTTCCTGGGAGGTCTGAGTAAGCTGACAACTATAAAATAGCACAGTCAACATTATAGAGAAACACACAGCATGGACAGCCAATCACTTGGCTACCCCGAAGAAGGGTCAGTACAGCTGAACCCTGAAGGATGAGGACCAGTTAGCTAGAGGAAGGGGGGTTAAAGATTATGTCCGGCAAAGCAAGGAATGTAAGTAAAGGCCCAAGGTCAGAGTTAGACCCATTCTAGGAACTGAAAAAAACTCAGAATGGCTGGAGTAAAAAGCTCAGGGAGAGTGAGTAGAAGTAGGGTGCTACAAGATCAGAGGAATTAGCAGAGGGACTATCATATAAGACCTTGGGGAAGAGTTTAGACTTTATCCTACAGGCAACTAGTCATGGAAGCATTTTAAGCAGGGGGACACTGGATGGACACAGATTCATGTTTCCTCCCCATGCCTCTAAATAAGGACCTTTATAACTAAGTTGATGCCACCTCCTACTTGCCAACAAATGAGAGAGGATATGTGTGCCTCTGAAGCCAGATCCATCACAGCACTTGCTGTAGTGTTTATAGAACCTCTTAGTGTTTAATACAGGGCTCAGGGTAAAGAAGCGTCAGCCCTTTTGTTGTCCAGAAAGGACCAGGACCCTCCCAGGGCATTTCCAAACAAAAGCCAGCTGGTTTTAATTTGTTGTACCAACCCCAAACCAGGTTGGCACCATGTGGCTTCTGGCTTCCTGGTGACAGCTCTGCACAGTGCTAATTAACACGCACTGTCACTCCTGTCCACTCCACCCTCCTGGCCAGGGCCAGAGCCTCGCCCATCCCAGTAGAAACTGAGCCCAAAAGACCTGTGAGACCCTGCTCTAGCTCAGGGCTCTGAAGCAGGGCCCATGTGTACCTTGGCACTCCCTCAGAGGTCAGGCACTACAGTTAGGGATGCCCATCTGGGTCACTGCTCACGCAAGGCTTCCAGGTGGCCCCTCTTAGAGGCACAGTGGGAAAAAGAAGTTTTAAAGAAGATTGCTGGATGACAGCAAGCATCATAGTTATAATCCCTCCACAAACCACGACTACAATCAGTGTTTGAATAAGAAAGAAAACATTTCAGCTCTTCTCTAGTAGGTAAACCTTTGGCTCTGCATGAAGTGTCTTAGAGAGACAAACATGACACAGAGGACAAACCAAGAGAGGTGTTGCCATGTTGATAAGAAGAGGAGAGAACTCCATGGTCCTGGACCGTGAGGATACCTGGGTGAGCAATTCACAGTATAGCAGTATTCCTACTGTGGGTTCCTGTACCAAATGTGCAGTAAACACAGCCTCTCTTGGGAGGAGTTTTTCTTGGTTGTCTGTGTTTTCATTCTAATCCTCAAAGCCAACAGTAAAAACCCCTGATTTGGGTTTTCCAAAATAGGGCCAAGAGAAGGGAGGGAATAAATAGAAGGAGGGGGATGGGAGAGACAGATCCTCAGCATTGAGGGAGAGTGGGAAGGAAAAACAATCACACATTTGGAAGGGGATGGAGCTGAGGGATCATCCTCACTTGGCCTTGCTATCATAATCAAAGTTATGAAAAGTTACAAAAAGCTGGCTACAGACCTATAGCTAACAGTATACCTGACACCTCCATAAGGATGACTAACAGTGTTCTCAGACTGAACCCGTCCAAAGCCAACTCCTGATTTCCCTGGCCAGACCTATTCCTCCCGCATTGGGTCTTTCCCACCTCAGCAAATGATGCCACTGCCCAACTGGGCCAAACACTTAAGAATTATCCTTGATAGCCATCATTTCCTCACCCCACCCCATAGCTAATCCACCAGCATGTTCTTCTGGCCCTATCTCTAAAATATGTCTCAAGTCCAATCCCACATTTCCACTGCTCCCACCCTACTCCAGACTCCACTGTCTCTCCCCCAGGGTATAGCAACAACCACCCCCACCCCACAAATCCCCCTCCTTGTTATCTAGACTCCTGACAGCAGTCAAAGGAAAGTATAAAGCAGACCATCTAAAGTATAAAGCAGACCATCATCTCCCTGCCTAAAATCCTAAAACAGCTTCTATTTAATTAGAATAAAATCCAAATTTCTTACCTGACCTCTAAGACTCTCCCTCACTAGGCCCCCGCCTACCTGGATGGACTCATCCCCTTCCATCCTCCCACCAAGTTCATCCACCTGACCCTCCCCAGGCGCTTGCACCTACTGTACCCTCTGCCTGGCACACCATTTATCCAGTTTTCTACGGATGCCTTCTTGGGATCATTCAGGGGTTAGCTGTCTGAACCCATTTCCTCTTGCTTCACCTTGCTTTCACTTTCTTCTGAAGATTCATCAATGCTGAATTCTGATTTACTTGTTTACTTTGTTCTTGCCAATGGAATATTGGCTCCAGGAAATGTCACAAAAAGCTGGTGCCTGTCTTGTCCAGAGAGATATTCCCAGAACCAGCACATGGCTCTGTGAGAGCCATTACTGAAGCAAGGACATTCACCAAAGTCTTACTGTGATTCACACTGTCGCTCTACACTTGGGTAACACAACAGCTCAACATGTGTGTGTGCTCGTTGTATAGGGAGGAAACAGAAACAACAGTGTTTAGTAATTTGTCCTGGGTCAATTTGAATACAGATTCATTTGATTCCAAAACCTTTGCTCTTAACCACTGAAGACACTGCCTCTTCCTGTAATGGGAAAGGACAGCATGGCAGCTGCTCAGAGCATGGACAGCATGGTCCTCCTCTGTAAGGACACCCCTAATGGGCTGTTTGAATCTCTGTGGCTGGGAAAGTTTGAGGCTGGGGTGGGGAAATATGTGGTTGCCCTATGAGGTTCCTGGCAAATGCACAGTAGTTAGCACCAAAGGTCTACTCAAAACCCATACCACAGTTCTAACATATTTCAATATATAGACCATAAATGCAGATGTATAAAAGGTAAGAAAAGCTAGAAATACAAAGATAATATTAATAATGTACACTGCAAAGCTTAATGCAAATCATGCAAATCAGATCATCTAACCCCAACCCATTAAATCGTAAAACTTATCTGAAAGAGTCTCTTTTTGTTTTTAAATGTTATTCATATAAGTTTTAGTTAACAAATGTACCTTTTGATGGATAACAGGAAGTCGCTGAGGGCTGGACTCTTTGCCTGTAACCATAGATGCTTCCCTCCTCCCTCTGCATCCTTTGAACTGGCCACTTTCCCCCCCGGCCTTCCCTCACCTCTTTTTATTTATTTTAAATTCTAGCTCTTGAATGTTTATTCTCTTCTTTAATGTGCCTTTTTGGACTTCATATATCATGTTAGAAAATAGAATCAGCAATCTTTTGGTAATTACCAAGGAGTAATTAATGCTGAAATTAGCCACCTATTATAAATGATCTGATCATTTTTCTCCATAACATCAATTTATTTACCTATTCCCTTACAGAGCCTCCTGTGAACTCTGAGTTACAACTACTCAGTGTGATAAACCACATGCAGCCTGGTGCTTTGTATTTCTGATATTTTCCTACCCTTACTTAGAGATTTCTTAAGAGTCCCTTGTCTAAGAGGTGCCTCTGCATGAGATGCTCCATCAGTACATCATTCAACACTCCACTTTGCAATGACACCAGATCTGAGGGACCCCGGAGTCTGCTCCTCAGTGGGAGACCATGGCTGTCTACCTCACCGGTAAGGTCTGGGTAAGGTCCTCGTTCTACTTTTGGTGTGATGGGCACTGCACCCTTGAGTCTTTTCAAAAACTCTTTTTCCCTCTGACATAAGGCAGGCTGAAAACAAGAAAGCCAGTGATCAGGTCCCAGTCTTCCCAAGGCAATAAGGTAGGCAGTGATGTTGCTGGTCACGCACTGGGGCATAGTGGCCATACTGCCATTCTACAGTGGCAATAATTGTTTTAATGTATTTAAAATGGTTTGCTGCTTTGCCTCATTAGAGCTGGTTGCCTCAAGACCTGGTGTGCATCCCCTTATGGAACAACAGTGTTCTTGGAAGACCCTCACAATATTCTGTCCCATCTTCGTCCTCCCCATCAACATCACACACTACTGAAAATCACTTTTTTTCTATAAAAAAATGAACCATTGATAAACAACTTTCTACCTCCACATCTCTTTGGACCATTACAAAGAACGAGTAAGAGGTCTATTGGGCCCTGAGAGCTGAAGGGCACATGTCCGATGAGTTGGAAAGAGAAGACCAAAGAGAGAATAGCCACTAGCGCAGGGAGCCCAGGGGCCTCAGTGGGCACGTGCCACCTGGAGAAGGGGGCTCGCAAATGTGAAGCTATCAGAATCAGCCAGAACCTCTGACTTAGGAGCAAGTCTTTTTGTGTGTGAATAATATTACATTTTTCTTTTTTTTTTAACATCTTTATTAGAGTATAATTGCTTTACAATGGTGTGTTAGTCTCTGCTTCATAACAAAGTGAATCAGCCACACACATACATACATCCCCATATCTCCTCCCTCCCGCATCTCCTTCCCACCCTCCCTATCCCACCCCTCCAGGCGGTCACAAAGCACCAAGCTGATCTCCCTGCGCCACGTGGCTGCTTCCCACCAGCCATCTACCCTACACCTGGTAGTATATATAGGTCCATGTCACCCTCTCACTTTGTCCCAGCCCACCCTTCCCCCTCCCCGTGTCCTCAAGTCTATAATATTATATTTTTAATTTCAAATTTCATGCTAGAAAAAATAATTTAAAGTAGGGGTCCCCAATCCCTGGGGACCGCGGCTACCGGTCCTTGGCCTGTTAGGAACCAGGCCGAACAGCAGGAGGTGAGCAGCGGGCAGGCTAGTGAAGCTTCATCTGCCGCTCCTTATCGCTCCCCATTGCTCTCTTCACCGCCTGAACCATCCCCCCATTGCTCGTGTTACCGCCTGAACCATCCTCCCCCATCCAGTCCGTGGAAAAACTGTCTTCCATGAAACTGGTCCCTGGTGCCAAAAAGGCTGGGGACCTCTAGTTTAAAGGATCACACTGTGGAGCTAGGAATGCTGGCTTGCCGGCAGCTCTATCGCTGTGCCCCATTCCACCCTGCCTCGTCTCCTCGGAGAGCCTTAATATCTCCATTTGTAAAATGTCAGAAACTGGACCACATGCCTACACAAGCTGAAGCAGGACAATTTCTGGAACACACAGGCTGGTTATAAATCCCAGCTCCAGTCTTTATTAGCTATAGACCATTAAAGTCCTTTCTCAACATCTAGATTCCTTTTCCTAGATTCTCTCAAATAATGGGAAATAGTCCTCTATGAACCATGACTTTCTTCTCCCCAAAGAGAAGCAACCTCACATCCTGGTGAAGAGTTAGGCTCAGACTTTGGAACAACTGGGCCTGATTCCTGGCTCTGCCACCTGCTAGTTGGTAACCTGGGGCGAGCTGCTAGTCTCTTTGAGTCTCAGTTTCCTTCTCATGCATTTCATACAGCTTTAAGGAGGGTCAAAAGAGATAACACATAAAAGTACTTTGCACTTTACCTGGCACTTAGTAAGAAGTTTGTCATCCTTAGTTGCTATTAACAATAGGAGCACCATGTTCATCTTCACAACTATTACCCTTTCCACTCAAATTCTCAAGTTCTATGGAATCTACACAAAGAATGTATACAACTTAAGTCTCCATTAATGGATAAATGGATTAAAAAGTTACAGTGTATACACACACACGCACACAGAAATATTATTCAGCATGAGAAACAAGGAAATCCTGCCATTTGCAAAAACATGTATGGACCTTGAGTACATCTTGCTAAATAAGATAAGCCAGACAGAGAAAGACAAATACTGTATGATATCACTGGTATGTGGAATCTAGAAAAGTGAAAATCATAGCAACAGAGTCTAAAGAGGCTTACCAGGGGCTGGGGGTTGGGGAATTGGTTGAAGAGTACAAAAAAAGAATTATACAAAGGTACCTGAATAACTGTCATTTTTGCCTTCTTCCACCTTTTCTGAAACAGCAAAAAATTTTAATTGCCAGGTTTTCCCTACTCCAAACAACCATTCTGGCCTCATAAATTTGACACTTGGAAAGGTATAGTGAGGTTAAGAGATTTCTAGTGGGAAAAGGCTATGGGTCTGAACTTCCAAGGAGGGCTCAGGCCGCCAGTTCTCTTTCAAACAAGGAGAGAATGACCATTAGCCTATCAACGAGGGACAGGCTGAGTAGATAAACAAGACAGACTCACGTGGCGTTTCCATTCGATCTAATGATGACAGATAAGTTGAGAACCAAATACAGAGACCCTTCTTCATTTGCACAGCTGGAAAATACTCCATTCACCATGATTTTTGAAGGAGAATCAGGCAGTGCTTATTTAAAAGCTTGGCACACTGAACATTACAGAAGGTCATCAAGGCTTTATGGAGTATCTGGGCTAGTTGGCCCCTCTTTTCAGTTTTCCCAGTTCACTTGTTTAACCAATAGTGTGAATGCAGAATTTTAAGTTCCATAAGCCATTCTACAGTGGCAATAATTGTTTTAATGTATTTAAAATGGTTTGCTGCTTTGCCTCATTAGGGCTGGTTGCCTCAAGATAGGACCTAGTTATGCATAAAATGAGACAAACCAATGAGCTCCAGGCCTCTCTGGATTTTGCTAGTGGACTGGAGGAGGCAGAGAACTCCTGTGAGGGCATGAATATTCCCAGACATCCATTTACAGGGGGCAGTGCCAGAGGTCCACTGACTGAGAACTGTCTCCATGGCTACCATACTTCCAAACAAGAAGTTTCACATGGATAGCAAGTCCTTGACCACTGACCCAGGGACAATGAGCTGCTCCTGACAACTCCTGCTCCTCCCTAGGGTCAGTCAGCCAACAGGCTTCTCCCTGGGCTTCCCTGGGTCTGCTCTGGTCCCCGAATGCTAATGCTTCATTTCACTGAAGAACTTGGCTGAGTCAGGGCAAAAATATGTAAGGAGGGGGGCGGGCCCTCCCTGGACCTCATGTCACTTGAGATGAAAAATGTTATGCTGCCTCCATACTATAACAATCTGAGAGTATAAACAATGATTTAATTAATGACCATAGAAGAATACTTGCTCACCGACGTTACGCTGGTCTAAACCCCATAACTGATGCAACATGAAGCCGATGTTTATATGGGCACAGATGACTGGAACCTGACATTTTGATGGCAACTGCTACTTTGAAGAGTGGCAAACAATGACATTTTATTCCCAAGGCCCTTTAGAAGAGAAGCAGAGGAGGAAGGTGAAACTATTGTGAGGGACTGACTCTGGCAGGGAAGGAAACAACTGGATTTGGACAGGAAGAGAAGGAGAATCACTGAGGAATCCAGCGGCCGGGCCAGCTAAGCAGCTACTATTACCTCCTTGAATTTTCCAAGTTGCTGCGCTCAGAACTTATAAATCTAAAGGGCTATATTCTATGGCCAGGCCCCGAAATACTCTGAGTTGACTAAATTGTCTTCAAAAGGATTCTTCAAAGATTCTTATAAACAATGACTAAAACTAAATTATGGTGTAATATTAGTTGATTAAGACAAGACTTCAATTTGAGTAATTTCCATCAGCTGGACACAGACAGTGGTAAAAACAATAACCCATGACTAAATGCATACTCGCTGATGGGAAGAATTGCAGTCTGATGTGGCAGGAGTAACATGAAAACTTTTAAAAATTAAAAAATGGAAAGGAACTCTTTCTTTCAAGACCACAGAATCAAGGAAAAAATTGAGAAAGTGCAGCTCACTCAAATGTCAGTGAAGTTCCAAAAATTATCTCAATGGTCTGTTTTCTCAGAGGCAACCTAGGATCCATTCAGCCTCCATCTCCTCATGCCTACTTTCCTTCTATATTTCCTCTTCAAATGAAGCCAAATGCATTACTCTGAGACAATGAGAATTACTGATACCTTTGAGTGAGGTGAGCCAGCCAATAAACTAAAATAATTGCAGAACATGTTATTTTAGAGTTTCAAGGAAATGTTCAAACCTTTCATGCAGTTCTCCATTTTTAGATGAGGAAATTGAGACTTGCTTCAAAGATTTCTCCAAGTAGAAGCAGATAATAAAACACAATGCCAAGCAAAGGGAAAGTGAGGCAGAGGTTTACTTGCTTGGCTAGGCACCTTTTCCCTGAGAACTTCCCGTGTCCATCCACCTGCAGAGCACATATATTTTTCTTTGTGGCCTTACCTCTGCCTACATGCAATTCCGCAGGGGAAGACCTGTCCCAAGCTGGGTGCCAGAATCATTTTTTGGATAAGATATAAACTCTCCTTTCTCCACAATAGGTGTTGTGTGGATAGATGGGTATGCACAGTGTGAGGTAGCTATTTTTGACATGTACATGCCCTAGCAGAGAAGGTCTATCTACAGAGAAGAAGAATGCCACGGAATGTAGAAAGAAACCAAGAAGGAAAAGAAAAACAAAAACACAGCCCCTGGTCTCTCATGAGACATAAGCTTCCCTTCCCACTCTGCGTTCTGACTCACTCTCCTCTCTCTCCAAAACACTCTTCTTTTTAATTTCAGGGAGCAACTTTGGTTGCTTGCAACTAAAATAACTTTGTCTTAAGTCACCAAAACTAAAGCTGAGACCTGCCAACCCTTCCCTGAGTCCTCTTTCCTCCACTAACATACATATATTGGAACTTTTATAAAGGACGGCATAACAGGCAATGTAGAAATAGACCACCTACATCCACCAATACCAATTTACTGTGCAACAGGACATATCTTCATTTATTAGTATTTATAGTCAATTTGCTCATTTTTCAAACCTTAAAGAAGCAGCCACTCTACATAGAGCAGGAGGTTGGGCTGAGTGCTCAAGAGGAAATCAGAGTGACAGGCTACTCTCAGGGACTGTATAGCCTCAGAGCAGAGATAAGACATAACCACAGATCAATATAACACTAGGAAATCATATGGGCCATTTCTGTGCCAGGCACTAAGCTGCCAGCTTTACCTGCACGGCCTCATTCATGCTCACAGCATCTGACTGGGGCAGGTATCATCACTATCTCTGTTCTGTAGGTGATATAACTCAGACCCAGGTAGGTATGGTAACATCCACCACCGTGATTGGTGTTTGGTAGAGGCTGGATTTGAACTCAAGGAGTTTGGGTTAAGACTCAAGGAATCTAGAATATACCACCTATTTTCCTCCTTTGCTTTGCCTTCTTGGTTGTGTGTAGACTGAAAAGAAGCCCTTCATAAGACTGGAGGCCCTGTTCCTTCCCTCCCTGTGCCTTCCCTAAAGCATTGTTTCCAACACACATCAGGGCCTGTCAATGTAGAAAATTAATCTGTGAAAGTAGAAAAGCTAACAATTATTGAGCACTTACTAGGTCTCAGCACTGAACTAGGCACCTAATCTGTACCATTTCATTTTTTAACCCTATATTCAATAAAAATCAAAAAGAAAAGCTATTATCACCCTCTCCACTTTGAAGATTAGAACACTGAAGCAGGTTAAAGTTAACTAAGTTAATTAGTTATGTAGGTTAAGTTATGCTATGGGAACATATCAAACTGGAAATCTCACTGGCTTAACACAAAGGTTTATCACACAGACTATATATCCATCATGGGCTGGCAGATGGCAGAAGACAGGGTGAGCGGAAAGGCATCTGCTCCATGCGACCACTCAGGAACCCAGGCTATTTCATCTATTCCATCATGTAGCTTCAGAGTTCATAGGAGCAGAAAAGAATAGATACCACCAAACCAGCTCTTAAATGCTTTAGCCCATAAATGACCCAGGTTGGTTTTGCTTAAAGCCTGTTGGCCAGAACCAGTGCAAGGGGCTGGGAATGGTGAGTGAGCACATGGATATTTGGTGCGTGGTAAATGGTTCTGCCATAGTAATTCTTCCAAGGTTACTCAGTTACTAAGCAATAGAGTGGAGAGGCTTAACCACTCCACTTGACTATGTCCTCAAAGTTTATAAACACATTTTGGGAGAAGTTGTTACAAGTCAGTCATAATCATTTAGAAACATCCAGACCTTATCTTAGAATTCATAGCCTTCTGATAGAACGCTCCACTTTCTCGTGACTGTCTCTGTTTCTACACATCCACGGAGAAGTTATTCAGAACTGAACCCATCGGGAGACCTACCTTTATTGGCACAGGCCATCCACTTGAGATTGTCTGCAAAAGCAGCCTCTCTTCCAATGAGGTACGTGAAGATGCGAACCTGAGAGGAAGAGGAACACACGGATCAGTGGTTTTCAGTTTTCACCCTCCTGCCCAGACCACAAGCATGGCTCACACACATGTGATTTACCTCCTTAATGCCCCATGCTTCCCATCTTCAGAAACATATTTAAGACATCTGAAGTAAAGTCAGCTAGAAATATACTCAAAACTGGGGTCTTTGATCTTTTAACCCATATGGCACTGGTGGTGTTTGTTTTTCGGTGTGTAACTTGCGACAGAGGAGAATAACTTGAAACGGGAGACTGGCAGCATCGTGGGCCTGGGTTTGCTACAGTTTGCTACACATATATGGACAAAGATCATCCAGGTCTGGACCAAATTGGCAACCATTGTCCTCATCCGCACAGAAGTACAGAGTGTGCTCTTCTTGGGAATCAAAACACCACTGAAAGAACTTCAGCATGCCCCCCACCCACCCAATGGTAAGAACAGGCTGCAGACACTCTCTTACTGTCTGTGGTGGTAATTAATTGGGATGAGAGGCACAGCCTATAGCCAGGAAACCAAAGGGAACCCTCTCTAGCCTTCCTAAACTTTGGCTCCTAAAGAGCAGAGAACACATATAAAACCTTGGATCTCTCACTTTCTATTGCCTTCTCAAATCTCTATTATGAGGCCAGAATTCTTTGAAATAAAGTACAACCCACCTCCCAGAGTTGTACTTGAGGGTTAGATGGAAGAAAAACAAGAAATTAAAAGGGTTAAAATCCTTTGGTTCACATTTTAAATGGCATGTGGGTCAATACCACACAGTCCAAACAAAATTCTTCTGGCAGGTGAAATCAGTCCTTCAGCCACCAATTTATGACTGAGTTAAATGCAGACATGGTATTAGATGAATTACATTCAACATGTGGCCACAAAGTCTTTCCAGCTGATGTCTCCTCCACTCAGCCAGACTGGGTCAAGAACCCCTACGGTTCCTTCAGAGACATTATTGCAGCTGTTGTTAACTAGTATCTTGTGTGGTTATACCTGTGAGGTTGATCTCCACTAGACCATCCACCTGACAAGGGAAAGGATGGCTGTGCTTTGATGGGGCACAGTGCTTGGAATATTACAACTCAGTAAATGAATGGATAAAAATGTAAATGCACATAGCTGACTGAAAATTAAGATTTTGCTTTAGTTATGAGTAACCTCTTAACTGAGACATATAACTGGAAGACTATAGTTCTTACGTGATGGTTTATTTCCAATGTTTAAATATATATTATCATTGTATAGCCTTAGTCTGTCCTCATTTGTGTTGAGTAAGGCAGTTATTTCATCCATCAACAGCTCCTGCAAGGGGGCTTCTGGGGCAGATGAGCAGACACAGAGGCCTTTGCTTTGCCTCTCTCATTCCCCCAGCTCTTTTCTACACTATTCCCACCGGAATCACATTGGGAGGAGGGATTTTTTTTTTTTTTTTTTAATTGGGAGATTCTGACTCTCTTGGGGGAAAAAAAATAGAAGATGCAAACTCATAGGCCCAAAGTGGTCACCACTGACCTTCCTACACAGAGCTGTCCCCTGTTCACTTTTCCTGCCTGGCCACCGTTAGCTTTTAGCTCAAAATGTCTGACTAATAAAAACCTGCACAAAGCAAGTTCTTAACGAAGCAGAAAGCATAAAAGATAGCTCTTAGGAAGTGAAGCTGTGAGTCTATCTTTGCAGGCAAAGAGGAAAAGACCTGACGCAAAGCAGCCTATCTGTTCTGAGCAAAGATACCTGCAGGTGCCAAACCTCCTCTGCCATCCAGGTGAAGAACCTGAGGACAAACTGAGTTCTCGCTTGGAGGCATAGTTAAAACCCCAGAACAATGCTGTGAACCATTCATGAAAACTTAACACAGTTTCTGATTTTAAAATATGGCAACCCATTTGGAAAACCAGTAGGATTGCACCAAACTTCAGACTAGACATGATTACACAGGAATAATGTGCTAACAATAACCACAATCATGCAAACCAGCACCACGACCCCCTCCACCAGCACCGCTGCCCCTACTGCCAACACTACTGTGGCTTCTCCAGTCAGCACCATCCCCTGGGTCAGGTATGTGCAAAGACATTTATAGCATTATACTCATTTTGTTGGTTTGTATTTTATTTTATTGCTTATGAAAGAAAATCAGAATCATGTTAAATATTTCCATTTATGTGCAGCCCTTGGCTCCCAGTGAATTGGCCCCCTTATTTGAGTAGAAATGGCGTGGAAATGACTCGTTGCCTCTCTGCATATAAAATAAACATAATCAAACAATACTGGGTTCATGCCCTGGATTTCTCACAATAATGCCTTTCAACTGGCAACAAAATGAAGGGACTTTACTCCAAAATAAATATTCTGGAGATCCATTTAACAACAGGATTTTATATCTGTAATTTTTTCAGACTCATTAATTCTACCTCTAGGCATTTATCTATAGCCAGGATAACAAATAAAATGTCTATGGGGGCCAAGCAGGTCTAACAGAGATGACACGAAGTCACAGATGTATGGAGAATTGTAGAGTGCATATATTCTTAAAGCCCTATAATTCGGTTTTAGACATTTTCACAAATACACAAATATGTAAAAAACAAGGACCTTCACCTTTATTCTTTGTAATGGTTAAAACCTGTTAAATTCCAAGCTTCTCTTGATAGCTGATTGGCTAAAAAACTCATGGGACATTCATGTAGTGGAATACCATGCAGCTATGTACTCATGAGAAAGACATCCATTATAACTTGGCAAGGGGGAAAGCAAATTGTGGGATATTGTGTACCTATATTGTGTATTCTATAAATAGAATTCTATTTTTTTCTAAAAGGGGACTTACACTTTTTACTCTGTAAACTTCTATATCCTTTGAATGTTTTTACAAATGAACAAATATTGCTTTAATAATTAAAGATCATTTTAAATGAAAAGAAAGTAATGACACTGCTACTTCCTGAACCATTCTCCATGGACATAGGAAAAGTAAATGTACCAGTGAAAATCAAATAGGAGAAGAGATGACCTGTGGAAATTAAGTTCTGGCCTTGCATCTTGTAGGGTGGGCTGCCTTACTCCACTGCTCAATGAAATGAGTGCAAAACTTCTATGAGTAATAGAGTCAAACTGTTCCTCATTTCCATCTCTAACAGATTCTGTAACCTTTTGGATTTTATGTCCAATAATTGGAGATTTCTTCCCTAAGAAGCTCCATCAAACAAACTTTGACAAGTCTGCCTAGAGCCCAACTAATTTTACTATATGGCAAGCCTCCTTAGCAGAGACAGATGGGGATGGTTCTGAAAGCCAGGTTCATAGCACAGATGACAGGGAAGGGGCCATGGCACAGTTCAGACCAGGGCAGTCATCAGGACACACCAAAACTCCCCAGAAAGCCAGGCTTTTGTGCTCATCATCCACAGGTATGAATGCGTCACTTTCATTACTGCAGCACAAAGGCAGGAGGCAGGGGGAAGTCTACATCAACCTATTAGTTCATTTTGATCTCCCATTTGAGTTTGGATGGTCTTTAAATATTCTACAAACCCAATTAAGCTTAATAAAACGTTAGGATGTGGACACTTCAAAGTTCAAAGTCACTTAATTTAACTTAGTATAAAACTTCCCAGATGACACAAAGAACTCAATCCAGTTTTTCCAAAACACAGATTATGCTTCTTACTCATTTAGATACAATTCCCTCCAGAAACTTAGAGGAGTACTATTCCTCTCAACCTTTAGTGCACATAGGGTAGTTTGAGTTTGCAAAAATAATCAATCAAATTCTCCCCTTCCTACAGCCATTAAACAGGGGAAGGAGAGTGGCTGCCAGCAGAACTATAATGGGGCAACTGTACAGCCAGGAAACAGGCTGCTGCTGCCTTCACAACTCCCTTCAGTGCTGAAGGAGAAATAACCAACGCCCATGCTTTTGAGACAGTCCAAGGGTAGAATTCATCATCTGTCACAAGTAACTTCTGAGCACCAAGTATGTGCCAGGGACCATTCTTGGTGTTGGGAATATTACGGGTAAAGAGAACAAACTCTCTGTCCTCAGGGAGCCAACATTTTCATGAGAGTAAAACAGATGATAAATGGCAGATTCATAAAATGATTATGTATTTGTTGAATTAAAAACTTACAAAGAAAATAAAGCAGGGTTATGCAATGGAGACTGATGGGGGCTGCTATTTTAGAAAGGGAGGAAGAGAAGGCCTCCCCAATAAGGTGCTGCTTGAGCAAGGATCTGGACAAAACATGGGTGGAGCTCGGGAGCACGCCATATGCCTACTGGGGAAGAATGTTCCAGGTGAAGGGAGCAGAAGGTACAAAGCCTTGAGATAGGGATACGCAAGGGATATTGACAAGACCAGTATGGATGACGTGCAGTTAGGTAGGAGAGATTGTACAGGATGAAATTGGACAGACAACAGGTGCCTAATCATGTGGGCCTTGCAGCCTCTGTTACAGCCTGGGCTTTTTCTGTAGCAAGAACAGAAGCCATAGGAGGAACTGAGTAGAAGCCTGATGTGGATTGACACATAATCCTGTGAAAGGATCATTCTGTCTGCAGTGTGGAGAACAGGCCTTAGAGAGTTGTGCTCATCCTGGCTGCCCATTCAGCTTTCCTGTGATGTTCTTACAGTTTTGAATGCCCAGGGCCCGACCAAGACAATCAAATCAGAACCTCTGATTTGGGCAGGGCCCAACTTTTATTGTCCCCATGGAGAGTCCAATTTGCATCCAAGTTTGAGGACCACAGCCATAGGGAGATAGGAATAGAAGCACAGACACTAAGTAGGAGGCCACTGAAACACTGCAGGTGAGAGATGACAGTGGCTCTGGACAGGTGGGTGAGAGGTCTCAGACTTCACTGGGCATCGGAATAACCAGTCCCCAGCACCCATCCTCCAGAGATTCAGATTAAGTAGGCCCAGGGATCTACATTTTTTAGAAGCACCCATGGTGGGTCTGAAACAGGTGGTTGGAGTCCAACACTTTAAAAACCTATCACCAAAAAGATAAGGCCTGAACAAAAAGAACTGGCATTGGGAATTAAGAAATATTTGAAGCCATTCTCAATAAAGTGATTCTATAGATTGCAAAGGATTGGGGCTAAACTTGAAGGAGTTTACAAATCCATTGGGTGGTTAAAAAAAGAAACAGAGGAGCTGGATCAAAAGGACATTTTTAAAGAAGCCTGTGTCAATCCAACAAGGCAGGAATATCAGACACCAGCTAGACTGGGCAAGCAGGATCAGCCAACTGCACTTTCTTCTTTCTCCAAGAAAGGGCAGATCTGTACCCAGATGCCTGTAGCTGCTGAGCTGGGTGTTCACACCCAAAGCATTGCTTTTTTTTTTTTTTTTTTAACATCTTTATTGGGGTACAATTGCTTTACAATGGTGTGTTAGTTTCTGCTTTATAACAAAGTGAATCAGTTACACATACACATATGTCCCCATATCTCTTCCCTCTTGCGTCTCCCTCCTTCCCACCCTCCCTATCCCACCCCTCCTAGCTGTCACAAAGCACCGAGCCAATATCCCTGTGCCATGCGGGTGCTTCCCACTAGCTATCTACCTTACTACGTTTGTTAGTCTGTATATGTCCATGACTCTCTCTCGCCCTGTCACGGCTTACCCTTCCCCCTTCCCATAACCTCAAGTCCGTTCTCTAGGAGGTCTGCGTCTTTATTCCTGCCTTACCCCTAGGTTCTTCATGACATTTTTTTTTTCTTAAATTCCATATATATGTGTTAGCATACGGTATTTGTCTTTTTCTTTCTGACTTACTTCACTCTGTATGACAGACTCTAGGTCTATCCACCTCATTACAAATAGCTCAATTTCATTTCTTTTTATGGCTGAGTAATATTCCATTGTATATATGTGCCACATCTTCTTTATCCATTCATCCGATGATGGGCACTTAGGTTGTTTCCATCTCCGGGCTATTGTAAATAGAGCTGCAATGAACATTCTGGTACATGACTCTTTTTGAATTTCGGTTTTCTCAGGGTATATGCCCAGTAGTGGGATTGCTGGGTCATATGGTAGTTCTATTTGTAGTTTTTTAAGGAACCTCCATACTGTTCTCCATAGTGGCTGAACCAATTCACATTCCCACCAGCAGTGCAAGAGGGTTCCCTTTTCTCCACACCCTCTCCAGCATTTATTGTTTCTAGATTTTTTGATGATGGCCATTCTGACTGGTGTGAGATGATATCTCATTGTAGTTTTGATTTGCATTTCTCTAATGATTAATGATGTTGAGCATTCTTTCATGTGTTTTTTGGCAGTCTGTATATCTTCTTTGGAGAAATGTCTATTTAGGTCTTCTGCCCATTTTTGGATTGGGTTGTTTGTTTTCTTGTTATTGAGCTGCATGAGCTGCTTGTAAATTTTGGAGATTAATCCTTTCTTGGTTGCTTCATTTGCAAATATTTTCTCCCATTCTGAGGGTTGTCTTTTGGTCTTCTTTATGGTTTCCTTTGCCGTGCAAAAGCTTTGAAGTTTCATTAGGTCCCATTTGTTTATTTTTGTTTTTATTTCCATTACTCTAGGAGGTGGGTCAGAAAGGATCTTGCTGTGATTTATGTCATAGAGTGTTCTGCCTATGTTTTCCTCTAAGAGTTTGATAGTTTCTGGCTTTACATTTAAGTCTTTAATCCATTTTGAGCTTATTTTTGTGTATGGTGTTAGGGAGTGATCTAATCTCATACTTTTACATGTACCTGTCCAGTTTTCCCAGCACCACTTATTGAAGAGGCTGTCCTTTCTCCACTGTACATTCCTGCCTCCTTTATCAAAGATAAGGTGTCCATATGTGCATGGGTTTATCTCTGGGCTTTCTATCCTGTTCCATTGATCTATCTTTCTGTTTTTGTGCCAGTACCATACCGTCTTGATAACTGTAGCTTTGTAGTATAGTCTGAAGTCAGGGAGCCTGATTCCTCCAGTTCCTTCTTTCGTTCTCAAGATTGCTTTGGCTATTCGGGGTCTTTTGTGTTTCCATACAAATTGTGAAATTTTTTGTTCTAGTTCTGTGAAAAATGCCAGTGGTAGTTTGATAGGGATTGCATTGAATCTATAGATTGCTTTGGGTAGTAGAGTCATTTTCACAATGTTGATTCTTCCAATCCAAGAACATGGTATATCTCTCCATCTATTTGTATCATCTTTAATTTCTTTCATCAGTGTCTTATAATTTTCTGCATACAGGTCTTTTGTCTCCTTAGGTAGGTTTACTCCTCAATATTTTATTCTTTTTGTTGCAATGGTAAATGGGAGTGTTTTCTTGATTTCACTTTCAGATTTTTCATCATTAGTATATAGGAATGCCAGAGATTTCTGTGCATTAATTTTGTATCTTGCCACTTTACCAAATTCATTGATTAGCTCTAGTAGTTTTCTGGTAGCATCTTTAGGGTTCTCTATGTATAGTATCATGTCATCTACAAACAGTGACAGCTTTACTTCTTCTTTTCCAATTTGGATTCCTTTTATTTCCTTTTCTTCTCTGATTGCTGTGGCTAAAACTTCCAAAACTATGTTGAATAAGAGTGGTGAGAGTGGGCAACCTTGTCTTGTTCCTGATCTTAGTGGAAATGCTTTCAGTTTTTCACCACTGAGGATGATGTTTGCTGTGGGCTTGTCATATATGGCCTTTATTATGTTGAGGAAAGTTCTCTCTATGCCTACTTTCTGCAGGGTTTTTATCATAAACGGGTGTTCAATTTTGTCAAAAGTTTTCTCTGCATCTATTGAGATGATCATATGGTTTTTCTCCTTCAGTTTGTTAATATGGTTTATCACATTGATAGATTTGCGTATATTGAAGAATCCTTGCATTCCCGGAATAAACCCCACTTGATCATGGTGTATGATCCTTTTAATGTGCTGTTGGATTCTGTTTGCTAGTATTTTGTTGAGGATTTTTGCATCTATGTTCATCAGTGATATTGGCCTGCAGTTTTCTTTCTTTGTGACATCCTTGTCTGGTTTTGGTATCAAGGTGATGGTGGCCTCGTAGGAGGAGTTTGGGAGTGTTCCTCCCTCTGCTATATTTTGGAAGAGTTTGAGAAGGATAGGTGTTAGCTCTTCTCTAAATGTTTGATAGAATTCGCCTGTGAAGCCATCTGGTCCTGGGCTTTTGTTTGTTGGAAGAATTTTAATCACAGTTTCCATTTCAGTGCTTGTGATTGGTCTGTTCATATTTTCTGTTTCTTCCTGATTCAGTCTTGGCAGACTGTGCATTTCTAAGAATTTGTCCATTTCTTCCAGATTGTCCATTTTATTGGCATAGAGTTGCTTGTAGTAATCTCTCATGATCTCTTTTATTTCTGCAGTGTCAGTTGTTACCTCTCCTTTTTCATTTCTAATTCTATTGATTTGAGTCTTCTCCCTTTTTTTCTTGATGAGTCTGGCTAGTGGTTTATCTATTTTGTTTATCTTCTCAAAGAACCAGCTTTTAGTTTTATTGATCTTTGCTATTGTTTCCTTCATTTCTTTTTCATTTATTTCTGATCTGATTTTTATGATTTCTTTCCTTCTGCTAGCTTTGGGTTTTTTTTGTTCTTCTTTCTCTAATTGCTTGAGGTGCAAGGTTAGGTTGTTTATTCGAGATGTTTCCTGCTTCTTAAGGTGGGCTTGTATTGCTATAAACTTCCCCCTTAGAACTGCTTTTGCTGCATCCCACAGGTTTTGGGTCGTTGTGTCTCCATTGTCATTGTTTCTAGGTATTTTTTGATTTCCTCTTTGATTTTTTCAGTGATCACTTCATTATTAAGTAGTGTATTGTTTAGCCTCCATGTGTTTGTATTTTTTACAGATCTTTTCCTGTAATTGATATCTAGTCTCATGGCATTGTGGTCAGAAAAGATACTTGATACAATTTCAATTTTCTTAAATTTACCAAGGCTTGATTTGTGACCCAAGATATGATCTATCCTGGAGAATGTTCCATGAGCACTTGAGAAAAATGTGTATTCTGTTGTTTTTGGATGGAGTGACCTATAAATATCAATTAAGTCCATCTTGTTTAATGTATCATTTAAAGCTTGTGTTTCCTTATTTATTTTCATTTTGGATGATCTGTCCATGGGTGAAAGTGGGGTGTTTAAGTCCCCTACTATGAATGTGTTACTGTCGATTTCCCCTTTTATGGCTGTTAGTATTTGCCTTATGTATTGAGGTGCTCCTATGTTGGGTGCATAAATATTTACAATTGTTATATCTTCTTCTTGGATCGATCCCTTGATCATTATGTAGTGTCCTTCTTTGTCTCTTTTAATAGTCCTTATTTTAAGCATTGCTTCTTGAAATTACAATAGCCCCACTATTTGGTCTCAATACAGAGGAAAGGGCTGGAGACAGGGCACTCAGGAGCCTCCCAATATACAGTCTTTACTTTTGTTTTTAAAAACAAAGGCAATCTTTTACTTTAAAATAACATTTAACTATAAATGCAGTATCTCTACCTTTAAAAACATGCAATTTATGGATTATAAGTATAAATAAAATTTGCTAAAAGAATCATCCAGTTACATATGGTTGCCCACACCCATGTGTTCCATATTTCAATTCAGCTAAGTAGCAGCCTATGCAAACAAGCATGTAGACTCACCTTCACATCTTCTCACCTACTTTTGTCCCTTTTGACTCACTGTCCAACTCAATTATCCCCTAAAATATACCCAGGATTTCTCAAAAATGGTACACAACTTCAGCTTTAGAAAGAAGTCTTCTGATGTCTTTGTGTTTTAAAGTCAATTGTTACTATGTTCTTAACCTGTATCTTCACAAAAAATATTCCTAACCAACTTCTATTGTTATTTGCTCATTTCTATGATTTCCGATGCAGGGAAGCATTTCTGAATAAAATCTTTAATCTCTAAGCAGAAAATGAGAGCTGGAACTTGATTAACCACAAAAATGCTTCATAAATCACTGCCAATATTTGTCTTCATGAAAATTCTGCAAGAGTAGAGGTGGGCTCAGAGAAGGTGGATGCCAGTGAAAACAGTTTTATTGAGCAGGCTGCTTTAATCTAGAAGCCATCATGCTCATAATAAAAGAAGAAACATCTTTATCCAGAAGGACAAAAGAGGCAAATAATGTAACAGTGTCCTGAGCAGCAATAAAATGGGATAAATTGAATTAAATTACAAAAGTAATAAAGTTTCAACAAATGAATATCATAGACCATTATGAAAAATGGACTGTCATTTTGGGGATGCTCTAAGAGTCTGTATAATCTCCTTCCTCTCAAGCACAGCGCCTGATATCTCATGTGTGGTACTGAAAATATCCTAATTCAGAAAAAATTGCCATTTGTAATCTTCTGGCCAGGGATGGAAGTCCAGTTTTATGGCCATGTATTTTTCCAAGTGAAGGAGATGGCTGTCTCTGGGTCACCCAGAGACTGTTAACTTAGGTTAGCACTGTGGAATAGAGATTACACACCACTTCAAGGAGCACTAAGAAGTCAAGCTATAAGTATCCTCAAAGGTGGGTGATACAATTCATTAGACTATCCAGCTCCATTAACTTCACTCAGGGGGTATTTTTGATGCTCTGATATCTGGGGACTTACTGTCCTGGAGAAACTGCCCATCCCAATTGTTAGCCAATTTTGGATATAGTAAACAATTTGCCTTCAAGTGCACCTTTGATATGTAAACCAACCAATTCAGACCCCATGCCCCCAACTATCTCCTTTTATCAGGTGTGCACACCCAGGGCCATTATCCACCTGCCCTAATCACTCCAGGGCCAGATAGGTACCAGACAGCTAGGGACAGTCCCTACATCCCTGAGCCCACTGAGATTATTCAATTCTAAGCCTGCTTATCCTGCTTTGCCTGTTTCTTCCCACAAAAACCACAATAAAGGCTTCAACCCATCAGTCCCCTCCCCACTGTCACTAATCTTGTATTGGTGTTTCCCCGTGTGGCCCTGCATAGTATGACATGCCTCTTGCTTCCAGGGGTCTATGAGTATAATAAACTTCTTCCTTCATGACAGTCATTTCCATGTTTATGTGCCTTACTACATTTGATTAAAACGAATACTGAATACCCTTAAAACAGTTGGGAATCAGGAGACTTGGGTTCCAGGTGAGTCCAAACCATACTTACTGTCTTGGCAATCTTGACTAAGTTAGTGAAACCCTCTGAACTGTGCTCTTTCCACCTACACATGGATCATTCATTCATCCATTTACTGTGATCAACGGTAAATGAGATAATAAATGAAAAGACAGGTTGGAAGCAATGAGTTCCAGTCAGCTAGGGTTGCATTCCACTTGTGTTTCAGACAGTTTGTTGCAGTAAAACCAAACAAGGTGAGCCCAGGAAAGTCAAATCTCCTATTCATGGATGCCTCCCTAACCGTACCCAGAGGTTTGACTGAAGAGGAAACTGACTTTTGTGAGTAAAGAAGAGGATTTTTCTAAGAGAAGGGTTTTGAGAAGCTAAGGATAATAAGATTGAGAGTTCCTAACACAATCAGAATAACATCAGAGGTATAACATGAAACCTTCTATTAACCTTTGCAAAGTCATGAGATCCACCATGAATTTGACAAGGGCTATGGACTTTCTCCCCACAAAAAAGGCTGAAGGATGTACATTCACAATTTCAGATAAGATTCATGAGGTTTGAGGTATCTCCTCCACCAAAGTCCATACTGGGATTCTCTAAGAACCCTCTGGATTCCAGGTTAAAAACTGCTGTCTTATGTAATTCTTGTATTCTGCACTATAAATTTCTCAAAAACAGATTGTGTTCTTTGGACAAACAAGATGGGCACTTTCATCTTAAGTGCTTGCCAAATTGAGAGAGAAGTTCATTCACTCATTTGCATGCTTATTCTTTGATGATTCAGTGAGTACTAGATATTGGATATCTATGGTCAGATCCAGAAAAGTCACATGGGGAATAAGTCCTCAACATGGAGGAATAAGATGTCAAGAGCCCTGAGACAGAATGGGCATCACTGTAAACCCTGGGTTTGTATGATGACATCAAGTCATGGAACCTCTGAAGGAGCACATTTAAAGGAGCAGGGATGGAATGGACAGACAGACTTGATTCTTGTCTCATTCATTTTTGAATCCATAGAATCCAGCACAATGCCTGGCAAAGAGCCAGCACTCAAACACTTGTTGATTGGCAATGCCATAAAAGTCCCCTTCTACTGATAGGAAGACTCTTGAAAAAAAACTCACCTCCCATGGGTGAGGTGAGGTCAGCTGGGAGGTCCCTCTCTGCCTCTCTTGCCCTCTTAGACCTGGAGAGATCAGTTATTTGTTAACAAGTATGCCCCATCTTCCAAGAAGGCTTACAGATTCAATACAATAAACAAAAAGAAACTCATGTATGTAAAGCTGTTAAATTAAGCAAAACAGATCAGAAAATCCACTTATGGAAAGAGAAGCTAAATGTTCCACAAATTGGGATGGCAGTGTTTTTGCTCATGAAACATCATGGGATCATGTGACTCCCTGGGTTAGAGCCCTCTGATGTCTTCCCATTGCACTTAGGATATATTGCAAACTCCTTATCACAGCTAGATGCCCTGGAGGATGGGGAAATATGACAAAACCGTTCTAGCTTTAGAGTCTTTGCCTCCACCTTTCCCACTGCCTGGAATACTCTTCTCCTCCCACTTTGCATGGCTAACTCCCTCTGATCCCGGTTCCCCTCCTTGGGATCACTCCATTTGTCTCCTCCATGGTGCCTGGTACATTTTGCAGTTACCTTTATGATTTGTTTGTTTCTTTGATTTACATCTATTTCTCCCTCCAAACAGAAATATAGATGTTGTGAGGGCAGAATGAGGCAACTGTGCCCAACTGAGCATCCAGCATATGGTAGATTCTCAATCTATATTAGTCACCCACTTTCCCTTCATTTCTCTTCACAAATTTTAGAAGTCAAAAGAAGTCAGCATGGGATATACTAGAATTTATCAGAGTTAGAGCCCTTTCCTTCATTACTAACTCCATTTTAAATACTTTCCTATTTTTCCAGACTTGTCTGCTATCAATCAGCTGAAGTTTTTACTTTCCCTCTGCTCAGGTCCCTTGGTTTCTTTTTACACTGAAGCTCAGTGATAAAACAGGAAGAAATGGAGAAATGAAAAAGCTCTGGTTTTTGTTATTACAGTCTCAGCTTTAGGGGCCATAAAATGGTGTCTTATTTAAGGCCGTCCATGGGTGGATGACCAGGTTTATAATATGTTTCTTCCTAGGTTCTTCCCCTTGATTCTAGATGAAAACCATGCAAAGATTGAAGCCAACTGTATTTTAAATTACTGCCTGCTTCAGAGATTACCTAGCAGGGAAAAGACTACATCTTAAAATAGTGATGTGACCCTTCCTATTCCAAGCAACTTTCAGTGGAATTCTCTCCTTTTCCCCCATAGTTTGTGACAGTTTGGACAGATGGCATCATTTCATGGAAAACAGAGATGACTGGGTGGGCAGGTTAGCAGAATGCAGTGGATACAAGATAGGGTTAAGAATTAGGAATTGGGCACACCTAGTCTTAGAATCTGGGTCTTCTCTGAAGGAGCCGAAAACCATCTAAGCCTCCTTTCCTTACTTGTAAGATACTATGGTTAACATAATAGGACCCACATGGCAGGATTGCTGTTAAATGAAACAAAGTAAAATGGTAGGGGTTGGGGTGCAGAAGAGTGTGTGTGGCGGGGGATTCTTTCTAAGAGGAGACCTCCAATGCTCCTTCTTGCCTGGACCCTAAAGAGAATATCGACTGTGGAAAAGCCTAGGAGTGCAAAGATTGAAGACTTGACTTGGGCCTGCCTCTCTGGACCTTAGAGAAAAGCTCCTTTTTCCTTAATGTTCCTCCCCACAAGTTTGTCTCTCTTTGCCTTCCTCTACCTCTGGACTGGGGAGACTCTGAGGGCCCAGATCACGGTAGAGGACCAAGGCCCACTTGGCCTTGGGCACAAGTGTGGTCCTTGTGTGTTCTCACTGGGATTTGTAGCCAAAGCCCACAGAAGCAGCAGCATGATTTGGATAGAGTACCCCCTCCACGAACCATCCTGGTGACTCAGAACAGCGGCAGGTTATAGGTCAAGGATGTAGGAGTTTGGAATTCTGCCCGAATCATTCTCAAACCCATTAAAATCAACAGCTGTTGTGAATTCTAAGCTAGCACTGTTGCTTTCTCCCAAGGTTTGTGTCACTTCTATTTCCCCAACCAATCCATTCTGTCACTAAAAATTAGTACAAAATAGCAGCTTCTGCTGTCATCTCACCTACTGCCTTCTGGGGCTTACTGTCAGTAAGGAAAGTCAAGGGCTTGTCAGAAAGCTGCAAGGATATTGTTGAGGACAGTGTTCATTCCATTTTACCTGTGATTCTCCAAGAGGTAGACAGGTAGGGACATGGCTCCTGGGGAGAGCTAGGGTGTGTGTGTGTGTGTGTATCAGAATCACCTCTGGGGTTCTGGCCATCTATACATGTTCATTATCTATACACCAACCTCTGCCCCCTCCAGGGATTTTGGTGCACCCCAAACCTAGAACTTCCATTGTGAGAACAAGCCCCCAAGTTCTTTGAAGATCCTACTCTAGAGAGCCACTAAATTGACATAAATGAGTAGAGGCCTCAGGTGGACGGGACAGGAAAGTAAATGAAAGTTCCATAGGGACTGGGGAGTCATTGTCTTCTTTTTGAGAAACTTCAGGGGAAATTTTATTGTCTTCAATCAGTAAAAGTTGTATTTTATCCTAAGCAACTGTTATGTTTTATTCTTACAGACTGTGAGCCTTACAGCTGTCCTGGGTTCCTGCTCTGCATGGGCTGTCTCAAGCAGAGGGCTACAACCCCTCTGAGATAAGTTGTTTTTGGCTCTACTTTTATACCCCTGACTTTGGTGTCCCTTTTTCTTTCCTACTGACCTCTAATTTGTATTACCTTTTCTGTTTTCTGTTTCCTATCTACCCACCCTCCTATCTACTCTTCCATCCATCAGGTATTAATGGGGGTACCCATCATAGTACTAAACCCTCTGCTCAATGCTGGAGACACTGTGGGGAGGAAAAAACCATATGGTCTCCAGCCTCGCTGAAGTTGTAAGTTTTGAAAATACATATTATAGAAAGAGGAAGGCAAAGAGATATAAAGAAAAATAGAGAGAGAGGAGATGGGCCTGCTGTTCTGTTACTCACTACTGCCGACTTCTCAAAAGTTGCTGGTTGAAGACCCTCCTCAATGTTTTACACTATCTCTCTCCTAACTTTGTGAGCAACACTGAGGACACAGGTTTGTTTTTCTCTCTGGTTAGGGGGACCATGGTAGAGCCCTAAAAAGCATCATCTTCTTTCAGAACTGCATCACTTCTGCACTTATCCCCCTAAACAGCTTAGTTTCCTGAATAGGATACAGGCCACCTTGAGCCCTGTAGCCCAAATGCCAGTAGATAAGGAGGAACTTGTGGGGTTTCTTCAGTCTTTTACCTGTAGTTTATTACTTTATACATTGTCCAAAGAAATGTACGTTTATTATTTAAATTGATAAACTAAACATTTTTTAAAATTTTAATTGTTTTTCCCCCTGCTTCATTGAGATATAATTGATGTATAACATTGTATAAGTTTAAGGTCTATAATATGATGATTTGATAAGTGGATATATTGCAAAATGATGGCCACAAGGTTAGTTAACACATTTATCACCTCACACAATTACTACCTTTTTTTTCTAGTAAGAACATTTATGATTTACTCTCTGCAACTTCCAAGTATATGATATAGTATTGTTAACTATAGTCACCATGCTGTATATTAGATCCCCAGAACTTATTTATATTGTAACTGGAAGTTTGCAGCTTTTGACCAGCATCTTCCCCGTTCCCCTCACTCCTCTCTCCACAGCCCCTGGCAACACCATTCTACTCTCTGTTTATATCAGTTTTGTTATTTGTTTTTGTTTTTTTAGATTCCACATATAAGTGAGATCATGTAGTACTGATATCTGCCTTTCTCTGTCCAACTTATTTCACTTATCATAATACCCTCAAGGTCCATCCGTGTTGTCACAAATGGCAGGATTTCCTTTTTTTATGACTGTATTTTGTATATATATCACATTTAGCCATTCATCTATAGATGGACACTTACGTTGTTACTATGTCTTGGCTATTGCGAATGACGCTGCAATGAACATGGCGGTGCAGATATCTCTTCGAGATAGTGATTTCATTTCCTTCAGAAAAATTCCTTCCTACAGAAGTGGGTACATATTGCCATATTGCTGGATCACATGCTGGTGTACTTTTAATTTTTTGAGGAATCTCCATACTGTTTTCCATTGTGGCTGCACTAATTTACATTCCTGCCAATAGTGCACAAGGGTTCCTCTTATCCATACCCTTGCCAACACTTGTTATCTCTTGACTTTTTGATAATAACCATTCTAACAGATGTCTTACCATAAAACTTTCTACCCCTGAAAGTCTCTCCCTCTTAATGTTATCTAAAATAAGTCCCCTTTTTATTCTGTCTCAGCTCCTATCGGTTTTCTGCATAGCACTCGGTACAATTACATTTATTTGTCTCTCACTTAGCTATGTTCTGTTCCCTGCACACACACACACACACACACACACACACACACGCAAAGAGAGCGAGAAGAGTATACGCTTCATGATGGAAATACAGTATGTTTTGTTCACCATTGTTGAACTCTTAATCCAGCACCTGACCCATAGCAGATACCCCCAAATATCTGTCAGATAAATGAAGTAATGTGGTTATTGCAGGCAATTAAAAGGTATAAACACAGGTTAAATGGGGATAATCTATCATGACATATGGAGTAGGAATGTGCCAAGAGAAATAGGGGGATTAAATGAGTATTGATGCATGAAAACTGAGGATGTTGAGCACTGGCCCTTTGCCAGATACCATACATGGTAGGATTGCAATGGGAGGGCACTATCATTATTCTCATTTAGCAGATGAGCAAACTGAGACCTAGAAAGTGTAGGAAACTGTCCCAGGTCACAGAGCAGATAAGTGACAACTACTGGACCCTTTTAAGGCATGTGTGACTCCAAAGCTCATTTTCTTAATTGCAACACTGTGATATGAGAACACAGTAATAGAGCAACGGACATGAACTGCCAGGTCACAGAAGAAGAAACACTCATGGCAACAAAACAAACAAAAAAACAAAGTGCTTAAACCCACTTTTAAGCATAAATACAAATATAAATTAAAATAAAAATAAGAGTTTTGAGGTGTTATTCTGGTTTGTTTTTGCTATTAAATTGAAAATGATTTGTTAATGACAATAAAAATATTAGGAAATAGTCTTTCTACTGATGGGAATATAAATTGTAGCTTTCTGAAAATAACTTGGCCATATGTTTCAAAAATGTAAAATGCATATAACCTTTGACATCGCAATTCCATTTCTCAGAAATCACTTCTAGGAATTTCTTTTTTTACCACCAAGTTCAAATTTTTTATTTTGCTAAAATGTACAAATAGAATTAATGTAACAGTTCACATTCTATGGCTTTTAAACACTTAGCCAATGATGATTTCCATAAGATGATGCTGTCCTGCCTATTTTAGAAAAAGTTCAGAGGTCTTACATTCTGTGAAAGCCTGATTTGCCTTCCTTTCTACCCACCAAATTAATTTGTCTTTTCAGAAGTCTTGCTGGATATTTTCTTTCTTTGTCTCTCCATGTTGCCCAAGGACACCATCAGAGTGAAGCAAAGACTTAACATAAAGGATGTATGTTGCAGCACTGTTCATATTAGAGAAAAGCTACAATCTAAATGTGCCCACAGAAGGAGATTATAATACATTCGTTCAATGGCCTTTAATGAAGCCATTACAAATAATGGTAAAGTTGATGGCTTAATGAGTTGGAAAGACATCACTAACCGAACAAAATAGGTTCCAAAATGCCATGGACAGTCTTATCCAATCTATAAACAATTAAAAATACACATATATAGAAAAAATAATGGAAAGTTATATGTGAAAAGTACCTAATACCATAATCTCTGGCAGTGCTTTTTTACAAATTTTCTACTGTGAACATGTAATACTTTCGTTATAAGGAAAATACTTTTCAGAAAAAGACAGTCAGAAATTTCCGTTCATTTCCATTCAGTGGATATTTACCGAGCATCTACTATGTGTCAGGCTTTGTGCAAGGCACTAGGGTTTCAATGTTGCCACAAGACCTGACTCCATACAGATGACACTCAAGTAGGAAAATGCACAGCTTAGGGCTTATGTGTTAGAGATGATATGCTATTAAATAGGTCTCATAAGTATGTTCCACTGAAAACTGGAAGCAGCACCATTCCACAGGTCATCAGAAATGGTCTGGGCCAACAGCTACACGAAGGATCACCCAGAGCTGTTGAGAAAAGGCAAGCCCTGATTCATCTGTATATTTGCAGTCCAAAGCTTATTTCCATGGGTATTCAACCATCATTTCATGTTATGTTTCTCCCTTTTGGAAACTGTAAGTGCTTGAAACACTACAGCAGAGCCTCCCAGAGATCATGCCCTCTGAAGGCGCACCTTCTACATTTCTTGAATCTAAAAAGAAATGATACAAATGAACTTATTTACAAAATAGAAGCAGACTCACAGACTTAGAAAATGAACTTATTGTTACCAGGGGGGAAGGGTGGGGGGAAGGGATAGTTAGGGAGTTTGGGATTGACATGTACACACTGCTATATTTAAAATGGATAACCAACAAGGACCTACTGTACAGCACAGGGAACTCTGCTCAATATAGTGTAACAACCTAAATGGGAAAATGTATTGTATAACTGAATCACTTCACTGTACACCTGAAACTGTCACAACATTGTTAATCAACTCTACTCCAATACAAAATAAAAAGTTAAAAAAAAAAAATCTAGTCTGCTAAGAGGTGTTGGGAAGGCCCACCGAATTCTACAACTATTGAAGACTGCCCAAGAGGTAGGCCTGCCATTAAGAAACCAGACAAATGAATAAATAAGTCAATACAGCTTTGTAGCTGACCATAGGTTAATGCAGTATACTTCGATTTTCTTTAGAGGTGGAAAATAGAGGAGAAATGCTCGTAGGCTGCTTCTCCGTCTCCCTGCTAGAGCAGAGAAGGACTGGACGTAGTGGCTTAGTAGTTACAACCCAAGCCTTGCATCCCCAGGCCTGAGGCCAGCCTCCTGCCTCAGCAGATAATGAGTTTGGCAATTTCTGACGGCCTTTTCTGAATGCTAATCCTCATCACAGAACTTCTATAATGCATAATATAATTTAATACACCTGGCAGACTCACCACCAGTTCATTCTTTTGTTATGTAATAGCCCAAAGTGAAGTCGAGGGTGGTTAATGCTCTGACAATCAGTTATTATCCCCAATAACAGGCGATTTTCAAAGGATTATTGCCGTCAGAAACCATTCTGTAGTAACTGGCAACTGGAAGCCAATGTAGCAAAGTAAGACAGTCTGAGAGTTGTACAGATCTGTCAAGACGTTTCAAGCATCCCCCAAATGAAATAACTGCAGTTGTGATGTGATTCACCAGCCACGATAAATCACCTCTTCAGAAATGTTAGAGAAATGTATGCCTGAGTTACTCTTTGGAATCTTTCTATTTTTCTGACTTTTCACCATTTCCCCTCATCTTTGCCCTTTTACAATATTCTGGCATCCTAACAGCCTGCTTCCGGGTAAGTTACAGGAGTCCTGGCAGCTATCTTATGAACTGATTGCACTCTGAAGATACTTTGCACTTGTGTCAGGCCCTGGAGAAAAGATCAGTCATGGGACTGGATCTGAGGGATTTCTTTCTGATATGTACGTCCTGACTTAATTGAATCTCACTTTAGGAAGATAATTTGGAGTGGGTTATGACAAGAGAAGAATGACTTATTGTCCTCAGCATGCAGGAGTTTAAGTATCAGTTTATGGCAAAGTCAGACTTTATTCCGCACAAGGCTACTCCATTATCATAGGGGCCCTGCCTCATGGAAGAAGATTACCTTTCAGGGAGTGGTTTCATTAGATAGGAGTCCTTTCTTAAAAGAAATGCCTATGAATGATATATCTCCTTAGGATGGTTCCCAAAAACACACTCAAGTTATCCAAACTTGAAATCCAAATTCTGAAACAGCCAAAAGGTGGTTTTGTTATGTCACTGCTATGATAAAAATCATCGAATTCTTTGTACTTTATGCAGATTGCATAAATCCCAGCTGTTTGAACTTGGGAAACGTATTCAGTGATGAAATTAAATCGACATCATCTTCCTTTATCTTGGAAGTTCAGATGGCTAGAGGCAATTGCCGCTCTGGCTGTAGGGTTAGGATCGTCAGTGTTAAAATTATTATACTGCCTTTAAGTTTATCTTTGATTAAAAATTAAATTAAACTTCCCTTTATCATTTTCCATACCCCAACAACATGCATGTGTTCTCCAAGTTAAATCAAGATGGACTAAATATTTAATACCCTGTTCTAATTAGCTACAACTGTTACCTGATTTCTCTCTGTAAATGAATGTGAAAGGGCCTGGGAGGCCTAACGTTAACCTTCATCCACTCTCGTTATAGGAGAGAAATTACAGGCTCTAATTAGATGCTTCAAATTACAAAGAAATAGAATTTTCATGACCGGCTTATTAAAATCCTAGGGCCCCTTTGGGATAGGGCAAATTGCTTCTACTATGATCTGCTTATCCTGGTACAACACCATACAGAAGACTCATGTTGTCTGCCATACACAGCTCATATTTCTCCCAAATTAATGAGTACTCAAATTATTCCAGCTGCCCTCTTGGCACAAGAAAAAGTTGAAAATCTATAGCTGCCAAGTGACGTGGATAACTCAGCTGCTAAATAAAATATGCTTAAGGGGACACAGCTGCTGGGGTGCCTATTTACATTAAAATTATTAAATCCATGAACAGAGGACAAATGTCCCAAGGCAGCTAAACAGCGTTCAGCACTTAGGTTAACTCTTTTATTGGCCCAGGACCCTCAAGGTGCAAGTGTGCCACCTAGTAGGGCAGAAATAAGAAGTTTTTACCAGATGACATTTTTCCCCCAGGATGGATCCCTAAGCATTACAGTGGGAGAACCAGTGAGTCCCTGCTTTTGGAAGTTCTAATCAGTTTTACTTCCTTTGATGTCTTCATACAAGCTAATCCAAACTTTTATTCTTACTAAAATTAAATAGATCATATATTTGTTAAATTTTGACGTTTCATAAATCCTCAATAAGATTCTCTCTTCTCTGCTTTGATCTCTTTATTGTTTAAAGGGTTCAATCAAGTTCAGATGACCAAGACATGTAGGTTTAAGAAATGATGCCCCAACTACAGCAATGAACGGTATCTCAAATTGAAGTACTCAGCCATTCGGGGGAGTTCTTAAGGAGGCCCCTGAATAACAAATTTACACAGAATGTGACACCATGGGAGAACAATAAAAAACAAGAACAATGCATGAGGGGAAATGATCCAAGTAAATAGTCATCACTTATTAATATGAAATTAATATGACCATCTATTACTGTCTCAAAATTCCAGTCACTAATTCCAGTCACTAATAAGGGATTTTATTCAAATGTCTCCAAAATCTCTGATCATTCATATTAGCAATGACCTAGTCCAGATCAAAACTGTTAACACAGAGTTCAAAGGCTGAACCCCTATGCAGACCCATGTCTCAACCATACACAGCATTCAAGCAACCAAACACCTCTCAAAAAATTTATCAGCTAGGACCATCTTCTCTGGTTGAATTTGTAAGTGGGTTACAAGTTATAGCCTGGGTTCTCTGGCTAATGACAAAAACATGTTCTGTTTATCGTCCTGAACATTCTGCCCTGTGCACTCTGCATTGTCCAAATCATGTAAAATTAAAGAATGATGTCATCAATTAGATCAGGCTCAGAGGAAACAGATGAAGATTCTATAAACACTTTTCACCCTTAAACACATAACCTAAACAGAATACTTCCTCTCTCTATAAGAGAAAAATGGCAACAAATGAGATTTAAAAAACAGAGTGGGGACATTTGAAAAACATTTGAAGATGATTAAGGAAACACAGACCTAAGTGAAGATAAGAAGGAAAATGTTGTTCTCAGAAAGAAAAAGAACGAGCCTTGACACTGAAAGAACCCAATATAAAGTCAGCTACAATTACACAGCAATGTTTTGATCCATGCCATTGCTATACATACTTTTACTTATACCAAAGTGTTTCCCTATAAGAAAAAAAAAAAGTGTTCCCCTATATACATGAGTGTCTTCACAGAAGACATTACCTGCCTTCGAATGTTTCTGTCTCATCTAGAATCTGAGGACTCAGACATTTTTACACAGTCACAGAGTTCTGGATCCTGCTGAAAACCAAAAATTTTGGAGATGTGGGCTTTGCAGTTATTTCCCTAGGATGGCAATCACACTCCCCCTCAAAAGACAGAATTCTCTCAAATTCTTCACTGTCATTCTCACCATGACACTTCTGACTCTTCTAGGGCCACTGTGAGCTCTGGACAAGTTCTGGATGACATGAAAAATCAGCACACAAGGTGTGACCCTGAAGAAAGAGCAGAAGATGTAAATGACCGTGACTTGGAAAAGCATGTTTACATTTCATCTTGCCTTTGACACCTTACAGTGTAAACACAAAAGTGATCCTCAGCAACTTTGGGTGTTACACAGAGTCTTAATAAATAGCTCTGATATATGGGGTCAGGCAAACCTGTTAAATTAGAAAGATGGAATAAAGTGTCAATTATCCACACTGATAACAGGAAGAGAGTCATGGATAGTATTAAGTGTCAGACGTTCTAAGTGTCCGTTTCAAAAAGCAGTATGGGGCTTCCCTGGTGGTGCAGTGGTTGAGAGTCCGCCTGCCGATGCGGGGGACGCGGGTTCGTGCCCCGGTCCGGGAGGATCCCACATGCCGTGCCATGGCCGCTGGGCCTGCGCGTCCGGGGCCTGTGCTCCGCGGCGGGAGAGGCCGCAGCAGTGAGAGGCCCGCGTACCGCAAAAAAAAAAAAAAAAAAAAAAAAAAAGCAGTATGACTGCATAACAGTATACCTTTGCTAACTATCTAACAGTCAGTCTAGGAATGTGGAAAAAAGTATGTATACACAGGTGTATGTATGTCTATATAGGTAGTCATTTATATGTATAACCACATAAAACCACAAGACAGATTTACATGCAATAACTAACTGACTCTTCAGATTCTTTTATTGTTTGCTGAGTGGACTCTTTTAGGATAATTGCCAACCTAGTTCTGTATGGTAGATCAAATGGGCTGATACTGTTTAAAACATTGTTCCCTATCTTTTGATGTAATGACACTGTTACTTGATCTCTTGACAGTTTCAATTTAGAAAATCAAACCAAAAGATGTGTTTAAAGAGAATTTAAATTAATTTTATTTCAGTAATGCAGCAATGCTTGTTGAAAAATGTGACAATGCACTGCTAAGAGTCAGACTCACTGTGGTAAGTTAAATATTCTGTTTCAATCTGATATATTCCCTAGAGGAAGCAAAACACTTCAAAATGACCATGTCCATTAGATACTCTTTCATATCTACATGCACTAGCTAGCGTTTGAAAATAGTCAGTAACCACTGGAAGCAGAAATAAGGCCCAATGGATGTCCATAGAGAGTGGTCTAACACAGTGTTTCACAAACATGTGTTCCATGATGGTGATGGTGCTCCTATTGTGGATTCCACAGGAAATTTCAATCCCCTCAAAGGCTGTTCTCTGTCTTGTTCATTACTATATTCTCAACATCTAGAACAGAAAAGTTGAACATATAAGTGTGAAAGATGCTGGTCTATGCCTTTAATATGCTAATACTATGGAGTGTATTTTTTTCCAAGTCAAAACTGGGGCTTTTAAAGCTTTTCTAAAAAACAAAGCCTCTATGAACACTAATTTTGAAAACGTAGAGCACCTTTAAAATTAGCATTCATAGAGATTCACATTTTAGGAAGAAGTACTTCATGACTGTATTGACATAAAGGCAATACTCCTACCCAGAACGTATTAATAGAAGGAGCTGGCATTTCTGTGCTAAGCATTTCATCAAGAAAGCTGCATCTGGATGCCCACCACTATCTGGTGACTCTGTACACAATCAAATAGCAACAGCAAATTGAGTCCAGCTTCCTGAATGCAAGAACTTTTACAACTAAATTAAAAAGAAAGTGTTAACTGGAGAAATTCTACTTCTAGCTATGATAAACTAGCTACTGTCAGATGAATCCTAACCCTGAGAACATCTATTAAGATTGGATAAATTACAAACCAACAGCTATTTGGAGGCATCAGAGAACAACTGTGGAAACCAGGACTTGAATGTACTAGATCCTACAGTGAAGAGAATTGCATGGAAAAAAGCTCTATATTCACCACCATTTGCCTCATCACGGCATTTGCCAATTCATGGAGCAGGGCATGTAAGCCAAACAGAAAACAGAAATGTAGAGTTAGGGGCAGCCTCACTAAGATAAGGAGGCAAAATTGGGTTCAGGTCTACAGAGAAAGCCATAACACAAGGGAAAAATATCCCAAAGAAAAGGGGACCCTAGAGAAGTAATTCCATATTCAGAAGGAAATTTCTCCTTAATTTAAGGCATTTGCTAATCTCTAAGTTGTGCACGTGTTAGATAAGACTCCATGAAACTAAGCAAAGAGCAGCTGATAAGAGAGAGATTGAAACATTAAGTAGAGAACGTCACAGTTGCAAAATGCTACGAAAACAAAAATTGAAGTTAAGGGTTCACCAAGGAGGAAGGGGTACAGATAGAAAGCACAGGCTTTCAGTTGAAACCTCTGAAAGGGCTATGCCCCCAAAGTGAGGACAAATCATAAATAAGTTTTAATTGGTTCAAGATACTCTGCCTACATTTTCTCTGCCTGCCAAAGAATTTATTCCTCTCAAGAGGAAGAGTCTCCAAAGCCCCAACAATTTTTCATATACACCATCAGGCAAGCAATCAAGAATTACTAAGCGTGCCAAGAAACAGAGTCAAATAACTAAAAATGAAAAAAAAAAGAATTACAGGTGATCCAGACATTATAGTTATCAGGCATGGACTCTAAAATAACAATGACTAAAATGTTAAAGAAAATAAATGAAAAGATGAATCATTAAAAAAAGAATCAAATGGAACTCCTAGAACTGAAAACAGTGACTAAAATTGAGAATTCAACATATGGTTTAATAGAAGATTAGACACTGTACAAGAGAAGATTAATGAACTGGAAAATAAATCAGTAGAAAACAACCAGATTGAACTACAGAGAAGAAGATCATGGAAAATTTTTAAAAAGGTAAAGAATAAATATGCAATCTGGTCAAAAGGTCTGACATGCAATTGGAATGCCAAAGAAATTGAGAAGGAATGGGGCAATGACAATATTTGAAAAGAAACTAAGACAAACATTTTACAAAACGGATGATACAAATCTACTCATAGATTCAAGAAGATAAATGCTTTCCAAGTGGAATGAATACAAAATAAAAACATATTTAGACATATCATAGTGAAAATTGTAAAAACTAAAGACAAATATCTTTAAGTCAGCTAAAGAAAAAGAAAAAGACACTACTCTCTAAGAACGATAATAAAACTTACAACTGCCTTTTCAATAGAAATAAAAGGCAGACACACACATCTTTAAAAGGCTGAAAGAACCTAAGTCTCAAACTGGAATTTTATGTTGAGAAAAAGTATCTTCTAAAATGACAACAAAATCAAAACACTTTCAGAAAATTTGTTATCAGCAGAATTCAAAGAAATACTCCAAGCAGAAGGCAAATTATCCCAATAAGAAGCATGATAATGCAGGGAGGAATTATAACACAGAAAAAGAAAAACTATACGGGTAAATCTAAGTAAATATTATCTGTTTAACGTTAAAATAATCATGGTTTGGGGGTTAAAATAGCATGAAGGACACGAGAGGTTAAACAGAGCTAAACTGTTTCAAGGTATGTGCATTATCTAAGTGACAAGTAATAATTTAAGGTAGATTCTAATAAACTAATTATAGAAATATAATTTCTAGGGTAACAACGCCAATAAATAATACAATAATTTACTAATAGAAAGCTAATAGAGGAGAAAATTGGGTAATAAAACATTTTTGTCTTTTTTCAGATTAATCAACTAAAGAAAAAAACAACAAAGAATAGATGGGGCAAATAGCAAGATGGTAAGCTCAAATATATTAATAATTACATTGAATATTGACTATTTTTAGTACATCTTGCCCTATCTTTTTACTTTCAAGCGTTGTAAGTGCAATGTAATTATAAATAACACTATTTGTCTTTAATAGATGTAATAATAAAAAGGCTGATTTAACAGGAAAAATGCCAACCTTAAATATGTATACGGATAATAACAAAGACATAACAATATATAAAACAAAAACTGACTGAACTAAAAGGAGAAACAGAGGAATACAACATCACAGTGGGGTATTTTTAACACATCTCCCTGTAACTGATAGAATAAGCAAACAAAGCAAGAAGTTGAGACAAAGGACATCTGAATATTACAATTAGTCAGTTTGACCTAACTGACATATGTAGAACACTGTATCCATCAACTGCAGAATGTGTTTTGTTTACAAGTGCTCAAGGATCATTAACAAAAATACATCATATACTTGTCTATAAAGTAAGTCTAAATGTATTTGAAAGAATGGAAATCGTACAGAAGCTATTCAATATCTCAGTGGAATGGGCCAAAAATAATAAAATATTAACTAGGAAATTTGGAATCCAAATTACTTCAAAATTAAATAATATACTTTAAATATTCCATGGGACAAAGAAGAGTTACATAAAAATTAGAAAATAGTTTTCATTCAACAATAATGAAAATATGATATTTAAAAGCATGCAGGATATCACTAAAGCAACTGAAGGGAAATTGATAACTCTAAATGCACATAATAAAAAAGAAGGATAGCTGAAAAATCAGTTATCTAAGGTTCCACTTTAACAAGCTATAAAAATGTCAAATATAAGCCAAAGAAAGTGGAAGGAAGGAACTATAAAATAAGAATAGAAATTAATGACACAGAAAACAGATATACCATGCCAAAAGTTGCTTCCTGAAAATCCAATAAATTTGATAAATCCTTAAAAAGATGGATTAAGGAAAACTGAGGGAAAATTACCAGTTTACCATATTAGGAATAGAAAATGCAAAGGCCTAAAGATTTATTATATATTTTTAAAATGAAGGGATTTTATAAACAACTTTAAGCCAATAAATATGAGAATTTGAGAGATATGGATACATTCCTTGAAAAGCACAATTTACCAAAGCTGATCTAAAAAGAAATTTTAAAATAGGAATAGCCTTACATATATTAAAGTCATTGAATTTATAATGAAAAATCTCCCCTCAAAGTAAACTACACTTCTTTGTGGCTTCAACATTGAATTCTTACATACAATTAAGGAAGAGATAGCAATCTTAGACAAATCTTTCCAGAGAACAGAAAAAGAAAAAATACTGCCCAACTCAATCTGAGGCCAGCTTACTGATCATGAAGCTGAGAAAGGCATTACAAAAAAGGAAAAAGGCATTACAAAAAAAGAAGTATCTTTCTTGAACAAAGACTCAGAGATATTTAAAATCACAGCAAATCAAATTCAGTGAAACGTGAATGCTTAGCATATTATGACAAAGTTGTTTTTATGCCATGAATGTAAGGTTAGTTTAACATTTGAAAATTGCACAATGTAATTCACAGCATCAAAAAAAAACTAAAGAAGAAAAAATATGATGATCTCAATAGATGCAAAATAAGCACTTGATAAAATTCAACACCCATTCAGCTAAATTCTTACCAAGCTACAAACAGAATAGCACTTCCTTAACCCTAAAGAGAATATGTATAAAAACCACCAGCAACATAATACTTAATGGTAAAAACACTAAAAGTGTTTATCCTGAGATCATAGATAAGCATATCTGCTAATCCTTACCCTTGCAATTGTACTGGTGGTCCTAGCCAGGCAATAAGATAAAAGAAGTAAAAGGCATACAGATTAGAAAGAAGGAAATAAAACAAGTCATTATTCAAACAAAAAAAATGATTTTGCACACAGAAAATCAAAAAGGATATATAGATTATTAACAGAGTTAATAAGTGAACTTAAGTGAAGTCATTGGACACAAGGTCAATATAAAACAATTTTGTTTTCATATGTTAGCAAACAAAAATTAAAAGCTATATCATAAACTGTATCATTTATAATTGCAGCAAAGCCCTCAAATACCTGTTAATAATTCTAAAAAGATATGTGTAGGACTTCTGACACAAAAAACTGAAAACTATTAAGGAAAGAAAATAAGTGAAGGGAAGGCCCAGTTCATGGATTGGAAGACTCAATATTGTAAAGATGTGTCAATTCTCCTTTGGTTGATTTTTATACTCAACTCAAGCCCAATCAAAGTACCAGCAAGTTATTTTGTAGAAATCAACAGATTGATTCTAAAAGTTTTATGGAAATCTAAACAACCAACAAGAGAAAAGACAATTTTCAAGAACCAAAATAACACTAGAGGACTTACACTACCAAACATCAAGACTTATAAAGCTCAAGAATTAAAATAGAGTGGAATTGGTACAAGCTTAAACAAATAGACCAAGAGCATAAAATCAGCATATCTAGAAAAAAACCCTACTTTTAAAAAAGTGCTATTACAATACAATGAGGAAAGGCTTATTTCATAAATGTTGCTGGAACAACTTACTATCTATGTGGGGAAAAATAAACCTTAATTAAACTTCTAACAAAGTTTAATAATGAAGCTTAATAATAAAGCTTCTAGAAGATAACATGGAGAATATCATCCACCTTTGTCACAGGAAAATATGTCTTAAACTGTTCATTAAGAAGTACTATCCATAGAGGAAAAGATCGATACAGTAAACTTTATCAAAAGACAGCATCATAAGAGAGATAAAGGAAATCACACAGTGGGAGAAGATATTTGCAGTGTATATATATATCCAATAAAAGACTAGCATCTAGAATGTATAAACAGCTGTTAAAAATCAATTAAAAATGATTAATTTTTAAATGGGCAAAAAATATTAGGCACTTCACAAAAGAGGATATCCAAATAGATAATAAACGTATGAAGAGCCAATCAATATTAGTCATCAGATAAATGCAAATTAAAATGACATACACACACACACACACACACACACACACACACACACACACACACACACACACACACACACACACCCAGAATGGCTAAAATTAAAAACATTGAGAATGTCAAGTGTTGACACACAGGAAATACAACTCCCATTGAATCTCACAGACATAACCTCAAGCAAAAGAAGCCAAATATGAAAGAGTATATACCAGATGGTTCCATTAATATAAAGTTCAATAATAGGTAAAACTAATCCATGGTGATAGAAATCAGAAAAGCAATTATGTTTGGGGGACACAGTGACTGGACAGAGGCATGACAAAGGAGGCTCTCAAGGTGCTGGTAGGTTCTACTTGATCTACGTGATCTCTCTCTCTTCCACTCACGTGGGAGTGGTCACTTGGCAAAAAAGTCACAGAACTGAACACAAATTTTCTGTACCTTATCACAAATATTTTGAAACCTTCAATAGATAAGGTCTTTAAAAAGTTAGCTGACTATGCCTATGTAAGATTGTATCACTAGGGGAAGTTGGGAAAAGGTACATGGGGAACACTCAACACTATTTTTGCATTTTTGTGAATCCAAAATTATTTCAAAATAAAAGTTTTTTTGCTTTTTATTTTTAAAGTTAACAGTATTTGTGATAACCCAGTGCTACCATAATCCTCATGACAGCAAGTATAAATGATCCACAGGTAAAAAGCTGGCCTAGTGAGGAAAGAAAGCTATGGTTGCAATATTTTTGCTAAAAGTGTGAATATATCTGGGTACCTGGAAGAGTGGGACTGAATCACAGTAGCTCTAAGTGAAACCTACTAACCTGTCCAATTTCCACCTTCCAAGCATGGCCACTGCTCTCACCATTAGAAATCTAAAGAATCTTGGGGTGCACCAAGCCTATGAAGGAATCCTGAGTGTAGCTAAGAAGCAGAAAAAAGGTGGACTCTAAGGCGTATTCTCTAAGCCATCCTGTTAAGACAGCTCGCTCAGAGAGATGCCTTGTTCACAGAACACAGCACCATTCCACCTCCGTCCCATAGTCAGTACAACGTGCTCCATGAATGAAAGAGCTTCAGCTTTGAAGACTTTCCTTCTGAACTGTAATCTTGAATAAATTAATGCCACTGCTAATCTCACATGTATGAACAAAGGCTGTCTGCAAACAATAGCACTCCTGTATCTAAGCCTGGAGACATTAAAATATCACCTTGTCTTTCATCATCTTTGTCTTTATCTTCAGTTATTCCCACTGTGGGATGAAAACAGCCCAAGACAAGGGATTACTTTTGCTGCATCCAGGTCCTGCAACATATCTCTTTCCAACCAAGAAATCATGGCTTTCTGCTGTCTGTCCCTTGGTCAAATTGTCATAATACACTTAAAGCAACAAATCCAGCCTCCACCCCACAAGGAAGATTCAAAAACCATCAACGCATGTGTAAAACTTGAGCAATGGCTATGTTCATTCTCCAGACAATGTTTTCATCTCCTAATTACATATCATGCAATCTGGGGAGGGACATTTAATGGAATAAATATTCACTCTAAGGTTTAACTACATGAGAATAGGATTTTTAAGATAACGCTCAGAATCCCTCTAGTTTGGCCCCAGATTAGCGAGAGAATGGCTGTCTCAACACTAATTATTTTCAATGAGGTCCTTAGTGCATATAAAACATCCCAGAGCTATTCACATCTAGCATTTACTGCCAGCCCTTCCCTGTGCCAAGCATTTCAGCTGTGTTAGTTCATCTCATATTAAGGTAGGCACTATTTTTCTCCACATCTGCCAAATGGGGAAACAAAGGCTTGAGATCTCCCAACGAGTGAGAACAGAAGAGAAAAAATTCCAACTCCAGTGTCCATTATCTTAACTACACCCTGGACTCCAGCTCCTTCACAGGCTCATAAAATGTGATTCCAGGCAGAGTAGCTCTTCACCTTCCTATTGGCCACTTTGCTGTGAGAATAACACTATCTATTTGGATCTTGCCCAGTTTTTTTCATTCTTGTGACTCATAAAATTGGCTTTGTACAAACCACATGCTTTCTGTAGAGTCAAATAATCCCAAAGGGATTTCAGACCTTAGCTTTGGCTTTGGAAAGCAAAGTGCAGGACTCAAGGAGGAAGTGGCTCTTATTCTTATCTACATCCTTTTATCATCCCTTCCAGCAGTGAACAAGGTAGCATCAGATTCTTCCTCAAGACAGTCTGCCCCTCTGCAAAACGAATTCATTAAATGGTCTGACATAATGGGGTCAGGTCTGACATTTACTGAGCATTTGCTTATGTGACTGGCACTGTTCTAAGCCACTATAAGAGTCATCTCATTTAATTTAATCACCACAACATTCATATGGGATACTGTGGGAGGCAGAGTAATGCTGCTGGCCCACCCCCACATCATGTCTACATTCTAATCCCTGGAATTTGTGATTATGTTGTTACAGGACACAGGGGACTTAAAGTTGCAGATAGAACTGAGATTGCTAGTCTGCTGATTTCAAAATAGAGAGACTATCCTGTATTATCCCCCGGGCCAATGTAATCACAAGGGTTCTTTAAAGCGGAAGAGGGTGTCAGAGTCACACTGCTGTGATCTGAAAAAGACTCATTTGGCTGTTGCAGGCTTTGCAGATGAAAAGGGGCCATGAGCCAAGAAATGGAGAAGTCTCTAGAAACTGGAAAAGGCAAGAAAACAAATTATCTCTTAGAGTCTCCAGAAAGGAATACAGCCCTGGTGACACTGAATTTAGCCCAGTGAGACCCATGTCAGATTTTTGACCTTGAACTATAAATTAATAAATTTGAGATGTTTTAAGTCACTACATTTGCAGTAACGGTAATTTGTCACAACAGGAAAAAAAATAAAACACCTAATAAAGGTAGATTTTATTATGATGATGATTTCTATTTTACAGATGAAGAAACAGGCACTGAGAGTTTTAGAATCTTGCCTGTGGGCATCCAACTAGTAAGTAACAGAGTCAGGATCTGAGCCAAACTGTCGAGAGCCCTCACTTTTTTTATACTATGGCTTCCCTCCAAGGCAGCTCCTCTTACTATCAAAATTTTCCCTATTATTTCTTTCATTAAAACAGAGGTTCTATTTAACAAGTTTACAATTCCTTGTGTAGCATCTGAAAGGGAAAGGAGGAGAGAGAAATAATCTAAGTCTTTCACCTCCTTAGTTAAATCTATTGCTAAGGATCGTTTTCCTAATTTCCTTTTCAGATTGTTAGCACATTGTTAGCGTACAGAAAAGCAACTGACTTTTGTGTATTGATTCTATATCCTGCAACTTTATTGAATTTGTTTGTTGCTTCTAAGAGTTTTCTTTTTTTTTGAAGTCTTTAGGGTTTTCTTCATATGAGATCATGTCATCTGCAAACAGAGATAATTGTATTTCTTCCTTTTTGATTTCAGTGGCTTTTATTTCTTTTCCTTGCCTAATTACTCTGGCTAGGACATCTATTGATAGAGCCATGTTGAACAGAATTGGTGAGAATGTGCATCCTAACCTGTTTCCTGATCTTAGAAGAAAAGCGTTCATTTATTCACCATTGAGTATGATGTTAGCTTTGGGTTTGTCGTATAAGGATGTCATTATGTTGACTTATGTTCTATACGCAATTTGTTGACAATTTTTTATCATGACAGGGAGTCAAATTTTGACAAATGCCTTTTCTGTATTTATTGAGATGATCATGTGATTTTTATCCTTCATTCTGTAAATGTGGCATATCACATTAATTGATCTGCATGACTCATCCTTTCATTCCAGGGCTAAATTTTTACCTGATCACGGTATATAATTCTCTTACTGTGCTGTTGAATTTGGTTTGCTAGTATTTTGTTGAGGTTTTTTTTTTTTTTTTAAATGAAAGCTTCTTTCTTTCTTTCTTTCTTTCTTTTTGGCTGTGTTGGGTCTTCGTTGCTGTGCGAGGGCTTTCTCTAGTTGTGGTGAGCGGGGGCCACTCTTCATCGCAGTGCGTGGGCCTCTCACTGTCGCGGCCTCTCTTGTTGCGGAGCACAAGCTCCAGACGCACAGGCTCAATAGTTGTGGCTCACGGGCCTAGTTGCTCCGCGCCATATGGGATCTTCCCAGACCAGGGCTCGAACCCGTGTCGCCTGCATTGGCACGTGGATTCTCAACCACTGTGCCACCAGGGAAGCCCCTTGTTGAGGATTTTTTTTTTTTTTTTTTTTTTTTGCGATACGCAGGCCTCTCACTGTTGTGGCCTCTCCCGTTGTGGAGCACAAGCTCTGGACGCGCAGGCTCAGCGGCCATGGCTCACAGGCCTAGCCGCTCTGTGGCATGTGGGACCTTCCCAGACCGGGGCACGAACCCATGTCCCCTGCATCGGCAGGCGGACTCTCAATCCCTGCGCTACCAGGGAAGCCGCTGTTGAAGATTTTTAATCAATGTTCATTAGGAATATTGGGCTGCTGTTTTCTTTCCTTGTGAAATCTTTGTTTGGTTTTGGAATCAGGATAATGCTGGCCTCATAAAATTAGTTTGGAAGTGTACATTCCTCTTCATTTTTGGGGAGGAGTTTGAGAAGGACTGACATTAATTCTTCTTTTAATATTTGGTAGAATTCACTAGTGAACCTACCTGATCCTGGTCTTTCTTTGTTGGGAAGGTTTTGATTACTGATTCAATCTCGTTACTAGTTGTTGGTCTGTTTAGACTTTTTATTCATGATTCAGTCCCGAAGGTTGTATGTTTCCAGGGCTTTATTCATTTCTTCTAGGTTATTCAGTTTGATGGCACGTTCATAGTAGTCTCTTATGATCCTTTTTATTTCTGAGACATCAGTTGTAAGGTCTCCTCTTTCATTTCTGCTTTTACTTAAGTCTTCTCTCTTCTTTTCCTAGTCTAGCTAAAAGTCAATTCTGTTTATCTTTTTGAAAAAACAGCTCTTAAAAACAGTTTCCAAAAAAACAGCTTTATTGATTTTTTTTCTATTCTATAGTTCTTTTATTTCTGCTCTTTCTTCTGCTAACGTTCAGCTTAGCTTCTTTTCTTTTCTCTCTAGTTTCCTTGAGGTGTAAAGTTAAATTATTTATTTGACATCTTTCTTCTTTTTTAATATAGGCATTTAGCACTATCAACTTCCCTCTTAGTTCTGCTTTTGCTGCATCCCATAAGTTTTGGCATGTTGTATTTTCATTTTTGTTTGACTCTAGATATTTTTTTCTGAAAATTTTATTTATTTATTTATTTATGGCTGTGTTGGGGCTTCAGTAGTTGTGGCATGCAGGCTCAGTAGTCGTGGCTCGCAGGCCCTAGAGTGCAGGATCAGTAGTTGTGGCGCACGGGCTTAGTTGCTCTGCCGCATGTGGGATCCTCCCGGACCAGGGCTCGAACCTGTGTCCCCTGCATTGGCAGGCAGATTCTTAACCACTGAGTGACCAGGGAAGCCCCTTACTCTACTTTTTTTCTAATTTTCGTGTTGATTTTTTTATTTGAACCCACTGGTTTTTCAAAAGTGTGTTGTTTAGTGCTCACATATTTGTAAATTTTTCAGTTTTCCTTCTGCTATTTATTTCTAGCTCCATTGCAATCTGGTTGGAAAAGACACTTAGTATGATTTCGATCTTCTTAAATTTGTTAAGACTTGTCTTGAGACCTAGCATGTGATCTACTGGAGAATGTTCCACATGCATTTGAGAAGAATGTACGTTCTGCTAACGTGGCTATACTGAATATTCTAATTACTAGTTTAAAATCACTCCTATAGAGAGATTTTCCTGGAACCTCTAGTCTAAATGATGTATTCCACTTAAAGCCAGATGCTCACCAGTCCCATTTCCTTTCTCTGGGCACTGAGAAGGACTGTGTTGTCTAAGAGACCTCTGGGACAACATTAAACACACTAACACTTGCATTATAGGAACCAGAAGGAGAAGAGAAAGAGAAAGGATCTGAGAAAATATTTCAAGAGATAATAGCTGAAAACTTCCCTAACATGGGAAAGGAAACAGTCACCCAAGTCCAGGACGCACAGAGTCCTAGGCAGGATAAACCCAAGGAGGAACATGCCGAGACACACAGTAATCAAACTGACGAAAATTAAAGACACAGAAAAAGAATTAAAAGCAACAAGTCAAAAATGACAACATACAAGGGAACTCCCATAAGGTTACCAGATAATTTCTGAGCAAAAACTCTGCAGGCCAGAAGGGAGTGGCATGACACATTTAAAGTGATGAAAGCGAAGAACCTAGGAAGAATATGCTACCCAGTAAGGTTCTCATTCAGATTTGATGGAGAAATCAAAAGCTAAGAGAATTCAGCACCACCAGACCAGCTTTCCAACAAATACTAAGGAACTTCGCTAGGCGGGAAAGAGACCAGCAACATAAAACAACCTTGCACATATATAGACTGCTATATCCAAACCTCATGGGAGGGCTTCCCTGGTGGTGCAGTGGTTGAGAGTCCGCCTGCCGATGCGGGGGACGCGGGTTCGTGCCCCGGTCCGGAAAGATCCCACATGCCGTGGGGCAGCTGGGCCCGTGAGCCCAGCCCGTGGCTGCTGAGCCTGTGCGTCCAGAGCCTGTGCTCCACAACAGGAGTTGTGGTCCTCACAGCAGTGAGAGGTCCGCGTACCGCCAAAAAAAAAAAAAAAAAAAAAAAAAAAAAACCTCATGGGAACAGCAAACCCCAAAACTAAAATAGATATACACACACAAAAGAAAAAGCAACCCAAACCAACACTAAACATGGTCATCAAACCACAGGAGAAGAAAACAAAAGAGAAAGAGAGGAAAAAAGACCTACAAAAACAAACCAAAAACAATTAAGAAAATGGCAATAGGAACATACATATGGATAATTACCTTAAATGTAAATGGATTAAATGCTCCAACCAAAAGACACAGACTGGCTGAATGGATACAAAAACAAGACCCATATATATGCTGTCTACCAGAGACCCACTTCAGACCTAGGGACACATACAGACTGAAAGTGAGGGGATGGAAGAAGGTATACATGCAAATGGAAATCAAAAGAAAGCTGCAGTAGCAGTACTCATTTCAGACAAATAGACTTTAAAATAAAGACTGTTATAAGAGACAAAGAAGGGCATACATAATGATCAAGCGATCAATCCAAGAAGAAGATAAAACAATTATCAATATATATGCACCCAACATAGGAGCACCTCAATATATAAGGCAAATACTAACAGCCATAAAGGAAGAAATCGACACTAACACAATAATAGTGAGGGATTTTAACACTGCATTTTCATCAATGGACAGATCACCCAGACAGAAAATCAATAAGGAAATACAGGCCTTAAATGACATATTAGTCCAGATGGACTTAATTGATATTTACAAAGCGTTCCATCCAAAAGCAGCAGAACACACATTCTTCTCATGTACACATGAAACAATCTCCAGGACTGACCACATGCTGGGCCAAAAAGTGTGCCTCGATAAATTTAAGAAAATTGAAATCACATCAAGCATCTTTTCTGACCACAACTTTATGAGATTAGAAATATACTAAAAGAAAAAAAACCTATAAAAAACACAAACACATGGAGGCTAAACAATATGCTACTAAACCACCAATGGATCACTAAAGAAATCAAAGAGGAAATCAAAAACTACCTAGAGACAAATGAAAACAAAAGCACAATGATCCAAAACCTATGAGATGCAGCAAAAGTAGTTTCAAGAGGTAAGTTTATAGCAATATAATCGTATCTCAGGAAACAAGAAAAATCTCAAATACATAACCTAACCTCACAGCTAAAGCAACTAGAGAAAGAACAAACAAAACCTAATGATAGTAGAAGGAAAGAAATCATAAAGATCAGAGCAGAAATAAATGCAATAGAGATGAAGAAAACAATAGCAAAGATCAATGAAACTAAAAACTGGTTCTTTGAAAATATAAACGAAATTGATAAACCTTTAGCCAGACTCATCAAGAAAAAAGGGAGAGGACTCAGATCAACAAAATCAGAAATGAAAAAGAAGTTAAAATTGACACCACAGAGATACAAAGTATCATCAGAGATTACTACAAGCAACTGTATGCCAATAAAATGGACAATCTGGAAGAATTAGACAAGTTCTTAGAAAGGTACAATCTTCTGAGACTGAACTGGGAAGAAATAGAGAATATAAACAGACCAATCACAAGCACTGAAATTGAAACTGTGATTTGAAAACTCTCAACAGGGCTTCCCTGGTGGCGCAGTGGTTGAGAGTCCGCCTGCCGATGCAGGGGACACGGGTTCGTGCCCCGGTCCGGGAAGATCCCACATGCTGCGGAGCGGCTGGGCCCGTGAGCCATGGCTGCTGGGCCTGCGAGTCCGGAGCCTGTGCTCCACAATGGGAGAGGCCACAACAGTGAGAGGCCTGCGTACCACAAAAAAAAAAAAAAAAAAAAAAAAAACCTCGACAAAATAATAGCAATCCAAATCCAACAATACATTAAAAGTATCACACACCATGATCAAGTGGAATTTATCCCAGGGATGCAAGGAATTTTCAATATTTGCAAATCAATCACTGTGATACCACATCAACAAACTGAAGAATAAAAACCAAATGATTATCTAAATAGATGCAGAAAAAGCTTTTGACAAAATTCAACACCGATTTATGATAAAAATTCTCGAGAAAGTGGGCATAGAGGGAACATACCTCAACACAATAAAGGCCATATATGACAAACCTACAGCTGACATCATACTCAATGGTGAAAATCTGAAAGCATTTCAAGACAAGGATGTCCACTCTTGCGACTTTTATTCAACACAGTTTTGGATGTCCTAGCTAATTTAAATAGATGTAAACAATAGTTATTTAAAATTAGTCTCATCTTATTATAGCAGGATTAGTGGAAAACTAAAAGAAAACATCTTTTTTTTTAAAGATATTTTATTCTTCACTTTTAAATTTTATTCTTCACTTTTAAATCCTTGTGGCATTTTTTTAAAAAATTAATTTACAAGCATTTATTCTACTTTGTTTATTGTAGAATAACCACATTTTCTTTGGGAATTTTAAATGTAACATCCATAAAATATAGAAATATACCTAAGTAAAGAGATACATTTGGTATTTCAAATAACAACATGTCTTTTTAACTGATGGAGTTACCAAAAAAAAGAGGGAAACTTAAGACCCAAGATTTAAGTCAAAACCAAACTGGGCTGGTGGAAATTAAATGAGTAACTAAAAGCCTGTGTAAGCTTGTTAAGACCTTACTCCTCCTCCATGAGCTCAGGTGTTAGAGGAAATTCTAGGGTCTCCCGGGATGTGGGCATTTAAATTATGGCCGAACTTATAAATGTGCATTTGAAAGCATTTTTCTCTCTAAAAAAAAAAAAAAAAGCCTTAGTTATCTGTCTTTTTAGCCCCAGCCCTCTACCTCTCACATACTTGGGACAAGGCTGGGGGTATTCAACTTTCATGTGTCTCTGCTCAATCAACACATACCTATTATAAACAGCCCAAAGTCCACTTTGGCAGTAATCCCAAGGTTTCCAATCAAAAGGATCCTATTCAATTCCATCCTTTCGAAGAAGTGTTTATTTGGGTTATTTTTCTGTCACTTTGTCTTTGGTAGCTCTATAGACTGTTACTAATCTAAACCTTAAAACTTATCTCACTGAATAGAAATTTCCATTTTTTACTAGAACACTAGAACACATAGGCAAAACAGTGGTGGCCTGCCATCAAATTAGATAGGACCTTTGCATATATAACATGATATCATATAATTATTTCTTACACTCAGAGATTACAGATCAGTGAATTGGAATGAATTATCCCATTGCAAACCCAGAAAAGTTTCACTTGATTGTTTTATATGTTCTTCAATTGAATTGAGGCAAAGAAGATAAGGCTACTGAGCTCCTTAAGTTATGTCTCCCACATCTCTGACTTTTGTCTTCAAATAAACAATTAGCTTTTCAGGCCATAACCCTTGTTCATTGTTCAACATGAACAGTACTTCAAAGCTTTAAACAATGTATATCTATAGCCTCTCTGTGGATACAGGTGGACTTGAAGTCACACACCAAAGCCTTGATTACTATAGCTGGCATCTGACTTCAACAGAAAAAAGGAAATGAAAACAGGATTTGGAAGAGCCTTTCCATCAGATTAATGGTTCCTCTGATAGACAAATACAACATGCTACTCACTGATTCTCACTTCCCTGCTAAAGTCAGAAAAGCATATTAAAATTCAGGTAGCAGTGTGCCCCCGAACTTCCCACTCACTCCAGCTACCCCACATGGTGAAATTCTGAGATGAGTGGACCATGGAAATTCAATACGTCTGCAAGAATTCTATGGAGAAATGCCTTTACTCAAAGGCTTTTTTTATAATACAGCTTCCATGTAAGCGTTAGAAATATTAGCCACACCCTGATACTAGGACTGCAAAGAAAATTCTCCAATTGAAAGACTGAGTCAGGGTTCTTCTCTGGCCAAAAAACCAGTGCCAATCTTAACCAGGGTCTCCTTCCCATTCAAACCCTAGGCTGCTCTGTGAATCCTTTACATAAACAGGGAGGAGGATGTACATGTGTTTTGCACTGAGGCACTGGATTGATGGGATAATGAGCCTGAGTTAACCACTTTATCTGACCTTCATCCAGAAATTTAAAAAGCAATGGGGGGACTTCCCTGGTGGCGCAGTGGTTAAGAATCCACCTGCCAAATCAAGCCCTGGTAAATTTAAGAAAATTGAAATTGTATCAAGTATCTTTTCCAAACACAATGCTATAAAACTAGATATCAATGACAGGAAAAAATCTGTAAAAAATACAAACACATGGAGGATAAACAATACACTACTAAATAACCAAGAGTTCACTGAAGAAATCAAAGAGGAAATCAAAAAACACCTAGAAACAAATGACAATGAAAACACAACGACCCAAAACTTATGGGATGCAGCAAAAGCAGTTCTAAGAGGGAAGTATATAGCAATACAATCCAACCTCAAGATACAAGAAACATCTCAAATAAACAACCTAACCCTACACCTAAAGCAATTAGAGAAAGAAGAACAAAAAAACCCCCAAAGTTGGCTGAAGGAAAGAAATCATAAACATCAGATCAGAAATAAGTGAAAAAGAAATGAAGAAAACAATAGAAAAGATCAATAAAACTAAAAGCTGGTTCTTTGAGAAGATAAACAAAATTGATAAACCATTAGCCAGACTCATCAAGAAAAAAAGGGAGAAGACCCAAATGAACAGAATTAGAAATGAAAAAGAAGTAACAACTGACAGTGCAGAAATGCAAAGGATCATGAGAGATTACTACATGCAACTCTATGCCAATAAAATGGACAACCTGGAAGAAATGGAAAAATTCTTAGAAAAGCTCAATCTTCCAAGACTGAACCAGGAAGAAATAGAAAATATAAACACACCAATCACAAGCACTGAAACTGAAACTGTGATTAAAAATCTTCCAACAAACAAAAGCCCAGGACCAGATGGCTTCACAGGCAAATTCTATCAAACATTTACAGAAGAGATAAACCTATCCTTCTCAAACTCTTCCAAAATATAGCAGAGGGAGGAACACTCCCAAACCCATTCTACAAGGTCACCATCACCATGATACCAAAACCAGACAAAAATGTCACAAAAAAAGAAAACTACGGGCCAATATCACTGATGAATACATGCAAAAATCCTCAAAAAAACACTAGCCCACCTACAGCACATTAAAAGGATCATACACCATGATCAAGTGGGGTTTATCCCAGGAATGCAAGGATTCTTCAATACACGTAAATCAATCAATGTGATACACCATATTAACAAATTGAAAGAGAAAAACCATATGATCATCTCAATAGATACAGAAAAGCTTTTGACAAAATTCAATACCCATTTATGATAAAAACCCTCCAGAAAATAGGCACAGAAGGAACTTACCTCAACATAATAAAGGCCATATATGACAAACCCACTGCCAACATCGTTCTCAATGGTGAAAAACTGAAAGCATTTCCACTAAGACCAGGAACAAGACAAGGTTGCCCGCTCTCATCACTCTTATTCAACATAGTTTTGGAAGTTTTAGCCACAGCAATCAGAGAAGAAAAAGAAATAAGACAAATCCAAATCAGAAAAGAAGAAGTACTACTGTCACTGTTTGCAGATGACATGATACTATACATAGAGAATTCTAAAGATGCAACCAGAAAACTACTAGAGCTAATCAATGAATTTGGTAAAGTAGCAGCATACAATATTAATGCACAGAAATCTCTTGCATTCCTATATACTAATGATGAAAAATCTGAAAGAGAAATGAAGGAAACACTCCCATTTACCACTGCAACAAAAAGAATAAAATATTGAGGAGTAAACCTACCTAAGAAGACAAAAGACCTGTATGCAGAAAACTATAAGACACTGATGAAAGAAATTAAAGATGATACAAAGAGATGGACAGATATACCATGTTCTTAGACTGGAAGAATCAACATTGTGAAAATGACTATATTACCCAAAGCAATCTACAGATTCAATGCAATCCCTCTCAAACTACCACTGGCATTTTTCACAGAACTAGAACAAAAAATTTCACAATTTGCATGGAAACACAAAAGACCCCGAATAGCCAAAGCAATCTTGAGAAAGAAAAATGGAGCTGGAGGAATCAGGCTCCCTGACTTCAGACTACATTACAAAGGTACAGTAATCAAGACAGTATGGTACTGGCACAAAAACAGAAATACAGATCAATGGAACAGGATAGAAAGCCCAGAGATAACCCATGCACATACAGTCACCTTATCGTTGATAAAGCAGGCAAGAATATACAATGGAGAAAATACAGCCTCTTCAATAAGTGGTGCTGGGAAAACTGGACAGCTACATGTAAAAGAATGAATTAAAACACTTCCTAACACCATACACAAAAATAAACTCAAAATGGATTAAGGACCTAACTGTAAGGCCAGACACTATAAAACTCTTAGAGGAAAACACAAGCAGAACACTCTATGACATAAATCACAGCAAGATCCTTTTTGACCCACCTCCTAGAGAATGGAAATAAAAACAAAAATAAATAAATGGGACCCAATGAAACTTAAAAGCTTTTGCACACCAAAGGAAAACATAACCTAGATGAAAAGACAGCCCTCAGAATGGGAGAAAATATTTGCAAATGAAGCAACTGACAAAGGACTAATCTCCAAAACTTACAAGCAGCTCATGCAGCTCAATATCAAAAACACAATCGACCCAATCCAAAAATGGGCAGAAGACCAAAATAGATATTTCCCCAAAGAAGATATACTGATTGCCAACAAACACATGAAAGGGTGATCAACATCACTAATCATTAGAGAAATGCAAATCAAAACTACAATGAGGTATCACCTCACACCAGTCAGAATGGCCATCATCAAAAAATCTACAAACATAAATGCTAGAGAGGGTGTGGAGAAAAGGGAACCCTCTTGCACTGTGGGTGGGAATGTAAATTGAAACAGCCACTATGGAGAACAGTATGGAGGTTCCTTAAAAAACTACAAATAGAACTACCATATGACCCAGCAATCCCACTACTGGGCATATACCCTGAGAAAACCATAATTCAAAAAAAGTCATGTACCACAATGTTCATTGCAGCTCTATTTACAATAGCCAGGACATGGAAGCAACCTAAGTGTCCATCAAGAGATGAATGGATAAAGAAGATGTGGCACATATATACAATGGAATATTACTCAGCCATAAAAAGAAATGAAAGTGAGTCATTTGTAGTGAGGTGGATGGACCTAGAGACTGTCATACAGAGTGAAGTAAGTCAGAAAGAGAAAAACAAATACCGTGTGCTATAACACATATATATATGGAATCTAAAAGAAAAAATGGTTCTGAAGGGGCGGGACAGGAATAAAGACGCAGATGTAGAGAATGGACTTGAGGACATGGGGAGGGGGAAGGGTAAGCTGGAACCAAGTGAAAGAGTGGCATGGACATATACACTACCAAATTTAAAATAGACAGCTAGTGGGAAGCAGCCTCATGGCACAGGGAGATCAGCTCGGTGCTTTGTGTCCACCTAGAGGGGTGGGATAGGGAGGGTGAGAGGGAGACGCAAGAGGGAGGAGATAAGGGGATATATGTATTTGTATAGCTGATTCACTTTGTTATAAAGCAGAAACTAAGGCACTATTCTAAAGCAATTATAATCCAATAAAGATGTTAAAAAAAAGTTACAAGCCAATAATAAAATAATACTGAATTTTATATGTACCTATTTAAAAAAACAAAAGATTCCACCTGCCAATGCAAGGGACATGGGTTCGAGCCCTGGTCTGGGAAGATCCCACATGCTGTGGAGCAACTAAGGCTGTGTGCCACAGCTACTGAGCCTGTGCTCTAGAGCCCACGAACCACAACTACTGAATCCTGCGTGCCTAGTACCCGTGCTGCACAAGAGAGCCACCGCAATGTGAAGCCACACACTGCAACGAAGAGTAGCCCCCGCTCACCACAACTAGAGAAAGCCTGCGTGCAGCAACGAAGACCCAATGCAGCCAAAAATAAATAAATAAATAAATTTATTTTTTTTAAAAAAGTCAATGGGAATATCCAGTGAATGTAACAAACAAACTTAAATAGAACATGTGGGAAACACACGACAAGCTTCAAATAAAATCTCTCCTATGACCTCCAAAATGCCAAGAATGTCCCCCTTAGAACTGGACTGGACCACGGCCAATTAGGTCTGAATTCATTACACATGTTTTGGGAATGGGGCTTTTGCCTGGACTCACCCTAATGAATCACTGGGTCTTCATGGAAATGCCCTAATGACATCAATTTTCAGGAAGTTGCTGGCTTTTGCCTCCTTTCACTTGTTACCCCATAATATACCTTCTGTGTATTACTTAAATTAAGAACTTTGTAAAGGAGGCCTTTGTGAGAGAAATAACTCGTGCAATAGTGCAGCAGAGCATGAAATCCCTATCTGGATGGTTGGCTGCTTCATAAAATGTTACCAAGAATGGAGAAGCCAAAAACGGAGGTAGAGAACAGAGTGATGGAACTCACAGTAGCTGATGGAAAGCTTCCCAACCATATCCTGACAGTTGGCCTGTGCAGGGCTCTGAATGAAATCCATTATGTTGCCCACAGAGCATGGGATTCTGGCATAGTCAGTGCAAAATGTTTCCCTCTGTGAGCTTTAAAAGTTATCAAAGCCTCCTACTGCTCCTCACCCTGAGAGTAAGGGTCTAAAACTGGAGAGCGTCAGTTCCCACCATGCCCCTAAAAATCAGTAACCAGAACACTTTCTAAGGGAACCAAACACACAGCACTTCAGGAAAAGGGTCAGTCCCCAGAGGTATTGTCACTCAAGGTAAGCTGGTCTCAATGGCAACCTGCCAAGGGTAATGGGTGATTAGAAACTAACAAAAGTCCAAGCACCAAAGTTTGTGAATAGATAACATTTTAATAGACAGACAGATTTTAATCATACTACTAATACTGTCAGCCCACCCACTTGCATTCCAAAGGGTGTTCTGGAAGGAAAAGAGGTGACCGATATATAACTTTAGGCAAGCATTGGCACCTGTCAAATATGGCAACGTCATGCGTTACTTATTTCATTGTTGAAGATGTCAGGGGCAAAGCACCCTATGCAAACCTTCTGCTGAAATGTCAATCCCAGAAACAGAGCAAGTGCACAGTTTTACTCAACCTCCATGTTAGCTGAAGAAAATGTGGGGAGTGATCTCTGCGTGTTAAAACACAGCTTAACTTGGATACAATGAAATAATGCAGTCCTGGGTCTTTTTTTGTTTAGTTTTGTTTTGTTTAAACATCATTATTAAATTTTTTTTAGTAGAAACTTAGGACATATACTTTGTTTACTTGAAAATCTTTTACAATAATTTTGTTTCTAAGTAATTCCTTAAATTATAATTTATCAGTGAATTGAATACAGCAATGTTATCATTACCAGCATTATTGAATACTGTCTTCTGCATACACCACTTCTAGAAATACAGAATAAAGACTGTGTCTTCTACAATCTTTGTATATAAAATAAAATAATGAAGGAAGATTAATCAATAGCATACATTTATCTTTTCCTTTTTGGCCACATTATATTTCCTGACAAACTATCTTTAATATGTATATAGCTAAAATGTGCCAAACTCCATAACAGGTACAAGAACTTTGAAATTTCAGAGAAGGGAGAGTTGATATTACATTCAGAGGACTACGGAACAAGCAGATGTGATATACGGAACAAGCAGATGTGATAAGATCAGAGAAGACTGGCTAGAAGAAAGTGATATTTGAGTTCAGCTTTGTGAAGTAAATGGGGGTTTCTAGAGACAAAAACTGTAGAAAGATAATACAGAGACTAATAATTGAATTCAGGCTCCCGACTCCCCTTCTTTCTTTTAGTAATAGAACCCGTTCTGCCATCCCACGTACCTGCAGGTTTTAACAGGGCACATGGCTCCCAGCCTACAGGCTACATTTCCCAGCCTCCCTGGCAGTGAGTTATGGCCATGTGACACAGTCCTTGCCAATAGGATGGGAATGGGAATGATATGTACAATTTGGGGATCTTGCCTGTAAAATGACTCAACATACATTCTCAACAGCCCTGTCTCTTTCTCCCTTCTCAGCCCATCTTCTACCAGGCATTTAAGGAAAACATCCTAGGAGATGGTAAAGTAAAAAGAGAGGAAGAATCGTAGTCCCTGGACAATCTCATGGGGCAGGGCAGCATATCAACCATGGACTACCTACTACCTCTAGACTATTGTGTAAAAGAGAAATAAATGTCTAGCTTAATTGAGCCATGGTGCTTTTGGGGTCTCTTTATTACAGAAATGAAATATCTCCTGACTAAGAAGGGCCTTCCTGTGAGAGGAACAGAGTGTATAAGTAGATGTGTGGAGGAGGAGTCTGGAAGATAGGGGACCAGTGATCTTATCATAAGATGCAGAGAAATGTGAATAAAACGAGCGAGGTAGATGGAATTTGGTACTTAAATGCTAAGCTGATTTATTTAGTCCTGGGTCTTGAAGGGAATGCTACTAGTCAAAGGAACACTGGATCCATGGAAGAACTGGACTTAAATGTGCAAATGAGGTTCTAGTTGATTTGGCTTTATAGTGTGTGAACAAGATGGTGCTTAAAACAAATGAATGAGCTAGCAATGCTGTCTTGAAAGAGGCATGAGGACTAGGTGATGAGAAAAGGGGCTGTGGTCATCATCTCATCATCATTTTATTAAGGGGGAGCTTTATTATCACTGAAGTGCTTGTTTAGGACAATGTCATTGTCAGGTTTGAGCAAGACCATAGTTGTTAGACACAAATCCTCATACCAAATAGCAAATTCATTAAGTTAGGATCAGCACGTTACTTGAAACAACTTATATACTTGTACCCAGGAAGATGTCCGATTATTTTATAATTATATTAGATAATCCAAACAGGGTTAATTTAAAGGTTTTAGTTATAGAAACATTACTTGGGAGGCTCAGACTGTTGAATTAAATAAATCTATGATCCTGTGCTAAAACACTCATTAAAAGTATTGGCCATCAACGAGAAGAGAGACTGCATGCGTGTTCTCTGAAGCTCATAAGTTCACTGATTTTTAAACTATGGAGTCATTCACTCATTCAAAACAACAAACAAACAATAAAAACAAAAAACTCACAATGACCAACTACAGTGCTAGCCATGTCACCAGGGGGTGGGGAGACAATAAGCTGAAAAAGGTCAAATTTTTGTTCTCAAGGAGTGTGGAATCTGGAAAGGGCTATCTTATAACTCTATTTCAATAATATGATTCCTGAGACACTGATACAAACAATAAAATTTGGCAGCACTAAGAGCTAACTTTGCCTGGGAAAGGAAATAACATGACATCTGGAGAAGGACAAAGGAATTGAGGACTTAAAATAAGGCCAAAGAGTTGAAATAAATAAGGCAAAATGTGATTATTTGCTAATTCCAGGTAGTGGGTATTCAGTACCTTTGAAATATTTCACAAATTAAAAACAGTGACTCAGTCTTTTGTAGACTGATCCATATTTAGAAAGGAACAGGTAGGAAGACCTGTACACTGTACAGGTGACAGTGCAGGGGCTATGCCAGGGTCCATGGTAGCCCTGTGCCTAGCAGAGCACGAAGAACACTGGAAGCCCATAGGAAATGCATGTTGCGTTGACTTCAATTCACTCTCCACTCTCTCAGGGATGTTTCCCTTGAAAAAAATCTTCCACTTGGCTCAAGAAAATAGAACTTTCCGGGGTGGGGTTTGGAGGGGACTGCCATTCACATCAGTAACAACCAGACTTGGGTCATTTCTTTCTCAAGATAATGTAATAAGAGATTTTAAACAATGGGAAGGGAGTCTCACGGTTGGGTCACTGCCCTACACTGGGTGAGGTTTTTTTTGTGTCTTCTGGCCTAAGCGCCTCTTGTTAAAGGGATTCCACCTCAGTACAGCTGTGTGATATTTCTGATCAACAACAAGTGGGTGATCAGAAGGCTGTCCTCTACCAAGTCAAAAAAAAAAAAAAAAACTCGCTTAAAAATTTTTTATCAAGACACATAGCCCATGGACATCACTGAGCTGGCAGCAAGCAACAGATAGAGGGGAAGGGCAAAAACCCATTTACCAGGTATCAAAAAGTAGGAAAAAATAAAGAAATGGAAACTACTTATGGACTGGGGATCCAGCATCCCCCCAATAGAAGATTTTAGCTGTCCTTTCAAGTCAGTTAAAAATATTTAAGAAACATACTTGGACTGCAGCATTTCTAATGCAGCTGTCACACTACACTTAATGCAGAAAAGATGTATTTTTAAATGATCTGGTTACTTTGAGGGCTTTGGCTTATAAAAGCCCTTTTTATTGAGATTCTAAATTCCAGTCTGAATAACCTTTCAATTTGTTCCAGTAATTTTTTCTCCTCCTGCATTTGCATTGGCAATACAGCTGGAGTCATTTCAAAGCCCAGGCCCTGAGCACTGAGCCTTTTGTACCAAGTCTCCCCCTTCAGCAGAGACGGTGGATGCCAGATTTGACATTGCTATGAAGCTGTTTGCACAAGAAAACCACTTGCTTTTCAAAGATCAAGATTAAAGTGAGCTTAGGAAAAGAAAGGGAGCATGTCGTATTTTTCATCACTTTTGTGATTACCTGGGGGTTGAGGCAGGGGTTTGAACCAGGAATTAAGTCGCTTCAAGATTCCTTGAGTAGTTAAAAGTGCTGCAAACAAATGTGACTTCTGATTAATATCTCTGTCTACATCTCAAAGCCTGTGTTTCCTTATCAAACCATCGCTTTCCTTTGGGGTCCATCCTGAGCTCTCTGAATTGAACATTTTCCGACTTAGAGTGTGAGTGACACTCAGGACAAAACTTCAGAGATGTGAAAAATGTGTAAACTCTACTGCTTTTCATGTGGCACCTTCTTCCTAAATATTGACAGGAAAAAGAGACCCTTGCCGTGATGGGAAATTCATACAGGAGTGCTAGGTAATTCCAATCAAAACCTGGTCAGAGGATAACAAATGTTTATTAAATCCCTGCTATATGCCCAGCACTGAGCTGCACACTTTGAGGAATATTTTTGTCTAAAACAAAACACCTGAGTAACTGGTCACCATTCCAATTGTATGGACACTAGTTATTCTGAAGAAAATTTAACATCACCTAAGAATCTAGGAACTCTTTTTATATTTATTTTGTTGGAGTAGGATTAAGCCTGTAAAATTCTTAAAGGTAACTTCTAGCCCCAAATGGCTGACATGAATCTTGTGTAGGTTAGTAAGAATAATGCAGACTTCATGACACCTTGTCCAATCTAAAACTTTTAAATGACTTTTACAGGGAATAAATGTTTACAACATATAATCCCATCCTTTAAGCCCATCCTTAAGCTAGGTACACTGGGGTATGGAGAGAATGGGGAGGGAAACCCAGCAAAATCCCTGCAATATTTTTGCAAACAGTTGTTAGGCTTCTTGCACAAAGTAGGGCTCATTTTATTTTCATTAAGATCAGTAGTTTTAAAAACCTTGATGACACAAGCAGTTTTTCCTATAATTTGTTTCTGATCTGCTTTTGAACATCAGATGATCTTTCTTGGTCGGCTGTCCACATTTTCATTGGTAGTGATAGGACCAGAGATGATTTTTAAAACCTAGAAGAAAATTTCAGCTGGTTTCTTTTAAGAACCAGAGGCACTTAGGCACTATGAAAAGAACCTGACTTCTTTCATCCACTATGGCTCAGTTCCATTTAAATTTAGAACAGAGAATTCTGCAGGCTCTGCCTTCAGAATAATTACTGACAACTCATACTTTTTGAAAACTTGCCATGACTTTTGAGGGAGGCAGTGCAAAGGACTGGTGTTAGGTAGGTCCATGTTTCTCCACTGGACTAAGAGCAGGTGATGTTCCAACCCTATAAAAAGGGACAAGTGATAACTTCTATCTCAATGGGCTGCTATGAGAATTACATGAGACAACTCCTAGAAAACACTTTTAATGCAGCCCAACACGTAGTATAAAGTCAATTAAATCAAACTTTAATCTTTTTATAGTGTAACTACTATTCTTCTACCAACTGCTTATCCAATGTCTCATAAATTATAAAAACTAAGGCTATAACCATGTATGTCAGAAAAAAAAAAAAAACTCAGCATCTTGACTGTTATTTATTGAAGGTAGACCACGGAGCACCATCGTCCAATAGAATTTTCTACCACGATGAAAATATTATACATCTGTGCCAATATGGTTGCCATGAGCTAAATGTAACTATTGAAACCTTGAAATGTGGCTAGTGCGATCCAGAAACTATATTTTGAATTTTATTTAATTTTAATTAACTTAAATGTGAATTTAATAGTCATGTGTGGCTTATGGCCACCATATTGGACAGCATACTCATCCCTGGAGTAAGAGAAAATAGGCTGAAGAACATAAATAGACAAAGAAATGCCTGTAAGTGGGAAAAGCCACATTTGGATGAGAATGATTACTTAGCACTTACCCAGCAAACATTTGAGGGATTGCATGGGTTTGGGCAGGTGAGGGTGAGCTGGGAGTTCAAATTCTGGTTCCACCACTTACAACTTGTATGAGCCTGGTCAGATCTGTCAGCTTCTCTGAGCCTTGGTCGCCCCCGGCTGCGATTAGGTGTTGGGGGTAGAAAATAAAGGCTAGAAATGGGTTTTGCTACATTGGGAAACCAATCAGTGACAACCTTGTGTGTGCCTGTGTTATACACAGGTTACAAACACACACGCTCCCATGCAAACACACAATGTAGGGCTTCCCTGGTCGCTCAGTGGCTGAGAGTCCGCCTGCCGATGCAGGGGACATGGGTTCGTGCCCCAGTCCGGGAAGATCCCACATGCCGCGGAGCAGCTGGGCCTGTGAGCCATGGCTGCTGAGCCTGCGCGTCCGGAGCCTGTGCTCCGCAACGGGAGAGGCCACAACAGTGAGAGGCCCGCGTACCGCAAAAAAAAAAAAAAAACAAACACACAATGTAACATCATGCTTAATAGGATGGTTTGCATATTTTGGGTCATTCATTTACCAAGAGTCTAAACTGTCTAATAAGCACCCTTGCTGGGGGGTGGGACCTACAGGGATAGAGGGAAAGTTCAACAAACATTACTTAGCACATGCTAAGTACATACCCAGGATGAAGTCAATGTTGTAAACTTCACTTTACGTAGACAACAAACTGAGGTATGGAGTAGTTAAACAGCTTATCCAAAGGCACACAGAAGAGCAAGGACTCAAATCCAGTTTGATAAAGTTTCAGTTCAAAGGAACCACAGCTGAGAAGTACAACAATAAATGGAGTATGCCCATATAATAAAATGCTGCTACTCTAGTAAGGGTAATAAGACAAACACAAGACAAAGGGGAGAGGAAAAGAGGACACAAGGAAATGCTGGCTTCTGGGCAATTTGGATATGGAACCAGTGGCCAAGTGAGCAAGCAGGTTGTTTTCCAAAGGAAGGAATGGCTGTGGTTCATAACGACAAGAATGGGATACTCTCTAGCCTATTAAACCCATGTCAGGGGGCTTCCCTGGTGGCGCAGTGGTTGAGAATCTGCCTGCTAATGCAGGGTACACGGGTTCGAGCCCTGGTCTGAGAGGATCCCACATGCCGTGGAGCAACTAGGCCCATGAGCCACAACTACTGAGCATGCACGTCTGGAGCCTGTGCTCCGCAACAAGAGAGGCCGCGATAGTGAGAGGCCCGCGCACCGCGATGAAGAGTGGCCCCCGCTTGCCCCAACTAGAGAAAGCCCCCGCACAGAAACGAAGACCCAACACAGCAAAAATAAATTAAAAAAACAACAAAAAACCCCCGTGTCAGCCCCATTCTCCCTCACTCCTCCAGCATTGTGCCCAGTCCTCCCTCTCCTTCTGGTCCTCTCCTGCCTGCTGCTTCTCCCAAGCATCCTATCGCTGTCTTGCTGCATCAGAGACTGGCCGTCATGGGGTCAAAAGGAAAAAGTAAAACTGTAAAACTGGTAACTAGGAACCACCAGCTACCTATGACTTGAGCTACTTTTTTACACCCTTTGATTTTGTCATTTTCCAGATGCCTCTGTCTTATATTCATCTTAAGTCTTTTGGGCAAGTTCGGCATCTTTTGTTTCTAATGAAACACACTGTCCCATTCAGTAACTGTTAAATGATAACAGTAATTACACCCTAAATGCCTTCCTATGGTCTCAATAATCTTCCATTCCAGTCTTGCTGAACTGCCTGCATTTACGTGGTTTTTGGTGATTTGTATAAGTTTTCACTCTCTCTCTCCCACACATCCTCATACTTGTATAAATGGTTACATTTTGCGGAAAAAACACAGGGCGGGAGAAGAATATATAATGGCCACTGCCCATGTATCAATTTATAAAATGCATCATAAGAGATGGAAAGTGTTAGGCAAATGTTTTTATTATTTCTATGCTGTTAACATTTTTCCCAGTCACATCGCATCTCCTTCCCCAAATGTTCTAATCATGTTTTATTCTGACTATAAGAATTCTGCTTACTTGAAGGTTTTCATCTCTTCAAAGACTATGGCAAGCAGGAGGCAGAGGTTCTGTTTTAATCTTTTGCTTGCCCTCCCGAATGTCAAGTATTTGTGTTCAGCATTTTAAAAATCAACAGGGACCGAAAACATATCAAAATGAATATCAGATAGTTCAGAGTAGAATATTAAACGTGTCTTATGTTTTTCTAAGACAACTTTTAAAAACAGGGCTGGCAACAAAGCAAGTTGAAAGTTTATGGAAACGGACAACTCTCGCTGTATTCTATTTCCCTTTGTCTGGAAGCCAGCTCTTTTGAGAGTTCAAAGGAAAACAGAATTGTGACTCATCTTCCAAACAAACAGCACCATCCTGGTATGTCAGTAAGTTAAACGTCCCCCCAGCTCCTGATGTCCAAACTTAGTTCCCAATTTGCTATTCACATTCCTGAGACTGCTCCTTGGTTACAAACCTCCTATTGTTGCTATTTAATTCTATATCCACAAGGCAGTTTCCTGGGAAGCACCGTGAGTAATCAATTGTCACTATGATCTGACAATAGCTTGAAAATATTATTTGGATTGTTTGCAGTTGATTGTTTTCAATGAAGGTAAGGAGAGAGCAGCAAACATGACAGTATAGAGTCAAAAAGGGCAAACGTGATTTTCTGTTTGTGGAAAGTGTTGCTAAGATAACATACTGATTGTGCATAATTAAAAAAATAAGAATGAATGACAGGCCAACAATGCAGATCACCATGCCTACCAGCAAAATGAGCCTCTGGAAGAAAAAATAATAAGTCTGGCTAAGGGAAAAAGGCTAAATGAATTAACTGCTCCAGCTTAAAGATATTTAGCAAATATCCTTCCTTCGTCCCTCCCTCACTCCCTTCTCAGCAGTGGCTTTGGCATCCATTAAAATGGATGATTTGAATTCATGGAAGGTAGTTAGGAATGGCCTAGAAGTATCTTGCCTACAGCACTCTTGCTGCAACTCCCTCTCTCTGGAATGCATGAAAAATAAGTTAAGTGTGAGAACTGCTCCATTCCCTTCCAGGACATGGGAGAGTGGGGCACCTTGTAGCCAGGTAGAGGGAAGGAACAGGAAAGAGAAGAGTCCAAGAAAGGAAAATGGACATGTATAACTGAAAGCAAGGTCTCCATACAAATGGTCGGAGGGGGATTTTTCCCCACAAACTCAGAATCTTTACTTGTCCCTTGAAACTGATGGGATTAGGAAGAGCTGATGCTACTGCTACCATGAGTCCACCTTGGAAGAGAAGGCTGTTTTTCCAAAACCTGCTTGGAGGAAATTCAACTAAGGTTATTAAGATCCTCCCTGGAAGCACAAAGACTCTTTGAGTCTCATGGGGGGATTTCATAGAAGATGCCAGGGGTCAGGCTCCTCACAGGAGGTGTCTCCATCACTTGTTAAAACTGGAGCTTCTCTCTCCTGTGAGGCCCCAAGTCCAATGTGCTAAGTCCAGTCCAGGTGGAGTACGTGAGAAAGGAACTGCACTGACCAATTAAGCTTATCCACTTAGGCACCATGCCCAAGAATTGGTCCCTTGACTTCTTTTATGGTTCCACATACCTGTAAATACTGAAAAGGAGGCATGAGAGAAGAGCCACATGACCTCAAAAGTGCCCCAAACCCTCATCACCCATACATCTTCCCCAGGAGGGCTCTGTTAAGGGAAAAGCAGTAGGGCCACACACCAGCTTCACAGTAGGATGGACCGGAGTCTGAAGGGGCCGGTGGGGTGACCCCAGAGGGGGGTGTGGTCCTGTTCTTACCCACATAATCCTCATGAGGAAATGACAGTGGGGAAAACCATCCCCTGGAGTTGGCACAGCTAATCCTGCAGTGGTAGGCTGGGGAGGGAGGGGCTGGCTGGCTCTGTATGCAAATGAAGGGGCTTCTCTAAAGCAGTGGGTCTCACCCTTTATTGTGGATAATTCTCACCTTGGGTGCCTGTTAAAATGCAGATACCTGGGACTGACCCCAGACACAGAGTTAGAAACTTTGAGGCTGGGGCTTGGAATATGATTTATTTTTTTTAAACATCTTTATTGGAGTATAATTGCTTTACCATGTTGTGTTAGTTTCTGCTGTATAACAAAGTGAATCAGCTATACATATACATATATCCCCATATTCCTTCCCTCCTGTGCCTCCCTCCCTCCCACCCTCCCCATCCCACCCCTCTAGGTGGTCACAAAGCACCGAGGTGATCTCCCTGTGCTATGTGGCTGCTTCCCACTGGCTATCTATTTTACATTTGGTAGTGCATATATGTCAATGCTACTCTCTCACTTGGTCCCAGCTTACCCTTCCCCCTCCCCGTGTCCTCAAGTCCATTCTCTATGTCTGCGTCTTTATTCCTGTCCTGCCCCTAGGTTCATCAGAACCATTTTTTTTTTTTAGATTCAATATGTATGTGTTAGCATACGGTATTTTTCTCTTTCTGACTTACTTCACTCTGTATGACAGACTCTAGGTCCATCCACCTCACTACAAATAACTCACTTTCATTTCTTTTTATGGCTGAGTAATAGTCCATTGTATATATGTGCCACATCTTCTTTATCCATTCATCTCTTGATGGACACTTAGGTTGCTTCCATGTCCTGGCTATTGTAAATAGAGCTGCAATAAACATTGTGGTACATGACTTTGAATTATGGTTTTCTCAGGGAATATGCCCAGTAGTGGGATTGCTGGGTCATATGGTAGTTCTATTTTTAGTTTTTTAAGGAACCTCCATACTGCTCTCCATAGTGGCTGTATCAATTTACATTCCCATCAACAGTGCAAGAGGGTTCCCTTTTCTCCACACCCTCTCCAGCACTTCCTGTTTGTAGATTTTTTGATGATGGCCATTCTGACCGTGTGAGGTGATACCTCATTGTAGTTTTGATTTGCATTTCTCAGCATCTGATTTTTTAAGAGAGCTCCAGGAGAATCCAAAGTCAGGAGGCTTCAAATCACAGGTTCAGAAACACTGCTTCTCACCAGTGCGTTTCCCAAGCAGAAGAACTCTTTGGACACCTCTGAACTTGTGGGTAAGAGACAGTCCAAGAGATAATGGAAAGTAAGAAAGGATGATTTTTTAACACAATCTTGTTAGCTAATTTAAGAAATCACACTCATTTTAACATCCTTTAAAATGTTGCCTGGAGAGTTTAGTCCTGGGACAGAGAACCAGGGTCTTTCATGAAGTGGAACCACAGAGAGACTGGGTATACAAGTGATGTGGTGATGACAGGTACAGCCTGGATAAATTCAACCAGAGAAACAAAACCATCTCTGAAGGAAACATCCTATGACAAGGAAAAGCAAGTAACGTGAATTATAAAATGAGCTGATGAAGGATGGTAAATGCATTTCTATGTTCTGCAGATAGCATCAAGCCTCATAGGCACTTGGAAATAGTTTCCGAATGTCAGTGCAGCAGGAAGTAGCCTCCTCCCCTGCCATGAAGGACGTCACTGCTCTCAGAATGGGGACCTTCTCACCAACCATCTCAAGATGAAACATGAAGGCTACAGGAGTCCCCAGAGTCTGCTGACTTGCGGAGGCACTGGCCCAAAGCACAGATAACACTAGTAATTATTTGTAAAGTTACAGCTGTCAACAGCTATCATTGAAACTTCTAAAATTTTTATCTGTTTATAATGACGGAGTCACTAGAAGCCAGAAGCACAGAGATTTGAAAAGGAGCAAATCTCAAAGCAGTGGAGGAGTCAAACCAGAGAGAAAAATGACAAACAGGAAATGCACCTGCTCCTGGACTTGGCCATGCCTTCCTCCTCTCTCCCCAGAAGTGAGGAGAGAAAAGAGAATGAGAGGCAGAAAGAAGAGGAAATAAGAAAGCAAAGTCCTTTTCAGGAACTTTAGCCAAAGCAGAAGCCATAAAAGAAATAATTATCTGACTCCACAAAATTTTTAAATTTTGACATGGCAAAAGCCACCATAAAAATCAGAAGGCAAACAAAAAAGCGAGAAAAATACTGTGGCTGATGACAAAGGTTAATATTGTTGTATAAAAAAGGTCTCTTACAAACTGATAAGGAGAAAGATGAATTTAATTCATCTTTGGTTTAATTCCTTGATTTAAAACAAAAGGAGGCAAAGGGCTTGATAAGTCATTCACAGAGAAGGGAACACATATGACTGTATGAAAACATATTAGTAATAAAAGAATTGCAAATTAAGAGGAGGTTCCACTTATTCTGCAATTGAATTGGCTAAGGGATTTTATTTAGTTTATTTTAACAGCTTTATTGAGACTGACATACAAAGAACTGTATATATTTAATATGTAAACTTTGATGAGCCTGGACATATGCAAACAGCCATGATACCATCCCCGTGATCAAGATAACAGACAAATCCAACAGTTAAGGTTTCTTCAAAGCTGAGGTTTCATCTCTAGGAACAGCTAGTGGGTAATAGGAAGATGTGCATAGAAAAAAGGCTGGGAAAACTACATCAGGATTTTGGCTAATTAATAAGGGAGCAAGCAGAGGAGCAGGTGGGCAGAATGGATCCTCTCAGAGGGAAGGTACCCATCCCAGCGAGCAGAACCTTGGATTCTTTCTTAAAGTAGCTCTTTGAGTCTGTGAGTTTTGGCACTTTGAGTGTAAAGCATCCCCCAGCAGCCTCATCATAGGATCTGAGCAGTAGGCCGACAGAATCCTCTCCTAACTGGTCCTGCAGTCACCAAAAGGCAACAGACGGGCAGCCAGTCTACGAGAAGACATCTTCACCATTCCAAGGGAAGGGAGTAAAATAGCAAGAGTGTACAGAGTTTTCCATAAGGGTGAATGTATTTCATTCAAAGAACTGTCTTTTATTCTGAGACAATTTCCTGCCCACATTTTAGTGCTAAAACGTCCATTCTTCTATGAGATGATAGATAATAGACAATGGTTGTTCTGTTTTGTCTTTCTTAACACTCTGACCAAGCAAAATAAAACACTGTCAATTTTTGTCTTGACCTTTTACTGGTCTATGAAATCCAGATATCTAGTAGACAACGGTCCAACCTATAAGCCCTAATTTAAAAGAGTTGGCAATTTCATTTGTGGGAGCAAAACTTCAAAGGCTTTGTCCTTCAGGCCCTTGCTGGGTAAAGTCTCAGCAGAGGATGATAGATAACTGCCTTAGTGTTGAACAGGTTTGGCCAAGCAGAGACATCTGTGGAATAAGAGTAACTCTTTCCAAAAGGGCTGCTAGAGACACGCAAATCTGCCTGCAGAATGAAAGAACCTGGTAATTGGGCTGTAGTCCATCCTGTTTGTTGGTGATCTGGAACAGGTAACTGAGCTGAACTTCATCTTGCTTGTTGATGTGTTGTATTCAGAGAGCTGAGACCTGGGAGTTTCTAAGAAATTCTGGTAGTATGCACAGCTGAAATGCAAGCTCAGTTCTAACTACTCTCTGGAGAGTCATCTGACCCTGACCAAGGTAGAAAGAAAGCAGGGAGCTTATGAGCTTGCAGCGCTGCCCCCCGGCCTGCCACTGGCACAGCTGTTCATGCCCCCTGCTCCATCTGCAGGTGGTGCTGGCAGTGCAGGTGCAGCAGGACAAGGAAGAGCAGACAAGTGAGGTGTCCTCTCCTGAAACACTCTCAGACGGACCTGGCTTAAAAGAAATTCTTAAAGGTGGAGAAGGAAACCAAATGTGACCACAGGATCGACAGAACTTAATGTTACTAATTTAACCAGTTATCAGCTGCTTGTGATGAACAGCATGGTGGCAGCTTGTAGGCTGGCTATACAGAGTCAAAACTAAAAGATACAGAAAGATTGATAGAGACCTCTACTGAAGTCTCACCCAAGAATCAGCTCTTGAGACTTAAAAGAAACTCCCGCTCACATGACCATTTTACTAAGCACACAGTGAATCAATTTAAAACTGTCCTACACACAAAGGCAGCAACAACCCCAGCCCCACTCCCACACACCCTAGAGCTGCCCCTTCTCCATGCCACAGGGGTCTGAAGGAATTCACCATTCGCTCACTTTCATGTTAATAAACTAAGGACTTTGAGCTACAGATTAGTATAATTACTTTTCTTTCTAAGCTCCCTGCTGGGAATGTACTTTCAGCACCTTCCTTTGGGGTTCTGATAACCTCTTCCTGGCCAGGTAGGTGGAACACGGCCAGGCCTCCATCACACGCCCCTCTTTCTTCCCCTTCTCACTGAACTGAACAATCCTGCCGTGTGTGACTGGAAGCTAATTAGTGAACCCCCCAAATATGCTCTTCTGCTGATTATACCGTTGCACTACTTGTGTGGCATCTGAGAGCCCTCGGGAAGTCACCCAGCAGCGCTGAAATCTGGACAGGATACCCCAGGGAGAAGGGCAGAAGAGTCAGCCCAAGGTGGGACCACACTTTTAGCTGAGAGGGAGGCCATATCTGTGGCCTGATGTTTATTCATGAGTATTTCAAAGCCTTGTAACGCTCCGTGATGTGGCTTCATTTTCTTTCCTTCGGCGGAAGCCATCACAGGGCTGCAGAGGGCTTTGCATGGTTGGAATCCAGTCTCTCTTCCTAAGAACTGGCAGAGCCCAACCCATTAGGGTAGAGGGTTACAGTACTTGTAAAGTCATCTTTAAACACATCACAAAAATAGGGAAAAGCTTAATTCACAAACTTTATACTTTCTTGTCATTTGTAGGCAACACAATACCATGAAATAGAATCAATCACAGGGAGAGAAAAAAGGACAGGTCCTCAAATGAGTTGGGCTTTGCTATATTACTCCTAAAAGGTAGCTTTCTCCAGAAGACTAGCCAAAATCCTTCCAGGGATTCTATTCTAGACACAGTGTAAATGAAAAAACAAAAGAGTCAAATGACACAGAATTGTTCCATCATGTCCTGATACATAATGAACCAGAAAAGGGGACTGAGAAGGAGAGGCTGAGGAGAGGAGAAAAACCAAGAGACCTGAGTGTCCTGGTAGCCAAGTAAAGAAAATACCTCAAGGAGAGGGAGAGAGCAACCGTGTCAAATGCTGCTGCTAAGAGAAGCAAGAGAAAGACAGCAAATTGACTGCATGGTTTAGCAACTATCACTACAATTATTAGCATGAGTAAGAGCAGCTATAACTTCTGAGCGCCTTCTCTGTGTCAGGAGCCATGTCACGTGCTTTATGTCTATTACCTCATTCAGTCTTTACAACAATCCTTAGAGCCCATTCTACTGTCAATATAATGCAGGCTGAAAATTGAGGTCTAGAAAAGTACAGTGTATGCAGCCAAGTGGGAGAAAATAGATACAAATATAAACCTCACTGAATCCAACCTTGGTGCTCTTAACAGCTGTGCAAACTGCCTTCTTTCTTCCTCTTTCCTTCTCCCCATATCTCCTCCCTCTCTCCTTCCTGTCTTTCCTCGACATCCACAGGAAAGAAGCAAAAGGGAAAAAGGAAAGGAGAAAGTGAAATAGGTAACAAATAAAAAATGAGTATGTAAAAGAGGGAGGAAAGAAGGAAATAAATTAAGGGCTCTTTACAAATGGCTTCTATTTGGGCTTAACCTCAGCAGGCAATTTGGAAGATGTAGGATATTTATAACGAATATCTGACCAATTAATAGAAAGTAAGGAATAAGAACTCTGTGCTTGGGGACAAAGAGCCATATCTGCCATTAATAAGGATTTATCCACTAGCCCTTGTCTTCTGTTTTTAAAGGCCAGGGTGATTCTTATAAATAATAAGAAAATATGAAACAGCAGAATTTGCTTATACAACATGAAAGATAATAAAACTAGGAGGGAAATCCACGCATATCATTAAGTGAGAACATTTTAGTTAATGGCAATCCAAAGACAAAAAATTCACAGAGTTTTTCTCATGGGTTAAAAAAATAGCTGTTGGACAAGGTGTAGAGACAAAGGGTGCCTGTAGACAGAAGAATCGTTCTCAGTAATGAAGTTTTTCTAGTGATTGTGTGTATCTACACCAGTATGATTTCTACGGAGGAGCCGATTGCAAGGCACTGCTCCAAACACCTCCTTGAAAATTAAATTCAGCCAGGTATGGGGTATGGGAGAGACTTTAGGAAGCCAAGTTGCTTTGTGAAAATGATTCCTACAGTGACTCCTGCAAGCACACATCTTTCTGCTCAGTGTCATGTCTCCAACACATAGTAAGCATTAAATTATTATTTATTGAAGAAACTGAATAAAAGTGGTTCCTTTTGGTTTAAATAATTCTTTCCAAAATTTTTGGATATAGTTACCAGCTAGTTTTAAGATGATCTCTTTCCTGTTTTCCCTTCTATCTACCAGAGTTTCCATTTCCTTAAAGGAAAAAACTTGGAAGTTGTTTTCCCAAGAAAAAGAAAAGTCTCACTTGAATATCAGAATATATTCAGTGTTTCTTCCTGGCATCTATAAAGACCATAGATCAGAGGTTCCAAAACTTTCTCAATTCACCATGAGCCTACGCCAGAAAAAAATTCTAATATTTTCATTTATTAAGTAGTTATGCCCTAAGAACTTAATAGACATTTGAAAAAATAATATTTTATATCATTCTTCAACAACTATATATTTACACCTGATGGACCAGGCACAAATTTGCAAGTCTTGAAATCAGACTGGGTATTAACACCCTCATTTCCTGTTCCACATCGACTTTCACGTGGTACTTGCTTTTTCAGCCACAGCAACTGCCAAAATCCCATCCTCACAAAGATGTCACATCACTGAAAGGAAAGTAGTGTGATCCACTGAAGCTAGTAATTCATGCAATGTCAGTGTTGAATGTTACTGTGCTTCCCTTGGAAATTTAAAATATCCTGCAGAGCTCCTGGGACTTTGCTGCCATGCCCTCGGGTGCCCTGGCATACAATTTGGGAACGGCAGCCAAATATTAATCTTAAATTTTAGTGTGTCCAAAACCCAATACAATGTAAATTGGGAAGACATTTAAACACAAACCCAGTAATTAAATCTTTCTTCTACCCCCTGTTGGTCTGTAGATTCGGTCTGACTATTACTTTAACACTTGACCATGAATCTTGAGATACTGGCAGACAACTTTACATCTCTGTGCACAGAGTCTGAAGTACTACGTCTCAACCACCTACAGTTTAATGGCAAGTGTTAGGGTACTAAGGAAGGGTTAGCCTGAAGTCAACAAACTTTCTCTGTAAATATTTTAGGCCTATTGGGCCATACAGTATCTGTCCCAACTACTTAACTAAGCTGCTTTGTGAAAAAGCAACCATAGACAATGTGTAAATGAATGAGGATGGCTGTATTCTAATAAAATTTTTATTCACAAGAACAGGTGGCAGGCCAGATTTGGCCCATAGGTTGTATTTTGGCAAACCCTGTCTAGCTAGATAGGGAGATTGCTCTATTTCCTGATTTGAATTAATATAGCCCTGCTATGAGAAATAGAAACAATTCACAACATCTTAGTAAGAAGTGTTTCTGTGACAGGTCATTCAGCAAGTACCTGCTGATCACTACTTGGGGCAGGTGCTGCAGTGGGACACAGAGACACGAGGGCTCACCTTGCCCTCCAGCATCCCACAGACTACAAGCATGCCCAGGTAAGTTGATAATTATAGCATGAAAGCACAGAAGAGAGTGTGGTGATTTTCACCTGAGGGGCTGGAGGAAATAATCAGGTGACAGCAACTGAAACAACCCCACAAAACACAAAATAATCCAAAGGGGTGGCCTTGACAAACAAGAAGTCATTCTGCAATTGTTTGTATTCATAGCTAACTGCCAACAATTATTAGGTAGTTGTTACAAGTCAGCCACCATGCTAAGCATTTTATATGTATTGCATTATTTTACCAGAGGAGAAAACAGAGCTTACAATTACTTTTCTAGTTAACAGCAACAGTGGGATTTGAACCCTGGTGTTCTTTCTCTAGAATTCAGCTCTTAATCGCTGTACTGTATAGTTTCTAGAAAAAGGAAGGAAATAAGTTTCTAGGCAACAGAAGAAAATACAGAAAATAGCTTCTAGAAATCAGAAGGAAAATAATCAAATTGACTGACTCATTCCAGGGGTTGGCAAACTATGGCCCTTAAGCCAAATCTGGCCCACTGCCTGTTTTTGCAAATAAAGTTTCCTTGGAACACTACCACACCCACACCCTTTTCTTTATATGTTATCTATGGCTGCTTTCATGCTATTGAATAAAACAGCAGAGCTCAGTAGCTGCAGCACAGACTGTAATGGGCGGGAAAGCATGAAACATTCACTATCTGGCATTTTGCAGAAAAACTTTGAGAACCTCCGATTCATTCATTCAATTCAAGGATTTTGTTTGTTTGCTTGCTTGCTTGCTTGTTTGTTCACTTTGGTTGTTTCAGTTCTTCTCATTTTTTGGAGCCAGTCCATGACCTCTCAGCCTCCCGGAGTCCATCCCTCTGCACTGCCAGCTGCTGAGCGGTCCACACGCCTTTGTGCTCCAGAACACTGTCATTTTCCACATTTGGCCCAGCTGCCCAGACTCACATGCAGGAGCTGATAAATCGTAAGGTGACATTTAATAAAAATCAGGGCTTTCCTGTCTTGCTGAATTTGAAGGTGAAATATAGATATCGCTGCAGATTCCTGTGCTCCAAGCAGGTGGGGAGCATGCATCACAGCCAGCAAACAGAAGGGATTGAAGGATGAAGTGACTTTGCAGATCCTCTTCTTATCTGGCTGAGATTCACGCCATCCAGTTAATGCTCACCCTTATCAGACTGGGCTCACTGGACTGCTCTCACCATTTCTATGATCAGCTGAGAGCTTCTCAACACAGAGGAAATTTTTTTGAACATGACCAACATTTAATAACAGTTTTTAATTTTCCATGATGTCTTCTGGGCCTCACAGGAAATGAGGAAGGTAACAGTATCTCCTGCTGTTTTATCAGATATCTACTCAAACCACAAAATGCATCAAGGGAAAACAAGACAGAACAAGTCTCATGAAGCAATTGCTAAGCAAATGTTAACACCGTCAGCAAGGTCCACTCATGGGCAAAGAGAAGAAGGTACAACAGCTCGAAAAGCAGGTGACTTCTGAGGATGTGCCAGATCCAGGATGAAGCCTAAGATAAAGATGCTTTGTTGTATTTTGAATTATATATCCCCAGAAGGTATGTTAAAGTCCTAAACCCTGGTACCTGTGGTCCTGGCCTTTGCTGGAAACAGGGTCTATGCAGATGTAATCGAGTTAAGATGCATTCACACTGGAGTAAGGTGGCCCCTCATCCAATGACAGGTGAATGAAAAGGGAAATTTGGGCACAGACGTACACAAGAAAGACAGCCGTGTAAAGACAGAGGTGGAGACTGGAGTTACGCTGTCACAAGCCCAAGAACACCAAGCATTGCTGGCAGTTTCCAGAAGCTAGGAGGGAGGTATGGAACAGAGTCTTCTCTAGACCATTTGGAGACAGCATGGTCTTGCTGATACCTTGATTTGGGACTTCTAGCCCCCAGAACTGAGAGAATAAATTCCTGTTGTCTAAGGCCACCTAGTTTGTGGTATTTTGTTACAGCAGCCTAGGAAACTAATAAATGTTGACGGTAGTGGTAGTCATAAAATTGGGAGAAGAGGAAGAATGTCAGCAATCACTGAGGGAGAGCTTTCCATGTCCCAAACACCATGCTAGGTGCATTGTGTGCATTATTTTAATCCTCACCACTTTTGAGGTAAGTATTGGTTATTTCCACATTCCAGTTGAAGAAATTCCTCCTGGAGAGCTTGTCTATGGTCTCAGGGCTAGTGAGTAGCAAGGTCTGGGTTCGAATGCTGGTCACTGGACTCTGAATCCAAGCTCATAACCAGTACTTCATACTGCTGTCCACGTCCACCTGGAGGGTTTTGGTTTGTGTGTGTGTTTCTATGTTTTTTATTTTGGGACCTAGCCAGCTGGTCGACACAGAGAAGCTCTTTCCAAGAGCCCTTACCTAAGGGAACAGAGGGTTCAGAACTCCACTTTGTGGGGAGCCCCCCTCTCACACAAGTTATCGTCCAGCAACTTTAGGCAGGAGAAGGTGGGTGGCATCTAGGAAACTCATGGAGAAATCTGATGCTGAGTGTTCCATTTCAGAAATGAACTGCCAATTCTCTTTTTCCTTTTTATTCATGTCAGAGGGAAACTTTCCAGAAAGATTGCGAATGAAGAGGATACAATCTATATTGGTTTGTTTGTAAGATCCTTTATCTAGTTGCTTTTGCAAGGTAACCAGGATTCAATGTTCACTTTTCATATTTTCACTGCGCTGTTTTGTCATAAATTTAATCAACTTGGAAGCTAAAATTAATAGCTCAGCTTCGAAGATGTCACCAGGGTTGACCCCAAGCTGTGCAGGTCTTGGGGCAGTAAGTACACATTTAGTCTCAACTTGGTCTCCCCAAGCAGTGTACAACTCAGCTGGTCACCTCTGGCTCCTCCCTAATCCTGCTGCTTCGGAATTGCTATTGACAGCCTTGTGAGATGAAGAAAAATCTACTTTTTCAGGTTTCCAGACATGTTTATGAAAAAGGGCATATTTAAAGGCCATTCTGAGTGCATTAACAACATTTGTTTTTTGAACTTAAATTTAATTTTATTCCTTATTGATTTCATTCTCAGAGTTCTAACAACATAAAACATAGAAGAACTCTTGGTCCACACATATAATTATGCTTCTCCATTGTCTTTTCATCTTATATTGAAATATGTTTTTTTGTCATTATTATATGATTAGGGTTTTGGGATGGATGTGTGTGTGTGTGTTTGTGTGTGTGTATGTGTGTGTGCACGCTGTTTTGTTGTTGTTGTTATTTTGTATAAACAAGACAAAAAGGAGGCAGCACAACACAGTAGAAACATAACACTTTGCAATCATGCCAACATGGATTCAATTCTGAGTCCCCATATATTAGTGCTGTAACCCTGGACAAGTCACTTAGTTTCTAGGACCCTATAGTCTTATAAACTAGAACACAAACGGTAAATTTTACAAATAAGAACTTCATATAGCTGTAAGGTTTGGCGGGGAGGGAAGCCATTAGATAATAATCAAACAAGCAAACAAAAAAGATATGTTCTCTCTCTTGACAGCAGAGCTCTCCCCCTTGGAGGCACCTATACCTGCCCTAGGCTGTTGCCCTATGCCCTCGTGGCCACCACAGCTTTTGGCACACAGGGAGGGGGTGCTCACTACACACTGAGTGAGTAACTGACCCAGAGGAAGGGCTCTCTCACCTCTTCCTCCTGTTGATTATAATTCCACTTTCAAGATTTAACAAAATGGCTCTAACTCCCCGAAATGTCCAAAGTATTCAAAGGTCCTTACTGCAGTTTTGAAGTAAATGTTCTTTTCTGTAGAAGATGGCATAATGAGATGCACATTGAGGACCACTCTGTTGGGTCAGTTTTTGCCAACCAAGAGGAAAACCATGAGGAGTGAATCCAGCACCTCGTGGTCCTGCCACTAAACTCACAAATGTCATTTCTCCCTTTTCAAATGTTTTAATTATAGTAGCATATAGAGGCACAGATCAGGGAAACGCTAAGGATACTAGGACAGTAGAATAAGTTTCCTCAGATAAGACCCAGATTGGGGGTAGGGGGCAAGTTGAAGAAGCCTAAGCACATTTTTACTATCTGAAAGCTACATATAAATTCAATAAAAACTCCATTCATCAGCACAGCCTCAGAAACTTGCAAACATATAAACACACCTGAAAAATTAATAACATCTGTGTAGCCAACCGAACAAAACCTTAAGATGAAGAGAAACTTCGTTGAGCTGGGCAAGATTATCAGCTTCTCCTTTGCCAGAATTGTGTGAAGGTACACCTTTGTGAAAGTTATCTATACATTTGATCCAGGGATATAGCTGGTGATCTTTTTTTCCTGGTAAACAATTTTTTAGCCTCTAAGTGAATTTGGAGGCTATATTACAATTCCAGCCTCCCCCAATCATGCACTACAACCCACCCTTACAAAAGTGATTTGCATGATAAAACTATCTTTTGTTCCTACATGAAAGATGAAGAACTAAAATATCTCTTCCTACCGTTATAAGCATTCATAATGCATAGGTTTTAGAATTTAAATTAACAGCAACAAAAAATTTCACTTGGGCTTCCCTGGTGGCGCAGTGGTTGAGAGTCCACCTGCCGATGCAGGGAACACAGGTTCGTGCCCCGGTCCGGGAAAATCCCAAATGCCGTGGAGCGGCTGGGCCCGTGAGCCATGGCCGCTGAGCCTGCGCGTCCAGAGCCTGTGCACCGCAACAGGAGAGGCCACAACAGTGAGAGGCCCGTGTACAGCAAAAAAAAAAACAAATTCACTCATATCTATCACACTGATTCAGGGTCAGACGGGCAATAAAAGATTTGATTCTGCATTTTTTTTTTTTTCCAGTAGATGAAGGCAGATGATCCACCTGTGTCAATGTTAATGTCAAAGAATGACAACAAGATGGTGGAGAGAGAGGCAGTGAGCCCAATGCTGAAGTATTCATGAGTGATCAGGAGGTCAGGAGATGGCCTCAACAAGAGGGCACATGAATGGTCTATCTAGTCTGATGAAAAATCATTGTCACTGTCCATACTTTATTATTGTCAATACCAAGTTACCTCCAAAATCTTAATTTTCTGTACTCAATTGTCAGACCACCAGCTCACCTCCCTCCACTGGGACCTCAAAATAGCTGATCCTCCATTGTCTAACACCTGCCTGTTACCCTCACTTCCTTCCTTACCCACCTGAGATTCCAAGGCTCATTCCCTTTGAATCCACTCTCAGTTGCATTAACTCTCCTTCCATCCAACTTGCACCCCGACCCTGATTAATTCCAAATTTCTACCTCCTCTGTGTTGCTAAGCAAGCAGCTAAACACATCCTGGAGAAAAACATATAACTGTGTTGACCAGTTCCACTTTAAATTGATCATTAGAAATCTCAAGTGGGTCCTCACCATTGATGGGTATCCTACTTTTCTCCTGGTCAGTTCTTTGCCCAACTTTCCAGAGACACGAGCTCCCCTACTTCTTTCATCAAAATTCCATCCCCCTAACTTTCTCACTCCTAACCGCCAACATTCCCTTCTCCTCTTTTACTTACTCACTTGTGAACAAAGGAATGAATAAATGAAAGGGCCCTCTTCTCTGTGAGACCCCTTTGGGGAAATAATGCAGCAGAATAAAGGAAGACTGGGGGCCATATCTATGTTCCAAGCACATTCTAAGCTTTTGCTTGCTAAAAGAGACCAATTACCCAAAGTCACCACATGGCATTATTGCTACCAAAAAATTGTTTCAACAACCTTTGGGGATGGCACAAAAGTGAAAGTTATTTATTAATGAGAAATCAACACGAACCTTTAGATTTCCAGTGTCATCCTGGCCACTTCTGTCGCTATTCCTCACCTACCATGGAAGACACAGATGCTGGCCTGTCAAGTGTAAAGACAGACTGGGGCTTTCCTTTGCCTCTTAGGCAGGCTAGACAGGTTGAGGAGGCAAATGGAATATAAGGTGGAGAGGAGAGAGTGCAATGTCTCTCAGTGGACTGGTCCTCAGAGCACACCAGTCCAAACAGGAAGGTTAAACATTGAGAAAGAAGTGTTTTAGCCAAAGAGTGAGCCAAATCCATCAGAATGATTTGCAACTGAAGCTGAGATTCCGAATGAAGAGTTTATAAACGTTAAGGATTAATGTTTTACCAAACATTACCTTTGGTATTTTTCAAAGTTGTTCCAACCAATGTGTTCCATACATTTAAATGATGTGTGAAGCCACATCATTTAAATGTGGCTCTTCAGAAAAAGTTGCATTTCGATGAGAGGTGAAAAGTTCATGATGGGGAAAGGGAGTCATTAAATTATCTGAGCTTTTGAGACAGATTTTGAGACTTTGGAGAGAAAGAATGGACCTTGGGAATGATCTAATTTCTCAAAGTCCATTCTGTGCAACACTAGTCTCACAAGTTGCTGAGTCTATGAAAATAAATATATTCATGATCAGCAAGTTTGGGAAGAACATCCCTTCTTGGAGTTTTCAAGCAGATTAAGGGTTCTGAGAAGTCCTGCAATAAAGAAACCTGCCTCAGTTTGTTAAATTATACACAGCATTTCCAAAACCTACCCTAAGAATATTTTCTACCTTTACCCCCAACATCTTCTAACATTCAGCTGAACACTTCCAAGAAAACTGACCTGGCCTAACCTTCCCATGTTATAGGTTAAAAAAATAGATTCAAAAGAGGTGAATTTATTCCCAAATTACACAGCTATTTAAGGCAGCAGTGAAACATCAGAGATAGCACCATCACCCTTGATTCTCTCTCTCATTAGGCAGATATCCCTAACTGATTTCAGTGTTCTCTCACTGAGCCCATAGGCAGTCTCGGAATCTTGCTCAACACCACAGAAGATGGCATCTGAAATTAAATCTATTTGTCACCTATAAACTAGCGCCCAGGTCTTTGGACTCTGGGTTTCCAAAGTAACAATGTTGTCATCATTTTCCTCATCATCACAGTTATCATCTGTTGAGTAGTTACTTCACGCAGGCCACCATGCTATGGCTTTACATGCATCATCTGCTTTAACCCTCGGAATAACCCTGGGAGAGTTAACACAAACATCCTCATTCACACACAAGAGACCGAGGCGCCAATGCCTTACGCATTTGCACAAGGTCACCCAGTTTGAAAGTGGCTTAGCTGGCACTTTGGCTATGTCAAGCTGTCACCTCCAGGATACCTCCACAGTCCTGTCCGAGCCATAAATGTGATGCTGAGTTACAAAACCAACATATTCAGGTCTGGGATACCACAGACTATTCCCAACAAACCCTTTTTATCTTTCATTTTTATTCTAAGATGAGGCCAGAGTCCACATCAGTGCACTTTAGACACTAGAAATGTGATCTATGATCAAGTTTTGGGATCTGCCCAGGATCTCAGGGGAAGAAAAAGCCCTTTGCAGGGTTAGAACTTGCATGGTAGAGTTAGAACATGGCAGTAAGGGTGGGGCACTGAACTGAGACCCTCAGGGTGTTTTCTCAGCTTGGCCTCATCCCCGGGGACACACAGCATCCCCTTCTCTCTCTGTGGACTTTCTTACCGAGAACTACCAACTGGTCAACCTGATTAAGAAACCAACCAATAAAAGTGCCACTTGTTCCAACAGCAAAGGTGCTAATTACCTGCTATGGCTCAGCCGGTTTCAAATGGAAACCTTAAAAAAAAAGAAGTTGTGTGTGTTCAACATCCTGTACCAAATGTGGTCTCCTGATACAGACTCAGCAGCCCCAGAGCCAAGTCGAAGACAGAGCAGGTGCCTCATTTGCTTCTGGGATCCTGATAAAGCAGGACGATGAGAGAACTTGCAGCTTACCTGGAGGCTCCCTTTGAAGGGTAGACTCTTTTTGCCCTTGGCAGAGCCCAGTCATCTCAGTCAATGCATTAATGTCCTTCTGTGATCCCATCAAGTCTCACTAACTTTCCCATTACAGCGGAGCAGATGGGCAGACCCACTCATGGTCAATTACTGACTCCTCGAGGATTTGACTTCCTCCCCGAGTCTTGGGGTGCTGGGCCTTGGCAACCTCCGAATTTGCAAGCCACACTTGGCATTGAGTCTACATTTCCAGAACTTCTTTAGCTAGGGAGTGACCTTGCCTCCTTGCCTCCTCCTCCCTCCCTCCATGGACTGTTGCATAATTCTGCTGGGAGACAGCCCAAAATATTCCCTGTGCCTGCCCCTTGCAGCTGTATTTCTGTGCAGAGTCCATGAACCTCACCTGGCCATCTGCTGGGGAAAACACTGGAAGGAAGGTGTTATGTAAATATGAGTAGAGCTGAGGCTGATGGAGGAGCTCTGTTCTCCTTGTCACTTTTGATAAATCATGTGCTCCCTCACTTGCTTCTCCTCTGCCTTCCCAGTAGCAAAGTGGTTACTGAAGAGGCACCAGGCAAGTCTTTATGGAACAGAAATAGCTGGATATACTCTCCCCTCCAAGGGCTCCCAGAAACCTCTCTGTAAACACAAATAAGCAGCCCAGGCACATCCAAAGTTTCTCCACAGCCCTGCAAAGGGCAGGAACTCAGACCAACTAGGGTGGAAAAAAGCAGGGAAAAACAAGTTAAGTCTTTGACTTAGCTAGATGTAAATTTTCATCCAATGAAAACAGATTCCAGTTACTAGAAACAAAGGAAATGATCAATATTTGTTAACTTCCAAAATGGAGGATGGGTTCCCTTGTAAAAATGCACAAACATCAAAAACAAATTCATCACTTATTTCTAGGCACTGTTTTTAATGTGACTCATACACTTTTTTAAAAAAATACATCTGGTAAACCTCTACTAGAGACAAGTTGATTTCCTAGCCAGAATAATGCATTTCTCTCCATCACCACATAATTAATAATAATTTCCATATTTACTTGGCTTTCGTCACACATCTCTTTGCACTGGTGAAGGGAAGGAGAGAGAAGGTGATCTCCCCTTCCTCTACTTGGCAACAATTTCCAGTTAGCTGAAAGCATACCTTATTAAGATAATAGAATGTAAATCAAAGTGAATGGGCCCACACGCCATGCTGCAGGTGTGTGTCTACTTGTACTGCTTGCAAAACATCCAACAGGTCTGGAAATTAAATGTGAAAAATCAGTGAAGACCCAAGGCCCATCACAGGAAAGGAGAACAGGACCCTGGCAGTCCAGCTAATGCCTATAATCACAATGATAAAGGCTCATAAATGGCTTCATTCCACCTTGTCACTCACAGCCCTAGCTGCCACCCCTTGCTCTTGCTATGTTTGCAGTGACCTTTGTCATGCTTGAGCAAACAGCTCCTGCTGTGAGTTCTCTCTTAACAGAGTGGCCAGATGGGGCGGTTTTGCTCCATTATTTACTTCTGTAAAGGGAAAATGCCAACAGAAAGATTCATTACGGTCCAGCCCATCTCTGCAAAGCCTCTCTGATTTATTAGGGCATAAACTACTGTACGGGCTGTAATGAGACATAAATGTTCTGGAAGGCCTATGAACTCCAGGAGGAAACGCCTTGCCATCACACTTCTGTGCCCCTAATTTATTAACAGCTTGTGCCAGCACAGCCTGGAAAATCCTGCCAACTCTGCAATCTGCAGCCGTCACCTTTGGGGTGGGCAAGGGAGAATGGGGAAAAAGTGTCCAACTCAGACAAGTGACAGAAAACTTATGGGCACACTGTACAAAACGGTGACACCTGCCATTTCTCCATGAGCTCCTCAGCAGATATTTGGCCAAGCTTGCTGTATGAGAAAGCAAGGTTTCCCCAACTACATGAGGCAAAGATCAAACTGGACATTTTGTTATTTCAGGATTTCCTTGGCCTTGCACAGGGGAAAGCGTTATATTTACTTCAGAGGCGCTCCAGTCACTGTTTCAACTTCCTCTACCATTGGAAAGATATTTTCTCCAATGCAGTGTTTGCCCCAGCTTATTACAGTACTCTTTGCAAGACAATTAGCATTTTGGCTCTCTAAACATTACCCTTTCAGTTCTAAATATCGAACAAAAAATTAACAGGCCAGCCCATTTTTACATTTCCTTTTATACAATCAATTATTTTTTTCTTAGAACAAAATATGCATGTCTTTTTAATTCAATTTTGGTTGCATTTGCCAAACTTATGAAAAGAATAAGATTAAGTAGTGAGCTGCCAAGGAAATATATAGCATCCTGACCTGATATAAGGTATTAAGCATTTTATACTGCAGGCACTAATGCAAGGAGACCATCTTTTGTCACTGAAACATTCCTTTACAAAATATGTCTTGAGCATATACCACATGCTGGAAACCTGATAGAAACACATGGCTCCAACACAGGACCTACCATATGATTTGCAAAATTAAATTGTGAGGGCCATTGTTCAAAAAAGTATAAAGGATTTCAAGATGGCAATAGCAGAGCATTAAAGCCAAGCACAGAGCCCTTCTGAATGAGGAGCCCTGAGCAACTGCCAGTAGCAAGCCCATGAAGATGGTCCTGCTCTACTGTGTGGAGCATACGGTTTAATGAAGGAGTCAAACAGTAAGACGATTCCACTGATGAGAATGTAAGAAATAGACATCAATGCTCAGAAGGAAAGGAATACTGCCCCACGTGAAAGCAGGACAAAAGAATATGATCTAGGCGGGGGCACAGGAGACAAGAGTTAAAATCTGAGAAGTGTGTGTTTTTTTGAGTAATGAACAGGAGGATCACCAGGCGTGGAGCAGCATCTGCAAATGCCCTCTGGGGTAGGGAGAGAGGTATCTTGGCACAGAAAAAGGCCACGTTTGCAGTGAAGCCTGGGAGAGATTGAACGCCAGACCCCTGCAGGGCCTTGCAGGCCACGTGAGGATGGCGGTCTTGAAGGAACGCTAAGAGCAAGCACACAATTGAGTGGTTCCTTATCAATGGTATGGGTTTCCTTCCAGGGTCCTCGTCACCTGTGTCAAGTGGCTTAAGTGGCAAACTGATTTACCACCACAGCAATCTGTGAAGCTTTGGGGAAGATATTTACTTTTGTAGTCAGAAGAAACAGAATGACTTTGTTTTTGATCTAAAAGACAAAGGATTCTCCTTGCTGCAAAGCAAATGCCAGAAGTGAGCTCAGAGTATGTTTCTACACCTGAGGAATAAGCCTGTGTAAACAGTGACTGAGATTTTGTCACTGTAATTAAACACAGCAAAAGGCCAAGGATGCCTCCTTGAACAGTGTCGGAGCCATATCCACACTCTGACTTCATGGTTCTCCATCCCCAGTGTTGGACCAATCACCCGAGAAGCACTCCTGCTGGTAGATCCCAGCCTCCTGGACTCTGCAGGCTGTTCACACTTGATTAAATATTACTATTAATATTGTTCTGTGAAGGAAGAATAAAGACTAGGGTCTTTTCCCTCTCAGTCACATGCTAATGACACAGCATGAAAGAAGCATAGGAATTCAAGGTACTCTATGTTTGATTGACCCACTTTATTTTTTAATTAGACCTAATTTATTATGAATAATAAATTCCCTCTTTTTCCTCATAATTTTCTCTAACAATCAAATCCACAATAATATATCCAAAGGCAGACTTTTCTGAGTTAGTTCTTTTCCATCTATATCCCTTTCTGATTAAAAATTCATCTATCTGTTCAAATACACATCTGCCCTCTCATCCAACCATCCACTCACCCACACACCCATCTATCCATCCATCTCTCCAACTCTTTTACTAAGTATTAATGTTACAGATAATGAAATTCAGAGTCAAAGAACTTATTCCCTTTGGCCTTGTCATTATTCTCTTCCTATCTCTGGCAGTTTTGTGAGATTATGAGCCTTAGTAAGGCACTGGGGCGGGGGGGAGAATCTTAATGTTCTGGGATTAATACAGCTACTTTACACACGGCTCTTTACGCAGTATATGAAGCTAAGGAAAACTGATTTTCTTAGAGGGAATAAAAAAGAAGTACATATAAAATAAGTTTGTATTTCACTTCCAAGTTCTGTGGCTGTAAATAAAGCTTCGTTGGTCGAGCTAGAAGGAGAACCCCAGAGGACTGACTCAGAGCTCAGTACTAAGAGATAGACGGCTGCCAGAGAGGTGAATGCATTTCGTTATCTTGAGCTTATTCCATAGGCATAATTAGAACTCCTTTGAGAAGTCAACAGATTATGTAACAGCCAACAAAATATGTGAGGATTTCATTTTGGCATTAAGCAGAATCTATCAAACTCTGTTTTAATTTATGATTTCCTATTAGAAGAGGACCGAACAGGACAAGCTGCTTCCACAGCAATAGTTTCTGATTAGTACCACTGGATAACATAAAGGTAGAGTATATATCTCCCCCTTGGGGCAGCGCTGGAGAAAAGGCAGCTTAGATTAGCCCGATATATTATTAGATATCCCCGTTGTCCTACAGAAACACAGCTGCAGGTATATTATTTCTGGCTGGGGCAATGTTAATGTGAGGTAGAAGCAGAGACATCAAATAAACAACCTGTACTAGCTGGCTCATTTTTTTCCCCTTTCTATACATAGCCTGTATGAAGCAGGGAGATCTGGTCCCAGCATCAGAGACTCCAGCTGAAGCCTCACAATCCCCAGCCCACAGCCAGCACTTCCATCTCCAACCATGTCTCCATGCTGAGCTTTCACTCCAACAAGGAACTTCAGCAACCGTGCTGGCCTCCGGGAGAAAGCGCCAGTCTCTGGACCCCCTTGTTCTGCTTTTTCCCATCTAAAGGGGACCTCATCTCCCAGTCTAGGCCCAGGAAATGGCTTTGGCACTCTTTTTCCAGAAAGCAAGGTAAGGAAAATAATGTTACGTAACCCTTTAAATGGCAATCCTGAGTGTTTCTCAAGAAAGGCAAAAATGGAGTAACAAAGACATTTTCAACAAGAGGAAAATGAGAGACACAACCTCTCATTTCCTTTGCACGTAACTTATAAAACGAATGTGACTTTTCCCCCCAAAGCCCAAGTTACTCCTGGATAAATTAGCTTCAGACGATGCTTTAAAAAAAAAAAAAAAAAGGTGGGGAAGTAAGTCATCCAGCTGCTATGTGACTGCCAAGCAGCCTAAAATGGTTCCATAGACTTAAAAATTTCTAATGACAGTCTATTTTGGAACATGTAGATATGGCTTTCCAAGTCCAGAAAGGCAAGGTGAGGCCTTTGGGATATGAAGAAACCACAGAGGAAAGGGATGGCGGACATAGTGCATGAGGGCCACCACTGGCCTTCTTGTGCACAGCAGACTGCCCACTGGTCATGGCCCTGCCCCTTTTCCAGCCAGAAGGGCACATGCAACCCTTCCCAAGCTAGCACTCCAGAGAGCTGCCTACAAAGGCCTGGAACTGGCCCTCAACACAGAACCTCCTTGCCATCTGGGATTCAGTGCAGGCAGCTGGAGTTAGTGAAAGAGTTAATGTGATTTTCCACTCTCCCCACTCACTTTGAGGGACTCTAGTGAGAACTGGCCTGATCAAATCACCTTTAGGAAATGGAAAAATCTAATTCACCACAGAGAAAGGCCAGTACAGAAAGGAATGCTGGAGATGAACCAAGGACAGGCTGAACAGAGCTGTACCATTAGGGCCACAAGAAGGGGAAACACAGACCCGGGGAGAAAAAAAGGTGGCAGCGAAGCAGCACCTTCTTAACTGCGTATAGACGACCCCCCCTCACACGTCCACATCCCTATCCTTGGGGTACGGAGTTCGAGGCCTGGCGTGCACATGGGAAGGAGGGGGCTCAGCCACCATTACCTTATGCTTCTCACAGATGCAGCAGCTGGTATGAGTTAGCCAGGCAGTGTTCACATTTTGGGGAGAGATCATCCATTGATTTCTCACAGGGGGCATAAATCATAAGTGCATTTAGTTGTCTTCATCGCCTTTCTTGTCATCCTGCCCTTCTGAAGTGAAATTAAGAGGCAGATGTATTATCTGGGATCAATTCCAGATCCCATTTGTGTTTGTAAAAAATGGAAGCCAGGAAGGGTTTCACACAAACCTTCTGCCACAGGTTGATCAAAGTCCTGGCACCTCGAAGGTCAAGTCACCAAACAGAGAATGCAGAGAAGCTGGGTGATGGGAGGGGTAGACAATTCACCATCGCCCCTTAGGCCCAGCTGGGCTGAGGACAACAGGAGGCCCTGGATTGTCGCTAACACCCTCTTGGTCTCACGACCCTGAGGCCCGCAGAGCTCCCCACCATGAACTGGCAGGTTGCAAAGTCAATGAGAGAACAGAAGGTGGTTGGTTGCAGCTACAGTTTTAAAATTAAGTCAGTGAAGACAAGCAAGGACAGAGGGGGATTCTTCCAGAAAGGTCTGGAGGACTCCTCTCAAACACTTTTGCATTCTCACATCTCAGGTCCCATCTAGGTCTTTTCAGGGATCCTGACTCGTTCACACTGTTGCCTTCCTGGAGAAGTTTGTCCCTTTTCCCTCTGTTAACCACAAGGTACCACCACATGACTTTTCTAATGGTTCTTGCAAGAAAACTGGGAAGGAGCTACAACAAGCTACAACAGCTACAAGGCTGTTTTATAAATTAGCTCAGAGAGCTCCACCTCTTTCTCCTGATGTCAGGGGGCCAACTGTCCATCCCTTAAGATTACTCTTGCTGGATTTTTTTTTTTTTTTGGAAGGGTTAGTTCCCCTTTTTTAGTCCTTTTTTTTTTTTTTTAATGATAAAAGCACGTAACAGGCCATTTCCTAAGTCCAGAGGAAGAGAAAGGATCAGTATTTTTAGGAGGGTTGAGACAATTATTCTGTGGGGAAAAAAACCCACATTTCAGTTAAGTGTCTCTTTGGCTCACACAGACATCCTTCCGTTTGGAGTATAAACCGGAAAAGTCTTCTTCAAAATTCTAAAACCATCACTTCTTGTCTCTGTCCCATTGAGGCACAGAAACAAATCATGTGAAGGCAAATTAATATGATCCAAGTCTTAAAAGCCTTAACATTTCCATGAGTTCTGAGCATCATATTCATAGAACCAAGGATGAGAGTGCCAAAAATTCAGGCTCCAACCCAAAAGGCTCCAAATCCCTGCCCATAGCCAGGTTAACCCTCTCCAAAACAGAAGGCGCCTTGGAAATCTGTTCCAGGACCTAATGTAGACCCAGGAGGCTGTGGGGCCATGCAGCTAATCCTCCCTGTACGTCTCCAGTTCAGCTAGCATTCCAATGCGATTGGGCCTCCACTTGGGCCTCTTTGCTTTCTAATATGGCACATCAGGAAGCAAGCTTCCTGCTGGACAGTTAACATGCAGTTCATACAAGTCTCCCCCATCAGTCACCACCACCAGCTGTTTTGTTTTGTAGATGGGAATCTCCAAGGAGTGAAGAGGATAGGACCAAATCTGTTACTACATATGGAACAGTGAACAACGAACCAAAGGCAGCTTTAATGTGAAGACCCTGGGAGGGAGTGGAAAGGCTCCTATGGGAGGCTCTGAGACGAGAGAAGTTTCTAAAGTGCAGGGCTGCAGTGACGGAACATATTCGCTAAGCCCTATAAATCTCCTCCCGTTGTACTTTTTATGGAAATCATTAAGGTAAGGGTAGTCGGATTGTTAACAGGTCGATGGCCAAACTTATTTGGCATTGGGAGCCTCAGGTTTTATCCCCAGATGTTTGAAGGGGTAATGCAAGGGTCAGCCTATGGAGAATACTGGATTTCCCGAAATCCACTGGAAGAAGGAGCGTCATTTATGAGGCATAAGGGTGATTTCTCTACCAATAAAGTTAGCTAAAAACGCAAAGGGCTCCTCTGGGATGAAGACCTATCAACATGAAACAAGCAAAACGTACCAGAAGGTGCAAAGCTCAGGGTCAGGTTTGGGACTGGGGATTCTTCCTGTTGGGCTTTTCGGATCAAGTTCTGCTTCTGATGGATGGGACAATGAACACAGTTACTTTCTTGTGATGTTTATCTAATACATTACAAGATGAAAAGGCTATCACCAAAAGGAAATCAGTAACTAAGATTGCTGGAGGTCAGGTCTGTCTGGGGGTAACTTTAAATCAAGTAGTCAGGGTAGATCTCATTGAAAAGGTTTGTCTGGGCAAGGACATGATGAAAGTGAGGACTGAGCCAATGTGGAAATCTGGGGGCAGAGTGCCCCAGGTGGACAGCACAGGAATTGCAGACGTCCAAAGGCCTGAGAGTAGTGGGCTGTGAGAGAGTGGAGCAGAGGTCAGCATGAATGGGCACCCATCAAACCAGGCCTTGAGGTACTCTCTTGGGACTTCGGTTTAAACTTGGCACAGAGTGGGGAGCTAGTGGAGGTCTGGAGGCTCACTGGCACAATCTGCCTCCGGTTTCCAAAGTGTCTGGCTGCTGTGTGGATAACAGGCTCTGGAATGCCTACTTCCAATGAAACCAGTCTACCCGAGAATTAAGAAGAGATGTGGTTTGACTGCAATTTATGTGCATGTATGAGAGTGGCAGGGGTGGAGAAGCATGCTGGCTTCCATGCCTGGGTGCTCCTAACTCCCAGCACGCCAGGGCATCTTTCCCTCTTCTCAACCCTGCTAAGCCCCCTCCTTGGCCCATCCTACAAAGGAAATGCAGAAAAGGGGGCAACAGCTCACTGGTGAGATGATGAACATGCAAGATGGGCTCAGCCTGAGCAAGGCTCCCCCAGGAGGCCAGCTTCTGGCTACCTGAGGTGAGGAGCCTCTGTTGGAAGAGACTTCTGTTTACCTGGCCAACAAGTTCACAGTCCTCAGTATCTCATGGACCAGTTGTCAGGAGTCTTCCCACCAAACCACCTAGAGGGGAGTTTTATGAAGGGGGCAAATGAGGACTTGCTAGCCTCTGGCGCTACTCATCTGGTTCCCAGAGCAACCCTGTGAGGGCGGCATGGTGCTTGCCCCCTATTTCCTAGATGAGGAAACTAAGCACAAGGAGAGTCAATCACTTGCCCAAAGTCACCCAGCTCAGAAACACTATATCCTGGACACCCGCCCACGCTGTCTAGGCCTTGACTGCCACTCTAGAAAAGGGACAAATAATATAAAACAACACTACTTTTCAAATCTCCTTTTTACGTTTCACCAAGACAGCCTGCTCATCTGTACTGAAGAACATTAGCTATTGCATATCATTAATTAATGATACTGAACAGTCAAATGTATCTCAGTATATTTTCCTAAGTGCCAGAAGTTTAGGTAAAACAGATACTGCATATATATATTTATTCAGGAAACAGGTAAAATGAAAGGCCTGGAAATGTTTTTTTAAATGCAGCTGAATAGTTTAATCTTCTTATAAGTCAACCAAGACACCATATAGGAGTGATCCATATTCAAGGATAAAAGAATACTTTCTATTTTCCACATCTGAAAAATTATTGCTATACCATCTTGAATTCATCCAGTACAACGACATTTTGGCTGTAACAGAGGGATTTTAACAATGTGAATGGTTGTCAATCATGGTGACAATGATGATATAGCATCATGCATGCAGTCTTCCCACTCTGTGCCCAGCACTGAGCTTAGTAGCACATCATCTTTAATTCTGAACAACACTACAAGGAATTGGCACATGAAATTACCTCCATTTTACACAGATGGGGGGGAAACAGATTTGTCAGCATCCAGATACCTCCCTCTTTCCTTTAGGCAGCACTGCTTTCCTACCCCTGCCTACTCCCCAAGGGCCCTATTCAGTAGTCTAAGAGAAACAAAAATGCAGAAAATAAGAACTTGACATGTCAATAGCCTGCAAATGATGTTGAACTTATTCATCAAGCTTCCACTTATTGCTGGGTGTGCCAGTTAATAAGCTAATGTGTCTCGCCACCAAATTCCCTGGGCTCTGTGACTGGGGCTGGAGCTCTGCAAACCACATTTCTGCTTTGGCAGCTGTTTCCAGTGAGGCTCTGCCAAAAAGGTCAGTGTTGGGGAGGCCGCAAGGATGAAGGAAGGAGAAGGGACTTGCTCCCTCCGAGTGCTCGCTCTTGGCTTCCTGGCCCCATTACCATCACTCCAGTGAGGCCTCTTCACCCCGGTAGGGGCAGTTCATTCCAACAGCAGTGAATGAATCCAGTTTGCAGTGTTCCCAACACTCACAGAATCCATTTCATTGCATCCCCCTCAGAGACCCCAGAACCCCCTCCTCAAGAGTCTGGATCCTGGCCGCACAGGACCCTCCTCTGGGTTCAGAGACCCCGGCACCTTCAAGCCGGTGTGTCCTCTTCAGAGGTCTGGGTCCTAGCCCTTTGAGTCCTCTCCTCCCAGCTTCTAAGTTTTAATAATGACCTTCTCTTCCCCTCTCCTCTTCTGCCCTCCCCCACCAGCCACAGGGGTGGCAGCTTTTTCCTGCAGTTGCTACTGCCATGATATCCTAGACTGTTTGTCCTTTCTGCTTAATGATTCTTAATATTAAATACTCTTTGCTAAAATAACTAGTGGATTTCTGTTCCCGATTGGACCCTGCCCGATCCACGGGGCACATAACCCAGGCGAATGGCATTTCTCAGTGGCCCCAGCTTCCCTGAGCAGAGGAGGGTCTATGAGCCACCTATCAAAACGCTAATTCTAGGGCTAGGCCTGCAGAGAACGGAACCTAGGAAACATTTTTAGCAAGTCCCCCCAACCACGAACCCCTCAGTTTTGGGGCACAGGTGTGAACAGTCTGATGTGGATGACGATCAAAGACCCCGCAGCTGCAGAGTGGTGGGCTTCTGGGCTAGTGGCTTAATCCCTCTGAGCCTGAGTTCCCTCAGCTATGACATAAGACTGGTAATAAAGAGTGTCTACCCATAGGGCAGAACTAAGAATGAAATGAGAAAAGCAAGTGAACTGTGGGACTCTGCACCCAGCACGGGGAGCAGGGAGGGACAGCCATTTCCAGGAGGATGGGGCTGTTACTTGGGAATGTGCACTGTCTCCCGCCTGCCTTCAGAAGACAGCGGAGCCTGGGTGGAGGCCAAGGCCCCCACTCTGAGCCCACCAAGAGGAACAGCACCGGTGGCAGTGGGGCAGGTGCCCACGCGGTTGTTCTGAGACCCAGACAAGAAGTGCTTTTTCAATGGCTGGCAGCAGGCACGCATCACTAGGCTTCGCTCCTAACTTGTCTCGTCATGTTCTTCTTGTGGAGTCACAAGATGTCTAATAGCAGCAGAAGTAATTAAAACTAAACCGGGAGGCAGCGAACCGTTTCGACTCTCCCTTCAGCGGTGAGGAGGGCCTGCATGAGCTCTTACCACGGTGACTGGAAATGTCTTTTCCTGTCATACCACTGACTGACCACGAGAAATGAATGTTCCTGCTATTTTTCTAAGACAGCTGTAGGATTGATCACCCTTGAGAAAATACAGCAACGACACAAACTCACCCAAAACTTTCAGACCAAAGGTGACTTCAGTTAAGGAGGGAGAGGGAGGGAGGGAGGGAGGGAGGAAGGGGACAGAGAAATGTAACCACCAGACTCAGCCCTGAAGTAAAGCAGCAGTAAGAAATAGGCGCATCTGGGAACTTTCATAGGAAGTTTAAAAAGTCTACTACCTAGACCACCCTCTATTGAAATTATTTACAATGAGGAGAGCCAGTACCCAAACCACATGCCCAGCCCAGGGCCACGCCTCATAGGTTGACTCCTGTACATCAGCCAGAGAAAGCTTCTGACGACAACCCGCTCGTGCCTCGCCTCTGCTCAACAGCCTGCCATGGCTCCCCACTAGCCTTGTAGCACAATCCCAACTCCTTCTGTGCCCATCAAAGGCCAGAGGAGCTGGTCCTGCCTGTCCTACTAGTACCCCACCACCCATGTCACTGCCCCCGGCCCACCAGGCTCAGCCAGTGGCTCTTTACCCAGCTCCTCACACACACCCAACTTCTGCTCCTCAGGGCCTTTGAAAATACTGTTCCCTTCACCATTCCACACTCAGCTCCTTTCCCCACATGCACTCTGCTTGGAGAGGGCTCCCCTGGCCACCCCATTACTCTGTCTCTGGCCCTTGCTTGTCTCCTTCAGAAGATTTATCATAGTTTCTAATTATTGGTCTTCTCACTTGTTATCTGTGATGTTATCTGCTCTGTGAGATCTCCTTGGAGCCTACACGTCAGCCCCATACGCCTTGGCTCTGATACAGTGGCCTGGGACACAGAGGGCCTTCAATAAAAATCTGTTGAATGAATGAATTACTGCCCCCCCATTTGGCTACTCCCCGTTATATCCCCTTCCAACAGCCTCTGCCACCTTCAGCCCCCACCTTAATCTGGTTCTATGGGATGAAGAATGACAGAGCCAGAGTGCAGGCGGGTGGGAGGAGAATATCGAGATCCCTCCTCTATGAGCAGTGGGACTTAACTCCTTTCCCAGTTGCCTGTGGTCTTGGGAAAAATCCCTCTCCTCTCAACTGGCTCAAAGGAAGGCTAAAAAAAAAGCTTTGTAAAATCCTTTGAATGTCAAAGGGAATAATGTAGTTTAGGAAAAAAGAAAGAACAAAAACTTCCTTCCAAATCACTTAAGATTATTTAAAGGTTGCACTCTTAAAAAGATAAGCCCTCGGAGACGAGGGTAAGATGACGGAAGAGTAAGACGCGGAGATCACCTTCCTCCCCACAGATACACCAGAAATACATCTACACGTGGAAAAACTCCTACAGAATACCTACTGAACACAGGCAAAAGACCTCAGACCTCCCAAAAGGCAAGAAACTCCCCACGTACCTGGGTAGGGCAAAAGAAAGAAGAATAAACAGAGACAAAAGAATACGTACGGGACCTGCATGAGTGGGAGGGAGCCGTGAAGGAGGAAAGGTTTCCACACGCTAGGAAGCCCCTTCGCAGGCGGAGACTGCGGGTGGCGGAGGGGGAAAGCTTCGGAGCCACGAAGGACAGCACAGCAACAGGGGTGCGGAGGGCAAAGCAAAGAAATTCCCGCACAGAGGATCGGTGCCCACCGGCACGCACCAGCCCGAGAAGCTTGTCTGCTCACCCGCCGGGGCGGGCGGGGCTGGGAGCTGGGGCTCCGGCTTCGGTCGGAGCGCAGGGAGAGGACTGGGGCTGGCGGCGTGAACACAGCCTGCAGGGGGTTAGTGCACCACTAACTGAGGGAGTCCGGGGAAAAGTCTGGACCGGTCAAAGAGGCAAAAGACTTTTCCTTCCCTCTTTGTTTCCTGGTGCGCGAGGAGAGGGGATTAAGAGCGCTGTTTAAAGGAGTTCCACAGACTGGAGTGAGCCGCGGCTAATAGTGCGGACCCCAGAGACAGGCATGAGACGCTAAAGCTGCTGCTGCCGCCACCAAGAAGCCTGTGTGCGAGCACAGGTCACTATCCACACCCCGCTTCCGGGGAGCCTGTGCAGCCCACCACTGCCAGGGTCCCGGGATCCAAGGACAACTTCCCCGGGAGAACGCACGGCGCGCCTCAGGCTGGTGCAACGTCATGCTGGCCTCTGCCGCCGCAGGCTCACCCCGCACTCCGTGCCCCTCCCTCCCCCATGGCCTGAGTGAGCCAGAGTCCCCGAATCAGCGGCTCCCTTAACCCCGTCCTATCTGAGCGAAGAACAGAAGCCCTCCGGTGACCTACATGCAGAGGCGGGGCCAATTCCAAAGCTGACCCCTGGGAGCTGTGAGAACAAAGAAGAGAACGGGAAATCTCTCCCAGCAGCCACAGAAGCAGCGGAATAAAGCTCCACAATCAACTTGATGTACCCTGCATCTGTGGAATACATGAATAGACAACGAGTAATCCCAAATTGAGGAGGTGGACTTTGAAAGCAAGATTTATGATTTTTTCCCTTTTTCCTCTTTTTGTGAGTGTGTATGTGTATGCTTCTGTGTGAGATTTTGTCTGTATAGCTTTGCTTCCACCATTTGTCCTAGAGTTCTATCCGTCCGTTTTTTTTTTTCTTTTTAAAAAAAATTCTGTTCTTAATAATTATTTTTTATTTTAATAACTTTATTTTATTTTATCTTCTTTCTTTCTTTCTGTCCTTCCCTCCTCCCTCCCTCCCTCCCTCCTTTCTTTCTTCCTTCCTTCCTTCCTTTATTTCTTCCTTCTACTAATTCTTTCTTTCTACTTTTTCTCCCTTTTATTCTGAGCCGTGTGGATGAAAGGCTCTTGGTGCTACAGCCAGGAGTCACTGCTGTACCCCTGAGGTGGGAGAGCCAACTTCAGGACACTGGTCCACAAGAGACCACCCAGCTCCACGTAATATCAAAGGGCGAAAATCTCCCAGAGATCTCCATCTCAACACCAGCACCCAGCTTCACTCAACGACCAGCAAGCTACAGTGCTGGACATCCTATGCCAAACAACTAGGAAGACAGGAACACAACCCCACCCATTAGCAGAGAGGCTGCCTAAAATCATAATAAGCCCACAGACACTCCAAAACACACCACCAGACGTGGAGCTGCCCACCAGAAATACATGATCCAGCCTCATCCACCAGAACACAGACACTACTCCCCTCCACCACGAAGCCTACACAACCCACTGAACCAACTTTAGCCACTGGGGACAGACACCAAAAACAACGGGAACTACGAACCTGCACCTGCAAAAAGGGGACCCCAAACACAGTAAGATAAGCAAAATGAGAAGACAGAAAAACACACAGCAGATGAAGGAGAAAGATAAAAACCCAACAGAACTAACAAATGAAGAGGAAATAGGCAGTCTACCTGAAAAAGAATTCAGAATAATGATAGTAAAGATGATCCAAAATCTTGGAAATAGAATAGACAAAATGCAAGAAATATTTAACAAGGACCTAGAAGAACTAAAGATGAAACAAGCAATGATGAACAGCACAATAAATGAAATTCAAAATACTCTAGAAGGGATCAATAGCAGAATAACTGAGGCAGAAGAACGGATAAGTGACCTGGAAGACAAAATAGTGGAAATAACTACTGCAGAGCAGAATAAAGAAAAAAGAAAGCAAAGAACTAAGGACAGGCTCAGAGACCTCTACGAAAACATTAAATGCACCAACATTCGAATTATAAGGGTTCAGAAGAAGAGAAAAAGAAAGAGACTGAGATAATATTTGAACAGATTATAGTTGAAAACTTCCCTAATATGGGAAAGGAAAAAGTTAATCAACTCCAGGAAGCGCAAAGAGTCCCATACAGGATAAATCCATGGAGAAACACGCCAACACATATTAATAAAGCTGTCAAAAATTAAATACAAAGAAAACATATTAAAAGCAGCAAAGGAAAAACAACAAATAACACACAAGGGAATCCCCATAAGGTTAACAGCTGATCTTTCAGCAGAAACTCTGCAAGCCAAAAGGGACTGGCAGGACATATTTAAAGTGATAAAGGAGAAAAACCTGCAACCAAGATTACTCTACCCAGCAAGGATCTCATTCAGATTTGATGGAGAAATTAAAACTTTACAGACAAGCAAAAGCTGAGAGAGTTCAGCACCACTAAAGCAGCTTTACAACAAATGCTAAAGGAACTTCTCTAGGCAAGAAACACAAGAGAAAGAAAAGACCTAAAATAAAGAACCCAAAACAATTAAGAAAATGGGAATAGGAACATACATATCGATAATTACCTTAAATGTAAAGGGATTAATGCTCCCACCAAAAGAAACAAATTGGCTGAATGGATACAAAAGCAAGACCCATATATATGCTGTCTACAAGAGACCCACTTCAGACCTAGAGACACATACAGACTGAAAGTGAGGGGATGGAAAAAGATATTCCATGCAAATGGAAACCAAAAGAAAGCTGGAGTAGCAATTCTCATATCAGACAAAATAGACTTTAAAATAAAGACTATTAGAAGAGACAAGGAAGGACACTACATAATGATCAAGGGATCGATCCAAGATATAACAATTGTAAATATTTATGCACCTAACATAGGAGCACCTCAGTACATAAGGCAAATACTAACAGCCATAAAAGGGGAAATCGACAGTAACACATTCATAGTAGGGGACTTTAACACCCCAGTTTCACCCATGGACAGATCATCCAAAATGAAAATAAATAAGGAAACACAAGCTTTAAATGATACATTAAACGAGATGGACTTAATTGATATTTATAGGACATTCCATCCAAAAACAACAAAATACACTTTCTTCTCAAGTGCTCATGGAACATTCTCCAGGATAGATCATATCTTGGGTCACAAATCAAGCCTTGGTAAATTTAAGAAAATTGAAATTGTATCAAGTATCTTTTCCGACCACAACCCTATGAGACTAGGTATCAATTACAGGAAAAGATCTGTATAAAGTACAAACACGTGGAGGCTAAACAATAGACTACTTCATAACGAAGTGATCACTGAAGAAATCAAAGAGGAAATCAAAAAACACCTAGAAACAAATGACAATGGAGACACGACAACCCAAAACCTATGGGATGCAGCAAAAGCAGTTCTAAGAGGGAAGTTTATAGCAATACAATCCTAACTTAAGAAACAGGAAACATCTCGAATAAACAACCTAAACTTGCACCTAAAGCAATTAGAGAAAGAAGAACAAAAAAACCCCAAGGTTAGCAGAAGGAAAGAAATCATACAAATCAGATCAGAAATAAATGAAATGAAATGAAGGAAACAATAGCAAAGATCAAGAAAACTAAAAGCTGGTTCTTTGAGAAGATAAACAAAATTGATAAACCATTAGCCAGACTCATCAAGAAAAGAAGGGAGAAGACTCAAGTCAATAGAATTAGAAATGAAAAAGGAGAAGTAACAACTGACACTGCAGAAATACAAAAGATCGAGAGAGATTACTACAAGCAACTCTATGCCAATAAAATGGACAACCTGGAAGAAATGTACAAATTCTTAGAAATGCACAACCTGCCAACACTGAATCAGGAAGAAATAGAAAATATGAACAGACCAATCACAAGCACTGAAATTGAAACTGTGATTAAAAATCTTCCAACAAACAAAAGCCCAGGACCAGATGGCTTCACAGGCGAATTCTATCAAACATTTAGAGAAGAGCTAACACCTATCCTTCTCAAACTCTTTCAAAATATAGCAGAGGGAGGAACACCCCCAAACTCATTCTACAAGGCCACCATCACCTTGATACCAAAACCAGACAAGGATGTCACAAAGAAAGAAAACTACAGGCCAATATCACTGTTGAACAGAGATGCAAAAATCCTCAACAAAATATTAGCAAACAGAATCCAACAGCACATTAAAAGGATCACACACCATGATCAAGTGGGGTTTATTCCAGGAATGCAAGGATTCTTCAATATACGCAAATCAATCAACGTGATACACCATATTAACAAATTGAAGGAGAACAACCATATGATCATCTCAATAGATGCAGAGAAAGCTTTCGACAAAATTCAACACCCATTTATGATTAAAAACCCTGCAGAAAGCAGGCATACAGGGAACTTTCCTCAACATATTAAAGGCCATATATGAGAAACTCAACCGCAACATTGTCCTCAATGGTGAAAAACTGAAAGCATTTCCACTAAGATCAGGAACAAGACAGGGTTGCTGACTCTCACGACTCTTATTCAACATAGTTTTAGCCACAGCAATCAGAGAAGAAAAGGAAATAAACGGAATCCAAATCGGAAAAGTAGAAGTAAAGCTGTCACTGTTTGTAGATGACATGATACTATACATAGAGAATCCTATGCTATCAGAAAACTACTAGAGGTAATCAATGAATTTGGTAAAGTTGCAGGATACAAAATTAATGCACAGAAATCTCTGGCATTCCTATACACTAATGATAAAAAATCTGAAAGTGAAATCAAGAAAACACTCCCATTTACCATTGCAACAAAAAGAATAAAATATTGAGGAGTAAACCTACCTAAGGAGACAAAAGACCTGTATGCAGAAAATTATAAGACACTGATGAAAGAAATTAAAGATGATACAAATAGATGGAGAGATGTACCATGCTCTTGGATAGGAAGAATCAACATTGTGAAAATGACTCTACTACCCAAAGCAATCTACAGATTCAATGCAATCCCTATCAAATTACCACTGGCATTTTTCACAGAACTAGAACAAAAAATTTCACAATTTGTATGGAAACACAAAAGACCCCGAATAGCCAAATCAATCTTGAGAACGAAAAACGGAGCTGGAAGAATCAGGCTCCCTGACTTTGGACTATACTACAAAGCTACAGTAATCAAGACAGTATGGTACTGGCACAAAAACAGAAAGATACATCAATGGAACAGGATAGAAATCCCAGAGATAAACCCACGCACATATGGTCACCTTATCTTTGATAAAGGAGGCATGAATGCACAGTAGAGAAAGGACAGCCTCTTCAATAAGTGGTGCTGGGAAAACTGGACAGGTACATGTAAAAGTATGAGATTAGATCACTCCCTAACACCATACACAAAAATAAGCTCAAAATGGATTAACGACCTAAATGTAAGGCCAGAAACTATCAAACTCTTAGAGGAAAACATAGGCAGAACACTCTATGACATAAGTCACAGCAAGATCCTTTTTGACCCACCTCCTAGAGAAATGGAAATAAAAACAAAAATAAACAAATGGGACCCAATGAAACTTCAAAGCTTTTGCACAGCAAAGGAAACCATAAACAAGACCAAAAGACAACCCTCAGAATGGGAGAAAATATTTGCAAATGAAGCATCTGACAAAGGATTAATCTCCAAAATTCATAAGCAGCTTATGCAGCTCAATTAAAAAAAAAAAAAAACCGAATCCAAAAATGGGCAAAAGACCTTAATCGACATTTCTCCAAAGAAGATATACAGACTGCCAGCAAACATATGAAAGAATCCTCAACATCATTAATCATTAGAGAAATGCAAATCAAAACTACAATGAGATATCATGTCACACCAGTCAGTATGGCCATCATCAAAAAATCTAGAAACAATAAATGCTGGAGAGGGTGTGGAGAAAAGGGAACTCTCTTGCACTGCTGGTGGGAATGTGAATTGGTACAGCCACTATGGAGAACAGTATGGAAGTTCCTTAAAAAACTAAAAATAGAACTACCATATGACCCAGCAACCCACTACTGGGCATATACCCTGAGAAAACCATAATTCAAAAAGAGTCATGTACCAAAATGTTCATTGCAGCTCTATTTACAATCGCCCGGAGATGGAAACAACGTAAGTGTCTGTCATCAGATGAATGGATAAAGAAGATGTAGCACATATATACAATGGAATATTACTCATCCATAAAAATACATGAAATTGAGCTATTTGTAATGAGGTGGATGGACCTAGAGTCTGTCATACAGAGTTAAGTAAGTCACAAAGAGAAAGACAAATACTGTATGCTAACACATATATATGGAATTTAAGAAAAAAAAGTGTCATGAAGAAACTAGCGGTAAAACGGGAATAAAGACACAGACCTACTAGAGAATGAACTTGAGGATATGGGGAGGGGAAGGGTAAGCTATGACAAAGCGAGAGAGTGGCATGGACATATATATACACTACCAAACGTAAAATAGATAGCTAGTGGGAAGCAGCCGCATAGCACAGGGAGATCAGCTCAGTGCTTTGTGACCACCTAGAGGAGTGGGATAGGGAGGGTGGGAGGGAGGGAGACGCAACAGGGACGAGATATGGGAACATATGTATATGTATAAGTGATTCACTTTGTTATAAAGCAGAAACGAACACGCCATTGTAAAGCAATTATCCTCCAATAAAGATGTAAAAAAAAAAAAAAGATAAGCCCTCACTCCTCACTCAGCTCAGGAATTTTGCTCTCCAGAGTGGCACCTGTGCCCGGAAAGATGACGAGAGAGGGATTCCTAGGCTTTCCAAAATCACCCCAGAGCTACCGAGACAGAGCTAAGTCTTTCAGTACCTCTGAGGCCACTAGGATACGGTGGGATTGAGGCTTTAGCTTCCAAATTGTGCAAAGGGAGGAAGGCCTGGGGCAAAACTCCCAAGAGAGCCCCTTCTTAGAGATCGATGTGATACCAGTTCAAAGGACACAGATTTCCAACAGTTCCCAAAAGTGCTCCAAAGCCAGGTCCCCAAACCATTCTATGATCAAGGGCTTCCCTTTAACCCCACACCAAGAGCTGCTTGTGTCCACCCCTCCTTGTAGCCCCACCAGGCGTCTTCCAAGGCCCCCGAGTCCTGGTTGTCTCTTGAGGGGCCTCACAGCTACCACCTCCACTTTTGTTTGGGAGGTAACAAAACAGACAACACTCAACTGAAATAGCATTCACCTTTGAGGTTGCCCTGTGCTTTTAGAAGAGGAAAATCATTTAGGTGCACCCCGACAGCCTCGTCCTAAGGCTGCACAACTGGCTTTCCTCTTACTCTCTGCGTGCAGCCCCAGTGGGTTTAGCAACTATTTAGCAACAGACGACATATAATCAAATGGGTATAACTGTGTTACAATAATACTTTGTTTACAGACAGTAAAATTTTAATGTCATATAATTTTCACAAGTCATAAAATATTCTTCTCCTTTAGCTTTTTTTTTACCCCATTTAAAAATGTAAAAATTATTCCTAGCTCAAGGACTGCCCAAAGCAGGCAGTAGGCCATAGTTTGCCAACCTCTTTTTAAAATCTCTAACTTATCAATTTCTTACCTATCCACTCTGTCTTACACATCAGGGGAGGTAATGATTAATAATTCTGTGACCTTTCTCTTTTTTTTTTTTTTTTTTTAGTTCACTTGAAAGAGCAACTATATAAATGGCAGGTATAGCCATTTTTCTAATTTAAATGTAGAAATGTAGGCAGCTTTATTTCTTAAGTAGATCCTGGAATGAGTCCCTTTCATACTAAGGAGTTCATATTTTATTCCAAGTGTGTAAGCTGCCATGAAGCCACTAACCAATGTATATTAGGCAAAAGTAAATGGCATCCAATAAACGAATAAAGAGCTCCTCATTTCTGTTCCCAGCAATAACATGCTGGCAAGGGACACACTGCATAGGCAATCATGATGTCGCCTTCACAGATCATAGTTAAATCACCAGTAATGGCTTCCTTCTTCCAACTCATTCTATGTTTTATTAAGCAGTTGCCTCGCACAAGGCCCTGATTAGGAAGCATTAAAACGTGATACCCGGGGCTTCCCTGGTGGCGCAGTGGTTGGGAGTCTGCCTGCCGATGCGGGGGACATGGGTTCCTGCCCCGGTCCGGGAGGATCCCACATGCTGCGGAGCGGCTGGGCCTGTGAGCCATGGCCGCTGAGCCTGCGCGTCCAGAGCCCGTGCTCCGCGGCAGGAGAGGCCACAACAGTGAGAGTCCCATGTACCGCAAAAAAACAAACAAAAAAAACATGATACCCACAAGTGCTCCCCTGGCCTGCTCCCCATTTCCTTCTCCTTTCCTTTCTTGGAACCCAACTGCCAAACTGTAAGGAAGTCCAGGCTACTGTACTGAAGAGAGAGGACTCACAGGGTCACCTGGAGGATTAGACACCGCATGGAAAGAGAGCCCTCAGGGAAGAGAACCAAGGCAGCTCTGCCAGGCTCACACATGAACACAGCTTCCTCAGTGACTTCACTGGACACCACAGGGAGCAGACCCAACCGCCCAGTTAACCCACAGAATTGCAAGAAATAATAGATGGTTATTTTAAACCACTAAGTTTGGAGATGTTTCATAGCATTGCTACCATGAAATGATTCTCTTTCCTTTCTACCTTCACCTTGTTTCTTCTAATATTGATAGTTTTCTATTGCTGCATAAAAAGTGACCACAAGTGCAGTGGCTTAAAATAGCACACGTTTGTTATCTTACAGTTTCTGTGGGTCATAAGTCTGGGCACAGCTTAGCTGAATCTTCTGTTCATTGTCTCACAAAGCTGCAATCAAGGTGTTGACTGGGTTGTGTTTTCAACTGGAGGCTCAACGGGGGAAGAATCTGCCTCCAAGCTCATTCAGGCCGTTCACAGGATTCATTTCCTTGTGGCTATAAGACGGAGGGTCCAGCTTTTTTCTGGCTGTTGGCTGGAGGCAGGCTGCCCCCAGTTCCTTGCCCCATGGAATTCTCCAAACAGCTGCTAACTTCATCAAAGCAGCAAGGAGAGTCTCCTGGCTCCAGGGAGTATCCAATCCCTCTTTCAAGGGTTTTCAATTAAGTAAAGCCCACTCCTGATAATATCCTTTTAGTTAGCTGAAAATCAGCTGACTTGAGACCTTGATTACATCTGCAAGATTCTCTAACCTTTACCATATTCTATTGGTTAGAAACAAGTCACAGGTGCAAACTACACTCAAGGTGAGGAGCTTATACAGGGTGTAAACACCAGTGGACAGGAATCATGAGACTACGCTTAAGGACTCAATGCTATACTTCTCAGCAGGGACACAATAGAGTGCATGGTGGTGGACTGATCAGAGATTCAGAATCTGTCCTCAAGAACTCACCAAACCAGTGAAAATGAAAACTAGGCCCAGAAGTGATTACAGTACTGGACATTAAGTTATACACTTCTCTTATACAGCTCTAAGGAAGTATAAAGTGTAGGACTCAGGTAAAGACAAGATGGCATCTGGCTGGAGAAGAAGAGGGAAAGCTTATGGCAGACCTAAGAGAAAGGAACAAATACCTAGAGGCTGGGTTAATCTAGAGCAGTGGTCCAGAACCCTACACCTATGGGTATGTAAAGAATTTAAATGAAGTGGGCTGAGAGGAAATAATGGAGCATGATGGAGGCCATGGCCAAAAGGAGCAGGCATTTGCCATCTAAGGGAGCAGCCATTCCTCAGCTCCAGCCGTTTTTTGCCATATGAGAATGCTGGCTCCAACGTGCCATGTGTACCCCTTTATGAAACTAAAACTTTAAAATTTTATATTCTGTCTCCAGATTTTAAAATCATGATCAGTAATTGACAATTTTTTAAACAAAGTATGAGCCAAGAAACACATACCTGTGCACTGAATTTGACTGAGGGAACAGGCCCTCATAAAGGTAAACAGAGGGAAGCAGAAGTGGCAGAGCCCACCAAGTAACCGAACCCTATTCCTTGGGCTATGTCTGTGGCAGTAGTTCCCAAGTGCAGTTCGCCCACCAGTAGCATCCACATCACCTGGGAACTTGTTAGAAATGGACATTCTCAAGCCCCACGAGACCTACTGAATCAGAATCTCTGGAGGTGAAGTGAGCAATCTGTGCTGGAACAAGCCCTCCAGATGATTCTCATCCTCACTCAAGTTTGAGAATCACTGTTTTAGAGGAATCAGGTTCCAGCCTTAAGATCATTTTACTCTCTCCATTTCCTGTTTCTGTAATCTTGAAGATAGCCAACAACAGCATGACCCAACCCTCTACTAAGTAACATTCAAAACAATAGAGAAAAATGACAGCTTAGACATGACACAGCATCTCTTTAACACAGTGCTAAATCACATTGGGGTTTTATGTAAATTTATTACCTGCACCTTCACAGAGAAGTCATCAAGAAGAGAATGTATATGCATAAGAATGTCATGGAACTCTCCAGAACGGCGTAGGAGGGGAGGGATCCTCCTATTAATTTCTAATCATAGATAAAGGCCCTCTTGCTACAGAAAGAAAGTCTGCTTCTGCTTGATAATATTTTATAAGTAGATCAAACTGCTTCAATGTAATGTTGAAATTTCCAGGACCCTGGTTCCAATTAATCCAAGAAAGCACCTGGCCTGAAGTCAATATTGTTCCTTTGGAAAGATATGTTGAAATTTGTGTTTTGTCTGAAGAGTTATGACTTTGCAGCCTTCATCCTATGCCTCTCCCAGCAAGTAAGGATAGGATGTTTAAATTCTAATATTCCTGGGCTACAGCTATCCATCAAGTATCACCAAGCAAGAGGGATTCATATGATTCAGCACGAGTCTCACAAGATAATACATTTGGTATTAATGTAGCTGCTTATTAAAAGCCCCTTTTACTTCCTTCTTTTATTTAAGATGGTCCTAAATAATGTGAAATATCCTTCAACATGCTGTGAGATGTCACAGCATCTGTGAACATCTTATTTGACCACAAAATGTCCATGGCCCTACCCATGTTTACTAGTGCTGTGGCCTCCCCCCCAGGCCCCTCAGTCACTCAGCCACACCTCAGGGTTGTGCATTAGGTAGTGGCCATGCGCCCAGCGTTGTGCTGTGTGCTGCGGGGGTGCAAGCATAGCCAGCATCCTCCTCACTCTGCATCACATACATTTATCAGGAATTAACTCTGGCCTCTACGTGTCCCTGGAAATCATCACCTGAAATATCTCATTTAAAATCACCTTGTCCAATAGTGAACTTCCATCTTATTCAACAGTTGGACTCTAAAGTCAGTGCTTATTGTGGGAGCTGCATTCAGCCAAACTTATTCTTGGATCTCCCTCAGGCAGGTGCCATGCCAGAGTCCCACCTACTCTCAGCAAGCCCAGCACAGCTAGTTTTCCCTCCCGCTTCAGAAATGGTGGTTTTCTCTAAGGTTGAGCAATAGGGGAGGCATCCATTTGGGGACCATGTTGTACGAAATATATATGTATCTTTAAGCACCAGAATCATGCTTGGTGAGGTGAGATGCCTGTGCTAACAGAGACACATGGGGACCAAGAATGACTGAAAGAATGTGCAATGACTGCTCACGCTGACTCAAGGGTACATGCTTTCTGGATACAGCTGAGTGCACAGTTCTCATTTGTCTTCTGTTTCTTTTTGCCATGGGTGTGGTTAGTTCAATTCCCAGAAATTAAACATACAGAGTTGAAGAAGCAGAATGGACTTGGTCTAGATAGCCTCATGCCCCAACAGAAAGAGTCAGAGTAATGCCACTGGCACATAGGATAGGAAAGCGCCTTTGTGATACCCCCAGGATAACACCCTCTCTGACACACCTCTTTTTCTTGCTCATATTTCACCATTTAGTTGAGATAGTGATCACCAACTGCTAATCTGCTGATTGGTGTCTGCTTGAGGAACTTATTAAAAACACAGAACCCTGGGCCACACCCTCAGAGATTTTGATTCTGTTTAAGTGTACAATAGGATCCACAATTTAAAAGATCTCCATAGGGAATTCAAACTGGCTAACAGCTTGAGGAACTCTGGGTTAAGGCACTCAAAAGACACCAAAAACCTTGATATCTGTCACTGATACCCTAACATATGTGTTTATCAGATAAATAAATGTTAGCTTGGAAACCAAAGAAAGAATTTGAATAGAGAACAAACAAGCTTTGACAAGAGCGAGGAACAGCACTGGGGGATGGAAAGGAGATTCTGGATGGTAATGAGGGCCCAGGAAGGAACGACAGGAACATCGAAACATAAAGGAGATGGCTGCAGGGCCACCATGGCTGCCTTCACCATTCTATAGATGCTGGGTCCAGCACGCAGCCCTGGCTCCATGGAAAACAAAGAGAAGCACTGTCCATTAAGGACAAAAGCATACTTCACAGCGAATCTTTTCACTGAACACACTGAACATGTCTTCATGGGTTTCTTCTCTCTGCCAAAGAAGTTTCACTTTGAAAACAAGAAAAGCCATAGTCTTGGTCAACCAGAAAACACAAGGCTGAGAAACCACAGGTCATCATGAGATTAAATCTACATGGGGTACTTATCCATGGACAATCTGGAGGTTACAATGCAATATAGATTCTCCACACGTGGCACTGCAAGGATGCCATCAACATCGGCTTACCTTTCGATCTGGCCAATTGTATTTTGCAAAGATAGTGTCATAGGTGTCCACTGCCCCATCAGTGATGAGCATAATGGCCTGGCTGCAGATGCTTCCTTGTCCAGTGTGGTTGAACTGTGGGAAGAAATAAGTTCAAACTGAAAAACTCATCAGAGGGCTCTGTATATCCATGAGACTTCAGAAGCATGAGATCTTGGGCTTAGGAAGCCTCTTAAAATGAGAGCTCATTCTGCATCACCAAAAAGAACCTACAGGATAAGCCTTTCCCCACTTACGGATTTCCGTATTTGCTCTGAAAAGCTGGAACTAAATACGAACCACAGAAGAGAATTCCTAAAAACACACACAAGGCAGGAAGTGAGATTCTAGGACAGTTAACCTCCCTTATCTTCAAGCATGGATAACACTTCAGAATACAAGTCCAAAGGAGTTGGCACAACAACCTTTTAGAAACACATTTACTGGCAGCAGAATATGTGACAGGTAACATCTCTTTAAAAATCTAAATGAGTCTAGTTTGAATGAGTCTGATGGATGCAGACTGTGCTATGTAATAAAATCAAGGAGGTTTTGTACACATAGAGAATAAAGTCAGGAACGTGCCAATTCAGACTACACTGTAAGAACCCCATTTTTAGGGTTTGTTTTAAACATATATTTGTTAACATGTAACATTATATATTTGTTTATGTATGTTAGTATGTATAGCATGCTGAAATTCCAAGATTGTGCCCACTGGGGTACAAAACTCTAAATTTCAACTTTCAGTTTTACATAGCATTTCAAAAGTGCCCAGCCTTTGTGCGTGGTAGCTTGGGTGACCAGACTGTGGTTGTCAGAGACTCCTGTCCTTCCCCTGAATCTGGTGAAGAATCCCCTTAATGAATGCTATTAATGCTACAATTCAATGCTACAAAGCAACGTCCTTTAAAATCCCTACAATTATATGACAATGGGGAACACACAAAACAACTTTAACCTTCAGTAGTGAAAACTCCCACCACTACAATCTGTGAAGTTTATTCATTTATTGTAAAATTATTTCCTAAGTGCCCACACAGCACTGAGGATGAAACACAAAAATCTCTTTGCTTGTGTAGTTTGTATTCTATTTGATGAGATACCAAAGAAAGTAAGTAAATTATGTTGTATGTTGGATAATGGTGATGCTAAGTCAAAAAAAAAAAAAAAAAAAGCAAGAAAGGGGATAGAAAATGCAGAGGGCCAACTTTAGAAAAAATAGTCGGGGAAGACCTCAATGAGAAGGTAACATTTGAGTAATACCTGAAGAAGGTGAGCATCTGGGGTAAGGGCCTTTGAGAGAGAGCAAAGAGCATATACAAAGGCATGGAGTGACAACGTACAGGCACGTTCAATATGTTGACCATGACACGAGGGAAGGATGGAGGCAGCCCTTGGATTTGCTGCTGGCTCCTGATGAACCAGAGCTAAGAAAGCACTCACACTGAAGAGTAATGCCCAATCTCCATGAACTCAGAATACTACTGGAGAGTCTGAAGTTGCAGTAATTTGAAAGCAGATTGGCTGAATGGATGGATGGATGGAATGAATTGCCTCATGGCTGTATTAGGACAACGCAAAACCAACTCAAAACATGCATGGAATACCATAGTACAGCAGAAAATACTCAAACACATCTCAGCACCACAAATTGGTGCCTAGGATAAGGTCTCTTTTCAGAATATCCTTTTCTCCATTTATAAGATGGCAATAATATGCTTATATGGTTGTTACAACACAGGTTATATGTTCATTATATGCTGGGCTACAAGTATTAACCTACTTAATCTTTACTACCCTCTGAGATAAGTACTATCATTAACCCCATTTGACAGGTGAGGAACAGAGACACAGAGAGATTAGCTATCTTGCCCAAGATCACACAGCTAATATCTGTCATAGCTGAGATCTGAACCCAGGCAGTCCGGCTCCAGAATCTACTCCCAGATTCGGTACATTCTACCTATGGCGTCCCAATGATGAGATGACATTCCTCAATCCAATGGCTCCACAAATGTGCATTTCCTTCTCCTGCTCTTCCTCCCTTTATCCTTTCCAGTGTTCCAGGGTGGCACGGCAGTCACCAAGGCCACTACCCTGAGAGTGAGTGAGTGAGTGCTCCTTAAATTCTGTGCCCTTGGAAAGTGCCTCACTTTAGTCTTGGCCCTGACAGCCATTCCTGCAACTCAGACTGGACAGATGCCCTTAAATTAATGAGCAGACAGGGCCCATGATACAGTATCAGTAGGTAGAAATACCTGAGAACTAAGGCCATCGGACCACAAAGCTTTCCACGTAACTCCTATTCTACTGTCTTTATTGACATAACTTACTATTCTAGAAAACTCTTGCTCAGGAAGATGAAAACTGCAAATAACTTTATTGCTTATTCCAGGAACTTCCTGAAAGACCCATCAACTCTTCAACAGAAAGCATCAAAGGACAATTTACACCCTAAAACTCTTTGAAACCCTGACCTCAAAATCTTCCCCTTGCTGCATCCACCAATCCTAAACTATAACTTAGGATTCGTACCCAGTTTCAACAAAGCCTCTTCCCTTTCCTCCACTTTGAAGACCCACCTCAACTAGACTTTCATAGTCTCAATAAATGACTTTGTCCTTTCCTCTCTGAGATGCTACTAAGATACTACCAACATAGTGCAATAAGAAAGAACAGCTTTGCAGCCTTGTCTTAACAACAGGTTGTTCTGGAGATGTTTTGGAGAGCCTGCAATACAACACAGCCTTCACGGCATTGGATAAACCCAGTGACGTGCCACTGAATACAAGTGATGTATGCATTTGGTCACAGAGGCTGCAGAAGGGAAAAAAAATCAGGACACCCCGGGACTGTTGTTCATATAACTCATTTGAAAACATCCTGGAAAAACTCTCCCAAACAAAAGGCAAGAAAGAGAGGGAAATAAAGATATCTGAATACTGCAGACTGGAAGAAGGGGCTGCCCGGAGCTATTTACTCAGAACCATTACTTTCCTCCGTGGCTGAGTCCCTGGTTTTCTCTGCAGCAATCTGCAGTTGGAGAATTTTGAAGAATGCAATTAAATTCAAATGCTTTGATGAGTAATATCTCTTCTCTTCATATTTGTCTAGAACTTATTTTTATTGAATAGCGAGAGAGATGGAAGTGTTTTCCATAATAATAACAATGACAAGGGCCTGATGATGAACTACAATTAGCTCAGTGATTCATCAGTTAGCAGTGAAAATTTCAATGCATCCTGACATTTAGAGCATTTGGTTGTGATTAACAGTCTTTGAAATGTCACCAAATTTTATTTAATTGGCTAAGAAAAATTTTTAAAAGGTAATCACTGCAAAGATTGTATTCATCGCCAAAAAATATAATTGCAGTTGTCACATGACAAGGTAGATGCTAACTACTGTAGCAAACCAGCTCTGTGTTCTTAGTGAATCTAATGAATGCAGCAGAGATCAATAGCTAGAAGGGTCTTAGAAGTTTATTTGAACGTGCCTTTCAAAGCCTTTAAGTCATCTGAGCAAATACTGAAACTGAAATGCAGGTAATTGCAAAACAGAATTAACTTCATTTAGTTATAGTAACCTCTGAACCATTCTAAGCTCTAACCATAATTGTCATTTCAAATTGTGTGTAAGAGAAAGAGAGAGAGAATGTGTATTTGTGTGTTCAAGAAATAGCTTTTTATTTCATACTGACTTGCAAAGGCAGGCATAATACACAGGAAGAGAATTATATCACTAAAGGTCATATTGATGAAGTGGAAAATAGCTAAAGCTTCATTTTCACGGGAGATTAACCATCTCTGTTTTTCAAAGTGTTCGGCTATTTAAAAGCCCAATGGCAAGGGATGGGATGGAAATGTTTCTCTCTCTGGGATAAATGTACACTCAAAAGAATATGGTGCCAACTGTCAATGAATCTCAAGCAGGGACATTTTGTAACATTTTTGTTCCTTCCATTTCTCGCTTTCTGGAATTTACATTCAACCCCTCAGACTTTCTGACTGGCCAGACCCCAGAGGAGTTTTACAGGTGAAGACAGAGCAAGCAGGTGTGTGGAAGGTTTCCCTGGTTCAAAAATACTTCTCTCACCAGGTTTCAAGGGAAAAAATCCACGTGTTGGAGATTTCTCTGGCTATTAGAGGTGTTGGGAGTGCAATACACCCTCTTAAAGGATAAAAAGATATTATTATGCCTGAAGGTGTGCTTGCTAAGCTGTGATTTCTACAAGGTTCTATCCTGAGGTTGTAATATGATGTAAAGAGTTCCTGGGTCAATAAGTTTGGGTGCTGGTATAGACACACTTTAAAAGGTCTGATCACTGTGGGACTTCTAAGGCCTCTAGTAGCACAAGTGTATTGTGAGTCTCCAAAAGGAGGATGGCATCCTGCACCTTGACCACAACACCTACATCGGAGCCTTGTGGCAGACCAGCACTCCACTGGGCATGCAGTGGGATCACTGACTTAGGAGTGTCTCTTTTTTTTTTAAATTTTATTTATTTTTTTATACAGGTTCTTATTAGTTATCCATTTTATACATATTAGTGTATATATGTCAATCCCAATCTCCCAATTCATCACACCAACCCCTCCCTGCCACTTTCCCCCCTTGGTGTCCATACGTTTGTCTCTACATCTCTACATCTGTGTCTCTATTTCTGCCCTGCAAACCGGTTCATCTGTACCATTTTTCGAGGTTCCACATATACATGTTAATATACAATATTTGTTTTTGTCTTTCTGACTTACTTCACTCTGTTTGACAGTCTCTAGATCCATCCACATCTCTACAAATGACCCGATTTCATTCCTTTTTATGGCTGAGTAATATTCCATGTATATATGTACCACATCTTCTTTATTTAGGAGTGTCTTAAAACAAAATTGATAAGTGAAATGGATGGGGAGAGAAAAGGTGCCAGGGCAAGGAAAAGAAGAAAGGGTCAGATGAAGACAAGCAGATATTCCTGAGGATTTGGGCAGGGAGTAGTACCAAAGCATCAAGAGTGGGAGCTGCTTCTAGAAACCATAGGCAACCTGGCAAAAGTTGAGGTTGCCTAGTGTCTCTGTGGTCTCGGAGATGGCACTTCCCACCCAACCCAGCACTGCTGAAAGGGAGCAGGGCACCACTTCCTCATGCTGAATCCTCAGCCCCCATCCAGCAGGGTCAGCTTCATGGCATGTGACGTGCATAGCTGTACAGGGCCCCACACTTAGTTGAACACTCTGCTGTCACTCTCCTAAAATTCTTTTTAACTTTTGAACAAGGGCCTGCATTTTCATTTTGCACTGGGCTTCACAAATTAAGTGGCCAGTGCTGGGTCTATTCCTATCCCCATTTTACAGATGAGGAAAATAAAGGCAAAACCGAGCAGAGTTTTTTTCAAGGTCACACAGCAAGTTCTGAGTCAGGCTTCTCAGCCCAGCCTGCCTGACTCCAGAAGCCACAAATTTAAATACAAGAAGTGTCTCCTAACTCTCCACTCCTTTATCACTTCTGCCAAAGAACAGGAAAAACAGAAATCTGCAGGGCACATTTCCAAGCAAGGGACTCCCCAGCTCAGAGTAGCCGCCCCCCTGCACTAGACACCAGGATTTAGAAATAAAGAGAACCAGTTTCCCAAATGTGGCAAGTCCTTTCAATATCACCCCCTAGCAAAAGCCTGCTGAGATGAAGGGCTCAGCATCTCCCAGTCCTGAGAAGGTGCCTACCCAGGGTTCAAAGCAGAATTTAAAGATGTAACTTGGTCCTTGACTCTGGTCAGTTATGTTTATTAATTATTAACACGCTGTTAATAGGCATGTGCTGTCCCAAACACCGAGTTGTACATAAATGCTAATTATCTGTAGCCAACAGCACTCTGGAGCGAGGTGAGAAGGAAGGGCCTCCAATTTGTATGAAGGAAGCTGAAATGACACCCTCCCTCCTTATGTTTCTCTCCTCTGCAGTTGTACATGATACTGGCTCAGGACTGAGACGTAAATGGCCTTCTATGTGTGAGTAGATATTATTGGTAAAAGAGTCTAGAATCAGGGCCTACCCTTGGCTTGAGAGGCCATTGTAGCTGAGTGGGAAAAACTCAAGTTATGGAGTCAGGCATAACTGACCACCAAAACAAGTGCAGTGCTGGGTGAATGCCCACCTGGAAACTGACAGCAGGCCGCCCAGAGAGCTACCTAGAGGCGAGGCCTCTGAGCCTCCAGCTGGTCTCCCAGCTCCTGCGACAGCTCAACATAGCTGTCACTTGTTTGCTTTCAGCTCCACCCCATGTGTCTTTTTCCTGAAAACCACATTTCCCAGGCTCTCCAACAGTTTTGACAAGTTTCGTCTTAAGGAGAACAAACACTGAAGGCCACAAGAGAGAAGCCAAGGTATTTCTAAGTCATTTCTCCCTTTCTCTCTGCTTTGGGGGCCTGGGCATTTTCCAGCAATAGCAGCATCTCCTCCAAGGCACTAGCTTCCACAGGACAGGCCCTTCTCCCCAGGATTCCAGCTTGTGCTGGGCAGCCCCCTCCATGGTTTTATTCCCATCTGGACAGCCACAATGAGGAGGCTCTGATGGCATCCCTCCATCCTGCTGTCCTTCCTGCCCTAGAGAGGAGCTACCTCCTGCTGGTACTAATCCATGGATTGTTTCATTCTTTGTTTGATTTCTCAGCTTTTCCATCCCCTGTGCAACCAACTTTCTGAGTTCAACTTCTGCTGTTTGAAATACCTAGAGTGGTTTCTATTTTTCTGCTCCTTAACATTTTAACTGCTACCTCCCTCATCCAAAGCCACCATTATATGTCACTTAGATAATGTCCTTCCGGCTACTGTCCTTGTTTATCAATACAGCAGCCGGTGGATACTGTTAAAATCCAAGTTGGATTGTGTCATTCTCTGCTCAGACTCCAATGACTTTCCATCCTATGCAGAGCAAGAGCCAAAGTCCTCACTAGTGTCTATTAGGTCCACATGATCCTGCTACCTCCGTGATCTCATTTCTTAGTACACTCTTTCTTCCCCACTTTGCTCTTGTCACACTGGTCTCCTTGCTGTATTGTAAATATGTCAAACGTCCCTGCCTCAGGGCCTTTTCATTTGCTGTTCCTCTTGTTGGAAATTTCTTCCTTAAGATATCCATTATGGCTGCTCCTTCACTTCCTTCAGGTCTCTACTCCAACATCACATAATCAGAGAGCTCTTCCCTGACCTCACTGTGTAAAGAAGCAAGTCCTATCACACTGAAACAGTGGTGCTATTGTTCTCCTTAAGACTACTCACTTCATGTGTCTCTTCCCATTAGAACTGGGGTCAGAAAACCTCTGTAAAGGGCGACATAGTAAATGTTTTAGGTTTTACAGGCCACATGGTATCTATTGAAACTAATCAACTCTGCCATTGTAGTGCAAGAACAGCCATAGTCTATACATAATCAGGTGGGCATGGCTGTGCTCCAATAAGACATTACTTACAAAAACAAGATGCAGGCTGATTTGTCTCCTGGGCCATAGGTTGCTGACCTTTTCAGTAGGATGTTAGGTCCATTAAAGCAAACCCTTTGTCTATTCTGTTCACTGGTGTATTATTCCCAGTGTCTGACACTAAAGAGCATGCAATATATAGTAGTTAAATAAATGATACAGAACCTGCATTAATATAGTCATTTCTTTTCCTACTGCCCTCCCAGAGTAAAAAGATCACAAAGATGCATGTTGTTCTAGCCTAACACAATTGCATTCAAGGGGAAGAATAACCAACCCAAGCTTCCCCAACATATTTCACAGGATGTTAACAGGTGCTACTTGAAAAAAGGATTCTTTGTTCAAAGAAGTGGGAGAGACAGCAGGTGAAGCGGCATTCTTTTTTGCAGTACTTACTGAAGCCTTGAGTGTGCACTGCGTACTGTGAATCTCCAGGGGGCTGGAGGGAGGGATAGGTAGAGCTTGTGGCACTCCCTAAACACCACACAGAGAAGCCCTTCTCCCTCTGAACAGCGCCACAGGCAGGGACTCAGTGTGACACAGTAAGAAGTGAGTCTACTCCATGAAGAAACTGAGAGTTTTTCAGGTGAAAAGAAATCTGCATTAGATGGTGCTCTAGTGTTGAGACACTAACAGCCCCAGAGTCAATGAGTGTGTCAGGTGAGTCCCCTGACCAGACTGCACCATCAACTCTGCCCAGCAGGGGGCTGGTATGGCTTCACCAGGTGGACCTGGTTCACCAGATCACTCATATGGCCAGCCTTACCTTCCCCACATTCTATGCCTGTGAATACTGCTCAGTGACAGCCAGGGCTAACAATAATGCTGGTCCACAACTTTTTAAAAAATCCCATCTATTCTCCTGGAGAAAAGAAAGGCAAATCAAAAAGGAGCTTACATCACTGAGAATGTTGAAGGCCTCATTCAGAGCTATATCCAGCATTCCGATTCCTTTGGCAAAAAGTTTGTCTAGATGCTCCCTGAAGTGCTGAAACAGCAAAGCAAAAAAATCCATTAGCATCTGTTCTGTTATATGAAACACCAACCTTGAATGAACAAGCACATGCCAAGGCAAAACCAATGATTCTCAGACCCAAATGGTCATAATTTGGCTTCTGCCTTTCAAATTCAAAACATAAGAACATATTCAATATAAAATTTACCTTCCATGTGTATTTTTTTTAGCTTTGATTACATTTTAGGGGAAAAGTAGTTCAGATTTTGGTGAAAAGTATGCAATTTGTTGAAAATTCCTGCTTTCCTCTCCAGTTTCATCTCCCATGACTCTCCACTCTCCCACCCTCTATTTTCCCACTCTTGATGATTTTTTAAGACTCCATGCATGCCCTCCCTCCACTGGGAACACACTCTCCATCCATTTTCTGCCCTCCCCTCCCCATCGTGATGGTCTCTCTTACCTACTTTTGGGGTCTCAGTTTGAACGTCACCCCCTCCTGCCCTGGGAACCTTCCCAGAACACCCACCTGAGAGCCTGGAATGCTTCCTTGCAAGCCCAGGCTGGCACACCAGGCTCAGATCCACCATGCACTTAGCACTTCAGGTGTGTAATCGCCTGATTAGATTCCCTCCCCACTTAAGACTGTGATGTTCCTAAGACATGGCATGTCTGGTTGTCTATTGTCCCCTACATCTACCACGTTTCTGATACACAGAAGGTGCTCAATAGCCACCTCCAAAGAGCCAAAGAGTGAGGCTAGAGACTGGATCACAGCATGAGAACTGTGACTATGGAAAGGAAATCCAGGCTACAAATAGAGAGGGCTTCGAGGAACAGGCAGATGGGAAGAAGCCTCTTCAGGAGCAGCCCCAGGACCTCCTGCTATGTCCGTTCCACAGAAGCCCAGCATTAGCTGGAAAGTAAAGGGGACAAAGAAAGTGACTGTGAAACCCAAACATTTCTGCTTCCCAACAAAGAGGCAAGAGCGGGCCCAGGTGCATGCCCAGGTACACAGGAATGTACATGATGGTCACTGGCCCAAAGCCTATGTCCACAGCAACACAGCAACTGGCATCACTTTCCAACTGACCCATTCCAAAACTGTATCTTTTCTATTGAAATGAATTATTCTCTTTCCAAAGGCATCTATACCCTTGTCTGCTGGGGAAATGGCTGGAAAAGTCACTAGGAGGGAGAGGGGCAAGAGGGCTGGGTTAGTGGTAAAGGTTTGCCAGTGACTTCCTGGCCTAGGAGTGGCTTCCTTTCTCCTACTGTGCCTGAGACCCAACAGTGCTCCAAGTGTGCCATCAGCATCCACATGGTGACACCCACTCATAATGTGTCTGCCTGAGGACTCCGAAAGTGATCGAAGCATCATAGAGACTGATCCTAGGACATGACTGATGGTTCTAAGATGCTGCTCTGCCTGGGGTTTCTGGTCATCAGGATGGACTGCAGGTTTGCTGGCAAACTGGACTGGAAAGCTTGAGTGGGATCCTTATGGTGATCAGCTTTACTTATTTTTTTAAAAATAAATTTATTTGTTTATTATTTTTGGCTGTGTTGGGTCTTCGTTGCTGCACACGGGCTTTCTCTAGTTGTGGCGAGTGGGGGCTACTCTTTGTTGCGGTGCACGGGCTTCTCATTGCAGTGGCTTCTCTTGTGGCAGAGCATGGGCTCTAGGAGAACAGGCTTCAGTAGTTGTGGCTCGTGGGCTCTAGAGTGCAGGCTCGGTAGTTGTGGCGCACGGGCTTAGCTGCTCCGCGACATGAGGAGTCTTCCCGGACCAGGACTCAAACCCGTGTCCCCTGCATTGGCAGGCGGATTCTTAACCACTGTGCCACCAGGGAAGCCCTGGTGATCAGCTTTAATGACACCTAAGCCTAACATGAATCAAGGCTGGATGTGAAGTTGGCAAATCACCCTGGGGATCCTCATACCACCCACAAGACCTCTTCCCTGGTCCAACCCTTCCAGCAACCATGATCTCATGCTTACCAGAGCAGCCGCGGTTCTGGAAGCCTGCTCTGTGTTAGGTCCTTAACAAACACCAGTCAACTGGGTCCTCACAACAACCCTGTGAAGTTCCATCATCCCACTCTGCAGATGCTAAGACTGAGGTCCAGTACTGCGCCTAAATTCACATACCTCCAAGCTGCCTGGCACAGGTTCTACCCAGGTTGGCTTCAGCGGCTCTCATGCCTTCCTTCTTTCCACTACACACCTGCTGCTCTTTTTTTTTTGGTGGGGGGTGGGGGGGATAGCCTGCATGCCAGGCACTGGCTATGAGCTTGACATACACCTGGCCAGTTTGTCTCCAGTATGGTTGCTCTTAATCCCTGCACTTGGGCTGCAGCTGAGTCTACAGGTGATTATCAAGTGGCATGCTGAGGACCAGGGACCCAGGCAAACCACACATCCAGGAACCAAGTTTCCTGCTTCTCTGTTATTCTTGCTTGATGCCTAAGGCCCAACAGGATGCCGAGCTCATGGCATGTTCTCCATGAGCACTCGGTGGACAAACCTAGGAAACTGACTGAATCTGCGGAAGCCCATGCATCCCGCTGCAGGTGGGCAAGAGGGGATCAGAGCAAATCAGTCTGCCTTCTCCAAGAACCTCCACCCTTGGAAACCCGACTTGTGGGTGAGTGGTGACCACCAAGAGGACTTAGGCTTGACAAGCACCACCTCAGGGTGGCCCCAACATACCCTACAGGACACAGAGCAGGATGACAGGCACATCAGAAAGTCTGGTCTTTAACCGGCCCCAGATTCACATCCCAGTGACTGGACGCTGCCTTGGTTCGTTCTATTCATTTGATGTCATTTCTGTCTACTGCATTTAATTGTGTTCAATCACACAAGTTTACAGTTTTTTTTAATAACACACCAATTTTTCTTTTACTCCATGTGTAGCTGCATGTCATGTGCAGAATGTTGCTTCAGGCAATGGTTGCTTTTATTGTTGGACATTTAGAGTAAAATGCAATAACATGTCATGGAATTCCCCTCAATTTGCTATTATAACAAGGTCAATTGTGATTTTGTTTCTTCCTGGTAGAAACTGGGTTCATATATGAGACAGAAAAAATATTTCCTCAAGTTAGAGGTTTCCAAATGATGTCACAGATGAAAGTTTCTCCCTTTATTTCTTCCTCCCTGTCCTCTCCCTCACAACCAAACTCCCTTTCCTCCTACTCCACAACCTAAACCAACTCAACTTCATCATCCTGGTCTTCCACGCTCTGCATTTAACCCTCAGCCCAACTCTCCTCCAAAGTGGGGACAGGGGGTCTTGCCTTCCAGGGAACCATCTCCTGCAATATGACCTCCACTAAGAGCTGCTCTGTCCATTATGGTAGCCATGAGCTACGTGTAGCTATTTACATTAAATTTAATTAAAATTACCTAAAATTAAAAACTCAGTTCCTTGATCACACAAGCCACATTTCAAATGCTCAACAGCCCCATATGGTTGGTGGTCACTGCACTGGACTGTGAAGATTAAAGAATATCTCCATCATCACATAAAGTTCTATTGGATAATACTGACCTGGAGACACAAGGGCTAGTCTGGTCCTTCCTCTTGACTAATGGTGAGTCAGAGGAAACTCTAAGGCCAGTGGCTATGTGTGATTTTGCCTGTCCAGCATCCTTTCCCCTTCTTCTGATTTTCCTTCTTCCCCGCCACCCCATAATTTATATAAATTGGATGAGGCTAACATCTCTCTCTCTCCTTCCCAGATCAAGGGGTGGGCCCTTTGATCAGCCCTGTCCAGTCTGTGAATTCCATCCCAGAGGCCACAGTTGGGCTTCTACTGGAACGTGAGGAAGAAGACTCTCTCCATTGAGATTACTGAGAGGTCAGGGAGTCAGGCTGGTCCTGCCAGCAGCCACTGCACAGGAAGAGATCATCTGAATAAAGGTAACAGCCAAGAAGAACAGAGCCCACAATGGAAGGGGGTGAGATACAGTCAAGACAGCATGGCTTGAGCCCCTAGATCCAGTCATGCTTAGTTTTCTCAGGTAAGCGAGTCAATAAATTTGCCTCTTTGCCTGACCAGATTTAGCTGTATTCAGGCCACTCAACCAAAGGACCTTGATGACCAAGCCCATCACAATAACCCTGGCTGAGACAATACCTCCCCAAAGACCCCCTTGCATTACAATGATCCTTCTCATCTCATCTATGCCCCTCTCCTCCCCTTCTTAATCACTGTCATTGCATTGCCTGGTTTGCACATTGTCTGAGTGCCCATGCCAGACAAAGACAGGCACTTCCTACACAGCACACTCGTGGGGCACATGGATGGAACAGCCATGGCTTTTGCTCCCCATGGCCTGGAGTAATTTGCTGAAGATGAACTCTAATTGTGTGCACTCCAAGGGTAGTGTCTGAAAGGGAATGAAGGGGCCTGGCTGACTGCCCTGCAGCCTTCTTATCAATACAGATTTCTTTTCCTATTCTCAGGTCTGGCGACTTACTGTAAGATCAAAAATGTTTATATTTAATGCAATCATATTATACTTGTATGTTAGCAACTGGTATATAGACCCCATGGACTTCGCAAGAATCACACTGAACTGGGATTCAAGAGACCAAGTCCTAGTTCTGGCTAGTCCATTTACCGGCTATGACACCCCGAGGCAAGTAGCTTTGGCTCTCAGGCCTCAATTTTGCTCCCTATGAAATGGGGATGGGAAAGCTTCTGTGTATTGGGTAGAAAAGTGAGAGCATCAGTGCCTTAGAAGCAGCAAGCAGGAGCCAGATGTCTTGAATTCCAACTCCCACTCTGCCACTCACCCCCTCTATAAGCCTTAGTAAAGATACTGCCTTCATCTATGCCTTCTTTTCCCTCTTAATGCAAGAGCTATCAAGCTGGCCTCTCACTATTATTACAGGAAAAATCATCTGAAAGAACTGCAATGACAGAAACATGTGAGACTACTTTAATTTCATATTTGTTAAAAGAAATATTTGAAAAAAAATCCTGCAAAACTTTACACCTTAAACACCTATGTCAACTTCCTGGTTTACAACTTTACAGTCTAATCCACCTTGAAAAATGACTTATTTCACCCTTTAAGGGCCAGGTTTTATTAAATGGAGAGACACATGGTTGATTTTACCAACACCAAGGCCTCAGTGTCTTTCAGAGCAAGCTACCAAAGAACAGGAGGTTCAGAATTAGCCAAGCCAGGAAAAGAGTCCTCAACAACTGTGTGCCAGAAGGTGGCCAGTTTCCATTATTTTTCTAAATTAAAATAAACCATTTATTGGGAATGGTGACGGTTCCATTTTATTATTAAACTTCAATAAAGGAGGAGGCGGCTGGCTTTTTATCTTTGCTTTAGGCACTCATGCAGCATATGCTGCTGCTCAGGAGAAGGCCTCGCTTCCAAAGCAATTAGTGCAGCTTAAAGCCTGGGGAGATGAACCAGCACGAGCGCCACGGCTGCCTATGCCCGATGCCAGCAGGCACAGCGAGGCTGCTTATCTCTGTGAAACAGTCACAACATCCAGGCCAGTGGAGGGTCCTGGAGAAACAACCCTCTCCCTCCACCAGCATTTGATTTAGTTGAATCAATACTGATAACTCTCTCTGTGATAACAGCAATCATGTTTTTCCCTATGTAATTATAATGGAATGTTTGAGCCCTCCCAATTAAAAGCAGGGGATTAATATATAAAGTGGCCATCGGGAGACAACACAATTCCCCATCCACAGAGTCACTGAGAGCCAGTGGTTCTGGCTGGGGTTACTTGGGAGAAAGGCTAACAACCACCTATCAGTGATGCCCATCCAGGTCACTTGAGTTCAGCAGACCCAAATTTTGTGCCCATTACATCTGGACAAGGGTTGCTGCAGCCATGGGAAGGCTTGCAGAAATTGCCTCACCCAATTCCTCCAATGGCAGCCAGCACTGGCCAGATGATAACTGTGTGCTGGGCACTGGGTATTTTTCATCCATAACCTCACTTGATCCTCCTAAACACCCCTAAAAGGTACTATTAGGTTCCTATTTTACACATAGGCAAATGGAGGCTTAGAATGGTGAAATACTTGCCCAGGATGGCAGAGCAAGTAAGAGGAAGGTGGGTTTCAAAGTGCAGAGCCCCATATCTAAACCCATATGCAATCAGCCCCTTCCAATACACAGGGTGCAGCTCTCGACATCCCTGACAAGATGCAGCATACAGAGCCCTAGGGATGTCACGCAGGGCTGGTTTCATGGGTACATGACATATGCAGCCACAGAGCGCCCCATGCTCAAAGGGCCCATGCTTGGTTTAATGCTACGCTGTCACTATCTTGAAATTCTTAATAATTTTACTGTTGAATCTATGTTTTTTGATGAGATCCAATGGAACAAGATTGTGCATGTGAGCGAAGGAGATATGGGAAGTGTGCAGGTCCCCGTTTCTTGCTGCCTGGGTCACACCTAGCATCTGTCAGTGCCCAGGGAGTGCAGAATTCTGATAGATAGCTAGAGAGCAGGTGTTCATCAAACATGCTTGGCTTTGTTAGGTTACTTTGTATTGTGGCCAACAGGTGACAAACTAAAATTAAGGAGCTAGAGGTATGAGTGCTCTGTGGAAGCTCTCCAATCTTCAGCTCTATGGGTAACAGACATGGTGCCACTCGCCTTCTCCTAAAATAGGGATACTGCTCATGTCAATATAAAATCAGACTGAATAGAGGAGCAGTGTCCCAGTGATCATGTCTGTCTCATTCTGACGCCAAACTCCTCATGGAAATTTCCAAAAAAGCCTTCACACATTGCAATGGTCCCATCGCCAACAAGCTCCAAACCCAAACTGCAGTAGATTGTTTGTCAGAGGCCCAGAGGATTTCCATTCCTGCCTTCCGACCTGACTGATACTAGGCCACGAGATGATTTCACATAAATATGGACTCTTCATCATGATGTAATTCCTCCTGACAACAAACCCTCCTTCACCCCCAACCCTGGGATAATTCTCCCATGCTCCAGTGGAGTTTGAGAAAGCCCCTGGCTTAATTTTACACCATCTTTTGGGCACATATGTCACGGACCTAGGGCATGAGTACTTAAGCTGAGGCTGATGTATATAAAGCACCCAATAAATGCTGTGGTCATCAGTATTACCTTCTCTTCTGTCTTGGGTACACTCTTTCTTTTCTGCTAGGTCTCAAACCACCCCCTGGACCACCTATTTTCCAGAAACCCTTTTCTCTAACTCTTTAGGGACATATTGTGATTTTTCTTGCCTGGGGAAAGCTATCCTTTGTTTCTTATCTTCTCACTACGTGTGCTCCCCCTCTACATGCTGCAGAGAGAAGCACTTGTACACATCTTGTGACACCACTACCACAAAGTGAATTAGACTGTCATTAGATTCCAGTGGGGAAGGCAGACTGTGTTTCTCAAACGTGAAAACACAATAGCCCAATAAAGCTGGTTTTAAAGAGGCAGGTCCAGATGTTTGCAATTTGGGGGAGAAAGTACAGACCTGATAGAACTGTGTCTGAGTCAGTCCCCATTTCTCCTTAACGGTGTATATTACAAATTGAAGTGTCTGGAGGTAGCAGCTGTTTAATACTAGCGCCAAATTAGAGACAAGATGGATCTCCTAGATGTGAACAATGAGTATTAATTCATATCAGGTAGTCAGTTGAGCTACAACCTCATTTCAATGGCAGAAGCACTAACTATCCTACGTAAGATGATGATGATGAGCACAGAATTGGATATTCTCTGCAATCTGGAAATACCTGAAGTGGAACTGGTGCCTCCACAGAAGCTTTGCACAGCAGGGCAAGGTGGGGTCCAGGAGGACTCCCTGCCTTATCAGTTCATCATCCTCCTTGTGAGGCCTCTGAGGGAGCCAATTCTGAGAACCTTCCAGAGACTGAGGAAAGCCACAGTCCAAATGCTACTTGGACAGAAGCACTTGCTTTGTGTCTTGCCTGGCAAGATGCTGTTGTGTGTGTGTAAACAGGCAGGCCCTCACTCTTCACATCTTTCTGACATTTCTGAAGGTCCAAGTTCATAAACTTTATAAAAAACCTTGATTTGATTCAAGTTTGCTTCTTGGAGGAAGGAGGCTTTCATCAACTGTAGTATATGAGACCAGACAGAAGTCACAGCTTTAGTTCATTCCAAACACAATGACAAGCCCTGAAAACTTCAGCTATGAAGAGATGTATATTTATAGTTGGCATCTCCATGAGAGAAAGGACTTCATTTGTCTTGCTCACATTATGGCCCCAACACCCTTATGGTGCCTAGCTAGCCCAAGGCAGACACTCGAATACTTGTTGAATCAATGGACAAACTAAAATATATAAAAAGCCTTATATGAATGCAAAAGTTAAATATGATTGGACCCAAGTTCAATTCTATGAATTTCTTATAGGGAATTAATCAAGAAAATATGCAAATATTTATACACAGATGCTTATTACAGCATTATTTATAGGAGCAAAAAAAAGGAAAGCAAACTATATTTGCAACAATAAGGAGGTTGAAATGCTCTGTAGCCATCTAAAATATTGTAAAGAGTATTTCAGGGACTAGAAGCGTTATCACAACTTGCTATTAATTTTAAAAGACATTTAAAGAAGTTACAATCTACCTTTTTTTAAAGCACATATACCTGACATAACGGCCTTCAGCATAAACACAATGGTATTATAGTGAGTTCTTTTTGGTAAGATTACATGTGACTTTTAAAATTTTCTTCCTTTTGCCTATCAACATTCTTTATTATTTTGTATAATAAGAAATGTTAAAAATGAAAGCATCATTACACAGACAAAGCCTCAATGCTGTAGATGAGCCCCCTCTTCCTAGCATGTCCACATTTGTGGAAGAATTCCAAATTTTGGAATCAGCCTTGAAGCCACCTTTCAATTTGCAGAAATACCAGGTTGCTCCATACGACAGACAGACATGCTATCAAGTGCCCATTGCATGCTTCACTCTTGACCTGGAGCAGTAGGGACAGTGGAAGAGATGGTCCCTGCCTTCAAGGGAACCAGAAAAACCCACACAATGACACCTCAGAGGGGCAGGCCCTTGAAAGAAAGGAAGAGAGTGGATAGATGAGGCAGAGAGAGCCTGGCAGATAGGAGGAATTCTTGGAAAATAAAAGAACTAAAAACAGTTGGGTGAAATAAGCAGTCTTGGAGCCTTGTTTAGGAGGAGGCCAGGGACAGCATCTCTTCCTCTTCAGTGGAGCCACCTACGTACATTCTCCAGGCTGGGCGGATGGCAGGGCCAGTGCTGTCTCCTAGCCCAGCTCCCTAATTGATTCTGCCTGTGCTACAAATGCAACCGACTCGCTAATTAAGGCAGAGCTGATTGAAGCTTGTCCTCATCTGTGCTTATTTCTTCTTTCCACATGTTTGTTGATAGTGACACCGAACAGAGGGGGACCACCCACAAAAACCTTCAACTTCAGACAATGGAAATGTCTAAACAACAGCAGGCACTGCACTGCTTCAACTCCAGCTTGAAATCTCAGATTATGGGGCTGGTGTTTTTTAAAAGATCCCAATGGAAGCTCCTTCTGGGGTGGTAGTAAAGAAGAGATATACCTCTAGTGGTCGGATAAACTTTCACACAAGTGAAGTAGAAACAAATTTAACACTGGTTCAAAAAAAAAAAAGACAGAACCCTAAAACTGAGTCTACCTACCTCAAAATTTTGTACAGTAGTTCAGAACTCTTTTCTTCCTATTATTATGTAGATGCTCTTTTGAAGCCATCTTATAAACAGGTAAAAAAAGAGGAAATATTTCTCAGAGCTGATAAATGAGACCAATTCCAGGGTTGGCTTCACACAGGAACCCATGTTTAGAAGGGCCCAGGTTTAATGATCTGCGGCCATCACCCTGCAATTCTTAATTTTTGGACAAGCGGCCCCTCATTTTCATTTTGCACTAGGCCCTGCAAATTATTTAGCCAGTCCTGATGTCAGCTTGGCTTGGGGCAGACATAGGCACAGGAACTTGGCATTGTATTAGAAGACTGTCTCCATTCACAGACTTTTGTCTCTACATAAATGTCTACTCATGTTCATCAATGCCTGGTTTTATTTCCCAGTGTCCTAAAAGGCTAAAGCACAGCATTTTATCCTTAACTGGGAACTGTACACGGAGTCCTTCACAGCTATTAGATTGATAAGCCAGCTATTAAAATTAGCTGGTGTCAAATATCAGGAAAAATGAAGAGTTTTAGAAGGCATCTCCTAACCATGAAAATATTTAATATTTTAACTCCAAAAATAACTCATACATTTAAATCAGGCTCCCAAGCCTTGGAATGGAAACAGTAATGAGAGATCAGAAGGTACATGCTATATACACTACCAAACATAAGGTAGATAGCTAGTGGGAAGCAGCTGCATGGCACAGGGAGATCAGCTCGGTGCTTTGTGACCGCCTGGAGGGGTGGGATAGGGAGGGTGGGAGGGAGGGAGATGCAGGAGGGAAGGGATATGGGAACATATGTATATATATAACAGATTCATTTTGTTGTAAAGCAGAAACTAACACACCATTGTAAAGCAATTATACTCCAATAAAGATGTTAAAAAAAAAAAAGGTACATGATCATGAAGCTTCCACATCCAAAAAAATCCAAGGAGAATCGCTAATTTCTGTGGGGTGACTGGAGCAAAAGTTTTGGGGTGTACTAGATCCCAATGATGTCTAATAGTAGGTTCATGGACGGACCACAACAGAAGTACCCGGAAACTTGTTAAAAAACATTCTGGGGCTCCAGGCTGACAGATTCTAATCTAGTAGATCTCCAATGGGCTTAGCAATCTACACGTTGTTTAATATTGTTCTTGGGATTCTTAGGCCCAGCTGCCAAGTTTTAATCATTCGCCACCTGATGACCAGAATGGGAATTTAGAAATTATTTAAGTCAAAATGCTTTTAGCCAAATGTGACCAGTCTCATCCAACATGATATGTCCATGATGAAAATGTGAGTGAGTGGTCTTGGTCAGCTACTCTGGATCACACAAATCCAAGTGTAAGACATTGGGTACACGATCTGGGCATCATCAAAAAATATAGATAGATAGATAAACATTTGATTATCAACAAAAATGAGTGAAGAAACCTCTGGGCAAGGAGGTCCAGTGCAGCATCCTGGGAGCAGAATGACAGGGAGGGCTGCAGACATTGGGTCAGAGCTGCACTCAGTGAATTGCCCCTTCTAAGACCTGCAGCTTCCATGCACGGCTCATTAGATGTACACATGATGAAGCCATGGCGTGGGAGGCTCATACAGCTGGCAAGGAAGGAAAGCCAAAAACAAGTACAGCAGGAGGCTCCATTCGTGAGGCAGCTCCCCAGTGCCTCACAGCATACCCCATTATCTTGGGTACTCGGCAGTCTGTAGTTCCCCAAACCAAACCAGTCCTTGAGGAAAAGCCAGGCATGCAACTTTCTAACTACCCTAGTGGAATGATCATGAGATATCAGTTTCAACCAAGGCACACTGATTCGTGCTAGATGCTCCCCTCCAAGACCCAGCTAGCTACTAAATGAGGTCAATCCAGCTCAACCCAGCAAGAGTTTGAGGCAAACACCCTAGAAAGTTACTAGACATAAAGCAAATCTTTTAAGTATTACAGATAGAAGAACATCTTCTCTCTCTAAAGATAAGAAGAGGCAGCTACACAAGCGAAAATACCTTCTGCTTTGTGCACTGAATGCGTTTAATGGAGAGGAGACTGATCTTCAATTAGCAACAGGGCACAAACAACGTGTAAAGGGAGCAAGGCTGCAGGAGCTTCCTTCTGTTAGCTTTTGGGTCTTCTACCCAAGTGTGCCATTGTACCTCACTCCCCCAGGGAGGGGACAGGCTGCATCAGACACTGCTTGAGAATGCAGAACTGGCAAGGTTCAGGTCAGACAACAGCTCCTTCCTGAGAAATGCCTCCTGCGCCAACCCCTGGTCCTTAAGTGTTTCGCGCAACTAACTGGCCGCAAACTCGAGGGTTGCGCACACTCTGTGCCAGCTGGCTTACACCACCAGGGCCTTGGCAGGCAGAGCACAGGGTCTGGGCCTGGCATCTGGATGATCCTCCCCAGGCTCAGTGATGCAGCTGAGGCAGAGACCCTGGCAGCTCCCTACTCTCCCCAGGCTCTGCCCCCTGTGGCCAGTGTGCTAATTAATCCTCGGATGGTCTGGCATCCAGGCCCAGACCTAAGGAATGAGCACAGAGTGAAGTCACGCGGCATTAAAACCTTCAGGGGGTTTCTCATAGCTCATTTTAACCAGGTTTGGCAAAAGTAACAGGTTTAATCCCTCAGAAATAATTGAAGTTAGAGGGCAGACCTAAGGGCTGCTTTCCCACACTGCTGCGGTAATCTGCATATGAAAGTCCATTGTTCTGATGACTAGGTTGTTTTTGGGTTTTTTTCTTATTAATTAGTTACTTTATTTGCTTTTAGGATCCTGTACAGTTAATTTATACATTTAATAGTCATTAATTGAAGCAGCTGTACAACCTATTGGGCGCATACAGGCTAATGTGTTACACCTGAGGTCGCCTCCCAATTAACAGGGACTGGCCATAACACCTAAGAGAAATGCTGAACTATGAGACCATTTTTTAACCTACAAAAATAGCAATTTAATAAGGCTGCTCCTAATAGTCTTTTATTCTGATCAAGTCGCCCTAGATTCATTTCATCCAACATAAAATATGAGATTGCAGGGTGTGACTTCCTCTCCCAGAGTTAGTGATGATTCAATGAAAGGAGAGAGAAGACGAGGCTTTGGAAAGTAAGGAGTCGCAACCGAGGTGTGAGGGAGGCATGACTGGGTTCCCATTACCCTGACATTCACAGTGTTCTAGAAGGTTACAGCAGAATAGCTAAGGTGGCTGCACCTGCCACTCAACAAGGCACGATTTTACAATGTGCTGCAGGACCTCTTGCCATTTCTACTTTCTTTTCTATCTTCCCATCAGTGACACCTGCCATAAAAATAACTTGGGTTTTAGTGTAAGACAGGGGTTTCTTGGACATTAGATGCTGGCCAAAAACCTCGACTATAGTCACGGACAGTATTATTTTTATAAGTGCCTGAAGTGGTCTCTAGGGTAGCCCAGACGCTCTGGGTCGGTCACATTTTACTCACAGATTGTTATATTTACTGATGGCCCAGGACATGTGTGCATCCAAGTGCTGAACTGTTTCTGTGCCACACTGCCAGGTACAATTCCCATGATTGTTTAAACTAAATATTTGTGAAATCATGGACAGCACATTCTAGCTTAATGGTTTGAGTGTTTCCATTAAAAATGTCAAAAGGTGGATAGCTTGGTGGTATATATGCACATGAGAACTTCATGCAGAAGGGCTGGTCTCTCTAGGAGAAATGCTCTGGGAAGTGGCTTGTTCTGAGAACTGCAGTTTAGCCTTCATATACTCTATCTTTCTACATGTTAACATTTGGGGCAGAAAAACTTCTTAAGAAATCATTAATTATTATTATTACTTAAGTGAATAAACAATTACTCAAATTTGTTAAGATGCTAGCCCTGCAAAACGCCCTAATGCCATTCTCCCGTTAAACTTTCCCAGAGTCCTATGTGATAGTACAGGAAGGAAGGGGACAGTGGATGCTCACCTGTGGATGGGAAGGAAAAGGCAGCTTACAGAGGTGAGGTGATACACACACTGCTCCACAGCTGGTCACCTTGGCCAGACTCACAGCCATGTTAACTTGGTTCTTAACCGTTAGGCATTTCCACCTCTAATATTACTCTTCTCTCTCCAAAATAGAGACTATTGATCTGAAATTAAATTCACCCCAATAACTCAAAATTGTCATGCTGAACAGTAACTCTGGTGGATATAGATATATTGCTGTAACTTTTATCAAAATCCTTGATGTTGCTTATGTCCTCCCAGCTATTTTATCTAAACCGATTTTGGTCTTTCCCCCGGCCCAAAATCAGACTATCAGCTCCCATTTTTCAACTGTCAGTTTGCCTACCTCTAGCTTTCTCTTTTACTCTCAAGACCTAAGACTTCATGTTAAACTATAGCAGGATGAGAAACTGAATATTCCTTTCTCCATTCATTCACCTATTTAGTCAGTAATATCTGAGAACTTTTGATGGACAAGGTCTCCTTCTAAGAGAGGCAGCAGTGATAAAACACAGAGTATGAGTGTCCACAGAGAGATCTTTCAGGTTGCGGGTGAGAGACAGACAAAAGAACAAGTAAATAAAAAGAAAGGAACATCTGTCACCAGGGCTCACATGAGTCAGAGCAGGGTAGCATGGAGCAGGGGTCAGGGAAGGTGACCTCTGGGCTGAGATCTAACCAAAAAGGAAAGCTTCTACTTCTTTCAGGAGAAGGAGTTGGTGCTGAGGCCCTTAGGAGGTGGGAGTGGGCATGGCGTAGAGCGGGATGACAAAGAAACGAGCTCCATGCCCAGAGTGGATGAAGAAAGAGCGTATAGTGGTTGGCAGGCACTGCACTCACTGAAAAGAAAGTTAGGTTTCATTCTAGGTGGAATAGGAAACCTTGGGAGGGCTCTGATCAGGAGACTGACTTGATCCGATGTGCTCCTTCCTTCCTCCATTCAGTGCTCTTTATGCACAGCCCAGCCCTATGCTGGATGCAGTAGAAACAGTGGTGAATACAGAATCATCCAGGAGACCCTGGCTAGTGGGAAGGGCAGAGAGAAACCAGATCCAGGAGACCCTGGCTAGTGGGAAGGGCAGAGAGAAACCAGATCGCCACGTGGCATCATGGGGAAACCACAGAGGGCACTGTTATTGTATCTGAGATCAGAGGATGAAAAAGTTAATTGGGCAAAAGAGATGTGGGAGAATAGGAAGGAACAAAGTTGTATGTTCCAAACAGGGAAAACAGAACACCTGTAAGGTTTCAAGAGGGTGCACGATGACTTCTAGGCTATAGGAATTTTAATATGGCTGGAATAGGAAAGAAAGAGGGAAGTAAGGAGGGAGAGAGAGAAAGGTGATGGAGGGCAGGGGTGGGGGGAAATGTCATAATAGCAAAAGAGGAGAATGGATAGGCAAACAGGAGGCATATGATAGAAGCCTTAATAAGGAGGTGCCCAATAATTCAATATTCCAAGATAAGTTCTAGAGATCTGCTGTACAACGTCATGCTTTTAGTTCACCTAACTATAGACCATTGTCACTCTTTTGTGGTAATATACATAAACCCAACTTATTCTTGTTTAGAGCTCATTGTGTTATTTTGGATCTAGAAAAATTTATTTACATTTAAGTTATTCCAAATTTTTCTCTGTATTTTTAAATGTACTGTGACATTTTTTAAAGCAATGCAATTCTTACTACCTTTTATTAATTTTGAATTGAATAAAAATGGGTTAGTGTTTGTTCTCTCTGCAATTTTGTCTCCCTTGGTGTTTGGGCAGGCAACATTCACGAATGTGCAGAGGGCTACTTTCTGCTTACAGTTCATAACATACCCCTCACTCCCATAACACTGGCAAATCTGTACAATGTATACCCATCTGTACACTGGATGCCCATAAAGCCATGGGAAGGGGGAAGTTTTAGAATCCAGGATGACTCTTTTGACAAAGTTCAGGCTGGAAGAAACAATACTGGGGAAAATCCAGCAACTCTGATGTGCATTTTTGTTAATTCACTGAAGTTCAGTGTCTCCCGATCCCGTGGGAAAAAATCAAAACTGTGGAGGAAGATGACAGTGACATGGGTTTCTAAGATTGGTTGATTTTGCAGCAAATACAAATGAATCTTGAACAGAGCTATGAAATTCAGTGGATTTCAGAACATCTTCATTATAAAACCAGAGAAAAGCCATATCACTAATCTTCCTCCCTCCCCCAAGAGAGACCACAGGAGGTTCATTTTAAGGTCTGATGAACGGTTCAGGAGGTCTGAAGTAGATTAGGACAAGAGTTTACTCATTTGAATTCTATATTTAAACTCCAGGCTCAACGAATTTGTCATGGTTTCTCTTTCTTTAAAGAAAGAATATTTCTGTTAATTGGTACATAAAGCAGCAAAGCAAAATTCTCTCCAGACAGTAAACAATACTTTGAAAGACAAAAACAAAAACTTAATAGAATCTCAAGATCACTTGTTCAGGGATGATGTGTCATGGGCCATGTCAAGCAAAATCACAGGAAATCTGTGAAACAGGACTATTTAGTCTGTCCAAGGCCAGTGTTTTTGCCCTAACATTTTCTTTTATTTCAAGACATCAAGATTCTCTCATTCCTCTTTCAAATTTTTAAGATGAATTTTATCAAACTGTTTTAATTAAAATTATCCAGTTTTGATTTTTCAGGAGGTCACCTAAATATTGGGAAACCAGAGTTAACTGTCATTGGACTGAAGATACACGACATAATAATCCCAGATGTCACCTTCTAGAAGCCCTTTCATACCCTTTCATTAACTGCAAGTAGCATTACAGTGGTCACCAGGGAAATCGTCATAAGATGAAAAAGTAAGAAAGACATGATATTTGGCTGTCATGAGAACTTGTCAGGATATATATGGATATTTTGAGTGAAGAATGAAACATCCCAAAGGATTTGGCACATTTTAGTCAGAATTATTTAACTCACAGGATGGAAGGTTGGCATCAACATGCATGCACACTGCCTGTTGTACACAGGTTTATACAGAAGGTCATAATCCCCATTCCTATTTCACAAAGAACATGAGAAAATGGCTTCAAAGCTGCCATTCAAGGGATTTGGACTGAACTAGACAGAGTAGTGAGGAATATCAACCCTGGAATCAGATAATTTCACTCACAATCGAGTTCAGGTTATCCTGATTATATTAAAATGTAATGGGGCTTCCCTGGTGGCGCAGTGGTTGAGAGTCCGCCTGCCGATGCAGGGGACACGAGTTTGTGCCCCGGTCCGGGAAGATCCCACATGCCGCGGAGCGGCTGGGCCCGTGAGCCGTGGCCACTGAGCCTGCGCGTCTGTAGCCTGTGCTCCGCGACGGGCGAGGCCACAACAGTGAGAGGCCCGCGTACCGCAAAAAAAAAAAAAAAAAGTAATGCATTTCATGCTTTTGTTTTCAGTGTTTTGTGGGTCTTCTACTGAAATGAAAAAAAAAATTTTTCAACCAGAATCCTCTCCCAGGTGGCTTATCTATTCATTCATTCATTCATCCATTCATGCTTCTACTGAGCATCAACCTCATAGGTACTGACCTAGGTGCCCAGTCTTTTCCTTCTGGAAAACCAAGTAGGTCTGTCCAACACAGGCCTGCCTCCTTGCCACAGCTGTAGACACTGGGACCAGGCTGCTGGCTGGGCTGCTCCAGCCACTGGAAATGCAATTATGGATCCAGAATGTGCACCTGACCTTGCAGAATCAGAGTCCATAAGAAGACACATAGGGGAGGCACTGGAGGGAGTGGGGATGACTCCTGACACCATGTTCAAGGCCTTGGGTGCAGACTTTTCCACCCCAGGACTTTGCAGTTAGGTGAGGTGATGTAAATTATCATTTTGCTTTTTATGAATTTACTAGTCTGTGTCACATCCATGATGCGAGTCCTTAATGTATGTGGCCTAACATCTATTTGATGATACAAATGGAAATTCGTTGAAATTAGCCAAAAGAGCTCATCTTTGCTTAAAATATCCCAAGATTCCAATGAAAAACAAATGCTTTGTCTTCTGAGATTTCAGGTAAGAATACTGACATCCCTTGCCATTAGAAACTGAGCTACAATCAGCAACTTTTTTTAAGATAACTAAAGCAACCTAACACACATTGTTCAACTGCTTGCACTAATTTGATAAAGCCCCTTTTTAAGATCAACTTGTATACTTCATAATATTTTTATTAAACTCTTTATTTTGAGGTAAGTATAGATCCACATGCAATTCTCAGAAATAACACAGAGAAATGCCTTATACCTTTTACCTAGTATTCTTCCACTGACATGATGCAAAACTACAGGATATAGTGATATATATATATATACTATCTATATAGTATATAGTGATATAATATCACAATCAGGGTATTGACATTGATAAAGTCAAGATACATAACAATCCCATCACAACAAGGTTCCCTCATGCTGCCCTTTTATAACCACTGACCTCTCCCCACTCCCAACCCAAACCCCTGGCAACCACTAATTTGTTCTCCACTTCCATAATTTTGTAATTTCAAGAATGTTATAAGAATGGAATCATGCAGTATGTATTATTTTGGGATTGGCTTTTTCCACTCAGGATAATTCCCCAAATATTCAAAGATTTGTCCAAGTTATTGTGGGTACAAATAGTTCTTTTGTTTTTAATTGCTAAGTAGTATTTCATGGTATGGATATATCATAGCTTGTTAACTATTCACCTACTGAAGGATATCTGGGTTGTTTCCAGTTTTTAGCTTCTACAAATAAAGCTGCTAACAGGTTTTTGTGTGAACACAAGTTTTCATCTATCTGAGATAAATGCCCAAGAGCGCAACTGCTGGGTCACATCGTAATTGCATGTTTAGTTTTATAAGAAACAACCAAATATTTCCCAAAGTGGTTGTATCATTTTATGTTCCTTTCAGCAGTGTATGGTATGAGTGATCCAGTTTTTCCACATCCTAGCCAGCATTTGGTGTTTTTTTATTTTTTATTCATTTATTTTATTCTAGCCATTCCAATAGGTGTGTAGTGATACCTCATTGGGGTTTCAATTTCCCTAGCTAATGATGTTGAATATCTTTTCATGAACTCACTTGTCACCTGTATATCCTCTTCAACAAAATGTCTCTTCATGTCTTTTGCCCATTTTCTAATTATGCTTGGACTCTTGAGTTGGCATTATTTATGTATTCTTTATATACTTGAGCTCTATCTATACGTAGTTTATATATAGTTAGTATATTCATATAGATTGCTAGTTCCAAACTGTCTTGGGAAAAGATATTTGCAAACCACACATTTTTGCATCCTTTCAGCAGGGTCTTTCACATACAAAAGGGTTTTTTTCTAATTTCAATGAGATCCATTTTATCAAATTTTCCTTTTATGGATTGAGCTTTTGGTGTCAAGCCTAAGAACTCTTTGTCTAGCCCTAGATTTTCTGAAGATTTTCTCTTTTTTTTTTCAAAGGGTGTCATAGCTGTATATTTTACATTTAAGTTTTTGATCCATTTGAGTTAAATTTTGTTTAAGTTTCAGTGTTTCAGCCAAGGTTAATTTTTTGTTTATTTGTTTGTTTCCTCTTCCTTATGGATGTTCAACTGCTTTGGCACTATTTGTTGAAAAGGATATCGTCCTCCATTGAATTGTCTTTGCACTCTTATAAAAAATCAGTTGAGCATATCTGTGTGGGTATATTTCCGTGTTCTTTCTTCTATTCCATTGATCTATACGTCTACTCCTCCATCAATACCACACTGTCTTAATTACTGTAACTATGTAATAGGCCTTAACATTGGGTAAATTGATTCCTCCTACTTCCTTCTTTTTCAAGATTGTTTAATATTCTAGGCCCTGTGCCTTTCTATGTAAACTTTAGAATACTCTTGTCTATGTCTATAAAAACCTTGCTGTAATTGACAGGAATTGCATTAAATCACAAGACATTTATTGATTAAGTTCGCCATCTTATATGGGCCCGGGTTGTAGCATCCCAAAGCAATTACAATAGTAACATCAAAGATGACTGATCACAGATCACCATAACAAATACAGTAATAATGGAAAAGTGTGAAATATTGTGAGAATTACCAAAATGTGACACAGAGGCATGAAGTGAGCACATGCTGTTGAGGAAATGGTGGCAATAGACTTTCTTGGCTCAGGGTTGCTACAAACCTTCAGTTTGTGAAAAACGCAATATTATTGCAAAGTGCAATAAACTGAAGCAAAATAAAATGAGGTATGCCTGTAACTAATTTCTGCTCTTTATTATTTCCTTCCTTCTGTTTGCTTTGGGTTTATTTTGCTCTCATTTTTCTAGTTTCTTTTGGTAGGAAGTTAGATTATTAATTTGAGGCTTTCCTCTTTAATATAAGAATTCAGTGCTATAAATTTCCCTCTGGATGCTGTAATAGCTTTGTCCCACATATTCTGATACACTGTATTTTCATTCATTTTTATATTTTTAAAATTTCCTCTAAGACTTCCTCTTTGACCCATGAATTATTTAATAGTATATTGTTTAATTTTGAAATGTTTAGAGATTCTTCTGATGTCTTTATATTAATGATTTCTAATTTGATTCCATTATAATTATAAAAAATACTCTATCATTTTAACTCTTTCAAAGTTGTTGAGGTTTGTGTTATGACCCAGGATCTGTTTTATCTTGGGTAATGTTCCATGGGTACTTGAAAAGAATGTATATTCTGCTGTTGTTGGGTAAAGCCTTCTATGAATGGTATCTGTATCTTATTGGTTGATGGTGTTGTTCAGTTCCTCCATATCCCTGCTGATTTTCATCTTAATAGTCTGGCAACTCATGACTGTGAAGTGTACAAGTCCCCAACTATAACTGTAAGTTCTTCTATTTCTACTCTCAACTTTTAATTTTTGCTTCATGTGTTTTGAAGATCTGTAGTTTGGTCCAAACATATTTAGAATTGTTATTTCTTCCTGGTGGATTGACCCTTTTATCATTATGTACTGTCCCTCTTTGTCTCTAGTATCTTTCTTTGCTCTGAAGATGAATTTACCTCATATTAATATAGTCACTTCTATTTTTTAATGTTTGTATAGTATATCTTTTCCCATCCTTTTACTTTCAACATACCTATGTCATTGTATTAGAAGCAAATTTCTTGTTGTAAGCATATGGTTGGGTCATTTTTAAAAAATCTACTTGGCCAATCTCTATCTTTCAATTGGTGTGCCTAGACCACTTATATTTAAGATAATTAGTGATATGTTAGGGATTAAGTCTGCCACTTTATGTCTTTTTCCTGTTCATTTCCTCTGTTTCTCATTTCTATTTCTCTTTTCTTACATTTCTGTGAGTTACTTTTTAAGTATTCCTCTTTTTATTGTTTTCTTAATGGTTGCTCTAGGTACTATAATATAAACATGTAATTTATCACAGTCTATTGGTATTAGCATTTATCACTTACAGTGAAATGTACAAATCCTACTTCTAATTAGGTCCCTCTACCTTCCATACTTTCAAATATAATTGTCTTAAGAATTTCCTCAGCAAACACTGGGCACCATCAGATGATGCTATAATTTTTGTTTCAACTATCATATATGATTTAAGAATCTCCTGACGTGTGGAGAAAAGGGAACCCTCTTACACTGCTGGTGGGACTGTAAACTGGTGCAGCCACTATTTAAAATAGTATGGAGGTTCCTCAAAAAACTAAAAATAGAGTTCCCATATGATCCGGCAGTCCCACTCCTGGACATATACCCAGACAAAACTATAATTTGAAAATATACATGCACCCCTATGTTCATAGCAGCACTGTTTACAATAGCCAAGACATGGAAACAACCTAAATGTCCACTGACAGACGAATGGATAAAGAAGATGTGGTATACCTCTTGCACTGTCGGTGGGAATGTAAACTGATACAACCACTATGGAGAACAGTATGGAGGTTCCTTAAAAAAACTAAAAATAGAATTACCATATGACCCAGCAATCCCACTACTGGCCATATACCCAGAGAGAACCATAATTCAAAAAAACACATGCACCCCAATGTTCATTGCAGCACTATTTACAATAGCCAGGTCATGGAAGCAACCTAAATGCCCATCGACAGACAAATGGATAAAGAAGATGTGGTACATATATACAATGGACTATTACTCAACCATAAAAAGGAATGAAATTGGGTCACTTGCAGAGACGTGGATAGACCTAGAGTCTGTCATACAGAGTGAACTGAGTCAGAAAGAGAAAAACAAATATCGTATATTAACACCTATATGTGGAATCTAGAAAAATGGTAGAGATGAACTGGTTTGCAAGGCAGAAATAGAGACACAGATGTAGAGAACAAACATATGGATACCAAGCGGGGAAAGCAGGGGGTGGTGGTGGTGGGATGAATTAGGAGATTGGGATTGACATATATACACTAATATGTATAAAACAGATACTAATAAGAATCTGCTGTATAAAAAAAAAGCATAAAATAAAATTCAAAAAAAACGAAGATGTGGTATATATGTGGTACACACACACACAGTGGAATATTACTCAGCCATTAAAAAGAATAATAGTATTTGCAGCAACATGGATGGACCTAGAGATTATCATAATAAGTGAAGTAAGTCAGAAAGAGAAAGACAAATAGCATATGATACCACTTTTACATGAAATCTAAAATACGACACAAATGAACTTATCTATGAAACAAAAGCAGGCTCACAGACATAGAGAACACACTTGTGGTTACCAAAGGGGGAGGTATGGGAGAGGGAAGGATGGGGAATTTGGGATTAGTAGATGCAAACTATGATACATAGGATGGATAAACAGCAAGGTCCTACTGTATAGCACAAGGAACTATAATTTAATATCCTGTGATAAACCATAGTGGAAAAGAGTATGAAAAAGAAAAAGAATATGAAAAAGAATACATTGATATGTATAAATGAGTCGCTTTGCAGTACAGCAGAAATTAACACAACGTTGTAAATCAGCTATACTTCAATAAAATTTTTTAAAAATCTTCTGAGAATTAAGATACTACATCATACTTACTTCTATATTTAACCATTTCTATATTCTTTCCTTCTTTAAAAAAAATTTATTTGGCTGCACCGGGTCTTAGTTGCAGCACACGGGATATTCGTTGCCACATGCGGGCTCTTAGTTGCGGCATGCACGTGCTGTATCTAGTTCCCTGACCAGGGATGGAACCCGGGCCCCCAGTACTGAGAGGGTGGAGTCTTAACCGCTGGACCACCAGGGAAGTCCCTATATTCCTTCCTTTCTGAAGTTTCAAGCCTTTTTCTGTTATTTCCCTTCTGTTTGGAGAAATTCTCTAACCATTCTTTAAGGGTAGGTTTGCTGGCAACAAATTCTCAGAGTTTTCCTTCTAAGCATGTCTTTATTTCTCCTTCATTCATGAAGAGTATTTTCACTGAATATAGAATCCTAGGTTGACAGTTCATTTCTTTCAGTACTTGAAAAATGCTACGCCACTTCCTTCTGGTCTCCATTGTTTCATATGAGAAATCTGCTGTTATTCAAATTGGTATTTTAAATAATGTGTCATTTCTCTGTGGTGGATATCACTTTTGTTTTCCTTGTGTAATTATATTTAATTATAATGTCTTCCCATGGATTTACTTGGATTTATCCTATTTGGAATTTACTCAGCCTCTTGAACATGCATGTTTATGCCTTTCACTAATTTGGGGAGGTTTTCAGCCAATATATCTTCAAATATCTATCCAGTCCCACACTCTCATCTCCTGAGACTTTTATGACATGAATGCTAGCCCTTTTGCTGTCCCACACGTCCCTGAGACTCTATTCATTTTGTTCCAATCTATTTTCTCTCTGTTGCTCAGGCTGGATGATCTCTATTGATCTGCCCTGAAGTTTACTAATTCTATCTGCTGTCATCTCCACTCTACAACTGAGCTGATCCAGTGAGTTTTTTATTTTGGTGACTGTATTTTTCAGTTCTATAATTTCCACTTGGCTCTTTTTTATAACTTCTATTTCTTTACCGAGATTTTATATTTTTTCATTTATTGGAAAAATAAATGAAAAAGAGAATTCCTAATTGCTTTTGAAACAATTTAATTTTTAAAAAAATATTTTTTAAATTTAATTTTAATTTCAACATCTGATTCCTGTCAATATTGGCATCTATTGATTGCCTTTTTCATTTATGTTGTGACTTTTCTTGTTCTTGGGATGACAAGGAATTTTTAATTGCATTTTGGGCATTTTTGATTGTATACAGTGAGACTCTGGGTCCTATTTAATCGGTTTTCTTGGCAGTAAATCTCTCTGTTGAGGTGTGGCACAAGGGCCAAGTGGTTGTGGGTGGGGTGGAAGATCAACTTCCTGTTCATCCCTGCTGAAACTGTGGACAGCTGGTCTATTGGTTGCTCCATTGGTGTTTGGCTAGAATAGGAAAGGTACTGTCACAAAAGGATTTTATTGTTAGGCCATTCTTTTCCTGGTCCTTTGACTAAAGGAAACAGGCTTTTCTTAGAAGTTTGTTTTTCTGTTTGTTTGTTTTTGTCTATGCCTGTTGTTGGCCCAGGTGGGAAGCTTCTGGAGTGCTCTATTTGGGAACAGATTCTATTATAGAACAGATATTGATTCTATGGGAATTAATAAAGAACCCAGGGAAGGGGCTTCCCTGGTGGTGCAGTGGTTGAGAGTACGCCTGCCGATGCAGGAGACGCGGGTTCGTGCCCTGGTCCAGGAAGATCCCACATGCCGCAGAGCGGCTGGGCCCGTGAGCCATAGCCGCTGAGCCTGCGCATCCGGAGCCTGTGCTCCGCAACAGGAGAGGCCATAACAGTGAGAGGCCCGCGTACTGCAAAAAAAAAAAAAAAAAAAAAACCCCAGGGAACTCACCTCCATGTCTTTAAGTCTAGGCAGTTCCCCTTCTTTCTACCTTGCAGGTCTTCCTATACTTGTTTGTGGGGTAACGTCCAGGACTTTTCAGTTGTAAGGGGAGGGATCTGATTAAAATATGGCTACTCCATACTGGCAAAATAAAAAGTCTGGATTGGTTTTAATAAAAACGACTTCAATCTTCAACATTCATAAGTTCAAAGGAGATTTTAAATAAATTCTTAGCTCACTTTCTCTAACAATTTTTTCATTCATTAGACTTCATATCTCCAAATATCACACTGCTCTTGTTCATCGGGGAAGCCACCTGAAGGAAGAATCTTTTCTATTTAATGTTGTAAGCACCATCACTGGACACCTATTTAAGGCTCTGGGAGATATTCCAATGCTACAAAATTGGGAATGGGGTGAACTCCAGAGCCAGGCAATGGCCAAACAAAGAGAAAGTCCCTAGCGAAATCTGGCTGTAAGTTTGTTATTTTTTTCCTACCTTGGCCAAAAAAATTACCATGAACAAACATTCCCTGGATACACTTGTTCTTTGAACTATAACATACTTGTTTCTCTCTCCTAAAAGCAAAGCTGATTATAGTGGTGCTTCCCCCTCAGATTAAGGTTTGGATATTAACTCTGTTATAATTTGTCCTTCTCACTCTGTGTTCCAGTTCTAGTGCATTTCTCCCAATCCTCTATTGTTCACTCCCTCAGAGGTACCCAAACTTCTACCACCTGCATCTAGGATAGCACCAATGGGACTCCCTGCCCATTTGGGCCAGAGGTTCTTCCCAGCACATGCATAGTACATCACAGAGAGCTACCTTGGCCATTGTCCTCAGTCACCTCATGGGGATCTGCTCTCCAGAGGAGGAGCATTATTTTATTGTACCCACATGGCAGGTACAACAAAACAATGTGAGTAATGATGATAGCTATGAGTCCCAGGACGTGTGACATTGTTGCAGCCACAGCTACACAGCTACAGGGTCATTTGGCCCTGTAGGGTGATTGGTGGTGGCTGTGATGGTTGTACTGACAGATTTAAGGGTGGCCAAAGGAAAACAGAATTTTATAGAAATCCACTGTGCAAATTTTCCAAGAATGCTCCAACTGGAAAGGAAACTTGTATCCCATTTCCTAAGTTCCTCCATTAACATACCTTCCTTTTGCTCCAGGCAATATATATTTATGAAGCAGGCAATGCTCGCAGCATTAAGGATACAGCAGAGAGTGACATTATCCCTATCCTTATAAAGCTTACCTTCTAAACCAGGAGTCAAGTTACCCCAATATCTACCCCAACAGTTATTTAATTAATTTTATTATTAAGTGCAAGAAGAGATATAACAAGTGGGTTCAATTTTCTTTGAAATTCCAGCAAGAGCCATATTCTTTCAATGGTGTCAATATGGGTGAAAAGCACAACACAGGATGTGCTTAGACCAAAAGAAAATCAATTGTTTCAGAACTATCGAGCATCTGAACTCAATATAAGTATTTTACTTTCATGATTTTATTTGGGCCTCTTCATAAATGTTCTACACACTGGAGTTCCAAGGCCCTAAATGAAAGGGCAGTACATTTGGTGAGTTTAAATACTAGGACAGAATTACTGTAATTGATCACTGTGAGGGAGATGGGTGTGCCATGACCCCTGATGCACCTGCCCAGCAGCAGGCCCTACCTCCTTGTTTGTCCTGTCAGCTTGCACCAACGTTCCATTCAGGCAAGGTTCCACGTAGTGAAGCTCCTCGTTATACTGCAAAGGGAAAAACAGCCAAGAGGAAACACTTAATTAAGCCTTTGAAGGGTACACAATAATTTAAGGATACACACACACACACAAACAAAAAAGCAGCACGATCACAGGCTCAATTCATTTACACATAAGGTGACTTTCTCAATCAGTACCCCTACAAAAAAATTGTGCTTAAGTGCAAAGACATACTTTATTCATTTCTTGTTTGAGGGGGAAACTTGTACAGCACATATTGGTAGATGGCAGTGTTCAGGGTGTACACAGTTAACTGATAATCCTTCAGGGGTGACTCCAAATATAGGGGTGACTCCAAACATAGGGGCTCCCAGGGCATGGCTAACAGTGCATGGTCCAGCTGAGATCTAAAGAGCATTCCACAGAATTTCCTGGCGGTCCAGTGGTTAGGACTCTGTGCTTCCACTGCAGGGGGCACAGGTTCGATCCCAGGTCAGGGAACTAAGATCCCACAAGCCGCATGGTGAGGCAAAATAAATAAGTAAATAAAGAGCACTCCAAACTTGGGCGGATAGGGCTCCAGCTCTGCCTTTGGTTTCATGGAGCTAAGGAACCTATGTGCAGGTCACATATGAGTGAGTACAGAATGTTGGAAAGGAGAGGCCTGGATATTCCCCTATAAGAGCCTTTGCAGGTGTTGGTCAGAGCACTGCACATGCCCAGTGACACCACTGTCCACACAGGCCAATGCCAGCCTTCCCGTCATTTTTGATTCCAGAATACCCAGATTATGAAAGCTTGTTTTTGTCCAAAGCTCACAGCTAGGAAGAGAAATTCTGAGTGGTCTTATTTAAATTTCTCTCATCAAGCATGGTTCTCTGCACTGTAGCTAGATTGGGACATTCCCAAACACAAATCTAATCATTCCCCCTCTTGTCAATGTCATTCAGAGCCCCCCACTGCTCTGCAGAGGAAACTTCCCAGGGCTTGGCAGGGCTCTAGCCACTCAGCCCTGTTGACCTTTCTAGCATCTTCACTCATTAGCCCTCCCCATAAACTCGGCAACAGCCTGCCCTAATTCCCTTTCTGTCCTCTGAGATGACCCATCTTTTCCTTCAGGCCTTCCACAACTGGGCCTTCTTCCTGAAGCCCTCCTTTGGCATCTCCAGCTGACACCTGTTCATCCTCTGGGCCACCTCACCCCTGACTCCTCTGGGAAGCTGCCTCTGTTGCAAGAGAGGCTCCGCTCCTATCCATTCCAAAATTTTAATTGCCTGGTGCCTGGATCCATCACAATGTGGGACCACATCAGTAGGGTCTATGTCTGGTTCCTCAGTGTATTCCCTGTGACAAGCACAGGGCTGGACCCAGAGTAGGTACTGGGGAACAATTTGTTCAATGAGAGTATCATGGCATTTCCACTTTAGGGACCAAAGGCCCAGCCCAGAGCTCCAGAGGGAAGGGACCAGAACCATCTCTCACAGGGCCAGCCTGCGAGCAAAGTCTGGCTAAGAAGTTTGGACTTTAAGCCTACAGGCAGTGAGAACCATAGGCTGTGGGCAGAGGAGTAGGTGAAAAAAAGAGATCAGTTTGGGGCAACTACTCTGGACACACTGCAGGGACAGACTGCAGAGGACCAGACTGGCAGCTGCTGCAACAGTGACTAAGATGTATCAGGTTTCACCTACCAAGATGCTTAATAGCAAGTAGGGGTAGTGATAACACTAATATTTGCAACTAACTGTTAGTGAGCATTTCCTTTATCTAGACACAGGCTAGACTTCATTCACAGGATACCTCAACCTCAGGTAGTAAGTACTTCCAATCACTCCCCCTTTACAGATGGGAAAACAGAGGCCGAGTAAGGATGATGAACTTGCCCAAAGTCACTGAGGAGTACATAGGGTGGAGTTCAGATTCAAACCCAAGCAGTTTGACCTTCCAACCACTGACCCCAGGACCTCAGAGCCCCCAATTTCTCCTCTCTGGCGCCTAAGCCTATGTTTCCTATCAATCTGACTTTTGCTCCCTCTTTAATCTTTGTTTTTAGTCACATAAAACCATCAGAAAAATTATAGCTCAGTGGACTTAGAGCTGAGATGAGGCATGGAGAAAAAATAGATTTATGCAATTCTGAAATCAGCTGTCAACAAATGGAGTGTCATCTCAGGATTCAGGAAGCAACTGCACAGGCTAACCTGAAGAAATGCTTCTCCAAAATTCTCAGTCCAGGGAATTCCCTGGCAGTCTAGTGGTTAGGACTCCGTACTTTCACTGCTGAGGGCCCGGCTTCAAACCCTGGTTGGGGAACTAAGATCCTGCAAGCCGCACAGTGCGGCCAAAATAAAATAAAATAAACAAAACTCTCAGGGCATATAAAACTGACACTGGAAGTTGCTGGGGGGAAAAAAACAAAAACAACCCAGCCATTTTTCCTCTCCTCCACCTCCCTCACTGACTGATTTGGTTCAGGGTGATAATATGCCCATTCCTAAAGCTTAATTCCTTTCATTCTTGAAGCATAATCAGTCTTAGGCAATCACAGCTATTTGGTCCCCCTCTGTTGGATACAGGCTTTCACAGCATGTCTTGCAGCTGGGGGTGGTCAAGTAATCCATTCCCAGCCAATGAAACATAAGGGGTAGTTTTCTGGGCAGTTTCAATGAAATTTTTTTTCTTGCCATTAAAGGAAAACTCTTCTACATCCACTGCCTTCCTTCCCTCTTGAGATGCTATTGTGGAGCTGCAGCAGTCATTTTGCAACCATGAGGTTGCAAAGGTTGACAAGGTTAAGAATGGAGAGCAAGGCTCAAGGAAGACAGAGCAGGAAGATAGAGCCAATGTGGGTCCTTGCTGACACTGTTGAGCCATTGTACCAAACTGCAGCTGCCCTCTTTGAGGCTTCATCCATGAGATTATGAAACACCTATAGACTGAAGCAACTTTTATTCAATTGTTCTGTAACTTGCAGCCCAAAACTTTCCAACTCCATTTTCCAGGTAAATTTTAAAACTTTACCTACATTCTACCTGATACACATTCACAATGTTGATTCCTGGGGTTCTATACTCTGAGGTAGGAGTCAGGACACTTGGGTCCAGGTCCCGCCTCTGCCATACACTCAGTGTGTGGCCTTGGGTAAGTCACTAAACCTCTGTGATCCCAGATCTTATGCATAAGGTGCTAATTCATCTTCAGTTTACCCTCCCCGGGCCCCTGTGAGGATCCAATGATGCAAAATACCTGAAACTGCTTTGTTATGTAAAGGCCTGTATATGTGGGGGACCAGAGAGGGGCTTACAAGTAAAGAAGACCAAGAAGTTCTTGCCCTCATCAGGGAGGAACATGTGCAGTAATCAAAACCATGTTCGCCGTCACTGTGCAAGCCCTGGCCACAGTGGAGGAATCTGCTCTTCTGAACCCCCGCCAGCTTGTTAGTGGCATCATCCAAGCTTGCAGTTAACTAATTTCCCTTGACTGCATCAGGACAAAACTATGCTGAGCAATCTGGACTGTATCACCAAAGGGAACGGGGCTCAGCCGTCTGTGTGAGGGAATGGTGCACACCAAGCAGCTGTGCCAAAGAGGCCCACGGGCTGTGCATGCTCACCACGCTACCCAGCACTCCTCCAGAGGGGGACACCAAGGGTGCCCTGCATGTAGAACTGCTCCCAGGCTCCCAGCAGTTCTCCTTTTGGAAACCTTTACATTTCTGCATTTTAATGGATGGCCCCTAGATTTCCACATTGTGAAACAATGTGAGATGGCCAAGTCAATTTACAACTGAAGGTCTGGTCACCTCCAGTCCTAAGATACAATGGCCTCCTTCAGCTCTCCTTCATCCCTACTTAAACAATCAGATATCAATGGTCTAATAGAAAAGGATGCAATGCACATCATCATTAGCCAGATGCAATGCTCTTCTGCCATTTGCTTTTGCTCCCTCCCACTACCAAGAGTGAACCCCAGGGAGGCACTCAACTACCCCCTACTCTCCCCAAACATTTTAGTCCTTCCTGCAAGTTTCTGGAAAATGGGAGGAGTATCTTAGCAGGATAGGAGAGAGCCCAGGCAGCCCTAGAGATGGTCTAGCCAGCCCACTAAACATGTGGTGAGGAGATGGACAAAGAACTTTCACCCTTTAAAGAACTTAGAATCTACCACATAGCCTCAGGGCCTCAGTCACTGTCAGTTTCCTTCTCCCTTTCTCCTGGCTGGTTGGCTCTTCTCCTCTGATTCACACAAGTGTAGAGCAGTAGAGCTAAAGCAACTGCAGCAAACAGGGTGGGTTCAAATCTGGGCTCGGACACACACTAGCTGGGTGACCTTGGCCAAAGCATCTCCACTCTTTGGGTGTCAGTGTTCGTATTGGGGGGATGGGGTTTGTAATTGCATCTTTCTAACGAACTCATCGTGAGGATGAAATGAGATGGTTCAGTAAAGAGTCAACAGAGAAGCCTCACGTAAGAAAGTGTCTGGGTGTACAAGTACAAGAAAGAAAGAAAATATTTATGTGAGTGTGCTGTGTGCTACACAGAAAGACTGACAGCTGGTACTTGCTAAGTAGGAAGGGGTGTTGGGGCAATGGCCATGACTTATTCTTGGGAACAGGGCTCACGTACCCCTGACCTCTGCAGAGAGCACAGACTCAGCATTCGTTGGAGAGAAGGGCTGCTTCAGTAGGCACATGTGACTCTCTAAATACCTGAGACAGAAACCACCACATTGTGTGGCTGTACACTGCCCCACCCTAGGCCACACTCTGAACCCTCCCAAAAACCTGGGTATTTGGCAGACAGGGAGCCAAGACAGAGCTGCCAGCCTACTGCCAAATACCAGCCGGGAAGGTATCTGCGATGAAACCCTTTGTTCGTTTTTTCCCTGAATATTAACTAAGCACCTGCCATGTGTCAGGGATATCAAACACTGGCTAAATTTGCACATGATCATCACTGTGGAGTGATCATGGACCACTTTTTCTTACTTTTATTAGTAGAAGAATGTGCTCAATAATGTTTGCTTTTCCTTTTCATGATAAAAAAGTGCTTATTTGTGATGTTGCCATGGTCCATCCGAAAAAAAAAAAAAAGCCTCAAGAGAAACCCATGCTATTCAGGCCAACCGCCAAACTCTAGGCTCTGACAGCAAGGAATACATCACCATCTGCCTTTTCTTTCCTTTCACCCAATCTCTGGAAGTACCCCCAACATCTCGCATTTTAAAGACACAGCAAAATCCTCAATGGGAATTTTAATGATGATGTAAAAGAGGAAAGCCAAGTTTCATTCAATGAATGGCCAGAACTTTTGGGAGAAGAATCTAAAAACAAAGAACAAATGGGCTGGGCTCACCCACCAAGATTCATGCAAGCTTCGGCATTGGTGCAGAAGTGTCACATGTTGGTTCATGTAAATCTCAGCCCAGAGACTGGAGAGCAAAGGACAGCTGACTGGGCTCTGGATGATACTGGGGATTCTGAACCCTGCTTAACGTTGGAAGCTGGACATGATTAATGAAAGCAGTGCAGCTTTCAGGCCTAACAAAAGAAGATCAACAGTTGCCTTTAAGGATAATGAGGAAAGACCTCATGAAGAAAGAGGAGACTTTAGGGAACATGTGGACACGTCACCCTGCAGCAGAGACTCCTTCCATGTCTTCCACTGCCTTCAGGGGATGTACCAGTTCCTCTACGTGGCTGATGACCAGACTTGCTTGATCTGGACCGCCCCTCTCAATCCACTACCATTCTTTTCCCCATCACCCCCACCTACCCACTCTCTCTGCCTTCCACATTCACCCCGACTCCACTATGTCCAGTCACTGAACTCCTTTTAGTCAAGCCAGCCAGGCCTGTACTTCCTGGAGGTGGGAGAAAACTTACTACAACCTGAAAATAGCACTTTCCTCCTCAATTGTTATTCTCCTTTTTCCTGCCCTACCTCACTGCATATGCCTGGCTAACGCCTACCTACCTTAAAGTCTTCACTTCGTCATCGCTTCTTCCAAGAAGCCATCACTGAGCCCCCCGTTGGTTGCATGTTCCAGCTTTGTGCTCTCTCAGCCTCCCCACCCCAACCCAACCCTCTCTGAGACTGCTCTGTCCACACGACTGTGAGCACCTGCTTCCTGGTTTCATTCACATCCAAAGCACACACATACACACAAAACCTCAAAGTCCATGCAGGAAGACAACCTGTCTTCCTTACCTACAAAAGCAGCCTCAGTACTTAACTCTTAGCACTCAACACTATTTGTTGAATAAATAAATAACCAGAACAAAGAAATGAAAGGCAAAACTGAAGATCACTGATGGAAAAGATTAGAAACAAAGCCAAGAGAAGAAAAAAATAGTTGACACAAAGACAAAAAAATAAATAAACTAATATGATAAGAATCTCTAGCCTCTTTGAAAAACAGGTAATAACCGTTTTAGAGAAGCCTTAGTTACACATACACACACACACACACACAAATATATATATATATATATATACAGAATTAAAATACTGGCATGCTCATACAATGCAAGAATCTGATGTAGAATTGCTGGAACTCCATTAAATATTTTTATGGTTTTATTGATGCACTTTCGATTAAATAACCTTTAGAATGAAAATGTGTAGAGTTTATGTAATGAAGCAGATGAATCCACAATATTTTCACCAACACAAGGCATCCCAGGGATCTTTTGCATTACAAAAGCTTCTTGTGTAATTTGAAACACGACTGGACGTAATTAGCAGTACAGAGAAAATGAGCACCGAAAGAAAATACCATCCTCATACTTTTAATACGGAATCGATTACTTTAAAAAGCAAATCCACAGCAGGCAAAGCACTGGAGAAACGGTTCTGAAGAAAATTCTGCAAATTAAAACCAGGGCACCAGAAAGTTCTGGGTTGAACTAACAAATGATGCTCTTCTCTATTCAACTCTGCACAAACACGGGCTACAGGAGGCATTTAAATTGATTTATCAATATCAGCCCAGTTAATACTGTGTTCATTTAATGCATGGCTTAGGCTTCTGTAAAATCATTTTTCTAACTTCAGCATGGAACAGAATTAGCACCCTCATTTTTATGATAATATTGTTAATTTAATGCATGGCTTGGAGTTAGACTTCAAAGTGAATCAGAAAAATATGGCTTTTCTCTTGTCAGAGACATCTCTCTTCATGCACCAGTGGTCTGATCTTAAATTTTAACTTCAACTGCACAAAATCACTCTCATATTTCAACTGTTCTTTCATAATTCAATCATTTAGTTCATTGGTCTTAGATTGATTTTGCAATATCCTGCTCAGGAAAACTAAAACAAGTTTTAACATTATCTTTTCATGTTTATTCTCTGGGAAGATCTGGATTGGACACTTTTCAGAATACTCTATAAGATGCACTTAGGAATGAAGTTAATACAAACATGCAAAAATGGCTAGAATGGGCAAGGAAAGTCTTTTCCACCATTTAAATTCTTTTCCTCCTTTCCCCATTATGGCACTGAAAATCAAATGGCAATGATGAATTAGATTTGTACAAACGAAAAACCTACAATGTACAAGAGCTTCCAACATTAAAAATAAAGATTGTATTTTTTACTTTCTCTCTAAAACACTGAAATGTCTCCTCAAACATCTACCCAGCAAGCAAGAGAAAACTGACAGTGTAATGAAGGGTGAAATGATAATGTCCTCTCCCGTAAATGGAATCCAGCCAACTAGAACAATGCATTCAAACAGATTTGCAGGGCATTCTGAATGGAGTTTCAAACATCCCAGCCCCCTGTACTTACAAGAGCCTGCAGTGGGGTCTCCCTCTAGATGGGGGCAAGTGACCATTTTAGACAGATGGAGGAAACATGTACATCATATTACTAGAGCAATTTTGCCACTGTAGAAATAGGAAAAGGAGATGGAGGAAAAAGCCACCACCACAATTTGGCAAGGCAGAACTGGTGAACCACACTTAGGGTTGGAAGAGACAATTCAAGGGAATGCAAATGAAGACTTGTCAATTACAAATCTACTATTTAGGACCCTCAAAATATTGTTGTTATGGATTGAATGCTTGTGTCCTCCCCTTAATTCATATGTTGAAGCCCTTAACCCCCAGTGTGGTGGTATTTGGAGATGGGGCCTTTGGGAGGTAATTACGGTTAGATGAGGTCATGAAGGTAGGGCTCTTGTGATGGGATTGTACCCTGATAAGAGAAGATGTGAGAGAGCTTGCCCTCTTTCTCTTTCTTTCTGCATAAGCACAGGGAGAAAAGGTCACGTGAGCAGACAGCAAGAATGTGGCTATGTGCAAGCAACGAAGAGAATTCTCACCAGAAACCAAGTCCTGCCAGACCTTGACTTTGGACTTTCCAGCCTCTAGAACTGGGATAAAATAAATTTCTGTTGCTTAAGCCACCCAGTCTGTGGTATTTAGTTATGGCAGATGGAGCTGACTAATACAGTTTCTAAGTATGCAAACATTATAACCTGCTTAGTGGACATTCTGATAATACCTAACTCTGTGCAGACCCTCCTTCGGTGCAACAATTTCACTTCTAGAGTTTATTCAACAGAAGCACACCCAATCCTGCAAAAATATATGTATGAGTCCATTCACTGTAGCACTCTTGAGTAGAAAAGAGATTAGTAACAGCATAGTGTCCAGCAAAGGGGGACTGGTTAAAAAATTAATGCCAACTATAGAGGATGGAATGCTCTGTTCTTCAGGTACACTTGATACAATACAAGTATAGAAGCAAGTTGCTGAATATTCTGTAAAATAGGATTCTATTTTTGTGGGAAAAATATGTGTTCATATATATACAGAAAAATTTGGAAGAATATGTGCCAAATGGAAAGGGAATGGGAACATTTCTGAGTTGTTTAAAATTTTTACATATGTTGCCTATATTAAAAGCAATCAATACATTAGAGTTACTGCTAATTAGTGGTTCCTTTTATGACCTCAGGCTTTTAATATAAATTCAAACATATTTGATCCCATTAAGGGAAAAGAGTTCATGATTTTACTATAGAGGCTTCAAATGAAAAAGTTCAGAGTATCTTTCTAGTTGTCGAAATAATTATGTAAACAGTCTTGAAGCTGATCATTTATGTTGAAAACTAACAAACAGATGTACAGTGAGGGTTAATGGGCCCTCTAATGGGTTTCTTTATATAAGGGGCCAATTTGGGGTAAAAAAGAATTTTTTTTTCCTTAGCTGTTCTATAATAACTGGCATGTCTACTTTTAATTATCTTAATCACCCTCTCTTCATTATTGAGTTGACACTGTTTGTATATCTTAATGAATTTACAGAGATTATTTCAATCGATTGGTTTTGTTAACAGAACAATAAATCCTGACTGATAAAGGATTCACAATGTAATTAGCTAGCTCTTATTATGCAAATTTCTGATACTTCTGTAATGAGTAATTAAAGATTAAAAAGAAAGATAGTCCCAAATTAGCTGCTTCTTAACTGTAAATGCTTCAGGATGTGTGAGGATCAGCCCACGTTTGCATATTCACAATGAGCCTGGTAACTAAAGTAACTTTTCTTGATTTGGAAACCCAAAGTTCTGTCTGAAAAATCTCCTTCAAAGAGCTATGCCTGAGGCCATACAGTTTTACAGTAAGATGGTTGAGTGGTTCAACTATATTTTCTTCACTTCTGCTCGGGAAACAGGACAAGGGGAACCTGGACAGTTTCTGAGTCCTCACTGTGCCACTTTTTCTGAGTGTGTGACCTAAAGGCAGTAGCTGCTACCTCCTGGTGCCTCTATCTCCAGGCTATGCAGTACAGAGCTCGGGTGAATATCCAATGAGATCATCTACACTGGGACACTTGGCAGTGATGCTCCATGGAAAGCAGCTGCTGGTATAATTCATTCAACAAGGATTTAAATTACTATTTGCCAGGTACTGTCCTAGGCACTGGGGATAGTACACTGAATAAACAAGACCAACCTCTGTTCCCATGGAATTTATTATTCTCTTCCTTTTCTTCTTTAGGGCTTTTTAAAATCTGAAGCTATTAAATAATGGTGCCCTGCTGTTGTGCCTTTTTGCTCCAAGTCTCATCAGAAGCTGGCAGGACACTAATCAAGCAATCCCCTCTGCAAGCCCAGTGTCACTTCAATACCCATGCCCTCTGCCCAGTGAATAAAAGTGGATGTTATAAAAAAATAAAAATAAAAAAAAAAAGTGGATGTTATGCCCATGCAGAAGGCTGCCCAGAAATAGGGTTCCATGATGACACACTCTGCTCAGGGGCCCGGAGAAGCCATGCAGACACAGGAACAGCATTCTTGGAGCATGTCCATGCCACTCATTCTTCAAATAGCAGCCCTTCTTTCATACCCTAACACTGGCCTCCTGTGTACCAGCTTTGGTTGTCCTGGCAGGGACCCTGGGAGTGATGTGACTGCACCTGCATCACAGCTGCAGGCAGAGGCAGACTCAAGTGGTTCATCCCAAGACGCGGCACTGTATGTGGCCAAATTAGCATTCAAAACTAAGTCCCATCCCTGAAGCCAAGCTCTGTCTTCTCACCACACCGCCTCCACTGCCTGCTGCAGCCACTCCATGTCCCAGAGAGAGGGGATGTGGAAAAGCACAGGTGACCAGCACACAGGAGCACCCAGCTACGTATTCAAGGAAAACCACCAGGCTCATTGTGGCTATCATCTTTGGAAAAGAGTGGGAGGGAAATAAGGAACATGATGAGACTTATACCAGAGAACGGGGGAGAAGAGGATAAAGAACTGGAGATGGACTCCTGAATTAGTGCTCCTGCCCAGGCAGTGTGTTCATGCCCGGGCTTGGTTCCCGAATCTCCCACTTCCCAGCTCTGTGACCTCCGCAAGTTACTGACACTCTCAATCCCTGCAACCTCACTTGAGAAAATGCCAAAACCACCCCCTACACGCTAGGGCTGCTGTGAGGAACGAAGATGATACCAATATGAAGATTAGGCAAATGGCACACAGTAGGCACTTAATAAATGCCACTTTTGTTTCTGAAGCTGAGATAAAGTACCCTATGAGCCTTAAACTGCTCTCTACATTTTTGTTGTCTTACCATCATGATTACTATTACTATCATTGTCATCAGACTAACCTAGCTTAAAATTAATTTCCACATGAGAAAATCTAGTAGTTTAAGGGAAATCTCGCTAGGTCTAATTCCCCAAGGTTCTGAAAGGGTTGGTTCTCCAGGAAAACTAAATCTGGTGCTACTCTTCCAGATAATAGTGCCTGAGAGCTAGGTGAGAAAAAATGTGCTCAACTGCTTTCCCAGTGACTGAAATCCCTCCAGTACCACGATTCAGTGAACTCACGTGGGACTAATGAGACCTCATCCTAGGGCATCTAATGCTATGTATACAAAAGCAATAAGAATGTTAACTGCTTGCTGATAAAAGATCACATGAACTCAAAGTGCAAAGAAAGTACAAAACAGCTGCAATTACGGCAATTATGTTGAAGAAGTCGTCATCCCCCAGCGTATCCAAAATAGATGAGACTGTTTGCTTTGCGATCGTCAGACGGAGCCCTTTCATGCTGCCACTGACATCCACTAAAATGACCACGTCTTTCGGAGAAGTCGCTGCCTGGATGTACCTAGATCAGAGGAAAATTAAGTAAAAATGAATCCTGAATCTCTAGGCAAGTTTCCTCTTTTAAAAAATAACTAAGAGGTTTGACCGTTTCCTACCATTTTCGGTTCCTGCAGTCAAAGGCAATGACTCCATTCTCATCTGGTTCCCATTTAATCCCTAGAAGAAAAATGGAGTTATAAGAAACCCAGAAACTTCAAATATTTATTCACAGCATTTCAAGGCTGCTCTGCTTTGTTGATTGAATGAACAGGGTGAAAAATCACATGCAAACACCGACCCTGGAGCTCATCACATGTTCCATCACCAACTCTGGGAAGGTGCTTTAGGGCTGGAACGCCATAGCAAACACGGCCTTAGCTCAGGCACTCCAAGATCTGCTAGAGAGTGGTGACATCTTTAGTAACCCACTGTCCATCAAGAAAGGACATGACTCCAGCCCCTTCCCATGGCTAATGATAAAGTTAGCCAAGGTCATTTCTCACTGTCCTTCAAGTTGCTGGACCTGGCTGCATCATTCATGGATCTCTGGGCAGGGTCAGTCCCCGTCCCTGGACCCAGATAGGTATATGTCTAGGGCACGGGGGGTAGAAAGCATTCAATGTTTCCATCTCAGAATATACACAAGTCTGTTCTCTTTTCAGTTTTGTTTTGTCTTGGCCTTCTACACTGAAATGAAATAAAATGGCCCTAACTATACTGCATAATAAAATTTCAATTTCAGTCTTTGAAGCCTGGGGGTTTTTCTCCTTACGTAAAATGGGATCCAACATCCTTAGTCTCATGGCTTGCAGACTGGTCAGGATATGTCCAAGGTTCACATGCTCTATTTACAACTTAATCTTTATGAATAAACTTTCATTTAAAAAGAAAAGGGTTTGCTGCCTAAAAATAAGATAGAAAATCATTGTTTTCAACCATCAGTACTGCTCAGGGATGGAGGATTAGAAACACAGATTTTGGAGTTAAGAAAATAAAACAGAAAAACTATTTTCACAGCAGAAAATCCTGACTTTGTAGCATTGAGATTCTCCTTTCCAATTAATAAGGGTCAGTTTTCTGGACCACACTGGGCCAATAATAGGCACGTGCTTAAGATAACATCACTAAATTATTCCAGAGATAATCATGAGATGGCAGCTTGTAAACCAAAGAGTCATTTTGTTTTGTCCTCCTTGTACCTACATTTCCCACGTGCAAATGGACCTAATTTAAAAGTTCTCTGTAACAAATTGGAAAACAGAAGTATGAGAAGCCATTGCCAATTGAAGGTTATTAGGTAATGAAGATAAAATAAAAGTGACATAATATATTGTACACTAAAGGAGAAGAATGCAATTTATTTTAAAAACATCTGACATACTACATTTGTATAAAGCCAAGTACAGCTAGGATGACAGTCTTCACACATAATGAAATTATATATATAGTGAGGCTAGGTAATGTTCCAATGTGTAATTCCACAAAGAACTGGTTTGAGTCCAAATAAAGAGAATTTTTTTTAATGTGTTGATGCATGGTAGACATTCAGTGGACATTCTTTGAGTTGAATTGTGGCCAGTGTTTTTAGACCACAACCATATCTGATCCTCCTCCACCTCACCCGTACTCTGCCACCCTTCCTCCATCACAGCCTTATCACCATGTGCTCCACTGGGGGAGAAAACATGCAATTCTGTTTTACTGTCCTAGCATTTAGGCCAGGGCCTAGGAAGAAGGAATTAATGACACTCAATGCTCTCCTTTTGGATTGAGGTCCTTTCCCTGCAAATGGGCTTGTAACTCCACCCATGCACTGCTGAAACTTGGTGCTTTTCAAAAAGGCTCTAGGGAAAGAATCCTTCCTTGCCTCTTCTTAGTTTCTGGTGGCTCCCAGCAATGCTTGGTGTTCCTTGACTTGTAGCTCATCTTTCCAATTTCTTACTCCATCTTCACGTGGCTGTCTTCCCTCTGTGTCTGTATGTCCTCCCTTCTCATAAGGACACCAGTTACATTGGATTTAATCCTAATCCAGTATGATCACATCCCAGCTATATTAGATCTATTTCCATGAAAGTTCACATCTGAGGCTCCAGGTGGACATGAATTTGGAGGGACGCTATTCAACCCACTACATGTAAGAAGCGTAGGACTTGTAAAACAAAAGTGAGGGGTGGCCACAGGGTAAAGAGGATTACCCCCGGGCACAGAGAACCATGTTTGCCAAGGTATGAGAAGAGCATGTCAAGTTCAAGGAGCTGAAGGAAGGCTGGTGTGGCTGTGCAGAGAGGATGTCTATAGCAAGGAAAGAGCCTGGGTGACAGCAGGAACCAGGAGGCCCACGCCCTTCCTGGTCAGGACAGGAGGTACATACTAAGAGGATGAAGACAGTACCTCAACACAGTTCTAGGCACAGCTGCCCTGGATATAACAATAAAGGTCACACTTTGACTCAAAGACAGGGTTGTATGGGCCCTGGAGGATCATCTCACCCACACCTAACCTTTGGGCCCAAATCTTCATTTCATAGCAGGGACTCCAAGGCTCTCAAAATTCAACAGATTTTCCTGAGATTTCTAGTTAGGACTGGGACTTGATCTCCCAAATCCCATGCCACCATTCTCTTCCTTACACAGGCAGTATAAGGAGGTTCCATGAGAATTTACTGTATCTTAGTGTCAGTTAAGTGTATAAAAGTAAAACTGGTTTCCATGCCATGGGAGGAACATCTGAGGGCCTTTAATCTGCTTATGTTCATCTTGAACCTCTGCTGCTGGGGCAGCAAGAGGCACCATTTACCAAACTAATCTGACCATTGAGCCCTCCCTTTCCCAAGAATCTCACAACAAAATGATTTAGGAGACAACCTTCAGGAAACCCTGTCCCAGATGGTACTGTCTCTCCTAGGACATTTCAGCATTTTAGTATGTACTTTTTTGTACACACAGATATTTTGAAAATGTTCAAGTAATCAAATCCCAGAGAAATAATAGTTGGTTCATCTTAAATCTCTGAGATCCAAGGAACTGTCACTTAACCAAGGAGTACCCTCAGGAGCCATATCATTTCTGGAAGTGTCAAATGCCTCATGGGATCCCTCCAGGCTGGCTGGGGCATGACTCTCAAGATAAAAGGAACAGTGCAGTTCAGCAGCAGCTTTCACTGCCATTCAGCCTTCTCTCGGCGGCACTCCAGACTTCAGGACCAGCATCAGTGATGCCTGCCCTGCCTTCTTCGGCCTGCCTTCCTCAGCTTTCACAAGACAAGGTCCCTAGAACATTCAGCATATCCACAGGTGAAACGGAAAATAATGTCAAAATCTCTACTGCAGACTCAAATGCTCAAATCTGATTAGATGTAAAATATTGTACAATATTCCTATATACTATTGTTTCTCTCCCAAAGGCATTATAAACTAATATTGGAGGGAAATTAATTTCATCTAAGGCAACATATGTCTTCATAATCTTCTTGGCACATGAAAATGAAGAGTAGGGCCAACAGAGCAGAGCCTAACTCAGCATCATCTGAAAGTCAGGTGATTCAATGAATGTGTTCCCTGCTGGCGCTGGCTGGAACTGGGTCTCTGCCACTGGCAACCAAAATCTCTAACGAATGCACTTCCCCACAAGAGGGAGCTTCGCGAGGGCAGTGACCTTTTCCGCTTAGCTCACCATTTTATCCTCAGGGCCCCACACAGGGCTTGGAACAAAGCAAGAACTCAGGACACACTTATGTAAGAATGAAGGAACTTCCCTTCTGCTTACGACATTTACACTTAGCACTGATTCATACTATTGTACCACTCTAAACATGAAAAGAAGCATCCTAGAAAGAAAAAAAAAAAATCCTAGCAAAAAAAGCCCATGGATCCCTCATCTAACAATCATTTTATGTCCAAGAAACAAGAGGTGTACTCTGTTCAGAACCAAGCACTGAGTGAGCACTGACACGTATCAGGGCAGTGAAGCCCTTTGGAGGACTGTGACCTATGTCTTTATTCACAAAGAAAATATGCAGAAATTTTACAAAGTCAAAATTCTGCCACCAATATCAAAAAAGAACTGTAAGCATTTCTGAGTCAACTATTCTGATTCTGACTGATAAAAATCTTGTACATAAATTAATCTCTCCAATTAGAGAAACGCTTTATGAGGATTTTCTTTTGTTATGGACTGAATGTTTGTGTCCCACCAACATTCATAGGTTGAAGAACCCTATGTTCTGGTATTGAGAGGTAATTTTCTTTGCGAGGCAATTAGGTTTAGATGAGGTCATGAGAGTAGAACCCCCATGATGGGATTAGTGCCCTTCCAGGAAGAGTAAGAAACACCAGAGCTTCCTTTCTCTCCCATGTGAGGACACAGGAAGAAGGCAGCCGTCTGCAAGCCAGAAAGAGGGGTCTCACCAAGAACCATATCTGCCAGCACCTTGATCTTGGTCTTCCCAGCCTCTAGAACAATGAGAAATAAATGTCTGTTGTTTAAACCACCGAGTCTGTGGAGTTTTGTTATGGCAGCCCGAGATGACTAATACATCTCTATTATCAGATTTTAAATTTGAAACTTTCAATTTAGTTTGAAGACTTCCTGCTGGTGGAGACAACAGATGATCTGTGGTTTCTTCTTATTTGCTCCACCTTCATCCAAATGCCACGTGGTAAGATGTCCTTGTGGCTTCCCTGATGGATCAGCCCCCCACCATGCTCTATTTTCACAACATCTGCATTAAATTTACTCTCCGTTGAGTGTATCAAAGCAGACTGCAATTTGGTGACACTAGAACTTTAATAGACCACTGTTTATTATAATGTTATCTTTAATAGAATGCTTATTGTTTAAATTTCTGTGAGCTCCAGGAGGAACCATGCATGCCCTGCTGAACACAGCTCTCGGGAAATGTTGAAAAATCTGGCAAAGCAGGCACTCGGCAGGCAAGTCTCAGGGGACAGATGCTAAGTGCAGGGCAAACAACTCCTGAAGGCACAGGCTGGCAGTCTCTGTGCCTCAAAGTGGGAAGACATCAGGTGCCTAGGCTTACTTAATGAAAACATAAAAGACTCCACTTAATTGCTCCAAGATTATGCAGGGCGTTTTTTTCCTTCTTTTAGGTTGAGCTTGTTAATTTCCACAGCTGTGATGTTGGCACAATTGCAGCCTCGAGTCCTGTTTTCACAACTTGTAAGCAAAATTAAAACTTCCTTTTTTAATTACAATTCAAACCAAGCCAGAATTAAATTCCTGTTGCAAAGCAGAGGCCTGGGAAGACCCTAGAAGGAACACTTGTTCCAAAGTCACAATGGACAAACTCTGACAAACATATTCATTTGAGGGTGCTCTTGGTGGCACTGACGTCAGTAGTGCTTTGGCCATTTCAACCTCTCCTTTCAGGAGCAGTCAGCTTTAGAGTAGGGAAACCTAAGCTCAAATGTTTCCATTTCTTACATTTTTCAGTCAGAATTTAACTCAGCCCATTATGGATTACTCCTTTCCCTGGTAATAATAACAACAATAATAGTAATAGTAGCCATAGTAATAAAAGCAATCTCTTGTCCAGAAAGATGAAATATGATACATTTCACACTCCAATACCTCACTTTAGGTGGCAGCTCTATGAATAATTCTATTGAGGAAGATGCTGAAACCACACGTAGATCCAAATGTGGGTGTGCACATGTATGCAGATGCCACACTGCATTCCTGTCCTGTACCCTCACAAGAGATTTAATAGATTTGAACTTAATCTTTCATTTTCTTCTAAGGGAAGGGAAAAAATTGTTAACCCTTAACCCTAAAGGAAAATATCACAGGATCAGTAACTTGAATCATAATTCTCAATGCAGGGATACTCACCTGGATACTGCCTAAAAAAGCCCTTTGCACTTCCAAAGTACTGCCATATGAGACTCGGGTCACGATCAAAGTTATCTACAAAAACTTTGTTTAGGGACTCGGACCAATAAACCCCATTGACAATTGCTGGATCTGGGGAAAAAAGGCGGGGAGAGAGAAGAGGAATGTTACAAACCAAAGTGAAACAGAACCCCAGCTGGCATCCCACGTAGCTGGCAGATATCACCATGGGGCCCATTCTGCAGGAAGCTGTGAAGAAAGTTATAGCTCCCGAAATGTTTAGCTCCTGGGAATTCCAGCTTTATGTACATTAGAGTTTCCCCATCCTGCCTGAGCCCTCTAAGCCACCCAGGAGACTCTACTGATGACTCCTTACTTGAAAGGCACATCCCTTTTTGGGTTACTTTCAATCTGGCTGAGCAAATAGTTCAGAGAAAGCAAAGAGAGACTTTCTTAGCATTCTGTTCCACTTTTCGGCTCCTGAGTCAGAACTCAGCATTGAAAACAGGAAAAATGTGTTTTCTGTCACTGCAGTCACCTCAGCCAACGCAGCCCTGTTCCAATTCTCTCCACCTCTAACTTCAAAGTCTGCTTTAAAAATAAATAAATAAGTAAATTGGAATTACATAACTAAATCTCTCTACCTCTTTTGTTCAGCAGATTATGAGATCCATAAGGGCAGGAACAATCTTGCTTTGATCTCCTGCTGCACACCTTTGACCAGCACGTGGCAGAAACTCCAAAAATGTATGGATGGATAAAGAGATGAATGGATGAATGGATGGATGGATGGACTGATGAATAAAAGGCTGTTCTCCAATTCCAGACAACTATCTACTCTTCTGCCCTATCATCCCATGAGCAAATGTCTTTTCCTCACCCTTGGGAGCCCAAAGATAACCCCTTGTCTTTTGTCCACAGATGAGAATTAAGAGTGAAGACAAAGACAGAAAATATATACTTCTTGCATACTGATCAAAGCATGGTGGATCACTGAGGATACTCTTTAACTGTCCACTTTTTTTTAACCTTGGAAGATCCTGTTTCAAAATAATGCAACACTCAGCAAAATTTTGTTGCAAGAGTATAGATAATTGTCCAGTCCCAGTATGATGAGGGTAAGGATGACAATAGGATGAGCATGTTAATAGTTAGGAAGAGGAGGAGGAGGAGAAACCTTTGTTGAGTCCTTCCTGCAAGGCAGGCACTGTGCTCATCTTCACTCCTGTCACCCCCACCACAGCCCTCCACAGCAGGTCCACTGTTGTTCTCCATGCTATACAAGTGGAAACGGAGAACCAGGAGGTCAGGTTCTTTCCTAAAACACCCAACTAGCAAATGGCAAAGCCTCTTATCTGTGATTTCCTTATTTGTAAAATGGGGATAATAATACCCAATAATTTGGCCTGTTTGGAAGGTAAAACACATGGGCAGAAAGGGACTAATGGCCATAGGCATTCACAAAGTCATCAAGGGAGCTTAGTCCAATCCCCTGGAGTCCAGCACCCTCACCAGAATTCCCTGTGGAACTGTGAATCACAGTAACCCCACTGTGGTGTCCTCATTCCAAAGATCCCTCCATACTACACAGACAGCGGGTATGGGGACAGATTCCCTCAGTCTAGCCCATACGTTGCACAGCAAGCCAACGAAAAAAGTAACTCTAGAAATGCTTATGTAAATTAGGTACACTGCAAGGAAACTCACTGTTGGCACTGTGCTAGCCACTCCTCCTCGCTGCGTGCCCTTTGCCAGCTGGCTGCCCACAAGATGTGGAGGATGAGACAGAGCCGCGATATGACGCCTGACCCAGTGGACAGACATGGCGCCTTGTCTTACTGTCTTACCTCCAGCCTGTCTCATTCTTTCAGACCACTTACACGGATGCAACAGGCAAGTGGGATTCTAACTCTCATCTCAAGGGCAAATGCTCTAACTCTTGTAAACTATAATAAACCACATCATAGACTGGGAGAGTGAAAATGATCAAGTCAACTCTTTCCTGTAAAGTAATTTTGAGTTAAGACTATCCTCACCATCCTGGAAAATGGAGTTCTTTATTGTTCCTGTCCAGGCTTTACAATAATTACTGTGACTCACTCCTTGCTACGGAAGCCACTTAAATTAATCCACGAAGGTGCAAATACAATAATGACAGTGAAAAATCCACGGTTCTTGCCGCTTCCATCAATAACTTCAATTATAAAAACCTTCCACAATTAGAAGCGAAAATTCCATTTCACGGGCTCCCTGTCTCAACATGTTAAGGAGTTCACCAGTTTCCAGTTAGACAATTCTTTTTTCTTGAGCATGATTTCTCTGGGGGTAGTATCTCCAGATGGCCCTACTAACCTAAGATTGTTCCTCCCTCTGCGAACTGTGAGCACCTTCAGAAATTGAAAAAGAACTGTAGTGCCTGAGGATCATTTCATCCACTTCATTTGGATACCACATCTTGCTCTGAAATTATGTCTCTTTAAGAACAGAAGGCTTTGGTTTTCCCAGGGTATGATGAATAAGGGAAGTAGAATCACTAAAAAATATGGTCTAGTTAAAATAATCTAAGGGGTTTAACGGACTGTATTAGCTTCACGTGGCTGCTGTAAGAAATTACCACAAATTGGGGTGGGGGTGGGGGCTTAAAATAACAGAAATGTATTCTAGAGGCCAAAAGTTCAAAATCAAGGTGTTAGCAAGATTGGTTCCTTCTGGAGGCTCTGAGGGAGAATCTGTTCCATGCCTCTCTCCTAGCTTCCGGTGGTCGCCAGCAACCCTTGACGTTTCTTGCCTTATAAACACATCATTCCGATTTCTGCCTCCATCTTCACTTGGCCTCTGTGGGTCTCTGTGTCAAGTCTCCCTCTCTTTTTTCTTTAAGAAAACCAGTCACTGGATTTGGAGTCCACCCTAAATTCAACATGAGCTCATCTCAAAATCTTTAGCTTAATTACATCTGCAAAGACTCGATTTCTAAATAAGGTCACATTTGAAGGATGTACTGGAGGTTAGGACTTGGACATATCCTTTAGAGGCCACTATTCAACCCATTACATGTACTCATACTCTCTTAATTATCCTATACAATATACCCATATTCTATGGTTGTTAATGTACTATTTTTAAAATCTGAGTTTAATAGATGCAGGCCTTTTTCCTGGTGAAGGATGTTTAAAGGCCTTCTCCCTTTTCTTCTTTATGGGAACAATTCAGATTTTCACGTCTGCATTGTAATTTTATGAGCTTACAATTCTTCCTGACCTCTTTCAATGGGTCCTACCTGTAGTGCAACAAACTGGACTAAAATCATTTCCCCTAATGTTTAGTGTTGTGTCAATGCCCAGCCTCTCTGCTCAATAAAGTGAACTCCACATAACATGGTCATTTTCCCAATGTTCCTGTCCATTCTGCATCAACTTATGATTCATATTGGTCAATATCAAGTCCAGGAATAGCAATTCTTCCTCCTGTTTCCTCTACCTTCTGAGAGATTAAATTACCTCCAATGCCAGTCAAAAATTTATCAGACGTTCAGCTTTTAGTAAAACAGACTACTAGCAGAAGTTTAGAGAGTAAGAGTCCCATACCACCTTTCTGATCAATTTGCAATTTGTATCTGAAAAGCACTCACACATCCCTGCTCTGTTTTTATAATACATCATACAATCCATCAAAAAATCACATTTGTAGCTTCCTTTTTTATTTCCATCCAATAACTGCTCTCATCTGTGCTTTCCTCTGAAGCTTGCACTTTGCTACATAGGGGTCACCTGATGTTGCAGACGGCTAACGTTCTCTCTGCACACTCCCCCTTACACACATGCACACACATTTCCTTTTAGTTCTATTTCTGTGAATGAGTAACCATCGCATTTCAGTCCCGAGTTCCATCCTCCCGTGACCTATCTAAGATGATGAGCCTCAAGCAAATTAATGTATGTAGAACACTTAGCACAGCAACTGGCACATACAAAACACTCCATACATACTGGCCATTATTTGCTTCGTGTCTTAGCAAATAAATAAGGTTCCAAGAAGACTCCCAACTTTCCTCCCTGTTCTCTGCAGCGTGCCTCTGGGCAGCACCCCAACATTGCAGTCACCAGTCTGGAACTTGGGCTCTGGAGCTGGAATCCCAGGTTTGAGACCTCACTCTACACTTGTTAGCTAATGGCTTTGGACTTGTGACTTAACTTCCCTGTGTCCCAATGTCTCCATCTGTGGAAGGCAAATGAGAGCAGCCCTCCCTCGAAAACTGGTGGTACAAGGCACATAGGTGCCCAGCAGCAGGAGGGCTCCACCAGGAGGGTACATCACCAGTTGCAGCTCTATGGTGAGTCCCCAACTCCCCACCCAGGGCAGTCCAGCTGTCGTAGGAACATCCAGGTAAGGCTCTACCTATGTGTCTTCCTCCCTTCCTCAAATTATCAGGGTCAGGCACTCCCGATGATTCTTCCATTTGTTCATTTGATTAATATTTATTGAGCACCTACTATCTCAGGCATTCAGCACTGAACCAGATAGATCATGAAGCTGACATTTCAGTCTGACGAGGGGAGACAAGGAAAAAGAAATGAGAATTCCAAATAGAAATGGGTGTGATGAAGACAAGTAAAAGGGATGGTAGGCTTGAGAGTTACCCTGTGTGATTAGCTGGGGAAAGTGGAGTTACTCAAATTGGGCGGTCAAAAATGACCTCTTTGAGGAGAGCCCTGAATGCAAAGAAGGCATCAGCTCAAAACCCCCTTGGCCAGCAAAAACTTTCTAGGCAAAGAGAACAGCAAGTTCTGAAGTCTGGAGCTGGGAAGAAACCCATGTCTTAGGGAACAAAACAACAAAGCCACAAGTATTACTAGAGCCTTGTGAGCAAAGGAGAGAGTTACAGGATGGGGCTGGAGAGGTGGGCAGGCCATAGTGAGGATTTTAGCAGATCAGCAAAGTTTCCTGCCAAGTATACATTTTCTAACAGACGTAATCTGTGCTCCACCAGTGCCAAGGCCCATCATGCTTTTATTCATGGTTCAAAAATCAAATTTCTTTTCTTCTGAAACCTATAGCCAGCATAGCCTACTTCCTTTTTCCAGGACACACCCTTCAAACAATCAGGATCTTTATGGATGCCTTAGTATTTGAGTTTCCTCTCCAGACCTCAAAGTTACCTGATACTCCCTTCATCTTTTTTCTCAATATCATTTATTCTCCAGTGAATTAGCAGCACTGTATTAATTTAAACTTGCCATTTTCCAGCACAAAATACGGGTCCATTTCTAGAGGATCTGAGCATACATGAACAATTATAGGCTAATATTGAATTACAAACTACTGTTACCCAAAAGCAATTGTTTGAAGGGAAGGGACTGAATTCATGTTCAACTGGGTTTTGAAGTATGGCCCTTGTAAAGAAGGCATTTATTTCCTGCCTTGAACAAGCTGGAGGAAGGATCTTGGGCTTTCCTAAAGGTCTTTGAAGGTGTGTGTCTCCTGGATATAAAATTACACCAGCACAGGGATTACTGGAGGCACTGAGTCCACGCAGTTTTCCTCAGCCCCGCATGCTGGACGAGATTCAAGAGGAGAATGGCTGGAGAGGTTTGATGTCTCCCATTTCAGCACGCAAATGACGTCTCTCTCGTTCATTCTAAATAGATCATAGATTAAATAATGAATACTTTTGATGCTAATTATCAAACACTTAATATGTATTGGAAAATAGCCCTTAATGTGTGTTGAATTATAAAATAGATAAGCAAAACATTTACCCTTCCTCTAAACTTAGTGATGTGCTAGATATTAAATGCAGCTTGCTTTTCCCAAATCTGGAGGCATTTTCTGGCAGTCCTGGGAAGAGAGAGATGAGGAATACTCATGGCCCAGTGCTGAACCACTCTGGATGGAGCTAGGAAGAAAAGTGAGTGGGGAACACAGCTACTAGTTTGGCAAAAACTAGAGGGTACCTTAGACTCTCAGGCCATTGCCTCGATGTGCTAGACTTCAGGAGCTCATTCCCCAGTGGGATTTCACGTCAATGATGGAACTTGTTTGTTCGGATTTTTTGCCTTAAGTATATCAACTTTAAATAGTCCTCCTCCCTTAACATATTTAAATTTTTGTGGAGAAACTTGCATTTCTTCCTCCTTGTCATTCCTTATCCCCCTGGAATAAACCATTCCCAAGTCTTTGTCAGAGATACTAAGAAAAAGAAAATTATGTGATAGAAATCAAAATAATAATGATACTGATAGCAGCAGAGATTGCCATTTCTGGCACATTTATAATGTGCCACGGACTATGCAGGACAGTTACAAACTACTCTTCCTAGCCCCATTTTACAGATGAGGAAACTGATCCTCAGAGCATTGAAGTCCATTGCCCCAGTACATCACCTGCCCAAGGTAGAGATTAGCTAAATTGCATGTTGTGTCCAAGCTATTAGTTGGAAGAAGACTGGAATGGAGGCCTCAAACTCTACTACTCACCAGATAGTAAGGGGTGGGGGGAAAAAGGTGGCATGGGAGGTGCAGTCAAGGTAACATGTGGCTCAGAGCAGGCTGTCTGCCCCCAGCTGTCAACAAATAAATGAAGTGGGTGGTCTGGAGGAGGGGGCTGGGATCAAGCTTTCTTGGGGACCCTGACAGCATCTTCACACTTAATGCTCCAGGCATGTGTGTGAGTTGAAGAGGACGTGGTGGATAAAGATAAGGTAGAGCCCATCTGCAAGGGTCCCCTAATGCATCCCCCTTGGGGTCTCTGCTGCAGAGCCACAGTAAAGCTCTTTCATCACCATCAGCATCTGGATTTGGGGGCTGCTTGCAGAGGGGACATTTACAAGGCATAAAATCTTGGATAAGACACTCTAGAGTGAAGATAAGCATATCTCATAGGGCTTTGGATTCTAAAGTGGCATCTGATAAACTGTAGTTAAGCTGATATCACTAATTTAAAACACCTCATTTGATATGTGATCTTGTCCCATTAACTGAGTCTCCCTTGAGGTCTCTAACAAAGAGCTGAAGAATCAAAGCCTACTTCCTCCCTGAGGTTTTGCTCTGGTTAGAAAGGGAATAAAACTCACCTTGGACAGGTTCAGAGATGGGGTGAGCACAGCCACCCCTTTCCCACCAACAAGTACTAGAATAACACCAGCCTTGCAAGACCCTTGCTGCGGCTCTCTGGAACCTGGCATCCTGATTGCAAATCTGTGCTGAATTCCAAGGCAAGATCATACACCCTGACCCAGAAGTTTCAGTAGTTTCTGCTAACCCACCACTCAGAGACTACATCTCACTGCGCAGTGCTCTAAGACAATCTGGTCTGGCCCAGGATCCATTTTCAAATTTGCTTCTCCTCCAATTCCCAACTTACACCCACATCCCCACCCTGGATAATCTTATTGAGGCTTTTCTTTTCTTGTTTCATTTATAGTAGCTGTTCCTACTGCCATTGTACAACCCATTTAAAGGGTGTAAATCATGTCATATTTTCTAACATTCTCCAAAGCATTTAGCCCCTGTACTCGATGCAGTATGCATTTATTCATTCATTCAGAAAATACCTGCTGAATGACTACTGTGTGCCAGGCACTGTGTTAGGATTTGGTGACAAAGCAATGGGGAAAACCAGGCAAAGCCTTTAACTCAAAGGCATGTATAGTCCATTGGGGAAGGCAGAAAACCCAATAACTATCGAATTAATTAAGTTATGATTAGTATCAGAAGGGGCAAAACACGATGTTGGGGAACATGTTCTTAAGCAAGGTCTTCCTAACACATTATTGATCAAGCTGGAATTTGAGGAATGAATAGGAATTAAAAGTGGGGGCGGAGGTGCAGCTGCAGAGTGGTCCTGGCACTGCCAACTTCAAGTTTAAATACCTGGAATTCAGAGGACAAAAAGCTTGGGTGGGAGGGATCAAGGATGAGAACTTAGCAGGATCTTGAAGACCCTGGGCTGCAGTCTGCTGGCAATCTCAGGAGCAATGGAGGCCCCTGGAGGGTTTGAAGAGAGGGCAGGTACACACTCCTGCCATTTGGAGAGCAACCAAGCAGAGGCAGGAGAGTGGGGGTGTAGGGACTGTTTAGAGGCTCCTACTATCCTTCCAGGGGGACAGGATGGTGCCTGCACTAGGGTGGCAGAGTGAGAGGAGCCACTGGTGTAGAGAGGACAATCTCACCAAACAAGTTTTGCACTCTGAAGGCAGGCATTTATTCCAGAGGTAGAAGCTCTCTTCTGCATCGTCCCAGCATCCAAGCAGGGCGTCCTCGACAGCAGGAAGCCTGGAGGACAGTGCTTCAGAGTACTGCTTCCTAGGGGAGTTCACCCAAGGGGAGCTGGCATGCTTCTTAGATGGCACACAAATGGGAAAATCTACTGATGGAAACAGGCAAGAGTTTGTCCTCCAACAGTTGGATTGTCACAGATTTGCAAACACCAATTTTTCTGTTGCAACAGTCCTCAGAATGTACATCCCAGCCAGCTGTTCTTGCAGTGTGTCCCTAATTGATAGAAGTTATTCATAAGCAACATGAAAGAGTGGGAACCATAAGAAAAAAAATCCTTGACCACACATTTGGGTGTTGGAAACCTTTAGCAAGACTTTTTCTGGGCACTGCTATGGGCTCACACGGTGCCAACTGCCCTACATGCCTCATTCACCGTCAAACTCACAGCTCCTGGGAAGGCGCATACTATTTCTGAAGGGTGGGAGAACCGAGGTCCTGTTGGGGAAAAGCTACACAGCCTGAGATGGGCCAGGCTGTCCTTTCGCCTAAAGTGAAAGTGTCCCTCAGAAGTGGCGATGCAGGGGGTACGGGGAGAGGGTGGGGTGGGGCTCAGAGACCCTTAGTCCCGGGCCTCTGTCCTAAACACACACACACACACACACACCCCATTCAAAGTAAAGCCAAATAAACGTACCCATTCAGTCAATAAGCATTTAAAATTACCTAGGGTATTTGAAGGCTTGTCCTGTGTTCCATGGTGGGGGGCGTGGGGGAAGCGCACAAAGAAACAATTCTGGAGAAAACTGATGCTATGACAAGTCACACACACAAAAAGATAACTCCCAGCTAGAGTACAGAACCTATAGCTGTCATTATTTGGTAAGAACCCATTCCTGATATTCACTCAGAAAGTCTCCTCTCATTCCAAACTTTTAGAAGAGAGAAAGGAATTTAAGCATTCCTCCCTTCCATCTTGTGGCTCCCACCAAAATATGATTTTGTGAGCCTGCCATCTCCACTGATGCGATCAGCTTTTTATTGATATTTAATATAAACACAGCCCCAAGGCTAGCAGGTACCCTGACAGGGTCTGAAATATAATTGCTAGGGAACTGTACAAACGCGTGTAGCAATTAAGGAGCTGTCAGGGATATTGCCGGTATGAAGACACAGAACTGCGGCTGGACAAAGGAAGGAGCTGAATCGGAGGCCGAGGGAGTAGAGGGCTGCAGAGGAAACAGGGTAGCATATCACCATGCAGCAGGCCCAGAAACCACAGACAGGGAGATAAGTGGATTGTGGACATTCAAAAGGGAAACAGAGCTAAGTGTAACTTCGCTGTTTGTTTGGTTTTTTTGTTTGTTTTTTTTTTTTTGCGGTACGCAGGCCTCTCACTGTTGTGGCCTCTCCCACTGCGGAGCACAGGCTCCGGACACGCAGGCTTAGCAGCCATGGCTCACGGGCCCAGCCGCTCCAAAGCATGTGGGATCTTCCCCAACCGGAGCACGAACCCATGTCCCCTGCATCAGCAGGCGGACTCTCAACCACTGCGCCACCAGGGAAGCCCCCCGCTGTTTGTTTTTAAGACCCAAAGGCTGAGAGCTGACTCTCCTGCATTTGCTCTGAGATTTATATGGAGAGACGACATGCAGCCTTGAGTCTGGCTTCTGAGAGAGGCCCGGGTTGGGGCATGGAAGGGAATTAGTATTCTGCACTGCTTTTAAGAGATGTCACAGGGTACCAGCCTGAAAAATTGGCTTGTGGGTAGGAAAGATGGGGTGGATATGGATGAAAGGTGAGTTCTGAGTGAGGAAGAAGGAAATATGACCTAGCAGGAAGAAGAGGCACAGCAGAAGGAAGATCTGAGCTGAGCCTTGAGGAGGACCACAGAACTCCTCTGATCTGCGTTTCAGTGCAAGTCCTGCCCACATCTACACTGTCATCGATTTAACAGGCCACTCAGTGGTGGCAGGATGGGTATGGTCATGGTGATGGAGGTGTAGACACGTTCTCCTCTTTGTACCAGGATCTCGTCATCCTTTGAGATGCTGGAAGCCTTGGTCTTTGTAAGTGGGTGCAGTGGGGTAAGGAAAGGCAATTGTCTAGCGAATGGCCTGGGTTTGGGGATCAGAATGACCAGATCTAGTAATAGGTCTTTTATGCCTTAATTTACTTTTAAATTCCCAGAAGAGAACTACCCTTTTCCAAATTCGGAATGCTGCTGCCAGATATCTGAGCTACAAGTAGCCACTGAAATAGAATAATAAAATTATAATCTCTTATTTCTTGAACCATGGATGGAAAGGGGCATATGCCCTGCCCTCACTCCCTTCTCAAAACACACACACACACACACAAACACACACACACACCGCACATGCCATCCTAGGTAAGTGCTTTCAGGTAGAACACAAAGGAACTTTTAAAGACTTTAGCCTTTGTGTACTTCATTATGTTAGAGTAATTTTAAGCAACACATCAAACCCATGGGTACGCAGATTATTGCTCAGAATGAGGCTAAATTTATTTAGGTGAAAATAAAGAGTGAGTCAGTTTAAAGAAAAGCATCAATTAATCAAACAGGCATTGGGCAGAAACAGATGAAGACATGAGTGTGGCCCATGAATGACTGGGGCTGGGGAAATGTAGCTCCAGTGGCTCAAAGCTGCCGTGCTCATTACCTCTTCCCAGTTTCCTGCCTAAGTAACTCACATCTCAACCTTAACAGCATCTACACCAGGGTGTAGGATGGCAGGTGAAATGTGAACACATGCCTTGTATAAAGAAAACTGTGGTTTTTCTTTAATAAAATATAAATGATATATCCTCTATGTCTTCCAGCTCTGAAACTGACAAACTCCTGCCGGCATGCAGCCCCAAGAATAAGAAAATATAGTTGTGGTCACATAACCAAGGGCATTTCTAGCTTGACACCGCTAGAAACGTGTAAACAGGAGTCAGAAGTAGGCCTGAGAAAGGGCAGAAAGATGCTCGAAGAAGCAGACAATGTTCTCTGCAAATAAGCTACGGGGAAGAGCCACGCCCTCACGGAGCTCTGGAGAGGAAGCCAATTTCATGCCAAGGTGTTTTGATGGATATGGCACCAGGGGGCTGGGCTCACATGGCTAGAACATTACAGGAATTTGCTCTTGATGCTCATTTTCATGCGAAGATCCTCTGGTCGTAAGCTCTCCCCACTCCCAGCCCAACTGTACCACGGGAAGTTCAAACTGCTCCCAAAAAGCATGATATCCACTAGAAATAATACCAGCTTCCAATAATGTTGGCCAAGAATTATTAACAAGGATGTTCCATCCATCTTTCCACCAGACCTCATTCACCCCACAAATGCTTATATCAACTGTTTTTTTGGCCTATTGAACAACAGCAGTTGGGCCCAATTAATTGAGACCCAATGATTGAGTTTATGGACCTTCAGCGGCTAATGCACACTAGATCCTGAGTGGCAAGGATGGGTATTTGATGGTCCCCTCCTCTTGTCACATAAGCTCGTGAAAAATCAAAGGTATAGGTTTAATTCTATTCCATGATTTGTAACTAGATGAGCATATAATTTATTATCCAAACTGGATCACTTTTGGGGGGGGTATTTTTATTAATACATAGAGATAATCAGTGTAAGTAGGTATATTGTTGGCAGAACAGAATGAACGGACACTCCATTTATAACTCACCCCATTCCACAGGGAATGGAACCGAGTGACTGTGTGTGTGTGTGTGTGAGAGAGAGAGAGAGAGAGACAGAGAGAGACAGAGAGAGACAGAGAGAGAGAGATCTCTGATGTGATCACGATGTGTATAACCAAAAAGAATTAGAGCAAGGAATCATTTTTATAATAATACTTAACACCTTCTTTTAACACTTAGCCAATCATTGTATGCAAGGCCATAGCCTTTTGAGTACTGGGGGCAGTTGGCTAGCTATGGACATTCAGCATGCTCCAGACATCGGCCAAAGTGTTTTATTGATGGGAGAAGAAATGGAAAACATTAATTAATCCACTAAATTACTCAACTGGATGCTACTTAAGACTGTTGCTACTGTAATTATGTCAGTACACCCTCTACTTCTTCAAGCTGGGAATCTTTCCAATTTAAGGAACCGAAGAGCCAAATTAAAATCCCTTTAAAAATACTGGCCCATAGAACTAAAAAGATTAGGGGTAGAGACGGCTTCAAGGGTAGGTTGGTCCAGAGACTGCCAATGGTTTCACCAAGGCTGTGGTTTCTGTCTTTCTATTCTGTATCCAACTGAGCTGGCTCCATCCTCAGACCTTTCCTCTCACACATCCCGGCCTTTCACCCTACAGCCCTTGCCCCAGCATCTCCAACGTTTCCCCTTATGGGGCCACAGAATTACTGCAGCACTTACAGTCATCAAACTTTTTCACACCATACTCACAGGTAGAATATGAGATCTTCAGATGTCTCCTTACTTTTATTGACTTTGAGCATTGTACACCCATCCCTGACCTAACCAAAACAAGAGTGGAATGAGGCATGCTGATTGATTGGCTTAAACATGCTAAGTCTTGGGTCTGATTTCAAGCCCAGCAGCCATGAAAGATGGGTTTCTGAAAGAAATTCAGAGTGGCACTGACGGGAAGAGGAAAGAGAGGGTGCCAAACCAGAAACATCTCCTCCAAGTTTCCAATACGGTCACAAACACCCAAAGAGTCATCTCAGAGGCCACAAAACCCATGTGACTCAGGATTTCACCAAGCACTAATTCTGCTAAATAATTTAAATCTGGCAGGATCATTTTCCAAGTGAAGCATTTCCATACCACACCGGTGTACAAGAAGTCTGTTCAGTGTTCTAAAAGTGCATGGCAGATAGAAGAAAGTTTATCAAGGAAAGTTTAATGCAAAAGATAGATCTCTTGGGATGCAAAGCAAAAAATTCAAAGAAGAGAGAAAGAAGTGCTTTGCGGGAAATAATGCTGCAAGTTCAGAGGATTACATGCTACACATAACAATGAAAAAGAAAAAAAATGTATTGCTACTAAAATAAAACCAACAAGGCCATACATATTTAACAGGAACGTCACCAAGCGAGAAGCCAGCTGCTACGAAAATGACGTATGACAAGGACGGGCCTTCAGAAATGGAAGCTGATCTCCAAAAACTTTCAAGGACAGAGCTACTTAGAGATTTTAGCTGGAATAGTTTTAATAAGAGCATGCTTTTAAGTCAAGGCTTGACAAATCTTTTCTTAAAAATTTTAGTAGTCCAAACTTTATTATTTTCTTATTTGTGGAAACATTTATTCAGAAAGGTCTTCTAGCAATAAAGATGCTAAAACTTTTAATAGTGATGGTGGTTTATTTAATCAGTTTGATTAAACAGTTTCAAACATATTTTAAACGACCAGAAGTAAATCAAAACTCCAGTAACATTTTGGAGTCCTAACACATTTGATGACTAATTTTATTTTAGCAGTTAACTAGAAAGAAGACAAGCCATCTATGCAGATACTATCGAATTCAGCTTTCTTATTTAATCTGCCATGATTTCACCCCTTGGTCTGTTTGATTATTTTTAAATAGCTTGGTTCTATTTTGTATGTGAATTAAAGGGCATGTAAATTTAAAGTTGCTGCTATTTCAATAGCATTTACATGATTAGAATATAACAAAGTGTGTGTGTCAGAACTGAAAGCTATGTTACTCATGGAATGTCCAAAAGCAAGGACCATCCATGATGCCAAGTCAAAGTTTACAAGGTCAAGATAAAAAAAGGCTAGCTTGGTCACTGTGTGGTCAGGATATGCGTGGACTCCACAGCAAGAACAAGAAAAGATGTGAAGAGAGGATAATAAAGTTTGTTTCAGAACTACTGTTCATCATCATAGGTAGAATTGTTTAAGAGAAAACATGTTGGGCTTCCCTGGTGGCGCAGTGGTTGAGAGTCCGCCTGCCGATGCAGGCGACACGGGTTCGTGCCCCGGTCCAGGAAGATCCCACATGCCACGGAGTGGCTGGGCCCGTGAGCCATGGCCACTGAGCCTGCGCGTCCGGAGCCTGTGCTCCGCAACAAGAGAGGCCACGACAGTGAGAGGCCCGCCTACCACAAAAAAAAACAAGAGAGAGAGAGAAAACATGTTACTTAAAACAAATATTTAATTTAATTTAAAGTTGTTCAATATTTGTTCTCTAAAACATATTACGTATTTACCATGTATATATGGAGATCTTTTCTCTTACAACTGAATTAGGATAAGACATAGTTAATTAGCATATGGGATCACTACAAATTCATAGCAGAGGGTCAATCCAATCCTTCTGAGTAACACAGTCTATATAAGAAGAAAAGGAAAGAGAAGAAGGACAAGAAAAAATGGGCCCTTTCATCTTAAAAGTAGTGGACTACAGTGCACTTAGAGGTACAAAAAAATTAATAACTTTCTGAGTCCTTAACTTTCTCCAGCCATTGTCTTTAAAGCAAGGGGGAAAAAAGGTTCAAATGCTTAAAATCTCTCCAAAACTATTAGCAAAAACAATATGAAAATACATAACAGATGCACAAAGGCGTCTTGGGATGAATATATTATGGACCCACAACTGCAAATTCTAAAATCTACTTAATTGTGCCAAAGCGAAACATACGAAAGACCTTTTGATAAACAAAATGCAGACAGTGTTTCAAAAAAAAAAAATCTTGACGTCTTGAGCCAAGGACTATTCCTCAGCTGGATATTTCAGACTCTGACTAGACCACCAAAACAGGCTCTGCTGTCACGCTGGCCACCTTTGAGAACAGTTAACATAGCTCAAGCCTTGGTCCTACATGGTGAGAGAGTGGAATAATAAATGAATTCTGCAAGAAGATTCCACTTGGGGCTTTTTATCTTAGACCAAACATAGAGCTCTCTTCTGGGGGGAGAGAGTGGAAATCACCCTCTAAAAATAGTCTTATTCTTTCCCTTACAAAATAACTTCTCATAATTAACAAAAATATCCTCAATATTTGAAAAAAATCAAATGATCAGGGAGAAAATTAAAACCACCCTAACCCTGTTGGTAACCACTGTTTACATCCTGATGTTAAAGCCATCTATTCCCTTCTCCATACATTTTCTTTGTATAAAATGGAATTGTGCAGTATGCACTCCTTTACAACTTAAACCCTTCCTTTTTGTTCCATTTATCAATTTCCCAAGACATATACATCACCCTCATCTGTAACAGCAATACGGCATTCCGTTGAAAATGGGGAGAAGTAAAGGAGTCTGTTTTCATGAGTAACATTTTCAGTACTCAGAGTATCTGGAGGGATTTGGTTTAAAATAAATGAATATAAGTTCCTCACAAGTGTAAGGAGAAAAGTGTTGGTGGACAGAGAAACAAAGCTTGTGTTTTCACTACAGAAATGTATACACATTAGCCAGTTCACCAGCTTGCCGTTCTTGGCATGCACAAATGATCCCCCCAAACCTTTCTCTCTCATCTTTCTCCTATAAACAAACAGTATCTCTGTTTCAAATTTTCATTATGAAATACTTTCAGACTTCAAAACATTTGCAAAAATTGTTAAAAAAAAAAATAAACAAAAAGAATCCCATATACCCTTCACCCAGCTTCCCCAAATGTTAACCTCTTACTTAACCACAGTCCAATAATCAAAACCACACCTCATACAACACTAGTACCTAATCTACAAATCTTATTCAAATTTCATCCACAGGCCCAGATCTGATCCAGAACCACACGTTACAACAGTTGTCCTGTCTCTTTAGTCTCCTCTAAATCAGGACAGTTCCTCAGACTTCCTCTGTTTTTCATGACCTGGATGCCTTCACCTCCCCCTGCAGTCCTATATGAAACTGTCTACTGGGACTCAGAGGAACCCTGGCTGGTGTGTTGGGCTGCCATAACAAACTCCTCCAACTGGGTGGCTTAACACAACAGAAATGTCTTCTCTCACACTTCTGGGGGCCAGAAGTCTAAAATCAAAGTGTCAGCAAGGCTGGTTTCTTTTGGAGGCTCCAAGGGAGAAATTGCCCCATGCCTCTCTTTTACCTTCTGGTGGTTGTTGGCAATCCCTGGCATTCCTTGGCTTGTCTAAGCGTAACTCCAGTCTCTACCTCGATATTTACATGGCCCTCCTCTACGTTTGTCTCTGTGTGCCTTCCTCTCTTCTTAAGGATACTGGTCATTGGATTTAGGGCCCACCCCAAAATCCAGTACAATCTCATCTGCAGATCCTTAACTGATAATATCTCAAAGACCCTATTTCCAAATGAAGTCATAGTCTGAGGTTCCAAATGGACATGAATTTTTGAGGGGAACATCATTCAACCCACTAAAAATGTTCTTCAATTCAGTTGTTTTAAAATGTATGTTTTTGGACAATGACTAGGTTAGGAGTCCTGTTAGATAATTTTTCATCTTTTTATGAGACAGCATGAATAGGTGAAAAGGATCATTTAACTTCTTTTTCTTTTCTTTTTTTTGGCGGGGGGAGACGCACCACACAGCTTGCAGGATCTCAGTACCTTGACCAGGGACTGAACCCGGGTCACAGCAGTGAAAGCCCAGAATCCTAACCACAAGGCAACCAGGGAACTGCCAGGATCATTTAATTTCTTAAAATAGCATTGAACAAACTCAAAACACCCTTGGTATCTTAGGGGAGATAACAGCAAATTATATTTAGTCTTACCTTTGGTATTTCAATTATAGATAAAACTCAGCAGCAGCTTCACAGTTCACTACTGTTTGTTACTCTAGGTGAAAATGTACCCGTAAACAATCTGTTGACTAGGGGAGAAATGCAAACACTTCTGCTTATGAAGGCACCGGGAGCCTGAAGCTGCTACTAAATTGGATGTTCTTGTATGAGGTCATTATTTCCAAGAACTGCCAAGACTCCAGCTCTGCCTCACAAGCCAAGTGAAAAGGACAATTGGGACAATCACCATGTTCAATAGCCCAGCCACCACTTGATTAGGGACAGAGATGAGGTTCACTTGCAGAATTTGTGCTCTGCAGAAATTCACCAGGGGAGAGACAGCAGCTTGTCCTTTCCAAGATGACTGCAAATTGAGTCAGTGGTAATTTCACTGATACCCAGAGGGTTTCCAGGCTCACCTCTTTTTCTCCTTCTGAGTTGCATTGATGGGAGTTCATCTCTTCCAGCCCAGCAGCAGAGCTGGCTCCTGGCAGGTTGTCATGCCTGGTCCTGAGATGCCCGGTCACAAACTGGTGGACTCTGAGAATGTTCGCTAACACATCTCATCTCATCTCATCGGTCTCACAGTTTAATGTATTTCTTTCTTCACAATTTACTTAAACAAAAGGAGGAGACCCCTCACGCTCACACTCTGTGAGCTGCCTGCTCCAGCCTCGAGTTTACCAATTTCAAAACTTTGGAAAGAGAAGTAAATATCCAAAGCATGCACACACGCTTAACCCATGTAAGCACCATCCTACATCTGTGTCCGTGTGGAAGTTAACTTGGATTGAGACGTCTTTGGTCAGGGAAGGCAAAGAAAAGGAAGGCAAAGAGATGCCAGTTTTGAGATGGAAACAGGGTGCAAACCACACAAATACCCAAGTAGCAAAAGAAACCATTCCACATGCACTCACATACTCACACACACACACACACTACAACATAATATAAGCAATATTGATGGCCCTAGAAAATGCACCATAAACTGTTCACTAGGCTTTATTTGAAAAGGAATTAACACAGGAAAAGAGAAAGATGAATTTAATTTTAAAAACACATCTCCCTAAAAATAATGACACTGGCCACATATATGCTCTTTCCACTTGCCGAATAAGCACTTTTCATGCTTTGGGTCACTTAATCCTCTGTGATATAGGTCCTCTGTGCCCATTTACAAATGAGGAGGCTGAGGCACTAGAGACCTTAAGTAATATGCCCAAAGCGACACCTTTAAAAGATAGTGGGCCATGAACAAAGTCAGCAGTAGTGAGCACTCAGGATGTAGCAGGAACTCCTCTAAGACATCTACTTATAGTAAGAGATATGATCCTCAAAACAGCTCTAGGGTGGGTGCTAGTGTAATTCACATTTTACAGATGGGGAAACTGAGCTTAAGTTGCTGAGTAATAAGCCCAAGTTCGCACTGTTAGTAGCAGAGCCACTAGGTGCGTCTTCTAGACCACATTTTATTGACACAAACCAATCCAAAAATAGAGTAAGTTAATTATTGGGGTCACATTTCCGAAAGTTCAAAATTTAAAAAGTCATACAGGCAGAACGTGGGCCCTTCAGGTCCCATGGCACAAATAAAGGGCCAGCTTTAAGAGAGGTGGGCCTGGGATCTCGTACACACATGGGTGTGCCTTGAACAGAACCAGATTGAGGACCCTGAGAATCCTGTGCATCTTTGTATGATGGCCAAGGGGAATGAAAACAAAACAGTGCAGAATGACAGCCAATTCCTCAGAACACTGGCTAAGTGTGTTAGAATAAAACCAGTCTTCCCTAGAGGGAACAGCTATGAATGCCTAGAAACTCTTTCACTGAGGTGTGGTAGTAACACCCTATTTCACAGATGAGTGAGCTTATGTGCTTCCCCAGAGTTAACACGATGCAGGGCACCTGTGAACACTCAATGCATGGCAGCTGCTCTTGTAATATTAATAATAACAATCACAGAAAAGGCTTCAGTATTCTACCAGAGTAAGAAAAAAGCAAATGAGAGAAAGAGACAGGGAAAGGTCCTTTCCAGAAATGCTCAGGGTCCTAATCTCTTCCGGTTCCCTCCCAGAGTCTCCCCTCCCACACGTGTGGCGTTCTGTGCTGGCCCAGGGTCAGCCTATACACTGGCCATCTACCCTAAGCTGGCTCACAAAGCAGCAGCAAAGTGAGCCATGGAAACGAAAGTGACATCAGGACATCCGGCTACCTGTGGACAACAAAGTGTCCTTGAGATTGTCCTGCTCACTCTCTGCATATCTCACACACAAATGGAAAGTGGCCTGGCCTAACCAGATAATTTTCCCAAACACATCCACATGATTTTTAAAAACTGTTCACTCTAGAAAATCCAGAAAGTACAGAAAAGGGCAGAGAAGAAAATAAAGCAACTCACACGAAGTCTGAAGGCTAAGGGTCATCATCTGTAACACTGCGAACTGCCCATCTCTCCCATCGGCTCCCCAACCCCACCACATTCAGCACTGCAGTTAGTGCACGCAACATGCCAGCATCAGCTGGGCAAGTCTTTATTAGTTTTGTACTATAGGATTAGAGTAGATTTGGAAAACTGGATGTTTTTAATAATTTTTTTTCTGCTCTATGGTAATTCAGTGGAAAGCCCACATTTTTAGATGGAATACATAAAGTACAACCATAAATACTCATGTGTAAATAGCTCTCAGCAATGAAATCTCCAAGAGAGTCTCTGTAAGTTGAAACTTCTAATTTTCCAACAAATAACTGTTTAGTCCCCTTTGCTTTGGCCATTCTGCCTGGTGACCACTTCATCTGCTCTCCAGTCAAGAATAAGTTCAGATATGACAATGACAAATTGATCAGCGGAGTTTCTGGTTACACCAGACATTACTCAACATCCTGACAGGTAACCTGTCCACCTTGAAGCTTCTACCGTTAGCTGGGCAGTGAGGCCTGATATGAAGGTTGACTCGGGCCAGTTTACCAGCTCAGGACACAGTCCATTTATTTGGAAACATTCTCAAGCCTACAGAAAAGTTGCAGGAATAAAAATAGCATGAAGAATACCTGTATTCCCTTCTAGATTCTCCCACTGCTAACGCTTTATCCCATTTGCTTTAACATTTGCACACTTTCCCTAGAGAGATACAAAACACAACACACACACACACACATGATTTTCCTTTCCAAACCACTTGAGCACAAGCAACATACGCCATGGTCCTTCTTTTCTAAGTAACTTAGAACTACGATGTTCTGAGCCTGATACGTCCGCTCATACTTACGTAGCATCTCCTTTTCGTGGTCATGACACTGAGCTCAACAGAAAACATAGCATCAGCCCATGACATGACCTGGCTAGGAACCAGCACCATCAGAATGATGCAAATGTGGTCTATAAATACAGTAGAATATTATTCAGCCTTAAAAAGGAAGGAAATTATGAATTATGCTACAACATGGATGAACCCTGAGAACATTATGCTAAGTGAAATAGTCCATCACTAAAAGACAAATACTGTACAATTCCACCTAGATGAGGTACTTGGTGTAGTCAAAACCTTAGAAAATTTTTTTAAAAGGTGGTTGCCAGTCTTGGAGGAAGAGAGATGAGGAATTATTGTTTCATGGGTAGAGAGTTTCAGGTTTACAAGATGAAAAGCATTTTGAAGGTGGATAGTGGCGATAGGGTTGCACAAAAATATGAATATATTTAACCACTGAGCTGTACACTTAAAACAGTTCAGATAATATACTTCATGTTATGCTTTTATTTACCACAATTTTTAAAAATTAGAAAAAAAAAGTAAGTAAGCCCTGGATTGCATGATTCCACCAACAAGCCATGCAAGTGCTCTGAGGACAAGGTCATCAGGATACGGGAGGCTTGCAGGAACACGGCTGAGCCCGACAGGAGGCTAGGTGGCTTTGAAAGTATATGGGATGTAGACAGACAGGAGAAAGCATGGGGGAGCTGCCAGGAGGGGGAGGGCAATCTGCAGAGACTATGAGGAGAAAATGGGTATCTTCACACAAGTGACAGAACAAGGCCACCCTGAACTGGGGGGAACACAATGGCATGGGTAGAAAATGAGGTCAGAAAGGCAGAATGGGCACATCACAGAGAAAAGGCACTGACAGCCTGAGGACGGACTGACAAAGGAGGCAGCTCAGGGTCTGCTAGTTCCATGCACTCTGATCACCTGTGGAAGGATTTTAAGTTTTGAACAGGAAAAGTGACAGAGACAATCAAACAAGTGGACCAAAATTCCCTTTCCTACATTTGCCAATGTTGAAAATTTCTAATATTACCTCCTTTGCCTCAAAGTCCTCTTGGACAGGGTCCCACCCCAGCAATTCAAGCTTCTCAGTGACTAGCCAACCATTCTGCCTGCATTTGAATGATGACTTCTGACATTCCCACTTTCGACTTCACAGAAATGTACTTAACTTTGCTTCTCTTGAGCTCTGTGGAACAGCAAGCAATGCTGTCCTCCTCTAAATGACATTTCCAGAGGCTGGATCTCACTGCCATGCTCAGAGACAAGCTTATTCACTCAAAGTTGATAAATGCCCACAGTAATCAAAAGTTTTGCTTGCACAGGGGAAAAAAAGTCTTCTGAGGGTATAGAAGCAGCTCAAAATGAGATTGAAATGTGATGAACCACCTCCATTTTTTTTATTAAGTAGGGTTTTTCAATTTGCCACTTAAAGGGAGCTTTGAATACCCTTCTATCACACACCCCTATCAACTTCATCCAAGAGGCAGTCAGGCCAAGTACACCTGTAAGTCTGAAGCACTGGAACTCCCAGTCCAAGTTTATCCCCAACGGGTATGCAGAGATGATAATCTACCACAAGTAGGTATGTAAAAATCCTCTTCTGGAAGGTACAGAATGCAGGAATCAGAATCAGACCAACTACTAGAGCATGTCACCTGTTCCCACAGCTTTTGATAATCCATCCTCGACCAGAACACAAGGCAGAGCAAACATCTTGAAAACACTGCAGCTGCCAGCCTCTGTTCTATAGGCCTTTAAAGGGCTTTAATTCTGGTATACTGAATTCTGTGTTATATAAAGCAAAAGGGGATCTATCCCCTCAGGATTACACACAGGAGCAAAGTATTCTCTGGCTGGTTAAACCTACCTGGGCGCATCTAGGCAGTGCTAGAGTACGTGTCTGGGGAATGGACCACAAAAGGGCACATGTATTCTTTTCGCAGGCCAGACAACACAGCACAATCTTCCAGGTGTCCATTTCCCACAAAGAATTTCACATTCAGGCAATATTGCATAGCTTGAGCATATCAAGGGGTTGTATGACACTGGGCAAGTTTTTCAATGTTGCTGACCTTCATTTTTTATTTTGTGATTCAGAGTTTATTTTTCAGATTATATTCCATTATAGGTTATTACAAGATATTGAATATGATTCCCTGTGCCGTACAGTAAATCTCTGTTGCTTATCTATTTTATGTATAGTAGTTTGTATCTCTGAATCCTATACTCCTAATTTGTCCCTCCCTCCCACCTTCTCCCCTTGGTAGCCATAAGTTTGTTTTCTGTGTCTGTGAGTTTGTTTCTGTTTTGTATATAGATTCATTTGTATTATTTTCAGATTCCACATAAAAGTGATATCATATAACATTTGTCTTTCTCTGACAATGCACTAAATATAATATTTTCTAGGGCCATCCATGTTGCTACAAATGGCAATATTTCATTCCTTCTCGTGGCTGAGTAATATCCCATTGTGTATATACATATACATCTTAAGCCAATTGTCTGTTGATGGGTACTTGGGTTGTTTCCATGTCTTGGCTATTGTGAATAGTGTTGCTATGAACACTGGGGGAGCACGTATCTTTTTGAATTAGAGTTTTCATTTTTTCCAGAAGTGGGATTGCTGGATCATACGGTAGCTCTACTTTTAGTTTTTTAAGGAACCTCCATACTAGTTTCCATAATGGCTGTATCAATTTACATTCCTACCAACAGTGTATGACAGTTCCCTTTTCTCTACACCTTCTCCAGATTCTTCACATATAAAATGGGTATAAAAACAGAGCTGATCTTCATAGGGTTGCTGTAAAGACTAAAGGGGATGTATATTTAAAACACTTTGCCTGACACATAGTAAGTAAATGCTTCTAAAATGTTAATATTATATTAATTGTGTTCAACTTTCCTATTTTACTTTGAAGACACAGGAAGCCTGGTCTGGACTATTTTTGTGAGGAGGTGAGGAAGGGAAGGAAGGAGTTCCCATGATTTAAAAAAAAAAAAACAAACAAACACTAAATAAATAAGAATAGAAGAGAACTTTCTCAACTTAATAAAGGCCTTCTACAAAAAACCTATAGCTAATATCATATCTAATGGTGAAATACTGGATGCTTTCCCTTAAAATCAGGAACAAGACAAGAATGTCTGCTTTCACCACTTTTATTCAACATTGTAGTAAAGGTTCTAGCCAGGGTGATAAGAGAGAAAGGGGGAGAGAGGGAGAGAGAGAGAGAGAGAGAGTGAGAGAGAGAGAGAGAGAGAGAGAGAGAGAGAGAGAGAGAGAGAGAGAGAGGGAGAGAGAATCCAGACTGTAAAGATCAAAGTAAAATTATCTCGTTGATGACGTGAGCTTGTACACAGAAAATCCTTAAAAATCCACTAAAAAAGAAAAAAAAACTATTAGAACTAAGAAACAACTTCAGCAATACTGCAGAATATGAGATCAGTATATAAAAATCAACTGTATTTCTATATACCTGCAATAAGCAACCCAAAAATGAATTAGGAAAATAATTTCATTTACAATAGCATCAAAAATAATAAATACTTTGGAATAAATTTAACAAAGAAATGCAAAACCTATACTGTGAAAACTACAAAAATTCATTGAAAGAAATTAAAGATCCAAATAAATGGGAAAATATCTCATGCTCACGGACTAGAAGACTTAATATTGTCAAAATTGCAATACGTTCCATGGCAATCAACAGTTTTCTATAAAAATCTCAGCTGACTTCTTTGTAGAAATTGATAGGCTGATTCTGAAGTTCATTTTGAACTGCAAGAAACCCAGAATAGCCAAAACAATCTTGAAAAAGGACAAAGTTGGAGGACTCACATTTGCCAATTTCAAAACTTACTACAAAGCAACAGTAATCAAGACTAGCATAAAGAGAGACATATAGATCAATGGAATAGAATTGAGAGTCCAGAAATAAACCTGTGTGTCTACGGTGAAATGATTTTTCACAAGGATACCATGACCATTCAATAGCCGAAAAAATAGTCTTTTTAAAACCAACTGTGCTGAGACAACTGGAGAGTCACATGCAAAAGAATGAAGCTGGACCTTTACCACAAACCATAAAAAAAAAATGAACTAAAACTGGATCAAAGACCTCAGTGTCAGAGCTAAAACCATAAAACTCTTAGAAGAAAACATAAGGCTAAATCTTCATGAACTTAGATTAAGCAATGAATTCTCAGCTATGACAACAAAGTTGTCATAAACAAAGTTTTTAAAATGGACAAATTGGACTTCAACAAAATAAAATTCCTTTTGTGCTTCAAAGAACACCATCAAAAAAATGAAAAGAAAACCCACAAAACAGAATAAAATATTTCTAAATCATATATCTGATATATAATAAATCATGTAACTTGTACCTAGAACATATGAAGAACTCTTACAACTCAATAATAAAAAAAATAATAGCACAATAAAACATGGACAAAGTATCTAAGTATACATTTCTCTTAAGAAGATATACAAATGGCCAATAAGCACATGAAAAGATGCTTGGAAATCTTAGTCATCAAGGAAATTTACATCAAAACCACAATGAGCAGAATACACATTCTTCTCAACGGCTCATGGAACATTCTCCAGGATAGATCATATCTTTTTTTTTCTTTTGCAGGATGCGGGCCTCTCACTGTTGTGGCCTCTCCTGTTGTGGAGCACAGGCTCCAGACGCGCAGGCTCAGTGGCCAAGGCTCACAGGCCCAGCCGCTCCGCGGCATGTGGGATCTTCTCGGACCAGGGCACGAACCCATGTCCCCTGCATCAGTAGGTGGACTCTCAACCACTGCGCCACCAGGGAAGCCCTAGATATATCTTGGGTCACAAATCAAGGCTTGGTAAATTTAAGAAAATTGAAATCGTATCAAGTATCTTTTCTGACCAAAACGGTGTGAGAGTAGATATCAATTATAGGAAAAAATCTGTAAGAAATACAAGCACATGGAGGCTAAACAACACACTACTTAATAACCAAGAGATCACTGAAGAATCAAAGAGGAAATCAAAACATACCTAGACACAAATGACAGTGAAAACACAATGACCCAAAACCTATGGGATGCAGCAAAAGCAGTTCTAAGAGGGAAGTTTATAGCTATACAAGCCTACCTTAAGAAACAAGAAACATCTCAAATAAACAACCTAACCTTACACCTAAAGCAATTAGAGAAAGAAGAACAAAAAAACCCCCAGTGTTAGCAGAAGTAAAGAAATCATAGAGATCAGATCAGAAATAAATGAAAAAGAAATGAAGGAAACAATAGCAAAGACCAATAAAACTAAAAGCTCGTTCTTGGAGAAGATAAACAAAATTGATAAACCATTAGCCAGACTTATCAAGAAAAAAAGGGAGAAGACTCAAATCAATAGAATTAGAAATGAAAAAGGAGAAGCAACAACTGATACTGCAGAAATACAAAGGATCATGAGCGATTACTACAAGCAACTATATGCCAATAAAATGGACAACCTGGAAGAAATGTACAAACTCTTAGAAATACACAACCTTCCGAGACTGAACCAGGAAGAAATAGAAAATATGAACCAATCACAAGCACTGAAATTGAAACTGTGATTAAAAATCTTCCAACAAACAAAAGCCCTGGACCAGATGGCTTCACAGGTGAATCCTATCAAACATTTAGAGAAGAGCTAACACCTATCCTTCTCAAACTCTTCCAAAACGTAGCAGAGGGAGGAACACTCCCAAACTCATTCTAGGAGGCTGCAATCACTCTGATACCAAAACCAGATAAAGATGTCACAAAGAAAGAAAACTACAGGCCAATATCACTGACGAACATACATGCAAAAATCCTCAACAAAATACTAGCAAACAGAATCCAACAGCACATTAAAAGGGTCATACACCACGATCAAGTGGGATTTATCCCAGGAATGCAAGGATTCTTCAATATACGCAAATCAATCAACATGACACACCATATTAACAAATTGAAGGAGAAAAACCATATGATCATCTAAATAGATGCAGAGAAAGCTTTCGACAAAATTCAACACCCATTTATGATAAAAACCCTGCAGAAAGTAGGCATAGAGGGAACTTTCCTCAACATAATAAAGGCCATATATGACAAACCCACAGCCAACATCATCCTCAATGGTGAAAAACTGAAAGCATTCCCACTAAGATCAGGAACAAGACAAGTTTGCCTACTCTCACCAATATTATTCAACATAGGTTTGGAAGTTTTAGCCACAGCAATCAGAGAAGAAAAAGGAATCCAAATCAGAAAAGAAGAAGTAAAGCTGTCAGCGTTTGCAGATGACACAATACTATACATAAAGAATCCTAAAGATGCCACCAGAAAACTACTAGAGCTAATCAATGAATTTGGTAAAGTAGCAGGATACAAAATTAATGCACAGAAATCTCTGGCATTCCTATACACTATGATGAAAAATCTGAAAGTGAAATTAAGAAAACACTCCCATTTACCACTGCAACAAAAAGAATAAAATACCTAGGAATAAACCTACCTAAGGAGACAAAAGACCTGTATGTAGAAAGTTATAAGACACTGATGAAGGAAATTAAAGATGATACAGATAGTTGGAGAGATATACCATGTTCTTGAATTGGAATAATCAACATTGTGAAAATGACTCTACTACCCAAAGCAATCTACAGATTCAATGCAATGCCTATCAAATTACCACTGGCATTTTTCACAGAACGAGAACAAAAAATTTTACAATTTTTATGGAAACACAAAAGACCCCGAATAGCCAAAGCAATCTTAAGAAAGAAAAACAGAGCTGGAGGAATCAGACTCCCTGACTTCAGACTATACTACAAAGCTACAGTAATCAAGACAGTATGGTACTGTCACAAAAACAGAAATATAGATCAAAGGAACAGGATAGAAAGCCCAGAGATAAACCCACGCACATATAGTCACCCTGTCTTTCATAAAGGAGGCAAGAATATACAGTGGAGAAAAGACATCTCTTCAATAAATGGTGCTGGGAAAACTGGACAGCTCCATGTAAAAGAATGAAATTAGAACACTCTCTAACACCATATACAAAAATAAACTCAAAATGGATTAAAGACCTAAATATAAGGCCAGACACCATCAAACTCTCAGAGGTAAACATAGGCAGAACACTCTATGACATAAATCACAGCAAGATCCTTTTTGACCCACCTCCTAGAGAAATGGAAATAAAAACAAAAATAAACAAATGGGACCTAATGAAACTTAAAAGCTTTTGCACAGCAATGGAAACCATAAACAAGACGAAAAGACAACCCTCAGAATGGGAGAAAATATTTGCAAATGAAGCAACTGACAAAGGATTAATCTCCAAAACATACAAGCAACTCATGCAGCTCTATATCAAAAGAACAAACAACCCAATCCAAAAATGGGCAGAAGACCTAAATAGACATTTCTCCAAAGAAGATATACAGATTGCCAGCAAACACATGAAAGAATGCTCAACATCATTAATCATTAGAGAAATGCAAATCAAAACTACAATGAGATATCATCTCACACTGGTCAGAATGGCCATCATCAAAAAATCTACAAACAGGGGCCTTCCTGGTAGCACAGTGGTTGAGAGTCCGTCTGCCCATGCAGGGGACACAGGTTCATGCCCCGGTCCCGGAAGATCCCACATGGCACGGAGCGGCTGGGCCCATGAGCCATGGCTGCTAATAAGGCTGCGCATCCGGAGCTTGTGCTCCGCAACGGGAGAGACCACAGCAGTGAGAGGCCCGTGTACCACACACACACAAAAAAGTCATGTACCAAAATGTTCATTGCAGCTCTATTTACAATAGCCAGAACATGGAAGCAACCTAAGTGTCCATCAAGAGATGAATGGATAAAGAAGATGTGGCACATACATACAATGGAATATTACTCAGCCATAAAAAGAAACAAACTGAGTTATTTGTAGTGAGGTGGATGGACTCAGAGACTGTCATACAGCGTGAAGTAAGTCAGAAAGAGAAAAACACCATATACTAACACGTATATATAGAATCTAAAAATAACAAAAAACAAACAGAAAATGGTCAGAAGAACTTAGGGGCAAGATGGGAATAAAGATGCAGACCTACTAGAGAATGGACTTGAGGGTACAGGGAGGGGGAAGGGTAAGCTGGGACAAAGTGAGAGAGTGGCATGGACATATATACACTACCAAATGTAAAATAGATAGCTAGTGGGAAGCAGCTGCATAGCACAGGGAGATCAGCTCGATGCTTTGTGACCACCTAGAGGGGTGGGATAGGGAGGGTGGGAGGGAGGGAGATGCAAGAGGGAAGAGATATGGGGACATATGTATATGTATAACTGATTCACTTTGTTATAAAGCAGAAACTGACACACCATTGTAAAGCAATTATACTCTAATAAAGATGTTAAAAAAAAACCACAATGAGATATCATTTCTCACACACTAGGATGGCTATAACCAAAAAAAAACAGATAATAACAAATGTTAGCAAGAATGTGGAGAAATCAGAACCCTTATCCATTGCTGTGGGAATGGAAAATGGTGCAACCACTCTGTAAAATACTCTGGTAGTTCCTCAAATGGTTAAACACAGAGTTACCATATGATCCAGCAATTCCATTCCTAGGTATACACCCAAGAGAAATAAAAACATATGTCCACAAAAAACTTGTACATGAATATTTCAAGCAGTATTATTCATAATAGTAAAAGGTGAAAACAACCTAAATGTCTATCAAGTCATGAATGCATAAATAAAATGTTGTATATTCCTACAATGGAATATTATTCAGCCATAAAAGGAATGAATACTGATATATGCTACCACATGATTGAATCTTGAAAACATTATGCTAAGTAAAATAAGCCAGTCACAAAAGATGACATATTATATTACATTTATATGAAATGTCTAAAAAAGGCAAATCTATAGACAGAAGCTAGACTAGTGGTTACTTAGGGTTGGGAGGAATGGGGGCCTAGGTGGATGATCCCTAAAGCGTACAGGATTTCTTTCTGCGGTGATGAAATGTCCTAAAATTGACTGTGGGGATGGCTGCACATATCTGTGAATATACTAAAAACCACTGAATTATATACTTCAGGCAAATTGTATTGTATGTGAATTATATCTTAACATAGCTGTTTAAGAAAAAGAAGGTCTGAGTGATTTTAATCAGTAAGTAGACTGAGATGAAAACCATTTCCCCATCCTCTGCTGCCTGGACTCTCCCCACGTTCTCCCTCTACAGCGCAAACAGTTACTCTGGTTCCTTTACATCTTCATGATGCTGGCTATGAAATGAATCAGTTCTGGACTTTGTGAACTGCTGTACTCGGGCCAAATACACTGACAAGTTAGCTGTGTGAAGCCCCTGCCTCATCTGCCTCCAAGACTAAACACTAAGGCCAGCCCTCCACTGCTGGGCCACACCTTTCAAGCTCTCAGGACGGAGAAGTGCCTCTTCTTGGTATCCTAGTGTGTTACCATGTGAGAAAAGGTTGGCAGACTGCACTGCACTAAGGCACTTGTGAAATATCAGCTGTTGCACATGTAAACAATCCCAGTCCTCTAAATATCTATGTGCAGAGTTACTGGAACCATTAAGAATTTCAACTATAAAGAACCCAGCCTCCCCACCACTTCACCATTTCAACTTCCACAGTACTGCAGTCCCACATCTTAGTGTTTTTATTTTCAACTCAGACACACCAAAACATTACAGATTTGTTCAAACACCTTGCTTTGCTTTTTGGCTGGCATTGCCTTGGCCCCAGGTATCTCCCCACCTCCATCTGAGGCTGCACAAGCCCCTAGTAGCCTTGACTTAAGCCATTCAGTGCCAGCACATGGTTGTACTTCTCACTAACCAAGTTAATAATCACTCCCCATTTAAAATCGGATCTTGGTCTCCATCCTTTGTCAACAGAATATTTGACTTAGATTTCTGTCAGCTGAGCTAATATAAACCACATCCTTGCAGAGACAGAGAATCTCTGAAACAATTCCTCCTAGCTTGGTCATTCATTATACAGAAATATATGCCACAGGCCTGGAAATAGAAGATAAAGCTCTTTCTGGCACAACCTGGAAGTACATTACGTGCTTCCTATGACTAAGCTATTTATTAAGAAAAGGGGGCTGCTTAAAATGGGAAAAGCGTATTATCTCTGCTGCCGAGTTGTCTGAAAAGGGGCCAAAGCTCAGAGCAGACTCCCACTGTTCAAAGGTCTGACTTCTTCATCTGGAATTTGCTCTGGTGTAGGTCTGCTGGTCTTTAGATTTTGATTCCATGAAGATTTTGATTCCATGGCTATGGCTGCCTTTCAAATGCTGTTATGTATGACCAAGAGCACAGTGAGATCCTGGTAGGTGAAGGGGAGTGTGCACCTGACTGCATCTGGGCTGAAGGCGATCCAGGTCCAGTCCCATCTCTGTGAAGAGTGCTCCTTCCTTGGCAAGAGTCACTGCTGTTAGCACCTGGAGACGGACCTCTAATTTATTACCCGGTCCCTGAGGAGCATCTTTCTTTAGTGATGAACTTGGCACGTGTGGAACAACTCACCGTCAAAACAGACACATCGCAGATGTGTGCCGGTGTCTCCTTTCTCACCACCTGTCCCGCCATGAAAGCTAGCATGCAGAGGTCCCTGCCCGCAGACCCACAGGGAGCCACTTGTCACCCTGTCTTCTGTGCAGGCAGCATAAGGGCCCTGCACCCAGGAAGGTTCATTAATTTCCCCCCCCATCCCCCGAGTCCTTTTCTTTACTCAAGTGAAAATGTACTTGTTAATTCCTAACATCAGTTAATAAATGTCATCTTCAAATATTTTATGTGACTCTGAATTTGACAGATGAAGATGGCTTTTCTTGTATAAGTAAAAAAAAAAAAAATAACCACCAAACCCCCAGTCCTGCTTCTTTTTTTAGTAACTCAAGTGAGACTTGGGAGGGAAAAATAAAAAGGTGAAAAAGTGTCAAAAGATACTGTCCTAGGTTGACAGTTGAAATAACTTCTAGTCAAATCTTCTTCAGTGAACTCCTTAGAATGTGCTACAGAGGGAAAGAAATCCAAAACTCTAGAATGAAATGTGTCAGGGTAAGTGGAGAGTGTTTCTGGAGTCAGATGATCAATAATACCAGTCACAGAAGGAACTAGCCAGTGGCTGAGGCCCAGAGGAGCCCCTCCCTCCCCTCTTCCCCTTTCCCCCTCCCTGCCCTCCCTCCTTTGTCCACATTCACTCTCTCTCTCTCCCTCTACCACTCTTTTCCTTGCTCCACCCTACCATTCTCCCAGATAGCTTCCCCCATCCTGCCACTGGGATCCCAGGGCTGACAGAAGATGACTAACTCTCACAGAAGTTAACAACTTGATCAGTCTGACAGCCAGCAGGTGGAGGAGTGGGGACTGGACCCCAGGCCTTCACTCAAAACCCCCCAGGAAACACAGCAGCCTTAGTGCTGGCTCTACACTGGGCAGTGAGAGAGTCTACCCCCCACCCCACCCACCTTGGTTTAAAACAAAGAAGTCTCCACAGACCCAGTCACTTCCTGAAAAGATTCCACCCAGGACATTTATGGAAGCCTGTTGTGTTTTGTTAGAAGGATGCCAGGTCTTTCTAACCCCTATATGAGAACCCCAGGGACTGTGAGGGATACAAAGTTGGGATGTACATAGCCATCCTCGTGCTCTCTGCCAGGATGCCTGGGACAACGCTAGGCTCATTCCTGGGCCGAGTTGGGTCCTGGCCCACTAGCCATGAGAAAGCCCTGGAGGTCTCCTCAGCCAGCTCCGAAGCCGTGTGGACCAAGCAGAGTTGTGGAGCTGAAGGAATGCAAGACCAAGGCCAGGAAGCCATGGAGTGCATGGAGAGCCAGGAGACAGGAGGCAGAAGGCCTGGGCCCACTGCGAGGTTCTCAGGATTCTGCTCAGAGAAGAGTCAGAGCCCAGGGAGCAGAAAGCAGACACATTTACCAACTCTGAGGTCACTGTCAACGCACCTCGTTAAATTGTAGCCAACAGAATGCAGCACCGCTACACCTGGGCAATACTGTGTCTGCAACCTGTATGGCAGGTGCTAAGCAACTATAATGCACATCAGCCTCAGCCCTGCAGCAGGGCCCACCTGCGATGCCAAGTCCTTAGTTGTAAGGAGATGCTGGAGTGGACAAGGGGCACTGGGGAGGGGGCTTGGGAGCAGTGGCTATTCACTAAGGACACACATTGTTTCAATATTTGAGCCACTGACTCAGCCACACCAATGCTTCCTGGCTGGAGGGTGGTCCTGGCAGCAGGAACTATCATTAAGAACTAGCCATGGTGACACTCTGATCTGGTTATAACCAGCTGACCCTCATCGTGAGTGAGGAACAGCCAGGGTGCCAGGCTTCTCCGAGGTTCCCTCTCCTGGGAGGCTCTTGTTGCTCATTAAAGCATGGCAGATAAGGCAACTGACTTGGGAGTCAGGCAGACCTGCATCTGAATTCAGACTTGGACAAGTAACTTAACCTCCCTGAGCCTCAGTCTTCTCATCCATAAAATGGGTGTGCAATGGCAATAATGGTGGCTAAGACTTTATGAGCCTTCTGATATGCTAGAGTATGTGTCTGTCTCTCTCTCATCTAGTCCCCAAAATAACTCCACAAGTTGAGTTGCGTACAGTTATTCTCCCCTGAGACACAGAGTGGCTAAGTATTTTGCCTGAAATCACACACGGCTGAGTGGTGGCGCCTTGATTCTAACTCAGGCTGTCTGGCTTCAGAGCCCATCCACTGACCCACCAGATCTGATTACCTCCTGCTCATGGGGGTGCTGAGGGCATCCAGGGAGATGGTGTAGATGAAGCACTCACCACGGCACCTCCCCACGGTCAGCCCACATGGGGCGGCTGCTGTCTTGATTATCTACTGTTATCCCTTGGGAGACAGGAGCATCTCGGTGGATTTTATGTTGATACCTGCTGGATTTTTCCCTCAAAAAGAGTGAACAAAATGAAGCTTCTCTGTGAGTTCAGTATTTCTTACTCACAAAACTGACAGTTCTGTTCTTTAGTATCCTTCTTTTCATTCAACACAGTAGCCCAAACTGTACTTAAAAAAACAGTGCCTTTGGGATGAATGAATATGAATGAATATGAATATCACTCAGCTGTTTGCTGGACACAGTTCAAGAGAGCATAGAGCAAGAAGGACAAAAGAAGAAAAGAGCATTTGGCCTGGTGTGGGGATGGGAACAAAGTTGATCTGGCCACTTTCAGTACACCTGCTTCAAGTCTTCTTTGAAAAAAGGAGGGTAAACTGGCAAATAGGAAAAGAATAAAATCCTTATATATGGATGCATTTAAGACACTGGGATATTCTGTCTCAAAAGGGAGATATTCCACTGATGAGTGACAGGTGGGGAAGGATCCTGAGACAGGTGCTAAAGACAAACTTAAGAAAACAACAAAGAGCAGAGAGTATGACAACCTATTCTTGAAATCCAAGAGCATATTCCAGAACACTGTAAAAACTTACTAAGCAAAGAGCCTCTAGTCAGTCTTTAAAGTCTGGTTTAGGAAAAAGCAAACCACGGCTACCCAATTATGTGCGCACCTTAGGAGGGAGGGCTTGGCCAGGTCTGCCTTTTCTCAGGGCTCCCAAACCAGCTGAGGAAACCTCCCCACTATCTTCCCATTGATGGCCCATCGCAGGCACCTCTTCAATTGGGCTCCCAAGGCACTCGGTTCTGCTATTTCCCCTCTTTCACTCTGCCTTTGATGGCAGTGAATACATGAAAACCCAGCCCAGAAAAGTCTCTGAAGGACAAGAACGGTCCAGCTTCCCTGCACCCATCACTGGGCTTTGAATAAAGCAGACCCAAGGGAGGACAAGCCCACATGGACTCAACTGCAGAGGCTCTGCTTCAAAGCTCTAGTGGGAAAACCACAGATTTGGGGCCAGAAGACTTTTAACTCCAGTCTGAGTTCCATCATGTAGAGTTCTATGCCTTCAGTCTCTCTAAGATGTGGATCAATCCACCTGCCAAAAGATAAAGTCACAGTGTGTTGCATTTATCTGAGTACCGAGCTAGGAAAATATCTACCAACGTAGGTATGAGACAGTGCAGGAGCAGCTGTTGAGGCAGAGACCACTCAGGGGCTGTCCTACTTCCATGGAGTAAGAGGAAGAAAAAGAGAAAAGATCAGCAATGCTCAGAAGTGACTCTCCCACTTCAGAATGGAGAGAGAATGCATGACGGTGGCCCTTTAGAGATAACAAAATAGAGCTGCCCACATTGTGCAGAGAATGACATCTTGGAAAATAAGGCAACCACACTGTTCTTACTAGAACTCTACCTGAAACATATGAGGCATGAATTTTTGGGTGTCACAGGATTCACAAGCAGGCATTTGGAGGAACTGGTAAGCACTGAACAGAGATACACCTGAGAGCTGGTGTCCTATATTCACAGCCCACCTGTGCTGCCAACACTCTTCAGGTAGTGAAGATGCAGGCCAGGCAAGAGGAGGGTGCCTGAGACAGGGGGTAGAGCAGAAGGGACAAGATACCTTAGTCCTGGGCCTCCGTCAGGCAACCCCTCACCTCCAGAGGGTCCAATGAGGCTCAGGAACAGCTGCTTCATAAAAAGCCCTCTTGCAGGGTACGTGAGACAGTGCCGATGAGAGCACAGTAAGACTGCTCAGCTGCCTGCCTTTGGCTGGAGAATAGAAAACCTCACTTCTATCAGTGTGACTCTTGGAAACACTGAGATATTCTTTCCCAAGTGCAGAGTGTTCTTCATATTTGAGGCAGGGCTTCCCCATGTATGGGATACCCATCAGTGGGTGACTAAAGCATCATGGAATCACTTTAGAAGGAAACCAATTCTCTTTTCCCAGGCCAACATCGTTTGTATGAAAATAACTGCTGCCACCATAGGGACACAAGATGACACTAAATACCATCTCCAGCAAAGGCAGTGTCTGCACATGAATGAGTTACTCCATGGTCCTCCTACCTCCAACAAAACCACTGTCAGCCATACCCGCCACAAGCTGAAAGGACTAGCAAGTGGAAGGCCATTAGCAGTGTACACACAGATGTGTTTCCTTTCATCAAATAGATGTGTACCTGAAAAGTACTTGTAGTTGAGTAGCTTTTGTAAATCAAGTTCTTTTGTTCTTTTGTTTTTAATTCCTAAAAAAGCAACACATGTCCCTGGTAACACATTCGAACTGAACAGAAGGGTAGAAAGTGGAAGGTAGGTACTTTAATTTCCTATACATCCCTCTAGAAGTGTTCAGTATATTCAACCATTTATGTATATCTTTCAAACACACACACACACACACACACACTCTCTCTCTCTCTCTCATGCATTGTACTACGCATTTTCTTCTACATCCTTATCTTTTCCTCTACGTCTTGGTCACTTATCGGCGTACCCTTGAGACCTATCACCTGAACACATGGAGCTACAGTTCTGAGTCTCTGAGTCCCAGGAACACCAAGTCCTTCTGAGATGTTAGTGGTTGTTCCAGGATAAAAGGACGCCCTGATCAAAGAAGTTTGGGGAAAGCTGCCTCATATAATTAAATGTCTTTCTGTCTGATGGAAACTCCAATTCCTTGAATATCTCATGGACACAATAGACTGCCAAGAGTGACAGACTTTACATGGCACCTCCTTCCCTTATTTCATCCCAAAACATTCTTTCAAGGACTGCTTACTGACATCTTGTGCAACATGATCTCTCTTTGGGATACTCCCAGCCCTGCCCCAGGCTTTACCTAAATTATTTCCTACCCTCCTTTCAAGCGTCAGGCAAGCTCATCTTCTTCAGGAAAACGTCCTCAGACCATGGCCGTACCTCACTCCTGGTTCACCCCTGGTCCAGGCTGAGATGCTCTGGGACACACTCTCGTTGGACCAAAGCTCCCTCCATTGCACTCCTTCTGGTTGCATTAAATGCTCAGTGGTGTGATTACTCCCCATCTGCCTCCCTGCTGGCCTAGAAATGTCAAGAGAGCACAGGCAGCATCTGCTCATTCATCACCACCCCTAATGCCTAATGTCTGCCACACCAGAGGAGCTCTGTGAACGTCTATTAAATAAATACATGAGGAGCTTCCCTTCCCTGGTGGTACAGTGGTTAAGAATCCACCTGCCAATGCCGGGGACACGGGTTGGAGCCCTGGTCCAGGAAGATCCCACATGCCACAGAGCAACCAAGCCCATGAGCCACAACTACTGAGCCCGCATGCCACAACTACTGAAGCCCATGTGCCTAGAGTCCGTGCTCTGCAACAAGAGAAGCCACCGCAGTGAGAAGCCCGCGCACCACAACAAAGAGTAGCCCCGCTCACCACAACTAGAGAAAGCCCGCGTGCAGCAACGAAGACCCAACGCAGCCAAAAATAAATTAAAAACATAAAAATAAAAATAAATACATGATAGTGGTGTTCCCAGAACCCAACTCTGCAAACGCCACGCCAGTCCCTACAGAGGAAGAATTCACTTCTCCTAAACCTACTACAGTGACCTTTCTGGTGAGGCAAAGAGCCTTTTTGCATGTTGAATCACTGCTTCCTTACTCACTGGTCTCATGTGCACTTTGGTATGGCAGGTTTGCAGGATTAAATGTGGAACCGCCTCATCTCTGACAGAAATATCCTCAACACGTGAGCCACTGGGACATACTGACATTCTGATACAGAATTTGCTTTACATTTTTAAAACGACTTTCTGCTGCAACATTTATTTTGATCAGGGGAAGAGACTGTAAGTGTTTATGCAAAATAAGACGGTGGAGGAAATTTATGAAATTTATAAATTTATAAATCTATCATTTATGATAGATTTCCATATGGTGGGAAGAAAATAGCATGATTTGACAAAAAAAGGGTCTTCCATTTGCCTCACACGTGAAGCGTGCACATAAACAGGTAGGACACAGCTAACTGAACATGCGGGCACAGCCAGAGGGCAGTGGATGTAGTGGCATATAGGACAGAGTCTAAAGAGGCAGGGTATCCAGGAGGTGCTGAAGGCAGTGTTGGGGATGCAATGTGGACTTGCCCATTTTACTAGCTGAGTCATGCTGACCAATCTCTAAGCCTCAGTTTTCTCATCTGGAAAATGGGAATAATAATTGTTTCTACTTCACTGAGTTGTGGGTAGAATTGTATTATATTAGATCATGCTTGTGCCTGCACGTCATAAAGACCACATAAATGTTACCTAGAGGAAGGAAACTGAGACACGGGGACACGAGTGGACTAATGCACAGGTGAGTGTCTCCAAGGACAATGGCTAGTGTGTTCTGGACAGAAGAGTCCATAAGCTTGGAGCTGGGAAAGGGGAAAGAAAGTGAGAAGTGAACAGGAAGATTTCCTTTACTCCCTCTCTCCCCTGCAAGAGGAGGCACAGGAAACAGCTGAGGCCCCCGGAGACTTCTGAGAGTCCTGGGTCCCATACAAAATGAAAGCAAAGAGTGTTATCTCAAACCCTACGGCATTTAACTGACAATGACACCAAGGTTCTTGGCAGCTGAGCAGAAGGACATGAACACCAAGAGCTGCCCCCTTCCCCCCTCCCCCCCACCCCCGCCGCCAATCCAAGCACGATGAGCAGGGGGAAGATGGGCGCAAGTATCAGGGACTGGCCGTATGCAGAAGATACTCATGTGCTTCCAAACCCCAAGCAACTCTGGCTCCACACTGTTTTCTGTTCATTGAATTTCTTGATGTACAACTCCAGTGATAAAAGGGTTTCCAAGGTGCAGGAGGAAAAAGAATGTCAATTTGTTCAGTGTCATAGATACTCCCAGGCATAGGCCATGCCACTGTGGGCTTTACACTATCATCATTCTTATAACAGTACTAAGTCACTCTTAGTAAGCTCTTACCACCCACTAGCCACAGGGCTAAAGATTTAATATGTATTGTTTTCATTTAATCCTCACAAACCCTATGAAATAGGTGTTACCATAATGAGTACTTAACAGATGAGCAAACAGCATAGCCTGAGCCCTTGTGGTGGCAAGGGTCAGCATCAAGGCAACCACCACACATCACACTCACACCCAGATCCCACGCCCCTGAACAAGCCTCTGACCAACCCAGCGCATGCCAGGGAGGGCTGCTGAGGAGCCCAGGGCCAACTGCAGAACTCTCTGTGTGTCTCCCCTGTTTTCCCCAAATCCTGAAGGGCCTACCTGCATTTCCTCAGCAAAGCAATCTCTTTCTCATTCTTGGGGACCTGTGGCATAGCATGGCTGATTGAGTCAGTCCAGGGATAGTGGTTCTTAACGATTTTCCCCACTGGAACACATCTGACCATGAGCCCAGGCTGCAACATTCACTGCTGTCATTTCCAGAGTGCTGAAAATGGTCCCTCCCTCCCAATCAAAATACAGATCGGAAAGTAAGCACCTAAGTGTGATGTTAGCATAGGAATGACCTTCAATTCCCTCTAAGTCATCAAAAAAAAAAAAAAAGAAAGAAAAGAAAAGAAAAACAAATCACCTACAAACTCTGACTCTCTACTATTTACTGTGACATTTCACAAATGTCGAGACACCAGGTGAAAAAAGAAAACACTGTTAGTATATCATTTCTGCTCCTGCATTGTCCTTTACTGACCTGGCCCCTCCTTTTAGAATTCCTCTAGCCTAGATTCAGCTCCTACCAATCGCAAGCCTCCATCCTGATTTCTATTATTCTGAAAAGAGAGAGAATAAAAAATGCAAACATATTAAAAGACCCTGAAAGTAGTATTATCTCATTAGACATACATCTAAGACTATTGTCTTCAAAGGGAACCCTATCCCCCAAAAATCAAATGCACAGAGAAGTAGAATTGACAAACCAAAAGCAGAAAAAAGAAACCCAGCAATCTGTTTGTCATGACCTATAGCAGCATAGGACTAAAGTACTCATATAGTGACACAGGTTCAAGAAACATCTGTGGAAGAGCTTTTCTATTCCAGCCCTGGTGCTAAGTTCCAAAGGGGATGAAGAAAACACAGCCCCTGCCTCCAAGTTCAAGGGGGAGAGAGCCCAGTGAAAAGGAAAGCACCAAACCATGGGGACATAAAAGAAGGACAGGTGACTGTTCTGGGGAGGAGGGCTGAGGCCAGAAGGCAAGACCAGGCTCTAGGAAGCTGCGCTGTCAGGAAAGGGGAAGCCTAGCTCTGCAAGAGGAGAGCAGGTTGAGGGGAGGGCAGAGCCCAGGGGTAGGCATTCAGGGAGTCAGAGTCCTGATCTCACGACCCGGAGGAGGTGGAAAGGGGAGGCCAGTGAAAGAGGGCAGAAGCCCGGTGTCAGTTTGTGACGATTTGCACGTCATCCTGCAAACAGTGCTGAAGGGAAGGGCAAGTGTGTGCTGGGCTTGGGCAGGGCCACATGGAACTCCCGCCCCCGCCCCCAGGAGCAGGAGCTGGAGAGAGTTTGACATGAGGAGTCAGCGTGTACCAATCAAGTGTCCCAAGGTATGGATGCTGCACCGGGCCCGCACCCTTACCTCTGCTAATGCCCAAAATGACCCTTCACACCTTACAGATGGGGAGACTGAGACTCAGAGCATGAAACATTTTTCCCCAGACCACCGAGCTGGCACTCACAGAAGTTCGAGGCAAGTCCAGGCCTACCACACTCCAGAGGCTCCCCAGTGGTTCTGAAAAGAGTCTGGAAATGATTCAGGACAGGGACAATGGGGAATGTACAGGTCAGTACCAGGGTGAAAGGGGACCAGAGGGACAGGAAAGTGTTTCAGAGAGCCTTAGTGGGAATTCCCTTCTCACTTGCTTTTCAGGAAACCCTCCACCAGCACCTGAAGTCATGCATTTGAGTTTCACCCCATTTAACACGCCAGACCTGACCCTAGAACAGAGTGGGGGAGGTTGGTTTGCAATTCTCTCACAGTAGGTTGTGGAGGATGGCAGTCCCTACCTGCTGCCTGCAACACACCGGGTAGTGGTAAGTGAAATACTGCAGCTAAGGTGCTCAGTACAGAGTATGCCTCTCAGTAAGTAATCAGCTCATTCACTCATTCATTAAACAAGTTCAACATGTGGGTTAAACATAAGCCTAAGCAGAGGCCACAGCAAGCCACAGGACATCCTCTTTCCACTAACACCACCTCTGATGAGATAACAGAGATAAAAGAGACCCAAACCTATGTGTAAACAGATACACATCTTCACAGACCTATGTTTGTGCTATGCCCACACGCACAGTCAGAAATGTGAAAGAACTGCCAAAAGAACTTGAACTCAACCACTCAAATGGTGAATTTTAAGACAGAGACAGTCACTCTAGGACATAAAAATATAATTTCCAAACTAGAAGAGAAAAATGATGAGTACTTTGGGATAACAACTGTGGGGTCACTTCAGTGGCACTATCATCTGTGTATCTGGCCAAACACTCTTGTCCTGTCGTGCTCTCACTGATGAAACAGGGTTGGGAACATTCACCTGGCCGTGGGGGGCCTGCAGGTGCCAAAGGGCCATGTGCTGGGGAGGGTCCTGAATGTCCTTCGCTAGAAGCGAAGCAGTCTGTACAGGCCTGATCCTCTGATCCTTATTCAAGATTCCAACTTATGGCCATAGCACCATCACCTTCAGTTAGTGCCAAAAATAGATGTAAAAGCAAGAGTCTAGCCTACTCCAAGTGTTTAGCTCAGAATTCGAAGGAGAAAACAAACCATTTAGAGTCCATATTTGTTTTTGACATCCTGGAGTCAGTTTCTTTCTTTCTATCCTTCTTTCTCTCCACCACCCCCTTCTCTCTCACTCTCACTCTTCTCTCTCACACAGGTGCACACACACACATACCCCCAAGCAAAGGGAAAAGAAAGAAACAATTTTTAAACACAGCTTTTAAAAAGGTTCATGAGCCTTCTTGCACATCAAATGGCTCCTAGAAAACAACCTCTTAATGATTTCCATGTAAATGAATCAGAAACATATGGATTAAATTTCCCTTAAAATATACACATGTAATTAAGGGGAAAAGTGCTTGGCAAAATGCATTTTGCATTTTATCAAACCCAGCACTGGAAAAATAGGTTGAGACATCTGACAAATCCAAACCCAGCAATCCTGCCCGTCCCTACGGCAGCCCGGGACCCAAGTCCGCCAGGCTAGACCTTCCCCTTTCTTGGGATTTTCAGAAGAACCTACTGGATTGTAACACACAGGTTGGTTCCTCAGTCTCTACAGTGGTGGCTATGGGTCTCCCTTTTCCTGGACCTGTGTTCATCTTCAGGGGCTGGGCCCCCATACACAGGAGAGCTTGCAGCCCATGCTGGCCTGACTGGGCACCTTCCTGGGATGTCTAGAAGATGAAGGGGTGGCCTCGGTCATGCCTTGCAATTCATACCTCACTCCACCTCTGCCAAGCAGTGAACCTCTCCCAGGCCCTCCATTACTGGTGAAGGAAAGGGAATCGAGACTGGGAGCTATTCCCAGTGTCTTTTCTTCACCTGTACGAGAACCAAGTGAGAAGTTTTTCTAAACTGCTCCCTTCATTCATTTGCTCACCTGGCAACAAGTATTTATTGATCACCTACTAGGTGCAAGGTACCATGTTGAGGCTGGCAAGTCATCAGAGAAGAACACAGAGAAGGTCCCTGCCCTGGTGGAGCTGATGTTCTTGCTGGAGCTCACTCTCTGGGGCCCGATGCCCAAGGGCTTGCACCTTCACCATCCAGTCTGGGCCACACACCATTCCTCTCCACTGGGCCTTCTCCGCACCAGGCCCTGGACTTCCCCTCCTCTCCCTTCTTCCCTCTTCCTCAGTGTCCGGGCCCAGTGTTCCTCTGCAGACCTCTTCCCAGCAAAGCTCTCAACCATATTTTACCTGTCTCCGTGGTTTCCATGAGCTTCTGATGGCCTTCACAGCCTCTCACCACCTGGCCAGCCCTTGGAGGCCCCATACCATAACCTGTCTGACTCCTCCCCACCCCAAGTCCCCTTGGACACCACACTCCCTCGTTGTTAGCATCCCAGCCCCATGCCCACCCCCCTGACACCTGCTCACTGTTTAGTCCTTCTGCTGGACATGCTTCCCTCCCAACCACTCCCTTCCCGTCTAACTCCTTCCTCTCTACCTCCTCTCAGGGAGGGCTTTCTTGGAGCCCCAGGACCAGGCCCGGCCCCCTGCTACATGCCCCTTAGCACCATACTCTGCCTGCCCGTCACCTGATCATGACTTGTTCAGCATCTGTCTTCCCGCTCTGCTCAAGGAGCAGGGCCCACATCTTTCCTAGTTGTGGGCGTATCTCTAGAGCTTGGCACAGTCAACATTTGATGAATGAAGGAAGGAAGGAAGGAAGGAAGGAAGGAATGAACGAATAGATGAGCAAATACTTTATAGAGGCAATAATATTCTGCTTGTCCTCCCTGCTATGTCCACTTTCTGTCCCAAGCAGATAGTCACATCAAGGATGTTTGCAGGGCTGATATGCAGACGCTACATGAGTCAGCACCTCTTCCCAGCTCACATGGGAACCTCAACTCATTGGAGTTATGACACTGGGTATCACGGAGGGAAGAGGAGGCATGGCCAGAGAAGGGTCTGGGGTCTCACTACAAGGAGCAGGGCCCAGGAAGAGTTGGAGCTTCAGAAGGAAGGCTGGTGATGGATGGGCCCAGGGCTGAGGTTCTCAGCCTGGGCAAAAGTTCCGAGATCCCAAGGTGACCCAGAAGTAACTGAGCCCCAGACACTTGAGGGAATAGGTACCCATCCTCTCAGAGCTCATGGTCAGAGAGGCAGCCAAGTAAGCTGGACTCCTCATCAGAAAATCCAGGTCCACTTGCCATGGACCTTCCTACCTATGTGACTTGGCCTCCCTGACATTTAGTTTCTTCATCTGAAAAACGGAGATGAGAATATTGCCTAACCTCCCTCAAGGGGCTGCAGAAGGAAATAAAATGAGGCCACAGTGGTAAAATGATACCACAGTTTAAACTGCTTAACTTCTAAAATTCACATTTTCCTTTATCCAGCCTAAAACTACTGGAGAATAAAGCTACTACTTTTGCCTCTTTTCTGCTTGGGTCTAAAACACTGACGTGCTACAGGATTCTTTCCCTCCCCTCTCTCCCCCAGCCAAACTATAGAATCATTTGTGTTTAATGTTATCTATGGGCACATTTTCAAGCCATCACCTTTTTCCTTCCACTTTTATCATGTCTTTCCTCTGTCTTGACAGCACCATGGTTACAGCACAGGTATGGGGAGGAGGAGGGCAGGGAAGCAAAATGGGATAAGGAGAAAGGGGAAAAAAAACCCCAAACAACACAGAATCACCGAAACTGCCCTTTTGTGTTCTTTAGCAACCACATGAGACAAAAGAAGCAGAAGTTTAGGGTCAAACTCTGGCCAATTTCCAGTTCTTGGATTTCAACCACTTTAAAACAAAAATATTTGGGAGCCAAAGTATTGTCTTTTCCCTTATGGCTCACAGAGCAGCAGCCCAGGCACTGGGGTGGCATGTGGTCCAGAGAGGACACAATTAATGAAAATGCTGGGTTCTAATCCTGCCTCTACCAGCTGGGGAACCTGTGACCTGTTGTTACTCCCTCTGAGTTCAAGTTCTTCCTGTCTTAACCATAATTGCCTGTGAGAATCGAACAAGTTAATACAGTGATAATCACAACAGAATGCATTGGTCTTCATCGAGTACCAGACTCTCTGAAAGGCTACCTGTGCTATCTAACTGCAACCCCATGACATGAGTCTTATTTCCCCTCCAGCAGGTGACAAGAGACAAGGTCAGTGGGCTAGCCACTGCACCCCAACCCACACGAGCATTATTCTTGCTGTGCTCATGATAATCCTATAAGGTCAGTACTGTCATACTCATTTGACAGCTAAGGATGCTGAGGAATGGAAGGAAAGAAAAACTTGCCTAAGCTTGTGTACTGGGTGGCCTTCTCAATGTTTAATCCTCACCAAAACCCCCTGAGAAGGTGACTGGGATTATTATCTCCAGTTTCTGAATGAGGAAAATGAGGCACAGCTATTTCATGTAGTCACAGATGCATGGCTGGTGTTAGCCATAGTGGCAGGCGGTCCTTACCAGGCTGGCTCTGGTTGTGGCTCTGGCCCCTGGCTGCCCTCTCTCATGACCATTTTCTAAGCCTTATTCTCTAACTTTCTGGGAGAGCCTGTGAGCCACCCAATGTCCTTTCAAAAAGTATCTTTTCGGGCTTCCCTGGTGGCGCAGTGGTTGAGAGTCCGCCTGCCGATGCAGGGGACACGGGTTCGTGCCCCGGTCCGGGAAGATCCCACATGCCGCGGAGTGGCTGGGCCCGTGAGCCATGGCCGCTGAACCTGCGCATCCAGAGCCTGTGCTCCGCAACAGGAGAGGCCACAACAGTGAGAGGCCCGCGTATTGCAAAAAAAAAAGTAGCTTTTCCATTTAAGTCAGCCAGGGTATGTTTCTGCTGCTTGCAGGCACCATGGAAAAATGACAGCCCAGGTGGCATTCCCTACCTCATCCACTGTAGAAAACCCATTATGTAAAGAGCATGGTGCTCGGGGGCAAAGGAGGGCACCAAGCAGGCTGAATCAGCAGAGCCCCTGCCCTCGGAGAAGTAAAAGAATGTATGCAATGTACTTCTAGAACAAAGTGATACCAAAACAAAGGACCAGAGTCACTTACAAAACAAAAGTGTAATGGAATTGAAGAGGTTGTACTGAGCTGTTTTTTAAGAATGAGCATTTGGATAAGCAATAAACAGGGAGGCAGGGATAACAGAAATGAACAACAAGATACAATGGAGGAAAGAGAAAGGTGTACTCAGTGAACAGAAGGGGCTCTCACCTGGGTAGACAGAGATGAGCAGCAGGGATGAAGGGGTAGGTTGAGGGCAGAGCATATTTCTTTCATACACACATATACAAACACACACATACCCAAATACACAAAAACATACACATTGTGTATGTGTAGGTGTGTATGTGTACCTACATATGTGCCTGTGTAAATTTTATACCACTTCAGCCTAGAAATTAAAGAGTTCAGCTTTATCTGAATCCACTGTCAGACCATCCTCAGGTCTCACAAAAGCATCCTGACCCACGCTTTACTCCTAGAGGAAATGGATTGTTCACAGCTTCTAAGGCATGGGCAGCTAGTCTCCAAAGATGTCTCAACAGATGGTAAGACTCGCTGGTCGGGGATGCCAGAGCAGCCGCTCAGCAAACATCTGCTGGTTTCAGGAAGAAGCTGCTTCATCAGGCACCATGAGGACCCTAAGACACATTTCTAGACTTCAGACATATGTCTCTTTGAATTCTCGTGGCCAATAGGTCAGTTTGCCCTCATGTCACCAACTCTGAGCCTGCAATTTCTGTCAGCGCCTTCGAGAAAGGCACCTCAAGCACAGAGGTGAGCACTGACCTGGCTGAACAGCCTGGTTGCAAGGCCCTGCCGAGGAAGCAAAAGAAAAGCAGATTACAGAAAAGAGGTAGATTTTATCAGCAAGTTTCATCTATGCCTAGAAGTTATGCCCAAGAGCACAGCACACAGTAGCTCCTAAGCAAGTATCATATCAAACCACTCTGCTATGTGCCCATGGGGGTTCAAGCTGCCAGGGGAGCATTGCCCCCTGTACTGGTTTCCTTTGTTGGGGGCAAGATTTCTAACCCAGGAACATCTCAGCTAGTGGCCAATCTCTGAGCATGTGTTTTAAGTACATGTCATCAATAACTAGATCTGAGCTGGAGAGCACTCTAAACATGAAATACATTTCTGCAACATGAAAAGAAAAAAGACTATTTGGGGCTGGTTTGAATTAGGTAGAATGAGACAGGAATTTTCCTGAAGTCCCCTGCTCTCTTCCTTGGGCAGCTACTCACTGCCTGGCAGAATCAAGACACAGTGCCTGGGGGCTTTAGCCCATGACCCACTGCCTGGCTGGGGGACCACTGTGTCTGAGTAGCGGTGGTAGGCAGACCTCATGAGGGGTGCTGAGGATGACGTTAAATAAAACTATCTACCTCTATGGCTCAAGAAATCTGACTATCTATTATGATTCTGCCTAGAGAGACTTGCAGTCTGTGTGATCAATGGCAGTGCTGGTCCCCTAGTGCTGCCACCACGGAAAGGTACAATTATGCCTTTAAAGCTCAAGGTGCAATTAAATCTCTATAATGGGGCTAATGGTTCAAGCAACCTTGAAGCAGTTGCCATATTTAAAAAGATCATTCTGAATTGTTTTATGTCTGGAATTGCTCTGTAAAATCTGAACTTTTCATCTTCCGTTGAGAATGTATTTAATGCTGAGAGAATGGTCTTTTTGCAGACACACTGCACAAAAGGGGGTTTCCTTCTCATCTGGCAGGATCTCCCTGGAGGACTAAACTCCACCGGACAAAGCTGAGCTCAGCCCTCTAAGGCTTGGGTTCTTAGGAATCTGCTTTCTGAGGAAGAGTCCAAAGTGAAGATTAGGTCACAGGATACAGTCCAATCCAGAGCTCACTAGGGGCAACTTGGACTGACATCACTTTCTCTGAGAGACAGAAAAGAAAAACATGTGGCAGCTCACAGGAGCAAGTGGTCAGGTCCCCTCCCTGGAGCTCCCACTGCCCCGGTCTTTCAGTAACTGTGGCCAGCAGGTGACACACGGTATCCTATGATCTCTTTTACCTGTCTGGTCCCTAAGTTCACTATGAACCTCTCAAGGAAGGGGCTGCATCTGGTTCACCACAGGGGACCCAGTAACCATCAGAATAATTAATGGATGGGGTGCTGCCTCACAGAACATTAAGGACGGGTAACAGGTCAACCATGAAAGGGAGACATTAGATATCCAGACCCAAAGGACAGGCACAAGAAGAACACTACAGAGATGGTGAGTTGGAAGCTCTTTAATCACTGACCAAGCTCTTTAAACAGTAACCTAGAACAATTCAGAAATGCAATTTATACTCACGTTATTTCCCGATAATAATGATAACTAAGATGCACTAGGCAGTTTCCACGAGCAACAGTTGTGCTGAAGATGCTTAGGCATCACTTCATATCCTCACAATAACCCCCTGAGGGAGGCAGTATTCTTATCCCTATTTTACAAAGAAGGAAACTGAGGCTCGGGGAGGAAAAGTTACTTGTTTAGGATTACAGAGCCAGCAAAAGGATGAGCAGGATTCAAGCCCAGAGCCTGTCTCATGACCACTGCTTTCCTGCCTGTGATACTGAAACTGGCCCCCAATATTTCTAAAACATCAATAGCTTATAATGGAGTAGATTTTTATTTTGAAGATGCCACAGCTTTCTAATTTATTTTTTGGGGAAGACAGCTCTTTGTTTAGGATCCTCCCAGGTATGACAAAGCAAAGCAAACTCCTACTCCATAATGGTGAGGATGAGGAAAGTAACGTCCTCAATTAAACCCTTTGTACTCATCATCTGTTTCATCCTCACAACCACCCCATGAGGTAGATGCGATTATTATCCACATCCTAGAATATAAGGAAATTAAGGTCTAAAGAGACAAGGTGGTCTCAGCCTTTCAAGGTCACAGCCAGTAAGAAATGGAACTCAGGATCTAATCAGAGGCCGTCTGCTGCCAGAGCCCAGTCCTTGGCTATTATAATCCCAATTCAAAGGGGCAGATGGGAATTTGGGGAAAAGAATTCTAGAATCCATGAGAAGACTGGATTTGAGGAACACAAGCCTGAAAACAGGGAGCCTCATTAAGACTCATGCTGCTTTGTACTCTAAGACCACAAGTGATTCCATGGTAACCCTAGGAACTCCAGAACCCTCAGATACTATCACAAGGAATGGAGGAAGAAGAGAGAAGGCTCTGTACGCTAGCGCCTGCCGGTTCAATGCAGCTATCTGTTTTTGTAGATTAAATGTTTTCTTGGAACCAGCCAATTTACATATTATCTGCTGATTTACATATTACCTATGTATGCTTGCTTCTGTGCCAGAACAGCAGAGCTGAGTAGTTGCAACAGAGACTTTGTGGCCCACAAAGCCTAAGTAAGATATTTACTATCTGGCCCTTTAAAGAAAAAGTTTGCCAACCCCTGGACTACAAGTTAGAGGGCCTGATGCAAACAGGAGCCAGGAAAACAGCAAGCCCAGAGTGTCCAGGCAGAACAGGCACACACTTCACCTATCCAGCTGGTGCCTGACATACCCAGCTTATAACTGTTTTTCAAAAAAGCATGATATCCCAAACCAGCCAGCCCTGCCCCTCACGCCCTGCCCTCTCTACCCTCCAAAAGGAGCAGCAGCAGTGAGCCTTACCTTTGTTGTACATGTTCGTTGGCACTTGAACGTCACTCAGGCTGATGTTCACAGGCAAATTATTAAAATGGTCATTTGGGGCTAAGATGAATTCCTTCCCCAGCTCCAAAAAATTCCCATCTTTGTCCCTTTCATTTATCAGCACGGCATTGAAGTATTCATACTGAAAGAGAAAGTCAAAAAACATGACATGTGGCTTAGGGAAGAAGGCTGTGAACTCAGACAGACCTGGGTATGGTTGCGGGCGGTCTGTTCCCTACACTTGTGGATCCTGCTCTAGTCACGTAATCTGTAAGTCTTTCACACCGTCTAGGGCTGCTTTTGTACAGGTGTGATAGCATCATATAACTATTTCCCAATGTCATTAAGTACTCTTGAAAAACATAAATTTAAGAAGCTGCTTAGTACTTCCTTATGTGAATATAGAGAAAACTGCCCCAAAACATTTTAATTCTTTAAAGTTTGAAGACAGACCCTGCCTTTATTCAGCCTACCTTTAAGTAGAAGGAGACTGGAAAACAACAAAAATTAAATAAATATATAATATATTAGATAGTCATACTTGTTGTTCTAAGTGCTTTCCATATGTTAACTTATTCAATTCTCCTAACGACTCTATAAAGTAGGTTTTATGAGTATTCTAACTTCACAAATGAGGAAATTGAGGTAGAGAGAATTTATGTACGCTGTCAAAGATTACACCACCAATAAGCAGAACCAGAATTAAAACACAGACAGTCTATTTCCAGAGCCTGTGCACTTAACTGCTGTGCAGTACTGCAAGATGGTAGATGGCAGGTGTGGTTGGAATTATCAGAGCAGGAATTTAAAACAACTGTAATTAATATACTAAGAGCACTAAAGGAAAAAGTAGAAAACAGGTAAGAGCAGACAGATAAGTAGAGAGACAAATATTCTAAGAGAAATAATCAAAAAGAAATGCTAGAAATCAAAAACACTATAATAGAAATGAAGAATGCCAATGGGTCATCACCGGCCTGGATACAGCTGAGGAAATAATCAGTGAGCCAGAAGCTACGTCAGTAGAAACTTCCCAAACTGAAAAGCAAAGAAAAAAATTAATGGGAAAAAAGGAATAGAATATTCAAAAATCACAGAACAATTACAAAAAGTATAACAGATACGTAGTGTAATGGGAATACCAGAGAAGAAAGACAAAAGGGAACAGAAGAAATATTTGAAGTAATATTTCCAAAATTAATGAATGACAAACCACAGATCCAAGAAGTCCACAGAAAATCAAGCACATGAATACTGAAAAAAAGAAAAAACTACACCTAGGCATGTCATATCCAAACTGCAAAAATCAAAGACAAAGAAAAAATCTTAAAGTAAGCCAAAAAGAGGAAAAAACCTTACCTACAGAGGAACAAGGACAACGATTACATCAGACTTCTGTTCAGAAAACATACAAGCAAGAAGAGAGTAGCACAAAATACGTAATGTTCAAAGAAAAGAACTACCGGGCTTCCCGGGTGGCTCAGTGGTTGGGAGTCCGCCTGCCAATGCAGGGGACACGGTTCGTGCCCCGGTCCGGGAAGATCCCACATGCTGCGGAGCGGCTGGGCCCGTGAGCCGTGGCTGCTGGGCCTGCGCGTCCGGAGCCTGTGCTCCGCGACGGGCGAGGCCGCAACAGTGAGAGGCCCACGTACCGCAAAAATAAAAAGAAAAGACCTACCAACCTAGAATTCTAGAATCTAGAAAAATTATCCTTCAAAAGTGAAAAAGAAATAAAGACTTCTTCAGACAAAAATTAAAGAAATTTGTTGCAAATAGACCTGCCTTGCAAAAAATGTTAAAATTTCATTAAAGGGAGGGAAAACTACACAGGTCAGAAACCCAGAAAAGAGTGTTACAACAGGAATAAATGAAAGTAAAATATTTAATTTTCTTATTCTTAACTGACCTGACAAATAGTTTGATCAAAATAATAATAGCAACAAATTGGATTATTATAGTTATGGATAAGTGAAATGAATAGCAGTGTTATACTACCCATGAAGTGGTACAAGATTATTTGACAGTGGACGTGAATTAGTTGTAAATGTATATTGCAAACTATAAAACAACCACTAAAAAAATTTTTAAAAGAAGTATAAATGCCAAGGAAGGAGAAAATACTACGTTATGTAATATGCTCAATTAAAACCAGAGAAGGCATAAAAAGAGTAGGAGACCAAAAAAAAAAACAAGGGCAATGAATAGAAAACAGTTATAAGTATGGTACATATTAATCCAACTATACCAATGCTCATTTTAAATGTGAACGGTCTAAATAGATTTAAACTGATGGTCACAGTGGATAAAAAAGAAGAACCAACTATATGCTGTCTACAAGAAACTCACCTTAAATATAAAGAACAGGTCGATTAAAAGTAAAGGGGTAGAAAAAGATACACTATGCTAACATTAATCAAAAGAAAGCCAGAGTGGCCATATTAATTTCAGAAAAAGCTGACTTCAAAGCGAGGAAAATTATCAGCAAAAAAGATTGGCATTACATAACGATAAAGGGGTTAATTCTCCAAGAAGACATAACAATCTTTAATGTGTATGCACCTAATAACAGAATATTAAAGTATGTGAGGGAAAAAAGTGATAGAACTACAAGAAGAAACAGATAACATGCTACTAAAGTTGAAGACTTCAGTACCCCTCTATCAGTAGCTGATAAATCCATCAGGCAGAATACTGGTAAGGATACAGTTTGAACTGAACAGCACAGCAACTGAATCTAATTGACTATAGACTAATTCATCCAACAACAGCAGAATATACATTTTTCTCAAGCTCACATGGAACAATCACCATGACAGACCACATTCTGGACCATAAAACACACCTTAACAAATTTAAAAGAATAGAAATCATACAAAATGTGCTCTCAGACCACATTGACATTAAACTAGAAATCAATAACAGAAAGACAGCTGGACAAATCCCAAAATATTTGGAGATTAAACAACATATTTCTAAATAATACATGGGTCAAAGAATAAGTCTCAAGAGAAATTTTAAACTAAATTAAAATCAAAATATAACTTGTCAAAATTTGCAAGATGCAGCAAAAGCAGTGCTTACAGGGAAATTTACAGCATTCAATGGATGTACTGGAAAAGAAAAAAAGACCTAAAGTTAATCGGCTAAGCTTCTATTTTAGGAAACTAGAAAAAGAAAAGAAAATTGAATCCAAAGTAAGCAGAAGGGGAAAAAAACACTTTTTAGAAAATTTTGCTGAACAGAAATCAATGAAAATTGAAATCAGGAAATCAATGAAACTAAAAGTTGGTTCTTTGAAAAGATTCATTACAGTGAAAAGATATAAAGCAAAATCATCAAAGGAAAAGAGACGCATGTGGCAAAGTCCAGAGGAATCCAGATGTGAGCTTCCAAGATTTCTCTCCCAGCACAATTACATAAGATGTACAAATTCTTTCAGCAATGAATGGAGGACAACACATTTGAAAGGCTGCCTACCAGAGAGGCTCAACAAAGACTCAGTGCTGGGGCTTCCCTGGTGGTGCAGTGGTTAAGAATTTGCCTGCTAGTACAGTGGACACAGCTTCGAGTCCTGGTCCGGGAAGATCCCACATGCCGCAGAGCAACTAAGCCCGTGTGCCACAACTACTGAGCCTGTGCTCTAGAGCCCACAAGCCAAAACTACTGAAGCCTGCGCGCCTACAGCCCATGCTCTGCACCCAACAAGAGAAGCCACTGCAATGAGCCCATGCACTGCAACGAAGAGTAGCCCCCGCTCGCCGCAACTAGAAAAAGCCCACGCACAGCAACGAAGACCCAATGCAGGCAAAAATAAATAAATAAAATGAATTTATTTAAAAAAAAAAAAAAAGGACTCAGTGCTAAGGATTTTTACTGGGTGTTGGTCATGTAGCAACACTAGTTACCAACTTAAGCTAATTGACTTTAAGGAATTCCACACCTAGCAACTATAGAGCACACATTCTCTTCCAGATCATAACAGTGGGAATTCAGTATATGATAATGATACAAAAAATATCAATAACATCTAAGAAAAGATGATATCTAGAAGAATCTTAAAGATTTTGAAATTAAACAACACACTCCTTAATAATACATGTACCATGGAAGAAAATGACAGAAAAAGTTGTAAAATATTTTGAAATAAATGATAATAAAGAAATAAATATTTGTAAGATATAACTGAAACAGAAATTAGAGAAAAATTTATAGATTTTTAAGTTTATCATAGAAAAGGAGACATTTTTAAGATGAATAGTCTAAGATACTACCTTAAGAAGATAGAAAACAAGAACAAATAAAACTGAATGTTAAAAGAAGAAATAAAGTAGTCAAGATAGGGACTTCCCTGGTGGTGCAGTGATTAAGAATCTGCTTGGCAATGCAGGGGACACAGGTTCGATCCCTGGTCCGGGAAGATCTTACATGCCATGGAGTAACTAAGCCTGTGTGCCACAGCTACTGAGCCTGCACTCTAGAGCCCCCGAGCCACAACTACTGAGCCCACGTGCTGCAACTACTGAAGCCTGCATGCCTAGAGCCCGTGCTCCTCCACAAGAGAAGCTACTGCATGAGAAGCCTGTACACCACGATGAAGAGTAGCCCCCACTTGCCACAACTAGAGAAAGCCCACGTGCAGCAATGAAGACCAAATGCAGTCAAAAATAATAATAATAACAATAATAATAGAGATAAAAGCAGAAACCAATAAAACAAAACAAATAACAGGGGGAAAAAAATCAATGATATCAAAAATATAAAACCCGAGCTAGACTGATGAATAAAAAAGTAAGAAAGCACAAGATACTAGAGTCAGGAATGAAAGAGAAAACATTATTAAAGAGCTGACAGATAATGAAAAGATAAGAGAATAATATAAACAACTTTATACCAATATTTGACAATTTGAGTTAAACGTCAAATTCCTTGTATAACTGAAATTACCAAAATTGACACAAAAAGAAATATAAAATATGACTGGCCCTATGTATACAAGAGAAATTGAATTCACAATTAATAGCCATGATAAAACAAACAACTCCACGTTCAGATGACTTAAATAATGAATTCTATCAAATACATAAGGAAAAAATACAAACAATCTTACATAAACTCTTACAAAAAATTAGAAGAAGGAATATGTCCCATTTTATGAGGGCAGCATAACACTGACACCAAACCCAAACAAGAACAATTTCTGGAAAAATTACATGCTAATATCACTCATTAATCTAGATCAGAAATCTTAACAAAATATCACATCAAATCCCCTATCATTAAAAGGACAATCCATCATTACCGAGTTGTATTTATCCCAGGAATTCAAGGTTGGTTTAACATTTGAAAAATCAATCAACACGGTTCACCATATTAACAGAATTTTTTTAAAAAAATCATATGACCGGGCTTCCCTGGTGGCACAGTGGTTGGGAGTCTGCCTGCCGATGCAGGGGACACGGGTTCATGCCCCGGTCCGGGAAGATCCCACATGCCGCGGAGCGGCTGGGCCCGTGAGCCATGGCCGCTAAGCCTGCGCGTCCAGAGCCTGTGCTCCGCAAGGGGAGAGGCCACAACAGTGAGAGGCCCACGTACCGCAAAAAAAAAAAAAAAAAAAAAATCATATGACCAACTAAATGCAGAAAACATATTTGAAAGAATCCAACTTTTGTTCATCATAAAAACTATCAGGAAATTTAAAATAAGATAAAAAGTCCTCAACCTGATAAAGAGCAACTATGTAAAACCTATGGCTAACATTATATTCATGACAAAACACTGAATATTTTTCTCCTAAGATCAGTAAGGAGGCAATTATGTCTTATCACTTCAATTCAACATTGTACAGGTGGTTCTGGCAAATGCAGTAAATTGCATGAATGAATGAGTAAATGAGTGAATGAATGCCATACATATTGGAAAGGGAAAAAGCTATCTTTTTCTGCAGACAACATGACTTTCTATGTAGAAAACCCTAAAGAATGCACATAATCTACTGTAACTATTGAGTTTAGCAAGGTCACAGGATATAAGATCAATATACCAAAATCAATTATATTTCGTTGTACTAACAAAGAACAACTGGAAGAACGATAGCATTTACAATAGCATAAAAAGCTTGACATACTTAGGTATGAATTTTTAAAAACATGTGTGATACCTGTAAGCTGAAAACTACAAAATATTTCTGGGAGAAATTAAAGAAGCCTTAAATAAATAGAGAGATATACCTTGTGCTTAAGGATTGGAAAACTCAGTATTAACATGTTAATTCTTCCCAAATTGATCTAAAACTCCAAAGAAATCTCAATGAAAATCTCAACAGGCTGTTTGTAGGAATTGCTGAGTTAATTGTAATTTTAAAGAGAAATGAAAAGGATCTAGAATATCAAAAACAATTTTTAAAAAGAAGAAAAAGGTCCAATGACTCACATTTCCCGAATTTAAGTGTTACTCTAAACTTAATTAATCAAAATGGTGTGGTATTGGCATTAAAGCAGACAAACAGGTCAACGGAACTAAAGAGAGTCCAGAAATAAAGCCGCACAGATACAGTCAACCGATTTTCAATAAAGGTGCTTAGATAATTCAATGGGGAAAGTAGTTTCAACAAATTGTGGTGGAACATATGACTAACAATATGAAAACAACATCCTCAACCCCTAATTCACAACATACACATATTCATTCAAGATGGCTGAAAGATTTAAATGAAAAAGCTAAATCTATAATATTTAAAAATACAAAAAATGATGAATAACTTCTACTGCCTTCAGGTAAGCAACGATTTCTTAGGTTATGGAAAACACTTACAATTTTTAAAACTGATAATTTGGACTTTATGAAAACTGAAAACTTCTGATCATCAAATTCACTATTAATAAAACAAATAGTAAAGCCATCATTGAGGAAAAAGTATTCATAATACATACATCTGACAAATAACTTGTACCAGAATACGTAAAGAACTCCTGTAACACAACTTAAAACACGAATTAAAATATAGGCAAAAGATTTGAACAGACACCTTACAAAGGAAAGTATACAAATGGCCAATATACAAACCAAAAAGTGTTCAACGTCATTAATCAGAGAAGTGCAAAATAAAACTCCATCATTGCTCCAAAATGCAATTTTACACCCACTAGCTAATACTAAATTTTCTGAAAATACTAAATGTTGGCAAGGATGTGGAATAACCAGAAATCCCATACATTGCTCGTGGAAATATAAAACCTTTCAAACCCTTCAGAAAACCATTCACAGCTTCTTGTAAAGTTAAACATGTATCTACCATATGATCCAGCAAATTCTACTCCTAGGTGTTTATTTAAGAGAAATGAAAACATAAATTAACAAAAAAGCCCAGCCTGCTTGGTTAAGGCCAGTGCCATTATGGTTCACTCATAGGCTCTCCAGAGACAGCTTCAAAACTGCCATTTAATTGAATAACCTGCACAACCCAGAATGCAACTGAAGGAAGGATGAAAACATAAGCAGGATTTTGCTCAATGGTGCCCATCCTTCACCGCAGACGACTGTGTGTTCTGCTCCTCCCTAAATCCATTTGTCCATTCTGTATTGATTTTGAAAAGGCTGACTCAGTGCAAACAAGAAGAATCACTTCTCGGTCCTTGGAATTCATTGCTGTAATTATGAGGCTCAGTAACTTTGTCCATAGGAGAGAGGAAGAGATGTGTTAAGTCTAAGTCACCTCAGTATTTCTGAGTCCATGTCACCCAGGAGGTGGGAGTAAATTGTTCTTTTTTGAGTATATGTGATCACCTACCAAGTGTGATGGGGCACAAAGGAAACTAATCCAAGGGAGGAAATGTGGCAAAGAAAACACCAGGAACAAAATGGTAGGTGTGCTGTTTCCCCAAACCTGGCTTGGAACCAACTCAGGATGAAGTAGTCCAATGAGTAAGTGTCTAAAAGTGACTCAGTGGGGCAGGGGTAGGAACATGTTTTCTGTGAAGGGTCAGACAGTCATACTTTAGGCTTTGCATGTTAGAGTCTTTGTCACAACTCCTCTACACTACTGTTGTAGCACAACAGTGGCCAGACAGTACATAAAATAATGGGCCTGGCTGTGCTCCAGTCAAACTTTATTTACCAAAGATTTACAAAATTACAAAAAGGATCTGGCCTGTGGACTGTAGTTTCTCAACCCCTGCAGGAGGGTGTTATGAGATTTTCAAGAGACAGAAATAAAAAAAACCTCTGGCTGGAAGGAATCAAGCATTACTTTCATTAAGAAGTATTTGAACACAATACTAAACAAGAAAAACAAAGTTGGAGGACTTCAACACTACCTGTAAAGCTACAGCAATAATGACAGTGCTGTACTGGTGAAAGAATAAACAGATCAGTGGAACAGAATAGAGAGCCCAGAAATAGACACTCCCATAAATATTGATACAGTCAACTTATCTTGGACAAAGGAGCAGATAGTCTCTTTAACAAATGGTGCTGGAACAACTGGACATCCACATGCAAAAAAAATGAATCTAAACAAAAACCTTATACCCTTCAAATTTAACTCAGAATGGATCATAGACCTAAATATAAAATGCAAAACTATAAAACTCCTAGAAAATAACATGAGAGAAAACTTAGATGACCTTGGGTATGGTGATGCCTTTTTAGATACAACACCAAAGACATGATTCATGAAAGAAATAACTGATAAACTGGGTTTCATTAAAATTAAAAACTTCTGCTCTGTGAAAGATAATACCAAGAGAATTAGAAGAGAAGCCACAGACTGGGAGGAACCATTTGTAAAAGACGCACTGTGGTAAAGGACTGTGATCCAGAATATACAAAGAACTCTTAAAACTTAACAAGAAAAATAACAATTTGATTAAACAATGGGCTAAAAAGACCTGAACAGACATCTCACCAAAGAAGTTATACAGATGGCAAGTAAGCATAAGAAAAGATGCTCCACATTATATGTCATTAGGGAAATGCAAATTAAAACAACAATGAAATACCACCGATTAGAATGGCTGAAATCTGGAACACTGACAACACCAAATGCTGGCAAAGACTTAGAGGAATAGGAATTCTCATTTATTGCTGGTGGGTATGCAAAATGGTACAGTCACTTTGGAAGACAGTTTGGCAGTTTTTTATAAAACTAAACACACTTTTACCATTCCAGCAATCATACTCCTTGGCATTTAGAGTTGAAAACTTATGTCCATACAAAAACCTGAAAACAGATGTTTATAGCAGCTTTATTCATAATTGCCAAAACTTGGAGGCAACCAAGATGTCCTTCAATAGGTGAATGTGTAAATAAACTGTGGTAGAGACAGACAATGGAATATTACTCAGTGCTAAAAAAAAAAAAAATCTATCAAGCCATGAAAAGACATGGAGGAACCTAAATGCATATTACTAAGTGAAAGAAGCCAGTCTGAGAAGGCTACTGTATGATTCCAACTATATGACACTCTGGAAAAGGCAAAACCGTGGAGACAATAAAAAGATCAGTGTTTGCCAGGGGTGGTGGGGAGAGGAATAAATTGGCAGAGCAGAGAGGTTTTATTTTTTTAGAACCATGAAAATAGTCTGTATATTAGTGATAATGATATTGATTATAATGATGAATACTTGTCATTATACATTTGTCCAAACCCACAGAATATAAAACACCAAGAGTGAACCCTAAGGTAAATTATGGACTTTGGGTGATTATGTGTCAATGTAGGTTCATCCTTGATATAAAAAAAAGTACCATTCTGGTGAGTGATGTTGATAATGTGGGAGGCTATGCATGTGTAGAAGCGTATGGAAAAACTCTGTACCTTTCTCTGAATTTTGTTGTAAACCTAAAACTGCTCTAAAAAAAATAAAGTCTCTTTAAAAAAAGTTTTTGAGTAGCATCTCCCTACATATTTATAACTCATGTGTACTACCTACCATTATACTAACATGTGCACATTATACTATAAAAATTATAATAGAAATTACAGTGAATAGAAATAAAAGCAATGTATTCTTCTTGGGCATCCCAGTGGCTCATTTTGTGTACCCCTGGGTGCAGCACTTCTCTGCAGCGTCCCAAAGCAGCATTTCCAAAGTATATGATCTGTGTAAGAGAGAGTCATTCCATGGAATACTGATAAGGAATAATTTTTCTGAATGTGTGTCATGGTGAACAAAGTTTGGGGAAGAAGCTGGGGTTTTAGAAAAGGCAAAGAGATTTTTCATTTCAGGAATTCTCAAGGCGTTTAATTCATTTAGAGAGTACTCTATGTGCACTTTGAATGTCTTGGGGGAGGGGTGTTATATACAGCCTTCCTCAAATATAGCTGATCATGCAGTTGTCCTTCTCAGCATTTACCGTAGGGGCCACATGACAAATACTCACGTGATTGCTTTATCAATGCAACTCCCCCATGAGACTAGTTCTGCAACTACAAGAATTGTGTCTCTCTTTACTCACTGTTGTTATCTCCAGCCCCTGGCATTTATTGGTTGCCTAACTGATGAAAGGACCAATGTCCAAATCCTTGTGGTTACCAGGTCTCTCACCTGAGCTGCATTTCCACAGACCTGTATTCAGAGTCAACTCTTCAAGGTCCTATGGCAGCAGGGAAAGTTCTCAGCAGGTTAGGAAGATCATGCTGTAAGCAGTGTCTCCTATGGCCTGGAGAAGGAAAGCTGTAGGAGACGAAGGTCATACTGCTTTATGGCCTCTGTCACAAATCCAGACAGAAGACTGTGTCCAGAGTATGGGGTAAAGGTGACTCCAGAAGCTCCTGGAATTTCTGGTCTGTGCTAATCACCTTAAGATGAAGAATACAAGGCAGGAGCTCTGTGATACCTCCATGACCCTGTGGCTCCCAAGAGCCACCTGGGCATCCCCCTGCCATGGACTCCCTCTCCTTCAACACCACTGTCACAGAACATGTCAGTCTTCAGTTCTTTCTTTCTTTCTTTCTTTCTTTGGCTGCACTGGGTCTTTGTTGCTGCGCACAGGCTTTCTCTAGTTGCGGCGAGCGGGGGCTACTCTTTGTTGTGGTGCGCAGGCTTCTCTTTGCAGTGGCTTCTCTTGTTGCAGAGCATGGGCTTCAGTAGTTGTGGCGTGTGGGCTCAGTAGTTGTGGCTCACAGGCTCTAGAGCACAGGCTCAGTAGTTGTGGCACACGGGCTTAGCTGCTCCATGGCATGTGGGATCTTCCTGGACCAGGGCTTGAACCCATGTCCTCTGCATTGGCTGGCAGATTCTTAACCACTGTGCCACCAGGGAAGTCTCAGTCTTTAGTTTTGATAGGGATGCCATCAAGGAAAAGAATTCATTGCTCCACCCCTCCACCAACTGTAGAATCCAACTGCTCAGGTTTTCTCATTGACTCAGCTAAGACTCCTATCACCAAGTAGAGTAAAGCTTCAGATTCAACAGGAAATATCAAGAGATGACAAAAAGGCTTCAGTCTGTGTGCCCTCTCTAACTGATTGGTGTGACTGCCTATATGTGTTAAGAAGGCTTCTGAGGTAGTATCTCATCCCAAGGAATGAATGTATGCTTTCCTTTTAATGGTGGCTCAGCCTCTACCACACCATCCACATCCTTGAAAATGCATTACTGCCTGGTTTAGCAGTTGGCAAACTGTTTCTGTAAAGAGCTAGATAGTAAATATTTTAGGTTCTGCAGGTGAGACACTTTCTTTCGCAACATTCAATTCTGCTGTTTTAGCAAAAGTAGCCAAAACATAAAAAAATGGGTGTGACTGTGTTCTAATAAAACTTTATTTACAAAAACAGGGAGCTGGCAGAAAATGCCTGCAGACCTTTGTTTCCTGAATCCTGTCCTAATTCTCTCTTTAACTCTTTACAGGTGAGAGGCACCTAATCACAATGTCTTCAGGCAGTACTTCTCAACTCAGGCTTCAGAGCTTTTCAACATCCAGATGCCCAAGCCAAACCTCAGAACAATTAAATCCGAATCCCAAGGTAGTATTTTGTCAGCCTCCCTCAGTTATTCCAATGAGCAGCCCAGGCCAGAGGCACTATTTCCAAGGGCAACTTCTGCTTCCCCTTCCTGCCGGGTAAGCTGCAGAACAGAACTGCAAGGCACCACCACAGAGGGCCTGCTTCATGGGTGGAAAGTAACTGCTCCACACATTTTGGCTTTAATGAAATCCTGCCTGTAAAGTTATCTAATTGTTTCCTGTGTGTGTGTGTGGTGGAACCAACCAACTGTGAACTCCCCAGGAGGTGGGCCTGTGCTTCTCTGCTCACTTATTCCCAACGGAACCCAAAGACAACTCTGACTTGGGAAATATAGCCCAAGGGTTGGACCCAGAACACAAAGACACTTACTAAGCACCCATTCAGTAAGTAACTAGATTGGTCAGGGTTCTCCAGAGAAACAGAACAGGGAGGCAGGGAAAGAGAGAGGTATTGATTATTGATTAGAGGAACTGGCTCATTTGATTTCAGGGACTGCCAAAGACAACATCTGTAGGGTGGGCTTCCCTGGTGGCACAGTGGTTGAGAGTCCACCTGCCAATGCAGGGGACACAGGTTCATGCCCCGGTCTGGGAAGATCCCACCGTGCCGCGGAGCGGCTGGGCCCGTGAGCCATGGCAGTTGAGCCTGCGCGTCCGGAGTCTGTGCTCCGCAACGGGAGAGGCCACAACAGTGTCAGGCCCGCGTACCACCCCCCCCCCAAAAAAAAAAAAATCTGTAGGGTAAGCTGGCAGACTGAAAATTCAGGTAAAAGATAACACGGCAGTCTTGAGTCCAATTCCACAAGGCAGGCCAGGCAGGCTGGTAACTCAGGCAGGGTTTTCATGCTACAATCTCAAGACAGAATTGCTTCTTCCTTAGGGAATCTGTCTTTGCTCGTAAAGCCTTCAGCTGATTGGACGATGATCATTATGGAGAATGATCTACTTTACTCAAAGTCTACTGCTTGTTTGGTCAAACACCAGTTTTGATGTAGCCATGTAAAAGTATTTTTTAGATGTGTGTCTAAAAAATACCTTTACATGGCTACATCAAAACTGGTGTTTGACCAAACAACTGGGCACCACGGCGTCATCAAGCCGACACATAAAACTGACCATCACAGTGACTGTCCCCTATCAGTGGACTGTGGCCTGCCATTGGGCTCAGGCCGTCTCCTCATCCCCTGCCATCTACCCAGGCAGCAGCCAGAGTGATGGTTTAGAAACATGAAATGGACTGTGTCATTCCCCAGTGGTTTCCTGCCACCCTCAGAATAAACCTTTCCCCAGGCTTTGAAAGACTGTGGTCCGGCTGTGCCCCACCTTACCCAGTTGGTCTCCTCCACTGACCAGCCTCTCACTTTACTCCAGCCTCACTGCCCTCTTGCTACTATTTGAACAACAAGCTTGTTTCTACTTTGCCCCAGTCTCCATCCCTTCCAAGCAGTCTAGACCAGTACCCTGGGATTGCCTGAGACAGTCACTCCCTCAGTCTTTACAACAAACTCTGCTATTGGCCCAAGTAGGTTTCTGTCACGGGTGAGCACTGAGTCCTAACCAGTACACTCATCACATTCTGATGGTGAAGGACCTCCAGGAACCTCTCAGGAAGACTTGCCTTCAGCATCCCAGGCCCCATGTGGGCACGTGCCTCCAGCCTAAGTGGGTCCTTGTCCTTAAGAACATCCCCACCTAGCTCTATTACTGGCTTCAATCTCTACCAACCCAGTCCTTTGGACCAATTATCACCCATATTTCTCTTCCTGACCTTTTTGTGCCTCAATTTCCTCACCTATAAAGTGAAGCAACTATGAACTCTTCACTGCTGCATGTTAAGCTCCCCTCACAGTGTCCAGCACAGGTAGGAACTCAATATAGGGCAGGTTAAGGGCTCAATCCCAGCTGCAAGGCCCAGGGCTCTCCCATCTCCCAGAAGCCTTTCTCCTTCCCTGTTACCCTGCTTCCTCTGATCTCCTCTCCCCTCAGGAAATCAGTGGGTTTTGGGGCCCTTTTCATCATGGTATTCGTTCCCCTGGAAACCCTTAGAGGGTTTGTTTTGGATGGTGAGCCCGCTAAGACAAGAAGGCACCCACATGTCCCTGGATTTCAGGAGGACTGGTCCATCCCAGAGACACCACGCCTTTCTCATCTCCACATCCCTGGCACCAAGCACAGTGCCTGGAGGTCTTTGTCAGGTGATGGGACAAATGAATGGATACATGACTCCTTGTCTGTACCACTTAGGGAGACATTTTCATGTTTCACCACCAGCTGGGAAGAGTCTTCCCACTCCTTGCCCAGAAGTTAGTTCCAAGCCAAGGGAGGAATCTGGGTGGGCCTCCTGATTTCCATCACGGTGCCTCCCTCTGCCTGGGTTTCACCCTGAACAGGATTCCATTCATGAAGCACAAAAACAGTCAGTATGGCAACAAGAGGAGGGGTTTGGGAGCCAGATGCCAAGGATGGAAACTATGCTTGCTTCCTAATGGCACCCTCATGTCTCTGTGACTCAGTTTCTTTCTCTGTGAAAAGGGGATGGAGATACCTACCCTTCTAGGTCGTTTGGAGAACTGAATGGGGTAAATGTACAAAAGCAATGGGCATAGTGCCCAGAGCAGTCTCTTAATATGTTCTGGTTCTTTCCTCTTGTCCTTTTTTTTTCCTCCTTCCCTGCTCTGGGATGATGGCCAGCTTTTTACAACTTAGATTAAAAAATAAAATTAATAGGAATATTAGTTCCAAATGAGCCAAGCAATACCAAACTCCCTATGCATGTGTATCCTGTGGGGAAGTGACACAGATTGCTACTCACCCATGTCCCTCTCCAAAGGTCTAGTGCTATCCAGTTACTACTTAGTAATCGCATTTTCCCCTCATATGTGAAAATTGATTTTTTAATGATCTGTTCCAGAATATTTATATATATTAACTCATTTATAATTCCCCAAGTGTCACAGTTCCTTTAAAAAACCAGATAATGAATATCCCTCTCCCAGCCATCTGGAATCTCTGGCCTCTGAGAATACTCAAGTACGAGTATTAAAGGCCTACTTAACAAGCTACTTATGTAGGCCTCAGACTGCAGCTCACTGCAATGCTAGCTAGCCATTGGCATTTCATTTTAAGAGCTGTGGAGTGGAATGCTTAACTCCAGCATGCTGGGTTCTGGGTTCAAATCCATAAAATGGGATCACAACCACTCCCATAACAGTGGAGTCATCATAAGGAATAAATAGATAAGGGAAAGAGAAAAGAAAGGAAGGAAGGAAGGAAGGAAGGGAGGGAGGGAGGAGAGGGAGGAAGAAAGAGAGAGAGAGAGAAAGAGAGAGAGAGAGAGAGGGAGGGAGGGAGAGAGAAAAAAGAAGGAAGGAAGGAAAGAAAGAAAGAAAGGAAGGACGGAAGGATGGAAGGAAGAAGAAAGGAAAGAAGGAAAGAAAGGAAGGAAGGAAGAAAGAAAGAAAAAGAAAGAAGGGAAGGAAGGAAGGAAGGAAGGAAGGAAGAAAAAGAAAAGAAAGAAAGAAAGAAAGAAAGAAAGAAAGAAAGAAAGAAAGAAAGAAAGAAAGAAAGAAAGAGAGAAAGAAAGAAAGTCACTACTGAGGTGGTCACTACTGAGGTGGAGCTAACTGGCATACAGATGGCAGAGGGAAACGTTTCAAAAGACAAAGCAAGAATACATCATCTCCCACTCACCAGTGGGGGCTTCCTCAGCACCCCCTTTGCCCACCCCCTACCTAGCACCGTGTCACCTCCATTCCCTCCACCCAGCCTCACTGGTCTCTGTTTTTCCCTCCACTGCTCCTTGATCCTCAGTCCTTGTGACCTCCGCCCATGCTGCTCCCTCCCACCAGAACACTTTCTCCACCTGTCACCTACAGAATCCTCATTCCTCCTTAAATCCAGCCCAATTATCACATCCTCAGGGCAGTCACCTCTGACTTTCTGGACTGGGGACATCCCTATCAGGCGCTCTTGAAGTCTCACGGGACTCTGGTGCGGAGCACTTAATTGCAGTGGTCATCACACACTTATCTGATTATTTGATTGACACGGCCTCCACTCTACAGTGTGACATATGTTTTCAGGGATCATAGCTGTTTCTTCTTGTGCCAATTTAATCCCAGCACCTAATACAATACCTAGCACAGAACAGGTATTCAATAAAGATAAATGAAGGAATATGAAGGGGAAGATATCTCACTGCAGCAGTGCCTGGCACTAGTTCCCAAGACATGGTGGGAACTCAGAGGGGCTGAGGGCAGCCAACAGTGAGCCAAGCTGTGGCCCAGAGAGAGGGGTCTGAGGGTCCAGGCTCCTCTGTGGCTTATCTGGTTGACTGCTCAGTCTACCACTAGGATAGGGGACCTCTCAAGGCACCTGGGAACCCCTCTGTAGTCCCCAGACACATGGACACCCCAGCCTGCCTGGGCCTTCCATCAATCTTTTCATTAATCAAATGATTTCTGAAAGCCTTCTAGGTGCTACTTTTAACCTTGCCACCCAACATCCCCACCTGCAGCTGAAATGATTATTCGGAAATTAAATAAAGCTGTCACTACCCTGCTTAGACAATGGCTTCTCATTGGCATACAATAAACCCCAAGGCTATACCTGATCTAGTTCTTTCTTGCCTCTCGAACTCAATCAGACACATGGGCCATCTTTGGATCTTCACACAGGCCAAGCTCATTTCCATCTCAGGGTCTTTGTATTTACTGTTCACTCTGCCTGGAATGTTATTCCTCAAGAACTTTACATGGTGGCTTTAGGTCTGAGCATAAACACCACCTTTGCCACAAGGCCTGCTCTAAACACCCCCACATATATCCTTCTCAGTCACTGTCAAGCCCAGTATAACAGAACTTTGTGCAATAATAGTCCTCTTCTATGTCTGCACTGTCTAATGCAGTAGCCACCAGCCACTCGTGGTTACTGAGCACATGAAATGTCACTAGAGTGACTGACGTTTTAATTTGATTTCATTTTAATAAATTTAAATTTAAATAACTACACATGGCTAGTGGCTACCATACTGGACCCCAGGCCCAATACCCTGTTGTATTTTCTTTATTGTACTCAATATCTGAATTCTTTTGTTCATAAATTTATGCCAATCTTCTCCCATTAGAATCTGAGCTTCATATAAGACAGACACTTTTGCTGTCTTCATAGCTGGAACCCCAGTGCCTACAACAGTGCCTGGCTGTTAGGAGTCACACAAATGTGTTTTATATAGGCATGCTTGTACCCAAAAAGGTGCTGATACAATTATCCTCATAACACCCATCCAAGAGTAGCGGTTTTCACCCCAGCATTTGTGCCCCAAGCAATTGTGAGATGTGTCACACTTGTTACTGCTAACCGTGGAAGTATTCACATTTGCAAAGGACTATATTTTTCTAATTAATTAGAGTAGATTTAAGGTTATCTGAACAATAAGCTCATACCTAATCATCTGTATCCAGACTGATTTTCTTGAGTGGGAGGGAGAGTAGGTGACTAACAGCTGGAAGAGAAAAATTGCATATGGGAGTCTGTCACACATAAGCATCATCAGTTATTTCCACTCAAGAAAAAAACAGCAAATATTGGTGAATAATATTGGTTTGGTCTGCTCAGCATCTCTTCTCCCTTGTTTGGTAATGGAACCCCAACAGGCCCATACAGGGGAAGATGTCAATCAAGGAAGGGCGGGGGCTGTCAATCAAGGCGGCCCTGTCAGCCACACTCCAGCATGTGACCCAGGCTGGCCAATCAGAGTCCTTTGTCAGGCAATGCTGTGAATGTTGGGAGAGATTCCTGAACTTTTGGTCAAGGGTCACAAGTTACAATGTTCCTGCTTTGGGCTGCCAATGGCCATCTTGCCCCCAACACAGAGATTACTCTTCTCATAGAAACAAACAGAGCCAAGAGCTGATAAGGAAGAATGAACTTTGATCCAATGATTCTGGTCAAATCCTTGACTCTAGTCAGCTTAGAGGCAGAGTCACACCTTGGAATGCCAAGTAGTAAGTCGAAAGTAATGCCCTTTTGTTTTTTATTCTGATTTGCCTGGGTAGTTGAAGTCCTGACCAAGAGATCAGATGCTGTCATCAACATCTGCAGTAAGACTGGCTTCCCTGAACTTCAGTTTTCTTCACATGTGAAAGAGGGACAAAAACTTCCACTTTGTTATTCTTTTAGAAGTGATGAAATTTATCCTAAGATATGGAAGTGCTTGAGGGAATTCAAAGGACCGAAGGAAGCCAGGCCTCAGGAAAGGCCTGGTACCACAATCAAGCCATCAGGTTCCTGGGCCAAGTTCCCTCACTTCTTTCTGCTCCTTTCTGGTGTTTGCACCAGTCTCCTCTATACAGACTGGCTTTCTTGGCCCACTGGTTCACAGAACAAAGAGAAATAACCATAGCTTCTCCGTGTTTACACCTTTCTATTCAGACATTGGGCCAAAATACACTGAAATTTTTGATCCAATTCCCAGATCCTAGGAAAGGGAATCTCATTGGTCCACCCTTTGTCAGAAGACCACTAATGATCCAAACAACAATAATGGGGCAGGTGGAAGGGTAATGGGGTCCAGTTGTACAGATACTGTTCTTGGGCTCACCCTCATGAATGAAGGGGCTGTAGAGCATTTTATATGGACTTACTGAGCTAACATACTGTATATGAAATCATCAGTAAGAAATAGTGGATGGTTACATGGTTCACACTCAAGAACTATAAGTTGAATCTGAACATGTGGCCTCTAGGTCCAAATGAGAAAGCCAGCTTATAAGACTAATCATCCTATAATAAGCTCCTTTAGTGTCCAATAACGAGACTTCCTTGGTTCAAGTAAACAAATTCACCTATGAATTTGAATCCATAAATAAGTAGCAAAATGTGAAAGAACAGACTCAACTAGGGCACTGGGTTTTAGATCGTAATGCTTTATGCATGACAATGCCCCGATCCTAAGGCAAAGCCAGATTTTGGGTGCTACATATTAGTAGTATTAAACTATATTTAAAATAATCTGCCCAAGTTGTTCTTCAAAGGAACTCTCACAGTTCCCAATAGACTAAAAAAAAACCTTTCTTCACAAAGCCCAATTTAAGTAAAAAATAAATCATCCCCTAGTTTCTACATCATAATAACTTTGCCATTCCCACTTAGAAGAGTTAAGAAGCAATTAAAAGATAGACACAGACTACTCGGACTCATTATCATGATTATTACTGCAATTTAGAATGTTCTAGCACTTAATACTGCAGTGGTCCAGTTGTTCCAGTGATTTACTTCTTCATTTCTCACAGGACGTTAATTAGGGGAAGAGACATAAAGGCCACAGCATATACCATACAAAAGGAGGTGACATCCATCTCCAGTTACCAAGGTAACAAATTATACTAATGTCTTTTCCACCACTACCTAGCATCTTAAACACAAAACTTCTCTGATAAAGAAAAAAAAAAGTGACAATTGAACAAGTGTTGTTACCAGTATTGTGCCTACTGTGCAGTGCTAGGTTTCCCAAAGACTAACTCAGTAATGCTTGAGATGGGGATTATATGCAGGGGAGGTGAGACAGGGACAGGTTAGAGAATGGAACGGAGAAGAAATATAAGCTTTTCCAGATATATCAAGAATATCTAGAATTTTGCAAAATCTAGAAAAATGGTATTTAATTTTCAGCACACAGTAAGTTCTGTATCATTTCATAAAATGCCAATGTTATTTGAAGGCACATGGAGGGTGATGTGGCCAGATACCATACTGTTTCCTTGCTTAGGGTCTCTTATGGTCTTACTCCAACTCTCCTTCCCATCTTAACTCCATGGGGACACTGCAGCTCAGAATGATTAAGGAATTGTCTGAAGGTCCTACAGCGAGGAGGTGGCAGAATCCACACTGGAAACCTGATGTGACCAACTCCAATACCTACTGCATTTTGGGTTGTTCTGGGCTGCTTTCCAGAACTGCAGCTTCATAAGATATCATGAAAAAGCAGTCATCTATTACAGCATATATTTTCTTGTATTTAGTGAGTGTTCTGAGTATGTTTGAGTGGACTGACCTATTATCTGAATCATAACAGAGTACAGAAATGAGATGTCATGAGTCAAGAAAACAAAAACTAGAGATTAAATGCAATGATACTCCATAGGATTCTGCACCAACTACTCAGGAATAAGATGGAAGACTGTGAGACTGTGATCCTTTTCTCACTCAGCCTTCCCTGTTTATTTTTGCGTTATTGTTTTCACTTCATATGACAATAAGTGGGATTAAAAAAAAATTAAACATCAGGGGCTTCCCTGGTGGCTCAGTGGTTGAGAGTCCGCCTGCCGATGCAGGGGACACGGGTTCGTGCCCCGGTCTGGGAGGAGCGGCTGGGCCCGTGAGCCATGGCCGCTGAGCCTGCGTGTCCGGAGCCTGTGCTCCGCAACGGGAGAGGCCACAACAGTGAGAGGCCCGCGTACCGCAAAAAAAAAAAAAAAAAAAAATTAAACACCAAAATAAAAAATAATACAAGATGGTAAATCCATTTAGTGCCCTGACACCTTATTTGAGATAATGCTCTGGAGAAAATGGATAAACTCCCCTATGCTGACAATACAGACTGGGAACTACTCTGTGGCAAGAGGCAATGACTTCAATTTCGTCTTGTCAATGGAGGTTAACCTTCTCTGTAACCTTAACAAGGTCCATTCCCACCATGCACACTGTGAAGGCTCTGCAACACTTCACCTAATCACTGCACTGTTATTTGCTTTAGAGGCCTTTAAGATCAGAAAATGGAATTTTTTAGGCTCCATGTGTCAGGACACTGAAAAAAAAAAATCGTGTGGCATAGCAGAGATATCTAGACTTAAACTAGCAACAAGCTCTTATAGCTGTCAATGATGTAAATATACACACAAAACCCTCTAAGGTTAATATTTTAAAGCCATTTCAATCCTTCTTCTATCAATTTAAAATAGTAATAGCATTCTCTGAGTGCCAAACTGTTTAACAGGATTCATCACACATTCATCCATTCATTCATTCTCTCAGTATTTGCTAGGCTCCTGTCATATGCTGGGTGGACGAAGCAGTAGTGCTCACTAAGTATCCCATGTAATCTACATTTTTTAGCATCCCTTATAACGGGTGTGGGGCGAGTCAATGGGTTATGAGCAGATGTGATACGTGTCACTTTCTATCTAAAGTCTTTGACAAGGCGCTATGAATACCCTGCACTGTCTTTCCCCTTGTCATATTCCAGATGACAGGATGGAAGATGCCTGGGTCCCTGAGTCACCCACTGAAAGATAAATGCCCAGGAAAGCACCTGGCCCCACAATGGCATTTATATAAGCAAGAAATAAACTACGTGTTAATTCCCTGAGGTTTCAGTTTGTTTGTTATACTGACTAATGCAGTTGAGCACTGGGCTGGGCATATGAAAAGAAGAGAAATAGTATAAATCCCCACCCTAATTTACTGAAATCAAAGAAAACTGAAAATAAACATAAATTATGGGTATTGGTCTTTTATAAAAATGTTTTCTTAGATTAAACCACCTCAATTCACATTCAGATCTCCCTGCTCACTAGTAATGAAGGCATGTTATTTGGTTGAAAGCCTTCCATTAGTTTAAAAGCTCCAATTGTTGAACCATCAACATCTATAAGAGTGTAATAAAGGACAAAATAACTAAGTGTTATGTAAGCAGAAGCTATAGCCATATTAACATTCATGAGTTTACCCACCACAGTTCCATTCAGTCAATTTAGAAATACAAATACAATAATAAAAATTTCAACTTACTAAGAAGCCAAATGCTTCCCCCCTTCCCCTCCCCACTTGGCCCCAAAAGACAACTAAGTCTGGAATATCAGTTTCTTTTATAACATCTCAATTCTGCTCTAATTATTATGGGAAGAAATACTATTAGAGGGTTACCAAACACAGCAAATGCAATTTGTTGGGAACTGGAATTGTAACTTACATGCTATTGATGTAAATTTCTCCCAAGTGTTACCCTTAAAAGGGAAAATATATTTATCTGACAACACAACCCAAAGAAACATAAATGTCTGACTGTTCAAAAGGAAAAACTCGTTTTAGAAATCCCCATGTATATATTTTAGCATCACTTAATGAAAATTTTGTATAAACTAATAGAGGCGATGTGGTAACGTGCTGTGAGTATGTTTGTAGCCACAAAGATCCACTTACAGAAACTGTAACACAGACATTGCTTAACCCCTCAAAGCGTAACCTGTCTCTCCTCAGAAAGCTACTCATTAATGCAAATTTATTCACTTCATAAGGCCTAGACAAATGGAATTCGGATAAACTCATCTAGTGATAGAGTTGCCTGTAGTCGGGGGTGGAATAAGATGAGAATGTCTATTAGCTTTTCAACCACTCCGGAGAATGAATGCTGTGTACAATTTTTGGAAAAAGATGTAAGGCTGGGCTTGCGAGAACAAATCACTGGAAGAACCAAGCACAATTACCAATCATTTAACAGGCTCGGGCTGTTTTGAAGTCTTTGATCTCCCCCAGAGAAGCCACAGAAGCCAGGTCACCAAGAAGCCACCCCAAATTCCAGGGCCATTGTGAAATATTAGCCCCAGGTTTTCCAGAGGGTGGTAATAGAGATCACACCACTTATCCATCTGCTTGAGGTTTCCAAGAAATCCTGCAGGCATCCTAGGAACACGCTGAAAACACAACTCCACTTTGGCTGTGCATCTGAAACACCAGAAGGGAGTGAAAGTTTGGGGGAAGTTGAGGATTATCCCAAAGCTTTGAAAGGAAAAATACACGTGTGGCTTCTCATCAAACGTACTTCCTGTTTCATTACCCAAGGGCAGCCTGGCCAGAGGCCACCCTTTCATGTTTGAACCCTACATTCTCTTCCTAGAAGCAATGGCGGAAGTGCTGTCCATCTCCAGGGAACCTGGATTCCAGGAGGCCATCAGGAAATGAGCATCTCCAGACCTTGCTGGTTCTCCGCAACAAAGCAACACACAGGATCAGACAGTGTCCGAGGACCTGGGGACTCCTGTGGTCATCACAGAGAGGAACGATCTCAGGCCTATAAGTCAGAAGGCTTGGATTCTCTTCTCTGGATTGTTCTTTCACCTGGACAAGTCTCCAACTTTCAGAGCCTCTGTCTCACCATCTGTCAACAAGGCATTTCCACCAGATGACCCAAGGGGTTCCCAACCAGCTTCCATGAGCTTCAGATTCTGGAGGTTGTTCCCAGGCTTTTCAGGCATTTAACACGATCCATCACACTGGATATGGAAGCACAAGTCCACATTTTCCACTAAAGGGTCCGAAATGGAGAAGAAATTAAAATATCCCTGGAAATCAGGAGGCAGCCCAAGTCGACCAGCCATAATCATTAAATTACTGAAAGTGCCATGTTTAAGCTTAAATTTTCCAGGCACATTTTATGTTCTATAACTCATTTATTTGTGACCCTGCATTTATGATTTTTTCTTACTATAAGACCCCCCCATTTTAGCAACAGGAACATGGATTTACCACCACCCGTGAACTGAAAACAACACTGGTAGTGGGCCAAGGTAGTAAAATAGGAGGAGAACGCATAATGAGGTGATCCAAGCAGTAGAAAAACATTTTTGATTCTGAGATGCAGGCTCCATGACTGCAAATCCACATGGCTCTGTATTGAGCAACAATCTCAGAAAAAGCATTTTATCTTCAAAACTCCATGAAGAGGAAGGATGAGATATTTTTTTAAAATGCATGTTCAGAGTCAGAAATTCTCAGTGCAAGTGTTTCAGGAGGAGCAGTTGTATTATAACTTTAGGATTTAGCAGGAAGTTCTAAGCCCTATTATAGACTCTACTTGCGTGAATCTGTGCAGGTATGCAAAGTTTGGGAACGAAGTTTCCTGTGACTTTCAGATTCTCACAAACAATTGAGAGGAGAAAAAATTCTTCTGGATTTTTATAGAATTAATCCCCAAAGGATAAGACAGCCTCCTAAAGATGGTATGATGCTCAAATGGATAAATAGTTATAGAAAGCTTAACAGCTTGCCCACTGAGCATGTACTACTATAAGATCTTAAAATACATGATCTAACCATTTGCTTTTAAGTGTCTGGACACATGTTTTACAACACTGCTCAAACAATTTCTTCTTTTAATGAAATTCTTTAGTAAAATAATGTCTCTCAACGACAGTTCTGTGGCTACAGGACGCATGGAGTAATAGGAAGCATTTTCTGCTACTGAGTTATGATGTCTCCAAGAATGGATGGAGAGAGATGTTGGAGCCACCGCACAGCTCAGGACTCTGTCAATTTCAAGAAACAAAATCCAAAATGGGGGAAATATGGGAGAACTGAGGCTGGCAACACAGGTAGGGAGTAGGTTCCAGAAAGTTCTATAATTAAGGTTTCCTGAACTCCACTCTTTTTTGTGCCATGATCATTTTTTGCTACACTATAGCACCTGTTATGTTCACTAATTAATCATTTGTATTATGGGGACTTCCCTGGTGGTCCGATTGGTAAGACGCGGGGCTCCCAACGCAGGGGCCCCGGGTTCGATCCCTGGTCAGGGAACTAGATCCCTCATGCGTGCCACAACTAAGAGTTCACATGCCATAACTAAGAGTCTGCATGCCACAACTAAGAAGTCCACATGCCGCAACTAAGAAGCCCGCATGCCGCAGCTAAGAGCCCAGAGTGCCGCAACTAAGACCTGGCACAGCCTAAATAAATAAAAAATAAATAATAAATAAATAAATAAACAAATAAATAAATACAAAACTACAATGAATAAATATCAAATCATTATGCTGTACACGTGAAACTAATATAATGTTATACTCAATTATACCTCCATTAAAATATTTTTAAAAAATAATTTGTATTATGCTGTGTTTTTTGTTTTTTGGCAGTACACGGGCCTCTCACTGTTGTGGCCTCTCCCGTTGCGGAGCACAGGCTCCAGATGCGCAGGCTCAGCGGCCATGGCTCACGGGCCTAGCCGCTTCGCGGCATGTGGGATCTTCCCGGACTGGGGCACGAACCCGTGTCCCCTGCATCGGCAGGTGGACTCTCAACCACTGCGCCACCAGGGAAGCCCTATGCTGTTATTTTAAAATTTAAATATACTCCTTCTAAAAGGTAACTCTGTAACTGGGGAAACATATCACAAGCCATAAAAATACAATAAAAACAAGCAGGGGTATTAAATTTTTGCTAACTATAATGGCTTGCTCTCTCTTGGTCAAAAACTGAGATAATGAAGAATTAGAAAGATGTTAAACATATATTAATACTAAATTGAGACTTTCTTCCTGAGGTTGTCAGGGGGATTACTTGAAAAACAATAACTATGACTGTTGGGCCAATGTCCTTCCCTGTGAAAGTCCACCCAAAATCCTCTTGGGTCCCACCCGTTAAGTAATCACACATAAGAGGGGACACCATGAGAAAGAACACCCTGTGTCATGGAATGGAGAATACACTGAGGAGTTTTTTGTTTGTTTGTTTGTTTTGTTTTGTTTTGCGGTACGTGGGCCTCTCACCGCTGTGGCCTCTCCCGTCATGGAGCACAGGCTCAGGCCGCGCAGGCCCAGCGGCCATGGCTCACAGGTCCAGCCGCTCTGCGGCATGTGGGATCCTCCCGGACCGGGGCACGAACCCGTGTCCCCTGCATCAGCAGGCAGACTCCCAACCACTGTGCCACCAGGGAAGCCCCCACTGAGGAGTTTTAACCTCAGAAAGGGTCATATCTGAAATTCAAAAATCTCAAGAGACTATGTGGAGATCAGATTGGAAGAGAGACAGCTACAAGGCCAGCTAGAAGACAGACAGAAATCCAAGCAAGAGACAATGATGACTTAAACCAAGAGAGTGGCCATTGGGATAGAGAGAAACAGACAGGTGAGAGAGATAGTGGGGGTGTGAAGTTCGACAAAATTTGATTACTGGTTGATGTAGGGAGCATGGGAGGAAGCAAGTCAAGGGTGAACCTCAGATTTCTGGTTTATATAAATGAATGGATGGAGGAGCTGTTCTCAGAGAGAGGAAACACAAGAGAAGCAGTCTGGGGTGGAGGAAAGGACCAATGTTTGGTATTAAATATAGTATAATGGGAGACAGTCTGGCATTGTGGATAACCATGTAGGCCCAAGAGTCCGGATGCATGGCCTCAAATCCCTGCTTTGCCACTTACTAGGTATTTTTGTGACGGTCAAGCTACTAATTAATTTGTGCCTCAGTTTCCCCATCTCAAAAAATTCTTTTAGTATTCTTTAGTTGATCTTGGTGGGGCTGGAGCCTCTGCACCTCCCCCATGACTCCAAGAGGAGCCCAAGGAAACCAATGAGACCACTCCAGCATGTTGGCCAACTTTCTTGAAAGGAGATTTCTTCTTTGTTCTAAATGATTTCAGTACTAAAATCTCAAAACAAAACAAAGCAAAAAGTCCTTTATTCCTGTTTTTCCGCTTGCTCTAACCGAGACTTTCCACACCATTTGCAATTTCGCAGAGGAAGATAATTCAATTATTTTATTCTCCAAAAAGCAAAAACACTGGCAAACCTTGAGATATCCTGCCTCAGATTAAATCAGGACTCTGTTGATCATGAAAATGTGTTCCTTTCTTTGTAAATGACAAAGGGGACAGTTGCTCCTGAATCTAGGAGCACGGGGGAGAGGAGCACACCCTTGGGCTTCAGGTTCCAGTGCGACACTCTCTATCCCCCAAGTCGCTTCATTCATTCCCAACTTGCCACGCTATGCGAGGGAATATTTCACTTATATTTCAGTTCTCCCGAAAGCTGGTGCTCAGAGTCAGAGTGAAAAGTTTGATGTCAACATCTTCAGTGTCAAGTAACTTTATAAACAAAAAGACTGCTGGTTACAAAATACTTCCTAGTCTCTCCCAGTATTAACACTGGATTACAGAGACATCCTGTGGGCTACCTTAATCAGTCCCTTAAAGCTTCAATCAAAGGATAGAGAAACGTAGCATCTCAAAGGGATGTAAGCAATAGACAGTCTTCATCCTGGAACTCAACTTCACTCAGAAAATGAAATAATTCAATTCAAACTTAAATTATTCTTCTAAGTGCACTGAATCCTGGTGACCTAGACCACCCTCCTGCTTCTGTCTGCCTCTAATAGTCTTCTTTTCCCCTCTTCCCTTTCATCCTTCTATTATTTCTTTTTCTGTCTCTCTCTCTCCCTCTCTGTCTCTCTCTCTCCTTCCTGCTTCCTTCAATTACAGCCAACATTTGCTAAGTACTTGTATGCCAGGTGCTCTGCTAAATGCTTTTTTCGCATCACTTGATATAATCATCCAAAGATAAAGGTATTGTCTTGGTCCATCTGGGTTGCTGTAACAAAATAGCTTTATAATGCTGGGTGTCTTATAAACAATAGAAATTTATTTATCACAGTTCTGAAGGCTGGGAAGTACCAGGTCAAGGTGTCAGCAGATTCAATGTCTGGTGAGAACACACTTCCTAGGTGACTCTCATTCTGCTGTACTCTCACATGGTGGAAGGGGCAAGGGAGCTCTCTGCAGTCTTTTTTATAAAGGCACTAATCCCATTCATAAGAGCTCCACCCTCATGACCTAATCACCTCCCAAAGGCCCTACCTCCAAATACCATCACATTGGGAATTAGGTTCCAACAGATGAATCTAGGGTGGTCACAAATATTCAGTCCGTATCACAGATTATTGTTGTTGTTATTATTATTATTATCTCTATTTTGCATATGAGGACACTAGAGTTTAAGAGATAAGGCAACTTGCCCAAAGTCTCACAATAACTTGCCAAGTCTTGTGCAAACTAAGACTTGAAGCCTAGTATAGCTGACTCCATAACTACTCTTCTCAACCACTAACCTCTCTTCTTTACCTCCTCCTTCTCCCCTTCCACAAGCCTACATGGGTTCAGGCTGCACTGATGTATTACCAAGCCTCCTCCCAGGTTTACAATTAACAGCACAGAAGGGAGCCCACACGGGTTGTCAGCCCACAGAGTTGGTGCCGCTTGCCAGTTCCAATTGGTCAGACCCCCGTTCAGATGCCATTTGGTACTCTGGTTTGAACTTATTTTCCTGGAGACAGATCAACTGCGGCAGTGGTCTATGTCCTTTTGCCAGCCAGGACTCCTATTGTTATTTATTTGATATGGGGAAAATCCCACCCTGGACCTCTCATTCTAAGACAGCACAAAAAAAACATATTTGCTTTTCACTTTAAAACCTAATTAAGGTTGATTTTTTTCTACTGAGAACTTTATGGTGCTTCCAGCAAATAGGCTACAAGCCACAGTATGGGAAATCCACCAGGACTCTACAAACTTTTCTTTTTAGACAATCGTGTTTCTTAACCCAAAGATAACACCACAAAATGATGAAGCAAACCTTTCAACACTGGATTGCCTACAAAACCCCAAGCAACTGTCCCAAACTTTTCAAGAGCACCCACTTATCTATTATAATTATAGTGTTGGGCAACTAATGAAACTGAACATGGTTCAGAATCACAACATTATAATGAACTGGGTCACTTTTTACAACTATTTTATATCGATTGTACTTCTTTTAAATTTTTTCACATGTTTAAATACATTCTTTTAAAGTAACTTTGTTGCCCAGGACCCCAAAAGAAATGAACACTATATATAAATAACACTTGTAATGTTACTGAGCAGTGCCAGCCATTGAAGGGAAAGAGTTGGCCCAGATCAGCAAATTTCTCTTCCTTTCAAAAATAAAAAAGGCAACAACATCAGCATAATTACCTATTGTTGTTTTTTTCTGTTAGATTCTGATTGTCTTATTTGCAACAATGGGCAGTTTAACCAGAGTAACAATGATAGAATATTGAAGGAATTAACAGAGTAAAACTCAATTAATTTAACGCTTTATTTAAAAACGTCTTACTATTCTTTCCTTGATTCAATACCAAATTAATAATAGTAGCAGTAGTAGTAATGCACACACTATGGTAATCAGAATTCTAAAGATAGCCCCATCCAAAATTCCTGTTCCCTGATTATTCAATCAAACATTAATCTGGATGTATTTTGCAGATGGAATTGAAGTCTCAAGTCAGATGACCTTAAAATATGACATGGGGGCCTGACCCAGACAGGCAAGCTCTTTAAAAGAAGAGTTTTTTCCAGCTATTGGCAGAAGGGGAAGTCAGTCAGATTCAAAGCACAAGAAGGAGGCAAGCCCTTGATGGCTTTGAAAAAGGAGGGGCCACATGGAAGGGCCAGAGAGCAGCCTCTAAAAGCTGAGAGCAGCCCCCAGGGACAGCCAGTTAGGCAGTGGGGACCACAGTCCTACAACCATTTGGAACTGAATTCTGCCAACAACTTGAATGAGCTGGTAAGTGGATTCTTCCCAGAGCCTCCAGATGAGAACCAGCTCAGCTAGTACCTTGATTTCAGCCTTGTGAGACCTAGAAAACCAGCCAAGTCTACCCAGACTTCTGACCTACAGAACTATGAGATAATAAATTGATATTATTCTAAGCTGCTAGATTTATGACAATTTATTATGCAGTAATAGAATAGTAACGCACCTACCATGTGCATGGCTCTGTGCTAGAGGGTTCAAGATGAAGTGTACACATTTTGATGTGGTTAGTAACTAAGCAGTTTTCCTCTCAGAACATAAACTAAGAGCCATCCCTTCCGTCTACAAATCTAAAGAGCCATGTGGCATAAAGTCCTTTAGTGAAGCGTTATGAGAAAGGCCAAAAGCAAATGGACAATACAAAAGGGTTCATTTAGATGACAAGAAGCATACTGAAATCCCTCTAGGATGCTACAGATTGAAGGATGACAGAATATGCTGGAAGACTAAATGTTTATTGAACAACCAGGATTAGTCAGGCACTGGGCTTGAGTATTAAGCTTACAGATCTATTTTAAGGATTAAATGAAAATAATAAAGCTGTATCAGTAATTAGAATCAGAACTCTTGGGTCTAACTGGCTTAAATGATAGAAAAATGTATGATGTGACATAACAGGACGTCCCAAGTTAGGGCAGGCCAAGCTGGTTCCGTCAATAACTCAGCTTCTTTCCATCTCTCTGTTCTGCCAGTCTGTGTTGATTTTGTTCTCCAGTTGGTAGTAAGATGGCTACAGATGCTTTGGCCTTGGCATTCAGAAATGATGCTGTCTAGAAGAAGAAGATTAAAATCAAGGGAATATTTTCCCAGACACCTCCTAGTAGATTTCCTCTCAAATATCACTGGCCAGAGTCTGCTCTCATGCCCAAGCCTGGATCACATATGCACAGGAGGGAAAACAAGGATAAGCTTCTCCCAAAGGGAAGAGATGCCTGGGAATGCATACAGGGCTTCTGGGAGAAGGAATAGATTCCTGAGCCAAATCAGGTTTCCATTAGGATGAAACAGAGGGGTAAGAATGCTGGGTGGGCAACCGAGTATCTCATGTAGAAGCTCCAGGTCTGGCACAAAATACACACTCGAATGTTGGCTGTAATGTTCATTACTTATGCCTTATCTCACTTAATCCTCACAATGATTCTAAAGGAGAGTTGTTGTTATTATGTTATTTATTATTATTGAAAATATTAAAGATAAATAAACCAAGGTTCAAAGAGATGAAGTTACTCATTCAAGGAAACACTCCTAATATACAGCAGAACCAGGATTCAGATCCAGGTCCAATGGACACTAATTCAGAAAAAGTGCTTGCTCTGCTGAAAAACTATAGCGCCAAGAGTCTAGTGTAAATTTTTCTAGCCTCTTTCAACGAGGTTGGGTGACTGTGACATAAATCCAAATGAGAATTAGAACTACTAAGTGGGGACAGATCATTCCTGAGAACCCAGGACATATATCCAGCTTCATCAGGAGAAGAGAGTACTAAAACAGACTGAAGGGGAAAAGTCAACCTTTGTGGGCACAAATCACTCCCAAGTGGAACCCTAAGGCTTCCTTAGACTACTTCCTTGACCCCCATCTTGCCCTCGTAAAATAGGAAATACAAGGTCCATAGTACCACCGATGTTTCAGTGTTTCTTCAAAGCATTATTATAGCTTAAACTATAGATTGAAGTGAAAGGATTCTGTTTTTCTTTAAAATGCTTGTGTCTTATCTTAGAAAGTGCTAGATTTTCTCTTCATTATCAGGCTCAACCAAGATAAAGATTTCCTTTCTGTTTGGATTAAAAGGAATGCATTCTTACAACATTTTTGGTTTTGACATCTATTGAGTACATATTTTAAATAACTAATTTCTGGAGACAGGATCATACACATATCTCCTTGGGATGGCATGCTGTAAAAGACAGGAATGATGCAGTTGTAAGTGACAGAAAAAAAAAAAGTCCACTTGGTTTAGGCAAAGAACAGGAATGCACTGGCTCATGTAACTGAGGAGTCCAGAAATAGGTCTCACCCGAGGCACAGCTGGATATGACAGAGACTCGAACAATGTCATCTGGATTCTGCCTCACTCTGTCTCTCAGCTCTACTTCACTCTATGTGAGGCTTTGTCAGGCTTTCTCCACACAGCAGAAGATGGCTCTTACAGCCCTGGGCTGACACCTTTGCTGTAGAAGACAGCATGTCCTCCCTGATAGCTCCAGCAAAGTCCCAGGGCTGGGCTCTGATTAGCTCTAACAGGGTTCTATATATCACACTTTGATTGACCAAACAGATCAAAGCATGTGAACCCTGTGGGCTGAGTTGGGGACCAGTGGGTCCCCAAGGAAGATCTGGGGGATATTACTAAAAGAAGGAATGCAGGCTGGGCAAGCAAACCACCCTCAAAATGAGAGCTTCCTTCCTACAGTGATAACCCACTCCTCATCAGATCACTGTGAGCCTGGATGGCAACCCAAAGTGCCATCACCACGCACGAGGCCATATGTATCAAATGAGTAAAAGACAAGGGACAGAGAGGTTCCACACCAAATTCCCTACGCACCAACCATTAGGAGTAGTTTGAGGGTTGTTTTTTTTTATTATTATTATTCTAGTCTTATCAGATTGAACCTTGAAAAGCTGTCATTTTTCATAGGTTAAAAACTATTGAACATTGGCAATTTCATATGGTTCACCCTAAAATGAGGAATGGCTTCTGCCTAATTTCACCAAACCCATCCATATTAATAAAAGCTAATGTTTACCTAGAATTGTGCCTTTAACTCTAGTCCTATAAATACTTTAATGAATTATTTTTTTTAAAATCCCTATTCAGGGTTTCCCTGGTGGCGCAGTGGTTGACAGTCCGCCTGCTGATGCGGGGGGCGCGGGTTCGTGCCCCAGTCCGGGAGGATCTCACATGCCGCGGGGCAGCTGGGCCCATGAGCCATGGCCGCTGGGCCTGCGTGTCCAGAGCCTGTGCTCCGCAGCGGGAGGGGCCACAGTAGTGAGAGGCCCGCGTACTGCAAAAAAAAAAAAAAAAAAAAAAAAAACCCTATGCAGAGCTATATTAGAAAACAGATCAGCGGTTAACAGGGTAAGGGACTAGGGTGAGGAAACTGACTATCAAGGGGTACAAGTGAACTTTGGGGATGAAGGAAATGTTCTATACAGTCATTACGGTGGTCATTACATAACCGAATGCATTTGTCAAAATTCATCAAATCGTGCAATTAAAATCAGTGGATTTTATTGTACATAATTTATACTTCACCAAAGTTGATCATCCAAAAAATTAAGTTAAAAAAAAAAAACCTTATGAAGTCATGTTTTATTGACAAAGAAACTAAAGCCATCCTATATAAGTATTTGGCCAAGAATCAGTGGAGGGTGTGTAGTAAGATTCATAGCAAAGTTAGAGCTGAAGGGCCCTTCAAGACATGCTACATAAACCCCTTCGTGTACTGAGATGGACATCTATCTGTGTTAGCCGGGAAGGTACTCACCACCTACTCCCTCCCACCTTTTGGTAACAACAGATGGATCTGCATGATCTCAGCCCAAGTATTATGATAAGAGATGTCCTCTTCTCTGAGATATAAGCAGTTGGGAGCCCAGTGGAGGCAAATCCAGCATAATCTACCTGAGTGTGAAGACAACATGGAGGAATAAGGAATTGACAGGGAGTAAGAGGGTGCAGGTCCTCATGACACTCTTTGAATCCCTGGATGAGGCCATGCCTGAAATCTGAAGTAGCCATAACTATACATCGGTTATGAGAGCCAAATGGGCTCATTTTGCCTAAGCCAGTTTAATTTGTGTTTTCTGTCATTTGCAATTAAAAAGGTCCTGTTTGTACAAATGTGGAAACTGAAAAGTCTCAGAAGGATGGCGTTGTGAGTTGTAGCATGTCCCCTCAAAAGATATGCTGAAGTTCTAACCTCAGGTACGTGTGAATATGGCCTGATTTGAAAATAGGGTCTTTGCAGATGTAATAAGATGAGGTCATGCGGGCTTACGGTGAGCCCTAAATCCAACATACTTGTGTCCTTACAAGAAGAAAAGACACAGAGATGTGGACCAACACAGAGGGAAAGTGGCCATGTGAAGACAGAGGCCAAAATTGGAATAATGCAGCTGCAAGCCAAGGAATACCAAGGCTTTCTGGCAACCACCAGAAGCTAGAAGAGGCAAGGAAGAACCCTTTCCTAGAGCCTTCAGAACAAGTAAAGCTTTGCCAACATCTTGATTTCAGACATCTAGCCCCCAGAACCATGAGATAACAAGTTCCTATTGTTTTAAGCAACCAGTTTGCGGTACTTTGTTATGGCAGCCCTAGGAAACTAACACAGATTCTGGTACCAGGAAGAGGAGTACAGCTGTCACAAATACGTAAAATGGTGGAAGTGGCTTTGTTACTGGGTAATGGGGTGAGGGTAGAAGAATTCAAGGCACATGATAGAAAAAGCCTAGATTGCTTTGAGGTGACTGTTAGTGGAAACATGAAAAGCAATTCTGGTGAGTGGGATCAGAAAGAAGAGAGCAGTAAAGAAAAAGCTCCTATCGTCTTAGAGAATACATATATCATCATCAACGGAATGTTGCTAGAAATAGGAATGTTAAAGGGAGTCTTGGTGAGGGCTTAAGAGGAAATTATGCACACCATTGTAAAGGAATTATACTCCAATAAAAACGTTAAAAAAAAAAAGAAGAAATGATGAACATATTATGGATACTGGAGGAAAGGTGATCCTTGTTATAAAACAGCAAAAAACTTGGCTGAGCTATGTTCTACCGCTGGGTGGAAAGTAGAATTCGTAAATTATGAACTTGGATATTTACCTGAGGAGACTTCAAAGCAAGGTGTGGAGGGTGTGACCTGGTTTCTCCTTGCTGCTAATAGTAAAAATCAAGAGGAAAGAGAGAAAATGAGAACAGAATTGTTAAACAAAAAGGAACTAGCACTTGCTGATTTGGGAAAATTTTAAGCTATCCAGATAACAAAATCAGAGAAAGCAGGCTCTAGAGGGAACACCAAGAGTGTGGGCTGGACAAACTGTAGCTGGAGAGATTAGGTGTGTGACTCATGCATCTAATCAACCATCTAAACAGAAGCAGGAATAAAGATGGGATTATCCAGGAGGAATCTGTGGAGAACCATCCTGTCTATTGCTGTGGATCCTCTTGACATTCACGTAAGACTGACAAGGTTTTGAAGACTGCTATGTCAGTAGACATATCTGTTTTCAGATGAAAAGAGACAGATGGGATGAAATGAAGGAAAAATGACTCTGAGCCACAGCTTCAGAGGCCAAAGAAGGTGGGACCAATCAGGTGGGGTTGCTACCTGGGGCCCAGAGGGTGGAGCCTCAAGCCACAGAGTATTATTTGCAGGTCTTGAAATCTATGGAACTTGCCTTGCTGGGTTGCAAACTAGCTTGGGACTCATGACCCCTTTATTCCTTCCAATGTCTCCCATATGGAATGAGAATATCTTATCCTATGTCTGTCCCACCATAGTATTGTTGGAAACCAATAACTTGTTTTATAGGTCCACAGGTGGGGAGGAATTTTGCCCCAGGATGGAACATACCTAGAATCTCACCCATGCCTGATTTAGATGGTTTAGAAGATGAGATTTGGGACCTTTTGAGCTAATTATATTTAGGTGAGATTTTTGACTTAGAGGTGATGCTGGAATGGGTTAAGATTTGGGGGATGTTGAGATGGAGTTGAATACATTTTGTACATGAGGAGGATATGAATTTGGCTGGTGGGGGGAAGGGCAGACTTACGTGAGTTGAATTGTGTCCCCTCAAAAGGTGTGCTGAAATCCTAATGCCAGGCACCTGTGACTTCCATCCTCCAATCCCATGAGATAATAAACTCCTGTTGTTTTAAGCCAGTTTGTTGTACTTTGTTATAGCAGTCCTCAGAAATTAATACAGGTAAAGACTCATCCAGCTCCCCAGAGCCAAGCAGTGGCAAAACTGTGAACCCGCTTTACAGAATGATTTAGCTAACAAAGGAAAAAAAAACCCAGAAATTACATAAGTAAACAATTTAATAACTATTTCTTCCACAAACAAGTGGTTGTTCCAATTATTGCATTTATAGGTAGAATGCCTAAGAGAGAGGACAATTAGTAGAGCTTGTGGGTGTATATTTATATAGATACAGAATGACATAAAATTGGCACTGAGGTTATTATTTTTCCTTAATATAAAGAAAAGCAAATTTGAAACATAACTTAAAATGCAAAATTAGCAAATCTTTTTCACTGAAAACATGAACACGCTATATTCATTAAATGCAGTGAATCTGACTTGCCCCATATATTCAGCTACACAGAGAGACAAATTCCTATATTTAGCCCATTCTTCAATATTAGCCAACAAGAGCAATTCTTTCCTTTTATACTGTTTATATCAAAGCCAGAGCTCTCTCTCCTGTGTTTTGCACAATCCACTCTATAAGAAATATTCACTGAGTGTGATTAATAACAGAACATGTACTGATTCTTGGATCCAATTCCGCTGCTCCACATTATTCCAACATAGCACGCGAAAGTTAAGGATTCAAAAATACAATTCAACTACGACATTAAAAAGTAGTTTTCTTTTTCTTATTTTTCACTGAAGGGTTGACTGACTGATATCGACCACTCTAAAATAAATAAATACAAGATAGCGTCTCATATGGTTCCAAAGAACCCATTATTAAATTCATTTTGAGTCAAACTGAGACATGAAGAGACACAAAATAACTAAAGATGAATCCATTTCTGCAGAGATAATGTATGGCTCCTCTGATAAACAGAAGGACCTAAGCTCGCCTTCCAGTTGGAAAACTAAGACACTGTACTGATGAAATAATGCAGAAGTGAAGCACCTGATACAAAGACTGAGTTCTGGGCAAGAGAAACAGCTGAGTCCAAATGGTTCACAAACATACTAGAGGTCTGGGGTGGTTTGATACATGGTTCAGTGGTGACCACAGAGGTGAAGAGCACGAGGACTTGTTAGTTCACTGGCACTTCTCTATAAGGGACGTTGGGAAGTGTGGGTCTTTCAGCAGCCCTGGTCCTACCTCTTGTTTCACCCTGCAATTTTGTGGTGGAACCAGACATCTCCTACTTTCCGCTGGGGACCTGGTGGGGACATAACTGTGTGTTATGTGAAGAGTGAAGACAACACACAGGAAGAAGAAATTGAAACACAGGAAAAGTGCACAAGTCTTGATGACATTGTTTGTACCCCTGGATGGAACAAGGTCTAGACTATGGGTCTGGAGGAGATGGTTCCTCCTCTTTCCAGTGAGAGGCTCCCAGTCCAGGCCTCAGCAACCAGTGCTCAGTGATCAGCTCAGACTGGCCATGTGACTTAGGCTAAATTTGTCAGGCCAATCCAGGGGCAACGAGTCTCAGTTCTAAGACACTTGTGTTGAGCTTCCAGGGAAGCAGATACTTCTTTTTCATTTGGCTTTGGGCCTGGTAAGTGGAGTTGGTGCTGTGGTACCTCAGCCCACTTGAGAATAGACTGGCCTAGGACTATGGGACTGAATCATGAACACAGGGAAGCAGGATTCAGGTGTTCTTTAACATCATCTGAGCCCCTGTATTCATCCTTGCTTGAAGCCAGATCTCCCCTTGAACCTGTTTGTAAATGTCCTTGTTGCTATGCTACTTTGGGTTGAGTTTTCTGTCATAACTAAAATAGATATAATAAATAAACAAAGTCTTTTCTATTGTTAAATTCAACATGAGCTGGTTCTTTCCAGAACCTCTCCCAGAGGTATTACTGAAGGACTTGAATCCATTTACCAAGGACTCCAAGAACAGAATGATCCATCCTGGCATGACCGGAAATGCCATCTAAAATAGCTCAAAGGTTGGTTCACAGGAATGTGTGTCATTATAAGAAAGACATCCTCATAGCTTTCTTCCACCATTGCCAAAGCACCATTTGTAAAAGAATAGGGAAGTTGGGCTCTCTGGCCCATATTTGCCCTGGTATCTAACTATGACTTAGTAAGAACCAAGCAGTGTCTTCCCTGGGTGTCAGTAGAAGCAACAGATGGGTGCCCTCCTGTCATTGTTCAAGGCCAAGAAGAATCTAAACAAACAAAAGCTCTATACTGCTCGCCGGCCACAAAGGCCCCAGCATACCACATGAGATGGAGAGTCTTCACTTCTGTGGTCTGGCTTACGAGCCCTGTGTATTCTATGTTTGACTGACATGAAAACAAAACACTGGAAATAGCTCATTTTCTGGAAACTTCTTGTTAAAGCCATTTGAGGTTCTTAGGCTTGAACCAGTCAGGATCCCTCCTGAAATACAGCCTTTGAAGCTACTGATGTGCTCCTCAGACAAGTTGCTTTTCCAGGATTTCTCTTCTATTTTCTTTTCATACTTCCCCAATTTTAATCATCTTGGCAAAGAATACATTGTTAATACTTTCACCCAGAATAATACAATTTCTCAGATTTCTCCCCCCCCCATAGATAATTCTTAAGAAAAACAAAACCTACAGCTGCCATTCATGTGGCGGTTTTAATCTATTTTGAATTGGAACAGATTAGCACTCAGAAAAAGTTGTATAACACTGATCAAAGGAAAATGAGCTCAGAACGTCTGGTTCACAACACTGGAAAACAAGGACAGTCTTGTTGGCTGAAAGAAGTGCCTATTGTGTAATTAAGCGAGATGTCAGCACTGGGCTTGAAAAACGTTCCTCCTGGGGCACCCTCCTCCCAGATCCCACCTTGAAGAATCTGGAATGTGGAGGAAGCCTCATCTGTGGAGCAGACAGTTCAGAGACACTTTGTTCCAGGGGAGTGGAAGATGCAGAGGACCCTCGTAGCGGGCTGGGGATGGAATGCCAGGGCAGGTGTGTCAGACCCCACACACTGCAGGCGCCCCAGCTCTGCAGGAGAGATGGAAAAGTCATCTGCAGACTGAATTCTGAGATGGCTTGGACATCACCACCATGATGCTTCCTTAAATATCAGCATTTAGGAATCCCACCATTAGGATGAAATGCAAATATGATTTGATCAAAAATAAGCAGTACTCCTTAAGGATAGGAAACAAAAGGACACCCCAAAGCGTGAAAAATGACAAAAGGTGAACATCCATTAATTCTGAGTGATAATCTTGGTGTTTGTTATATTACTCATTGTCCTTCCCTGGAAGTTTTCTTTTCTTTCCTTAACATTTTTATTGGAATATAATTGCTTTACAATGGTGTGTTCGTTTCTGCTTTATAACAAAGTGAATCAGTTATACATATACATATATCCCCATATCTCTTCCCTCTTGCATCTCCCTGCCTCCCACCCTCCCTATCCCACCCTTCTAGCTGGTCACAAAGCACCGAGCTGATCTCCCTGTGGTATGCAACTGCTTCCCACTAGCTATCTATTTTACATTTGGTAGTGTGTATATGTCCATATATACACTACCACTCTCTCACTTTGTCCCAGTTTACCCTCCCCCCTCCCCGTGTCCTCAAGTCCATTCTCTAGTAGGTCTGCATCTTTATTCCCATCTTGCCCCTAGGTTCTTCATGACCTTTTTTTTTTTTTTTAAGATTCCATACATATGTGTTAGCATACGGTATTTTTCTCTTTCTGACTTACTTGACTCTGTATGACAGACTCTAGGTCCGTCCACCTCACTACAAATAACTCAATTTCGTTTCTTTTTATGGCTGAGTAATATTCCATTGTATATATGTGCCACATCTTCTTTATCCATTCATCTCTTGATGGACACTTAGGTTGCTTCCATGTCCTGGCTGTTTTAAATAGAGCTGCAATGAACATCGTGGTACATGACTCTTTTTGAATTATGGTTTTCTCAGGGTATATGCCCAGAAGTGGGATTGTTGGGTCGTATGGTAGTTCAATTTTTAGTTTTTTAAGGAACCTCCATACTGTTCTCCATAGTGGCTGTATCAATTTACATTCCCACCAACAGTGTAGGAGGGTTCCCTTTTCTCCACACCCTCTCCAGCATTTCTTGTTTGTAGATTTTTTGATGATGGCCATTCTGACCAGTGTGAGATGATATCTCATTGTAGTTTTGATTTCCATTTCTCTAATGATTAATGATGTTGAGCATTCTTTCACGTGTTTTTTAAAGACAAAGCAATAGCACAGTATGCAAGAGGCCGGACTTGTGGGGCCCAGACATCTGCCTCTCGCCTCTTCCCTCCCCCTCACCACCTGTGGGGCCTCACCTAAAGCAGCTCCCTTTTGAGGCCTCACTTTTCCATCTGTGTAGAGAGAGGTCTTTCTTCTCTATGCTCTATGGATTTGTCCCCCATGAAACTTTTTGACCAAATTGGCCAAAGTTTAGAAACTGAGAACCTGAACAGGTAAGGGCATTGATTCTGAGCGTATGTGGATGTCAAAAGAAGAGAGCAGATTAATCAGGAGACATGGAGGGTGTAAACTTGAAGCATCTTGTAAAACTGCAGATTGGCAAAGCAAGACATAAAAATGTCCCCCTTTCGTGAACACAGGTACATGAAACCCAGCACTGAGGCGATTATACAACTAATACAGGAAGTCCAAACCTGCTCTGAAGTTTCTATTACTAGAGCTGCTTCTATCAACCTACTTCACCACTCATTCAGTCCACGCAGAGCAAATACACCAACGGTCACCTACACACTGGGGCAGCTTCTAAGACAGGCACTGGAGATGCAACAAAATGCAACAAGATGCAGCAAGATGCAACAAAAATGAAGTGGTTCCTGCCTTCAAGGAGCTCTGCGATAAGGGATGAGAGGACTTGTAAACACCCATCTCTATAAAACAAGGGAGTTTCTGGGATAACCGTACAAACACAGCACTATCTGGCCCCAACTCCTCTCCTCCCATTTTAGTTGTATCCCCCTTTTTTTTCTGACTACCAAAGTAAGATGTTTGTCACTAAAAACACACACATTACAGAAATGGGACATGAAAATTGTACGTGCCCCAATGCTCCCCACCTCCTTCCCTCTAAGAGATAATTACTGGCAATAATGATGTGGATTCTCTACTTTCTCCCCATTCATATACGAATGTGTGTGTATGCATGCATATACTGTATGTGTATATATACACACACACATATATAGATAACTGTATCTGTATCTATATCTATATACAGATGGATGTAGATACCTTCTAAGCATGATCTTCTGTAAGCTGTTTTTCTCTATGAATTACTATAGCTCAGAGTATACAGGTCAAGAATTCTTGAGACCCCAGGCTAAGATCAGTCTGTAGACATGTTTTGTTTGGCCCAAGTAATGAGGTATGCACGATGTTTTAAATTTCAGTTTGCTGCCAACACTTTTTTTAAATGGCATGGTTCACTTCAAAATACAAATTTCCAGCTCTGACAACAGTGGACCTACCTTTGCACATGGCAGCAGCAGCTGGAGATGAGCAGTGGTGAACTAACTTGGAGGGGCCGTGCGGTATGCCTGTTATCCCACTCTCTTCCCCTGCCATTGTATCCCTGACCTGAGGCTCAGAATCACTACTGCTTATCATCTGACACCTGGCTGACTGGACTCCTATCTGTTACCTGCCTGGCTCAGATGGGCTCTGGAGTTTGCAGCCTCTGGCACATTTAGTTCTAACTCATTCATGGTCGGCACAGGCTCACTTTGTTCAAGGGGGAGGGGAGGGGTGAGGAGAGGGGTGAGGAGAGGATGATTTCATGGAGGAATGAGCTTAGGTAGACTATTCCTCAAGAAAGAGAATATCTATCTCTAAAGCGTTAATAAAAGGAATTCAGTTATTTGTAATAAGGAAATCCTAAAAGCAGTACTGACTAGTAAGCAAGGTTCTGAGTAAGGAGTCTATGGTCACGTTATTCAGAAAAATATAGCTCTTAGGGTCTCAACATTCAGGACAACCATTAGCTTAAAACCAACAAAAGTGAGAACTATGTGCTCCTGGAAGCTCTGAGTGCCCCCTGGGGAAGAGAGGTTCGGCCCCATCAGGCCCTAACTCATGTTACTTGGCCTCCTTGATTTGTCTATCATCCCAGGATAGCTGCTCATGGACAAAGTCAGATAGAAAAGTACAAGAAAAGGAACAGGTTAGTTTATGAAGAGGCCCACTGCATCAGCCAGGGTTCTTTGGTGGCAAGCAAAATATATTCACTATGGCGATTTAAACCAAGAGGGAATGTTTGGAAAGCACTCAGAGACCTCACAGAATCAAAAAGACTGGAGAGCAAGACTCGAAAAAGAAGGAACAAGGACCACCGTAGAGTTCCAAGTGGCAAGGATTATTCAATATCATGGTCAGGAAAATGCCAGAGAAAGAGCATCTGGGACACTCTGCTTAATTTGAAGTCCTGGGAAAGTCTAACAGGCCAGGTTTGGGACGGGGGCTTCCCTCTGGCTGGGGGAAAACTAGGCACCTTGGTTAATATATTCAAACAAGGACATTCATCGAGGAAGCATCCAAATGAAGGTGGGAACCGATGATAAGGGGGAAACAGTGTGCCATACTCATCATCTCTGTGACATTCTATGTGGCCAAGCCTCCACGCTTTCGTTGCCTTGCTGGGATAAATTGGTAGTTTCAAGTTCATTGCCAATGTTAAATAAAATAACACAATGAGGACATCCAGAAGCAAAGAGAATTGGAGTACATAAAAACCAAATCGTCAGCCTACTCTCCCCCCAACAAAACAAAACAGCAGCATGTTTGCAACAGAACTTTGTAAAGCAAAGATGACTTTGTAGCCATTTTGATCTGTGACCCATGACTCAGATCAAAGGAAGAAACCATGAAAGTCCTTTTCCTTCCCAATCTCTTCTATCTGCCTGTGTTAAAGACAAGACGTGGCAAGAGACAAACATGAAGGCTGAACACAATCGTACTGACCCTATAAGGAAAGGATGCTGTATATGGAGAGCAGGACCAAGCCATCTGTGCAAGATGTGTCTGCTCCTCCTGGTAAACACTGGGTGGACATGCCAGGTGAGGGGAGGAAAGCATCCCCCATGCTGGTCCTTCCCCCTCCACCTTTCTAATTTTTCCTAGCAAAGAAGCCTCAAAGAATTAAAAGCTGTAGTTGTGGATTCCCTATATGACAATCCAGTGTATGGAAACTGGAGCCTGCCAGTCATGAGTTTTGCAACAAATTAACCACAACCTAAGGCACTGCCTAAAGGGAGCTGTGCCTCATTATCATGCCCACTCACCCGCCTCCAAACCACACAGACACACATACACTTAGGCGACAAAACTAAACAACCCAGAGAAAAGGCAGATGGCTGGTGGTAGAGAAAAATTCCTGGTGTAGCCTGAATTCCCCAGAGACTGGTTCTGGTGTATAAAGATGCCACTTATCCCCCTCACTATATGTAGTCTCTTTCACCAATAAAATTAGAGGAGTTTATTCAAGATGCTTTTCTTCATCAACAGTTCCCCTTTGCTTCCTTCCCCATGGACTTTCATTCAGCACTTCTGTGTGCCAGGACAAATATTCCATCTTTAAATGTTCCAAACAGCCCTTCTCTATAAGTAGGTATTAATAGCCATTTCTAGAGACAAGGCAGGGTTAGAGAAAAATAGATCATGTTCAAGTTCCCAAGCAGTCAGCAAATAGAGGGAAGGTTTCACATCCACCAAAAGCCCAAGCTCTTTCTCTGTTCTGTCTCTGACCTTCACCTCAGCAACTCACGAAGTGGCTGACCACAAGTAAGATGGGAACTCTGTTTCTCAGAGGATCTGGCCCAGTGCTGCACACACAGTAGGCCCTTGCCCTGTCCATATATATCAAATGGATATAGACACGGTTGATTGGATTAATGAAGGAGGGATTCATGGGTGAATAAATGCTGACTTAGGGAGCAACTGAATTAAGCTATTTCAACCAAGGGGCATGATTCTTAACACTCTTCAGCTAAAGATTTGGTGCTGCTGTGTGAATCTCAGTCCATGACAGTGCATTCAACTCAAGGAACAAAAATGCCACCCAACAACTGCTTAAACAAGTAAGAGGTTTATGTCCAGAAGTGGGCAGTTAAGGGCAGGTGCAGCTGTTCAAGAACATTCTCTGAGGTATCAGCTTCTCCCATCTTGCTAGTGTACCATCCTTAGCCTATGGCTTTCATCTTCGTGGTAGCAGAATGGCTGCTGCAACTCTAGGCATAGCATCTGTGTTCCAAGTAGGAGAAGGCAAAAGGGGAAAAGTTTTCTCTTCACCCATCTTTGTTTTTAAGTGATGGGAGAAATCTTCTCTAGGAATGCCTTCCAATATCTCACTGGCCAGAACTAGGTCACATGGGCCTTCACAGATGAAAGGGAGTCTGGGAGATCAAGGAGAGGAAGGCAAGGGAGAAGGGGGTTAAAATAGGCTCTGCAAGTTATCCTCTAGAGTCTACCATAATGGATTCATTACATAAGCCATTATCAATAATTTAAGCAGATTCAAGCAAAAAGAATGGTTCTTTGTGATTTTCTTTGTTCAAAACCGAGTATAAAACCATGCATAATTAGAAACTTGAAAGTAAAAGTGTTTGTGTCCTACCATGCCAATCAAATATATCATCCTTCATAACTTATTCACCCCATGGGCCCTTGTTGGGTCAAGGATAATTTTTCAGTGAATTATATCCGGCACATAAAAGGCACTCTAAAATGTTTACTGAGCTAAACTAGATCTCCTTTATCTAATAATGAAGAAGAAAAGCAAGTACTAAGTGCCGAGTGCCATAGACTAAAAAAAAATAGAGGACACCATTCTTACCCTTAAGGACTTTGCAGTTCAGCAAGGGGCACCAGGAACACCAGTACATACTACAGAACAGTTACTTGCTAGACTTTGGCAATGAGATAGAGGCAGCTTGAAGACAGGAAGGAGGAGCACGGTTAGGGTGAACTTCCTGGGGAGGATGGAGATTGCTGGACCTTAATGAAAAACATCTCCAGCTGCTGAAATCACTCCTAACACCACTGTTAGCCCCAGGAGCAGGGCTCAGAGCTGGCTGCTCTTCACACCAATCCCTCAAGGCAGGTATGAACATTCCCAGTCTAGACGCCTAAACCCAGGTCCACCTGAGCTGAGCTGAATCTCTGGAACTGGAGAGGAGAGAGGTGGGGAGCGCTCCAGACAAGGAGCACAGCAGGAGCACACATCTAGGGTATGGGTAAGAAAAGGGTGGGTCACAAGCCAGCCCGGCTGGGTGCTGAAAGTGAAGGGGAGTGAAAACAAGGCTGACCTGGGAAGATCCAAGGGCCCTCTGAATGCAAGACTTGCCAGTCTGATACTGGACTTGCCAGTATCAGAAAGACCATAGTTATTAAGTGTAACAGTGACATGATGTAAATGTTACATTGGAGAAGCACATCTGGACAGCTGTGTAGCAGGGAAGAGGGAAAGGGGCAGGTAGGAGGGGAGGAAACAGTGAGAGCTGGTTCCACCCTTCCTGATGTGAGAGGAGGACTTGGTCTCCCATGGTGAGGAGAGTGTATGTCCCAGGGGTAAAGGCACACTGACTTAGGGAGTTTGCCAGTCATCAGTCTTCTCTAACTGCCTCCCCTGGGGCACGTTTTATGACACAAACCTGTCCCCTGATCATGGCTTATTGAACCAGGGGTGGGTACACGATGAAAACACAGCCTCGGTTTCTCCCTCCTAGGAATGTAGGATCAGGACTCAAACGCTCTAGTCCGTCAACTGCAAGCACTGGCCTCAGAAAGGCACATCAGTTCAGGGCTGGGGCCCACATCCCTGGCAAAGCAGAGAAACCAGGTCTGCAACAAGGCTGAAAAGAAAGCAGCAGACGCCAGTGGGTGGGAGAGAGACTGCCTTGTTTGCTAAGAGCTCTCCCCTTCCTGACCGCAGACCTTCAGGAGGCCTGGCTATTCTGTTGCCCTTGGGTTCCAAAAGCTAACTCTCTACCCTGATTTACACACACACACACAAAAATAACTCCTTTATGCAGGCTAGCTTGAGGGGGTTTCCTTCACTTACAAGCACAGTAACTCCAATGGAGACAAAGACATTTCAAAATAAGACACGATATGGGCTGGACAAAAGTGAGAGATGGGCTGGACAAAGGTGACTCCAGGCTGCTGGCTGTGATGTCCAGAAGATAGGAGGTGGGCACCTCCAGTTGCCATACGATCAATATGACAGGAGGCACTGGAGAGAGTGATGAGGCTGCTTTACAGCTACTGATCCTGAGACAATGGCAAGGTTTCTCACCCATGCCAGCTGGAAATATGGACCCAGCCAGCCAAAATGACCAACCCATACCTGGTCAAAGATTGGGTACTGGTATCCCCACGTATCTTGTTCAAAGTTATAGGACAGGCACAAGATGTATGCTTGCTCCTTCATCCCAATATTCAATTCTTAACAGAAGCTACCAGAAAACCACAAGAGGAGAGCATAGAAGCTCTGAATCCTTTCCCCACATCTTGCCCTACACATCTCTTCCATCTGGCTGCTCCTAAGTTATATATCCTTTTATAATAAAGCAGCAATCCACTTACATCTCCTCATTTTACCAGCTTCTAAACTCCTCAGTGAAAAGCTCAAGATAATGAGCATGGAAGGAAGCAGTTCTTAGTATGAGAAGGCCTCACCTTGCAAAAAGGATTTAGTAAATCAGACATAAACCCCGGTCGGAGATGTACCCCGGGCCCTAGACACAGGTCCAGTCCCCCGATGCTTCAGAGCAGAGACAGTGCCGCCAGTCCCCCAGCACACAGCACCCTGGGTGCCTCAGACTTGAGATGTGCCCCTCAGGCGACTCCACGACCCTGAGGAGCCCCTGACAGGACAGCCGCCTGACAGATGGATTGGAGACAAGATGGCAGAGAAAAAAGATCTTAAGCTCACCTCCTCTCATGAGAACACCAGAAAACTAAAACAAAATGTATATTTTACCAAAGTAAAAATGGCAGATTAATCTTTTTGATGTTATATAAAGCTTAGATCAAGTATATCATTTGTAAAGATGATCACCAATATACTAGTGCCTCTCTTAATGATTGTTAAATTACCGCTTTAATGGATAATTAATGCATTTAATGTCTCTTACTATTATGATTACTTTTATGCAAATTTAGAATGGTAATAGCTGACAAACACATTACTCCCTTTATCATAATTTAGCCATCTAAATGCCCTTGCTACAAAAGAGAGGTCAACTTAAATGCTTTTAGTAATAATTCAATCTTTCTTTTAAACAAAGAAATATGCATTAAATATACACTGACTTCTCAAAGACTTTTTCCATCTCCCAGGGAGTTGCTCTGAAAATTAGTGGCAAATGCTCATCCTGATTTCCTAAAGCAACATTTATTTAGGAAGATTTTCACAACTGAAAATTGTTTGTAAGTCTTCATGCCCCTTATTTGGAGACTGATAAAGACAAATCACCCATCGTAAGGAATATCATAAAACACAAATTAGTAACTAAAATCCCCTACATGTCAGCTTCCAAATTATTTTTCCAACATATTTTGGAAGTAACCCACAAGAAAGTTAAGGGGAAAAAAAGATTTACTTAGAAACCAACAGATTTTCCATATTCAAATAGCATTAGTAGCAATAAAGGAGTGACTCTGCCCCTCTTCCTACTACCCTTCCCAAGGGGTTAACAAAGCCTTTCTTGTCCTCAGAGAAACTTTAGTTAGCCATTTGATCATCACTAATTTACCATAATTCCATTTGCCTCTCATATTTTCCTTAATACGACCCCTACAGAACTCATATATACAGTGTGTGTACATCTATATACACATCTCTTCCCCACACCCCACCAATGTGCTGTCAAGCATCTATAATGTCTGTCCACTTATGGCCAGTGAGTGACAGTGTACCTACCTGCAAACACCCTTAGCCAAAGAGCATCTGTCTCCCTTGCTACCTGAGTGCAGTGTTGGCACCTCTGTTGCCATTCACTGGACCTCCTGACCAGCTGTGTTTAACCATCTTAACTGACCAGAGATATGCAGGGAATTCATGTCCATCCACGCTGTAAAAAATCAAGGAAGAAAAGAATGGAGCGAGTTTTCTAGTGGCCCCAGGAATCCTCAAGGAAATGGACCTGTAGGCAATCAGGGATCCTTGAATATAATGAAAAGACTTCTTAAACATCCTTGCGGTCAGGGAGGAGTCAGTGACCAGCAATGTCTGAACCCCCTGGCTGAAGGTCTACCATGATGTACAGGAGCACATCTTCTGATTCTCTCAGAGCTTGCATTTCCAGGAAAGCTATCCCCTGCTAAGTGGGATCTCCAAGAATCTGATTTAGCATATGGGCCAGAATGAGCCAAAGAAAGAATACAGGGGAAAATACCCGATGGGTTTTATTTCAATTAGAAAAATTCAAAACCAAACACACACATACTCAAGGAACCTCCAACAAGCATGCCCATTATGCACTGCTTGTAGTGGCTAAAGCCAGGAAAAAATGTGTCTCAATAAAGGAACAGAAAATTAAAGTGGTGCATTCATATCTAACATGGTGGTTATGAGGAATCATTGTAAAAAAAAATTGAATAAAAAAGCAAATTACAGAATGTCATGTAAAATATGAAGGCATTTATGTAAAATCCTCATAAGTCAACACTGCATTTTGTGAGGTATGTAATCATGTTTGGAAAAAATGTCAGGAAGGAGAATCACCAATTTGAAATACTGGTTGTTCTAGGTATATAGATGCATAATTTATCGCAGTCTACTAATAGAGATGTTGCTAGTGACATGTAGAAAGTTTACACGTATTTAACTCCCTTTACACTCCCCACTTTGTAACGATAATTGTCTTGTTTTCTCTACATACACTGAGCACCACATTCGGTTTTAAAATTTTTGCTTCAACGACAAAACATGATTTAAGAAACTTATGAGAAGGACAGTCTATTATATTCATTTCTATTTTCACCCATTCCAATGTTCTTTCCTTCCTGAAGCTCTAAGCCTTCTGCTACAATTTCCCTTCTGTTTAGAGAACAACATTTAGCCACTCTTTAAAGGTACCAAAAAATTCTCTTGGCATTCCTTAGCCTGAGAATGTCTTTATTACTCTTTATGCCTGAGGGATATTCTTGCTACAATTTCAGTACTGAAAAAATATTCTACTACTTCCTCTGGGCTCCATGGATTCAGATAAAAAATCTGTTGTATTTCAAGTAGGTGTCCCCTTAAAAGTAATAAGTCAATTTTTTCTTTGCTTTTAGTTTTCAGAAGTTTAGTTCTGATGTATCTTCATGTAAATTTCTTTGGGTTTATCCTATTTGGAGTTTATTCAGCTTCAGCTTCTTGGATCTGCAGGTTTCCATCTTTCACCAAATTTAGGAATTTTTCAGCCATTATTTCTTTGAATACGTTTTCAGTCTCACTTTTTCCTCTCCTTCTTGGTCTCTGATGATATGAAAGTAAGTTCTTTTTTTTATTATCCCACAGACCACAAGCCTGTCCTGGCGCTATTCTTTTTTTAACAATCTATTTCTCTGTTTTTCAGCCTGGGTAGATTCTAGGATAATTTCTATTGATCTATGCTCAAGTTCACTGATTCTACACTCTGTCATCTCCACTCTACTATTGAGCCCATCCAGTGAGTTTTTCTTTTATTTTGGTGATTGTATTTTTCAGTTCCATAATTTCCATTTGATTTTTTATAACTTCTATTTCTTAGTTGAGATTTTCCAATTTTCATTTGTTTCAAGAAAATAAGTAATTGCTTGTTGAAGTATTTTTATGAGGGCTTCGTTAAAATCACTGTTTGATATTTTAGATAAAATCCAACCTCTGATTCACTCTTGATTCATGTTAGTTGTTTTCTCATTCAACTTGCGATTTTTCTTGGTTCTTGGTATGATGACTGATTTTCAATTGTATCAATGGACATTTTGGATATTATGAGACTCCAAACCCTGTTCATCCTTCTCCTTTAGCAGTCTCTCTCCCTGTTGGGCTGTAGCTGGAGGGCTGGGTGAGTGTGTATGTAGCTTCCCACTGGGCCCTGTCAACACTGTCTCAGCAAAAGTGGCACACTGAGTCACATCACCTTATTGCATTCAGGTGGGGTGGCAGTTCAACTCTCCCCTCGGCCCTGCTGATATCTTCCCAATGAAACGGGGCTCCAACTCACATCACCTTTTTAGCTCTGTGTAGATCTGTAAGCTTAGCTTCCTGTTGAACTCCACTGCCACTGGAGGAGTAGATGGGAGATGTGACATACTATTTTATTGCTGCAGAATGGACAAGGAAGCCCAGCCCCCCACTGGGTCCTACTACCTCAAGGGAGGAGAGAGCAGAGTGCTAACTAGCCCACCTCCCACACCCTCATTCCACTTTGTTGATGTCAGTGGAGGCTGAGGCTCAGCTGCCCACTGGGTATACTCTCACATGGGTTGGAGAGACTGGAGTACTGTTATCTCCACCTCACACTATCCTCATCAGTCTCACTGATGCCATATGGGACCCCACCAGCACTGGAGAGGTACCAGGGTGGGCCAAAACCAGGGGGCCAACTATCTCTGCTTTACACTATGTCCTTCAGTCTCATTGCTGCTGTGTGGGTGGGGAAGTAGAGGGTCAGCTTCCCACCGGGTGGGAGAAAGGAGAACACTGATGAGCCCCAACTTGCACTGCTTCATTTAGTCTTGTTGACACAGGGCACTGGTGGAGACTCAGCTCACTCTTGAATAGGAGCACTGCCTGTGTCCCCCTAGCAGGGGCTGGAAGCTCAGGTTCCCACTCAGCCACACAAATACCACACAGTGGGAGCAGCTGCCACTGCCTGCTTCAGTCAGGAAGGGAATGGGAGACCAGCTTCTTGCTCAGTCCTGCTCACACCACCAGGTGGGGGAATTGAAGCACTGCTGCTTGATTGTACAGGTTGGGAGCATGGGGTGGAAAATCAGCTCTCTACTTGGCTGTGCTGAAACCATAGGGGTGGTGAGGGACTATTTTTTTCATTGGTAGTTGGCTGGTATAGGGTGAATATTGCCTAAAAGGTTTTCTGCTCTTAGGCCATTCTTTTTCCTGTCCGCTGTCTAGGGGAACAGGATTTTCTGGTAGTCTCTGCTTATTGGCAGTCCAAGTGGGAGGCTTCTGGCATGCTCTGTTCATGATGTATGAGAAGTAATAAGGAAACCCAGGGGATCCACAGCCATGTGGTTCCTCATGTCTGAAGGTCCTTAGGCCATCTGTCTTCTTCTTTCTACCTTTCAAAGTCTTCCTATGTTCATTCTTTATGCGATGTCTAGAGTTTTTAGTTGTACGTGGGAAGATCTGGGTATAATGAGGTTACTCCATGTTTCCTAGAAATGGATGGATCAGTAATGCTCTAACATTTTTAAAGGAGGAATGATTCAGGTATTACTTTGTACAATTCAAATTTTAATTTTATAGAGCCCTAAAGAATATTTGTTCAAAGGAAAACTAACTCCAGGAAGAAATATCTGAAGGTGACAGCTCTACCATTTCCAGAACACATTCATTCATTTGACATTAATCTATTGAGCATCTACTAAGTTGCAGGCACTGGCTAGTTGTTGGAGTTACAACCACCAAGAAGATAAGAGACACTGTCTCCATTCTCACAGAGTTTACAATTTGAAAGAGAGGCAGACATTGAACAAGTAAATAAATACCCAGCTAGTCACAACTGTGATAACTGTCCCACTGAGCTGTATTTGCTCCTCCCCTTCCCAGCCTCCAATGTAAATTAAGCTCAACACAAGGCATTTTATTATCCATTTCACAAGTGGATTTGTGCTCCTTTTTTGCTTTGAATCAAAACATCAGCTCTATAATATCCTGATTAAAATGTGTTAGCCTATCTGAATTAAAACCTCTTGATTTTTTCTTAAAGAATTCCATCACTTCATTAATTCAGCCCAAGCAAAAGGAGTGGTTAAAAAAAAAAAAAAACCTTTGGCATCAAGCAAGACCCAGTAATTCTTGGTCATTATTTGCAATTGGAACTTAGAAGATACAGTGCAGACAGCATGAATGGGGAACTTCCAAACTGTCAACCTTTACTATATCCTCATTTTATATTTTAATTAAAATAAATTAAATACAGGTAAACTTCCTTAAAATTAACACCTGGAGTGATTTAGAAAAAGAAAAAAAATCATAAACAGCAACAGCAATATGCATATGCTGAAAGCCTCACAATCCTAATATATTTGTAATATTTCAATAAAACTTTAACAGAATCCTAACCAAGCCTTGTGAGAAGACATGAAATGGGTCTACTGGCAGTGAACACGTAGAGAAAGTGATTTCAATGCTTTTGTTTTCAGGGGCAAACACACAGATAAAGAGCATGTTTTTACTTCCTCCTTTAAAATGAAGTCCAGTATTTTGAAGAACGGCACTGTATTCTAGAATCCACTTTGTTACAGAAATGCATCTGCATTTTTTTCTCTAGTTACATTTTGATATTAGCATCTGAAAACACACAATGAATTGAGAGATCCAAAACAAACACAAACTTTATTTATCCCCAGCAAGAAAAAGCTTCCTTATTTATTTTGTGATAATAAAAGTAATATAATTCCATCATGAAAATTAGAAGGCACAGAAGGATCAAAAATTTTTAAATAGCTATAATTCTACTATTCTAGTGATAAATAGTCATAAATAGTCTTTTAGATGTATGTCTATGAACACCCACATTTGTAAAAATGGGACCACAACAGTACAAAAGCGTTTTAGTTTCTCTTTTATTTTGTTTTGCCTGAGAATGTAGCATGACCATCTTTTCACATTAATGAACACAGACTTTCAACATAGTTTTTTGTTTTTGTTTTTGTTTTTTTTTGCGGTATGCAGGCCTCTCACTGCTGTGGCCTCTCCCGTTGCGGAGCACAGGCTCCGGAAGCGCAGGCTCAGCGGCCATGGTTCACGGGCCCAGCAGCTCCGCGGCATGTGGGATCTTCCCGGACCGGGCCACGAACCCGTGTCCCCTGCATCGGCAGGCAGACTCCCAACCACTGCGCCACCAAGGAAGCCCTCAACATAGTTTTTATGGCTATAATTTATCTCAACCCCCTAACGATGGACATTAGGCCTGAACAACTATCAATACATTTTATAAGTACATATTTTGATAAAGCTACAAGTTTAGGTTTATTTGAAGGACATAAATTTAAATATATATATAATATTGTACTACATATAGTACTACATAGAGTACAGTATTTTATATATATATATATTAGTTATTGTGTGAAAGAATTAGTTCTCAAGCAAATTTCCACAATAATCAAATAAATGTAGAGAAACCCTCCACTGACAGTGTCTTCATAGATTTAAGGTATTCACTCTACTCTGAAAGTGCTCATTGCTGAAGTCATTATAGGTCTGGAGGAAACTCAACAGTCTAGCTGGTTTTGGACTTTACTGCAGGGTAGACCCTGAACATATCTGAGGGACCCAGAACACCCAAGACCCATCAGGAAACCAAACCATGTTCAGGACTAGGCCAACTTCTCAGTACATTGAGTTGGAAGAGGAGCTTTAATCAAAGATATAAAAAATGGTTATTTGGTAGTTTAAATTCTAAATGCTGGCTCTGGGACAAAGAGTTATAAATTACAAAACTCAAACAATTCACTGGGGATCTTAATAATATACGCACAAATAAACGAGCCCAACAACTCAATCAAAGTTGTATAACTGACCCAACCCCCAATACTTGTAACACTTTGATTGAAGGGGAGGGGAAATATCAGTAATTTTTCCAAAAGTGAAAAATAGCAATACTGCATCTTGGTAAATCTGCAGAGAATAATTTGTACCGAAAAGGATACCTAGCAAATAACAAATCACATATACAAGCGCACTGTAAAACTTTCTTGGGGCTTGGAAATGTTTTCACATTTTCCCACAATTTACACAGGAAGTTGATGTATAGCAAGGACACAATTAGTATCAAATATGATTAATTCATACTGTGGGGAAATTCAGGAAGTGTTTTGTGTTTCGATACTTCATTGTGGCTTCTTTTTCCCCAATCTCCATCCACAGTACAGTCAAGTAGACATTTACAGAGCATTCGTTCCCTGAAATTCTAAACAGAATGTCAGATTATAACCTGGGAACTTGGGTCTTTTTCTTCCAGAGGCTGGGAAATCTAACCTTCTTATGATTACATTATTCTTACTTCATGGATATTATATTTTCTGCAATATAATGAAATCCATAGAAGATTATTTTAAAAATTAACTCAAGCAAGTGCTTCATTCCAAGAAAAGTCCATGGCAGAAAAACCAACCATTTCATATTTTAGGACGCTTCATCTTGCTGGGTACCAAGGCAGCCATGGGAGAAGAGAAGGAGAGCTTGGCAAAGGGCCATTCCATTCATTCTGCAGTTGTCCATAAAGCACCACCATGGTATAAGTCCCCGGAAATCTACTAGTCCCTCTCAGCTCTCACTGAAATCCCAACTACGGCTGAGAAGCATAAGACCATCTTGCAGAAAGTACTACACCACCAGGGCTCCTCTGTGTTGAAGACAGGATCTAGACCAAATTCTCATTCTAATACAGGGCTCTAACAATCCCCCAACACACACACCCACACCAGGTGGTTTGTTGTGTAAAAAATAGGAGATTTTCTTTTCTCTTTAACAAAAAAAGAAAAAGAAAAGAAAGAAAGGAAAAACAGCTTGCCGTTATAATACTTATAAAATAACTTTCCATGAGTCTCAAGCTTTTCTGAAAATCAGTTTTATGAATTTTTGTTGTTGTTGTTTGATTAAAGCTATCCTTACTTCCTTTTAACATTCCTTTTTAAAATTTGACGATCTCATCCCCTATTAGCCATGCTCTGGGGGAAAAAATGTAGCTCATTAGGACTGGAAATCTATAGCAGCTGCCGGTCTTTCTGCTTTTGCTGTTATTGTCCAGCCTAGAACTTACTCTGTATACCAGAGGGACTGGCTTCATTCCCTCCACATCCAACCATCCCATCTTCCTCCAGGAGCACCCCCCCAGCTTGAGTCTTTAAGCCAGAATGGCTGACTAAAGACTTAGTCTCCTTGGACTACAAGAAGCATCTCATCCCTCCTATTGTCAGGGGCAAAACCCCAGTGGTAAAGAAATATTATTCCTTTCTCAAAGTAAACCAAGCATAGACCTGTAAAAGGCAAACCAACTTCACTGGGTGCAGGAAATCTACAGTAACTAGATAAGTTATGTTAATATACACTAACCAAATTCATCAAGGAAATGAAGTCTGAGAAGTTTCAAAAAATTCAAAAAAAACAACATACACAAAAAGTGAGATGGTTTAAATAAAAGAGCCTATCTTAACCTATTCAACATGTTGTTTGCTAAATTTACAAAGGTAGAGAGAGATCATTGAAAAGAAAAGAAGGTTCATTTGAATGGACACAAAGAAAATATTAAAAAGCAAAAGGTAAAGAAAGAAATACTTGGAAGTTCCAGGTTTTTAGCTCTCGCTTGACATTTTTAAGGACTTTAACATCCCAAAATGGGCTCACAGTTGCACTGGTGTGAATCATCAGCGACATCTAGTGGATGACAATATTACGGTGTTTGGCAGCAGCTTAAATTCAAATCATATCTCGGACCTCAGTACCTCACCCTATCTTAACATTTTTCGTTGGCAGAAAAAAAATATATATAGGTGACCTCCATTTACTTTAATTCAATAAGTCTGTCTGAGTTTAGTCTGAAGATAGGAACGTGGAAGAAACTGTTAAGTTGCTTAGTCAACCTGGCAAGGATCAGGCTTAGAAAGAACCTGAGAAAAGCTGACTGCTGTACAGGCTGAGACCTGGGTTTTATAAGGCTGTGTTGTTGCTCAGATTGATTTAATTAGAGTAGAAGAAAAAGAGGGCTGCACGGTAAACAAACACTGAGGTAGTAATTACGTGACTATGGTCGATGCTATTTCACCCCTGTCAAGCACATTATGCTTCAGACATTTTTCAAAATGACTTGACATTTTTTCTGCGTGACATGTTTCGGGTTTGATACAGTGAAAACAGCTGGTTGCCTCCTGCTGCCTGGAAGATCCAGCAGTGGAGAAGCAGCCTTGAAGGCTCTTCACTTTCCTGCAGGACCTCTTTTAAACCTTGCAAAAGGAGCTCATTGCTGTCACATGCTGGTTGCAAGGGAGGAGGGCATAGGGTGGAGGGGGCACAGGCTTTGCAAGTAGAAGGATCTGAGGTCCTGGCCCTGACTCCCCGTTCCTTACCCCACCCTGCAGGTCCTAGCTGTCTGACCTTGGGGATGTCATTAACCTGTTAATCATGTCCTGTGAAGTGGGAAAGCACCGCCCACCTCCCAGGGTTGTGATTTGTTAAGTAATCAGCCTGGTGCCTGAGATTGATAACCTGGTTATGATTACTGGACCAGAAGCACACTGCAGGCAGGGAGCACATCCCACGTGTTTATGACTACAAATAGGGCTGTCAGGATAACAAATAAAAACACAGGACTCTCAGTTACATTTAAATTTCAAATTCAACAGGGTGTCCTATATTTTACCTGGCAATCCCACATTTAACTAGGGTAATCCTGGTTTATAACTGTTGTCCAAGAGTAATTATCAATAGCCCCTCTTCCACTTTTAAAAGTATCCTGATTTGAAGAAAACTACTTTTGGATCCCTAACTCCAAGCCTACGCCAAGCACAATGCCATGTATGTTAAGAGGCCCTCTGATGCGCATCTTAAACAACCAAAGGAACAGCTATTTTCTTGGAAAGGAGACGCGAGGGAAGCACATGTGTCCAAGATGTTTGCTGATTTAAAAGCTCTCTATTACAAACTTTGAAAAATCTGTTTTATGAAAAATTTTATTAGTCTATAGATATGTATTGATCATCCAAAAGTGTCAGGACTCTCCAACACTCTACAAAGCCAAATGACCGAGCAGAAAGCATTTCCGGTTCATCCTGGGCTGAGTAGAACGTACACACAAGTCAACAGTCTCAGTTCGACTTCTGCTAACACATTCCAAAACAAAGAAAGGAACAAGAGAACAGAAAGGAGGGAAGGGGAGAGGGAGGGAGAGAGGGAGGGAAGGGGAGAGGGAGGGATGGAGGGAGGGAGAAAAGGAAAAAGGGAGTTAGAGAGGGGAGGGGGGAGGCAGGGAAAGATAAAGCCTTGGTGGGGAGAGAGAGAGAAGAAAAGGAAAAAAATCAAGAGTAAAGAAAGACACAAAAGTAGAGACAGTACAACCAGACATTAATACGGAGCTACACAGCATAATATCTTTGAATCAAAAAAAGGATTTTCTGACTTAACGGAATGCAACAAACCAAAGGATAAGATTTTGCAAACAGACATCACCACCAACTGTGGTTACAAATTATTCTGTAAAATGGGGGAAAAATCAAAGAATGAATTTTTACACAAAATGAACTATTAAGGATTCAGATTTGACAGTTGAAAAAATTCAGTTGTTCCTCGGAGAAAGACAGCATCGACTCTTTATTTCCTGCACATACATTCCACTCCTCAACTGATGCCATTTCTGTACACTAATTGGGGCTGGTATTTATGATGGGTTAATAACAGAGACAGTCAGGAAAGCTGAAACACTATCATTAATATCACTAGGGAAGAATAGCTCAGCAGAGATGTGCATCATAATTAATGTCACCTAAGAAATTATTTTCAATATTCAAAATATTTAAGAAAAGAATTGATGGTACATTTAATGTGAGAAACAAAAGGATTGCATAATTGATTCCAAAATATCCTGACCCATTAAAAAGGAATGGAAAGACAAATATTATGACAGACATGTAAAGTACAGTTGATAACAAAGATGGAAAGCTGGAAAAGATCAAAATAATCTGATGCTATAAAAATTATTGCTCTTTTATGGCATTCTTGAAACATAAATATATTTTATATGAGTTTGGTGCCTGAACTAAACTTTGCACACATCCTGTATCTTTAGAATACAAATAAAAAATGTGTCTACCAGCTCTCTCCAACTATCAAATCTATGATACAGACATATTTCTGGTCTCTTCTCTTGCCCACTATAAGCCAGAAGTCAACATCTGTCTGAAAAGTTATCCAGGATACTCACCTAATAATCATTAAATTGAAATCATTAAATTTAATAATCATTAAATTGAATTGTCTGAGTAGGAGAAGAAACTCAACTTTCATTCAAGCCAACCAACTTCCACTGTGCTCTAAGGTGGCTGAAGTCTCCAAGGCTAGGAATATGCTGGTTTGAACTGCTTGGATGAAAGCTGGGCTCCCAAAGACCCCATGTGTCCATCTCCAATGTACATCCATGGAAGGACATCAAGATCACTCAGTAAACCAGGTCTCCCAAAGGCTTTACTCTCTGCTAGTCAATAAGGCAGAGCTGTGAGATGCTCAACAACTGGTAACTGGCCCTTCCCTGCATCCTCAGTGCCTGACACTGGCCTGGTACCTCAGAGGTGCTTGCAGCTCAGTGCTCACTCACTGAAACCACAGGGAATACTGAGGCTGCCCGTGAGTGATAACGGAAGATGTGTAAGTGCATCAACTTATCTGCACTTCAGAGGAAAATCCAAGCCCACTCTTCTTTGGCCATTTCTGGTATCCCCAGAGATGTTCAGATGGGGTAGAGCTGATGGTGGGAGAGGGGACAACAGGGATACTAGTAGAAAATTCCAGAAAAGGAGATGAGCTGCCAAGTGTGAAGGTGCTTAAACAGCCCTGAGTCTAGTGCCTTAGATCTGTTTCTCATAGAATCCTCAAATTGTGCCTCAAAAGAGCTAAGTAACTTGCCTAAGAACTTACCCAGCAATTAAATGGCCACACCGGGCTTTGAAATTAGATCTTACTCCTAAATCCATATTCCTTTATTAGCTAAACTGCTTTAAGGAGGAGAAGAAACAGCTGTGGGTACTTCTCATCTTCTCCTGTATCCCCAGGACCAGCTCTGTGAACAGGACAAATGGGATGCAGAAGTGCAGGGGTGTGGGGCATGCAGAGATGCAGGCATGAAGGAATGCAGAGATACAGAGATGTGGAGATTCAAGTTATTTGTGAGGTATGGAGGACACAGAGATGTGGGTGATGTAGGAAAGTGGGGATGCAGAGATGCAGGGATGGGAGGGATGAAGGGATGTAGGGATACACAGATGCAGAGATGCAGGGATGTGTAACATATGGAGGATGGGGGTATGTGGGGAGAGGATGGAAATGATGAGGAGAGCAGTGTAGACAAATCCAACTGCTATGAACCACAGCACACAAGAAGCTGCTGGAGACGTGATTAAGGCTGCCTCCTGGCTACTTGCTCCATCACTGAGAAAGCAGAGCCCACCAGAGGTCCTGGCTCCATCTGCGCTCAGGAGCTGATTGACTGAAATGCAAAACAGTCATCTACAGGTAGGATGAATGCCTCATCATTTTCAGCAGTCAGTGGTAATGCTTCCTTCACAGACTGCGGCCCATCAGGAACTCTGGTCTAATGTGCATTCAGACACAAAAGGAGGAAGTAGTTGCTGCCTTCACGGCAAAAACAAACAGATTCCATGGCCTCCTTTGAGGAACTTGAAAGTCCATACTGTTATAAAGAGCTGCTTTTGTAGCTTCAATGTCAGAACCATCTGCTTTTCATGGAGCCACAAGCCAGGATCTTCTCCTCCAACCAGGCTCCAGGGTCCTCACCAGCTCTCCTCACAGCCTGGTCCAGGGCAGGCCTCAAAAATCATTCTAACCATGGCTGGCTACATAACTTACAGGGCCCAGTGCAAAGGAAGATGCAGGGTTCCTTTTTCAAAAATCATTAAGAATATCAAGAAGGGGGAGAGATTGGTTCAAGATGGCAGAGTAGAAGGACATGCTCTCACTCCCTCTTCCAAGAGCACCAGAATCACAACTAACTGCTGAACAATCATCGACAGAAAGACACTGGAACTCACCAAAAAAGATACCCCATATCGAAAGACAAAGGAGAATCCACAATGAGACGGTAGGAGGGGAGCAATCACAATAAAATCAAATCCCATAACTGCTGGGTGGGTGACTCACAAACTGGAGAACACTTACACCACAGAAGTCCACCCACTGGAGTGAAGGTTCTGAGCCCCACGTCAGGTTTCCCAACCTGTGGGCCCGGCAACGGGAGCAGGACTTCCTACAGAATCAGACTTTGAAGGCTAGTGGGATTTGATTGCAGGACTTCGACAGGACTGGGGGAAACAGAGACTCCACTCTTGAAGGGCAAATACAAAGTAGTGTGCGCATCGGGACCCAGGGGAAGGAGCAGTGACCCCATAGGAGACTGAACCAGACCTACCTGCTAGTGTTGGAGGGTCTCCTGCAGTGGAAGGGGGTGGCTGTGTCTCACCATGAGGACAAGGACACTGGCAGCAGAAGTTCTAGAAAGTACTCCTTTGTGTGAGCCCTCCCAGAGTCCGCCATTAGCCCGGGTAGGCTCCAGTGTTGGGTCACCTCAGGACAAACAACCAACAGGGAGGGAACCCAGCCCCACCCATCAGCAAACAAGCTGATTAAAGTTTTACTGAGCTCTGCCCACCAGAACAGCACCAGCTCTACCCACCACGAGTCTCTCCCATCAGGAAACTTGCACAAGCCTCTTAGATAGCCTCATCCACCAGAGGGCAGACAGCAGAAGCAAGAAGAACTACATTCCTGCAGCCTGTGGAACAAAAATTACATTCACAGAAAGATAGACAATGTGAAAAGGCAGAGGGCTATGTACCACATGAAGGAACAAGATAAAACCCCAGAAAAACACCTAAATGAAGTGGAGATGGGAAACCTTCCAGAAAAAGAATTCAGAATAATGATAGTGAAGATGATCCAGGACATCACAAAAAGAATGGAGGCAAAGATCAAGAAGATGCAAGAAATGCTTTAAAAAGACCTAAAAGAATTAAAGAACAAACACCTAGAAGAATTAAAGAACAAACAAACAGAGATGAACAATACAATAACTGAAACGAAAAATACACTAGAAGGAATCAATAGCAGAATAACTGAGGCAGAAGAACAGATAAGTGATCTGGAAGACAGAATGGTGGAATTCACTGCTGTGGAACAGAATAAAGAAAAAAGAATGAAAAGAAATGAAGACAGCCTAGGAGACCTCTGGGACAACATTAAATGCAACAACATGCGCATTTTAGGGGTCCCAGAAGGAGAAGACAGAGAGAAAGGACCCGAGAAAATATTTGAAGAGATTATAGTCGAAAACTTCCCTAACATGGGAAAGGAAAGAGCCACCCAAGTCCAGGAAGTGCAGAGAGTCCCAGGCAGGATAAACCCAAGGAGAAACAAGTCAAGACACATAGTAATCACACTGGTAAAAATTAAAGACAAAGAAAACTTATTGAAAGCAACAAGGGAAAAACGACAAATAACATACAAGGGAACTCCCATAAGGTTAACAGCTGATTTCTCAGCAGAAACTCTACAAGCCAGAAGGGGGTGGCATGACACATTTAAAGTGATGAAAGGGAAGAACGTACAACCCAGCTTACTCCACCCAGCAAGGATCTCATTCAGATTCGAGGGAGAAATCCAAAGCTATACAGACAAGCAAGAGCGAAGAGAATTCAGCACCCCCAAACCAGCTCTACAACAAATGCTAAAGGAACTTCTCTAAGTGGGAAACACAAGAGAAGAAAAGGACCTACAAAAACAAATCCATAACAATTAAGAAAATGGTAATAGGGCAATGTTCATTGCAGCTCTATTTACAATTGCCAGGACATGGAAGCAACCTAAGTGTCCATCGACAGAAGAACGGATAAAGAAGATGTGGCACATATATACAATGGAATATTACTCAGCCATAAAAGGAAACGAAATTGAGTTATTTGTAGTGAGGTGGATGGACCTAGAGTCTGACATACGGAGTGAAGTAAGTCAGAAAGAAAAATACAAATACCATATGCTAACACATACATATGGAATCTAAAAAAAAATAAAAATGGTCATGAAGGACCTAAGGGCAAGATAGGAATAAAGACGCAGACCTACTAGAGAATGGACTTGAGGACACGGGGAGGGGGAAGGGTAAGCTGGGACAAAGTGAGAGGGTGGTAGTGTATATATGGACATATACACACTACTAAATGTAAAATAGATAGCTAGTGGGAAGCAGTTGCATACCACAGGGAGATCAGCTCGGTGCTTTGTGACCAGCTAGAAGGGTGGGATAGGGAGGGTGGGAGGCAGGGAGATGCAAGAGGGAAGAGATATGGGGATATATGTATATATATAACTGATTTACTTTGTTATAAAGCAGAAACTAACACACCATTGTAAAGCAATTATACTCTAATAAAAATGTTAAAAAGAAATAAAAAGAAAAGAAAATGGTAACAGGAACATACATATTGATAATTACCTTAAACATGAATGGATTAAATGCTCCAACCAAAAGACACAGGCTTCCTGAATGGATACAAAAACAAGACCCATATATACGCTGTCTACAAGAGACCCACTTCAGAACTAGGGACACATACAGACTGAAAGTGAGGGGATGGAAAAAGATATTCCATGAAAATGGAAATCAAAAGAAAGCTGGAGTAGCAATACTCATATCAGATAAAATAGACTTTAAAATAAAAAATGTTACAAGAGACAAGGAAGGACACTACATAATGATTAAGGGATCAATCCAAGAAGAAGATGTAACAATTATAAATATATATGCACCCAACATAGGAGCACCTCAATACATAAGGCAACTGCTAACAGCTCTAAAAGAGGAAATCGACAGTAACACAATAGTGGGGGACTTTAACACCTCACTTACACCAATGGACAGATCATCGAAAATGAAAATTAATAAGGAAACACAAGCTTTAAATGACACAATAGACCAGATAGATTTAATTGATATTTATAGGACATTCCATCCAAAAACAGTAGATTACACTTTCTTCTCAAGTGCACACAGAATGTTCTCCAGGATAGATCACCTCTTGGGTCACAAATCAAGCCTCAGTAAATTTAAGAAAACTGAAATTATATCAAGCATCCTTTCAGACCACAACGCTATGAGATTAGAAATCAATTACAGGGAAAAAAACGTAAAAAACACAAACACATGGAGGCTAAACAATACATTACTAAATAACCAATCACTGAAGAAACCAAAGAGGAACCCAAAAACTAAGTAGACACAAATGACAACAAAAACATGATGATCCAAAACCTATGGGATGCAGCAAAAGCAGTTCTAAGAGGGAAGTTTATAGCAACACAAGCCTACCTCAAGAAACAAGAAAAATCTCAAATAAACAATCTAACCTTACACCTAAAGGAATTAGAGAAAGAAGAACAAACAAAACCCAAAGTTAGCAGAAGGAAAGAAATCCTAAAGATCAGAGCAGAAATAAATGAAATAAAAACAAAGAAAACAATAGCACAGATCAATAAAACTAAAATCTGGTTCTTTGAAAAGATACAAACAAAACAAAATTGAAAAACCGTTAGTCAGACTCATCAAGAAAAAGAGGGAGAGGACTCAAATCAATAAAATTAGAAATGAAAAAGGAGAAGTTACAACAGACACCGCAGAAATACAAAGCATCCTAAGAGACTACTACAAGTAACTCTATGCCAATAAAATGGACAACCTGGAAGAAATGGACAAATTCTTAGAAAGGTATAACCTTCCAAGACTGAACCAGGAAGAAAGAGAAAATATGAACAGACCAATCACAAGTAATGAAATTGAAACTGTGATTTAAAATCTTCCAACAAACAGAAGTCCAGGACCAGACGGCTTCACAGGTGAATTCTATCAAAACATTTAGAGAAGAGCTAACACCCATCCTTCTCAAACTCTTCCAAAACATTGCAGAGGAAGGAACACTCCCAAATTCATTCTATGAGGCCACCATCACTCTGATACCAAAACCAGACAAAGATACTACAAAAAACAAAATTACAGACCAATATCACTGATGAATACAGATGCAAAAATCCTCAACAAAATACTAGCAAAAAGGGGCTTCCCTGGTGGCGCAATGGTTGAGAGTCCGCCTGCCGATGCAGGGGACACGGGTTCGTGTCCCGGTCTGGGAGGATCCCACATGCCATGGAGCGGCTGGGCCCGTGAGTTATGGCCGCTGAGCCTGCGTGTCCGGAGCCTGTGCTCTGCAACGGGAGAGGCCACAACACTGAGAGGCCCACGTACCGCAAAACAAACAAACAAAAAAAAATACTAGCAAACAGAATCCAACAACATATTAATAGGATCATACACCATGATCAAGTGGGATTTATTCCAGGGATGCAAGGATTCTTCATTGTATGCAAATCAATCAATGTGATACACCATATTAACAAATTGAAGAAGAAAAACCATATGATCATATCAATAGATGCAGAAAAAGCTTTTGACAAAATTCAACACCCATTTATGCTTAAAAACTCCCCAGAAAGTGGACATAGAGGGAACCTACCTCAACATAATAAAGGCCATATACAACAAACCCACAGCAAACATCATTCTCAATGGTGAAAAACTGAAAGCATTTGCTCTAAGATCAGGAACAACACAAGGATGTCCACTCTCACCGCTATTATTCAACATAGTTTGGAAGTCCTAGCCACGGCAATCAAAGAAGAAAAAGAAATAAAAGGAATACAAATTGGAAAAGAAGAAGTAAAACTGTCACTGTTTGCAGATGACATGATACTACACATAGAGAATTCTAAAGATGCCACCAGAAAACTACTAGAGCTAATCAATGAATTTGGTAAAGTTGCAGGATACAAAATTAATGCACAGAAATCTCTTGCATTCCTATACACTAATGATGAAAAATCTGAAAGAGAAATTACGGAAACACTCCCATTTACCATTGCCACAAAAATAATTCAATACCTAGGTATAAACCTACCTAGGGAGACAAAAGACCTGTATGCAGAAAACTATAAGACACTGATGAAAGAAATTAACGATGATGCAAACAGATGGAGAGATATAACATGTTCTTGGATTGGAAGAATCAATATTGTGAAAATGACTATACTACCCAAAGCAATCTACAGATTCAATGAAATGCCTATCAAATTACCAATGGTATTTTTTACAAAACTAGAACAAAAAGTCTTAAAATTTGTATGGAGACACAAAAGACCCCGAATAGCCAAAGCAGTCTTGAGGGTAAAAAACAGAGCTGGAGGAATCAGACTCCCTGACTTCAGACTATACTACAAAGCTACAGTCATCAAGACAGTATGGTACTGGCACAAAAAGAGAAATATAGATCAGTGGAACAGGATAGAAGGCACAGAGCTAAACCCACGCACGTATAGTCAATGCTGTATTCTGGTGCACAGGTGCCAGTGTTTCTGTAAGCAGATGCAAGATATGGAGTTGATGGTTCCCAGGGTCTGTGCATTTTCAGTTTTACAAGCTTCTGCAAAGCTGACCTGAAGTGTGGCTGGACCAGCGGAGTCCCATCTCCCCAGGCCTTACCAACATTTGATATCATCATCATTATTATTATTTTGCCACCTGATCAGTAAAAATTGTATTTCACTGCTTTAATTTACTTTTCCTTGATGACTAGTGAAATTGAATATCTTTTCTTCGTCCATATAATTAATTATACTCCTGTCAACTGACTGCTCATATCCGCTGCCGATTTTTCTACTGCTTCTTTGCAGTAGATTGATATGGAGGAGTTTTTATTGTGCTATTTTGGTGACTGCTATGGATGAGATCTGTCTCTAGCCTAGATACTAGTCCTTTGTCTGTTGCCTGTATTGCAAATATTTTCTTAAACACCTCAAAATTGAAAACATTCTCTTCAGAAGTCCCTAGCACCAGAAAGCAGTACACACTCAGAAAAGGTCACCAACAAGACTGCAATTTGGGTCTGCAGTACAAGAACTCCAATCTGCTGTTTCCTTCTGGAAAATCCTCAGTGTCCCAGCACGCTAGATGCTGGAAATCGCCATGAAGGACGATGCCCTGGGACAAGCACCACCCCCAGGGATTACTGACAATAATCGTTACCAGGTCCAATTAACTGCTTTACAAAAGCAGGCGCGTTCTCTCTCTAACCAGTGAACCCTGACATGCCGACACTACAATTAGAAGCAAAGAATAAATTAAAAACACGTCCTTTCTGCCATGTGGGATAATGAACACAATGGCAGGCCTAATTGTATTTTTTAAAGCTATATGTGAATTATAAAGACAATGGACAAACCTGAGAGGTGATTATAAGACCCCCAGCGAGGTGGACCACACCCCTGCTGTGAGAAACACCAGTTAGGACATATCTCATCCCAATGCCCCTCGAACATTTCTTCCATGATCACCTGAAATTTACTCCCCTAAATATCTCACCATCCTGAAATGGGAAGTGGCCTAGGGCAATATGCTGCTCAGTGGCTTGAATCTCCTCTTCTCATATGTATTCATTAAATCCTTATCGCCAACATGCCCTGGTTCCCAACCCTTGACATGATAACCATGCAGCAGGAAATGGCTGCCTCTCTCAGAAAAGCAAATCTGCCAAAAACAGCTCTCCCCCTGTGCAGTCCAAGGTCAACTTTTCAAACCCAGAGTTGGTTTCTGCCACATTGGAAGAATATACATCAATAACTTAAATCCCATCTGCAGACACTCCCAAGGGACCGACCACTAAGGCCCTCCTTGCTCAACAGTGGGTGTCACCTGCTCTGCCTTTTCCCCATCTTTTGTCTATTAAACTTAAAGAGAATAGAAAAAAGGCAGAGGAAGCAAATAAAGAGAGCACATTATGTCTGACTCACTGTATCAGGCACCTCCAATTGTTGCTGGCACCCTGGCTACTGTCCCAAGTCCCAGGGAAAATATTCTAGAATCTTTTCCTTTGCAGGTAGATCCAAGAAAGTAATGAACAAATGAACGAATGAATGAATGAATACTCAGGGCCTTTGGTATAGAAATACTGCAGATGACAGATGTTCCCACACTACCACCAAGCTCACTGCAGAATCATCTTGCCAGAGGTGCTTCTTTCTTCATCTGGGAGCAGAGCCCCCACCCTGGAAAGAGTATCATATGGCTTATAAACAGTGACTTCAGAACAATACAACAATAGCATCAACTACTGAAGGAAACAATTCTGTAGTCCAATGAGGCAAGAAAATAAAAACAACAGCTACTGACTCAACTGAATTCAACCTGTACTTTTGGTAGTCTGCTTTCCAAATTCCTTACAATTTCCAATCACCCATCCACACCAGATCAAAGAAAGACCTAGAAAATAAATATTCATAAACAAATGCTTTCTGAAAAGCGTAATATCTAAGCACTGTTCATGGAATCAAAACCAGTTAGTTTCTGATCCAAGGGTTCACCACGCTGTACCATGTGACTTTGGGTAACTTTTTAACTTCTCTGAATGCCAGTTTTATCATTCAGGAAGTGAGGTTATCATAGTACCTACTCTCACCAGATTGGTATGAAGATTAAATATGATAGTCATAGCCCCCCAAATGCTATTTCACATGACAGTCTAAAGTTTAAGGCGTACCTTGTGATTCTGAGTCAAGGTCTTGCAACTCCTCTCAAATAACCTGAGACTGGACGTGGACCCAGCTGAGATGTGACCGAGATTCAAGATCAGAACCCAGAGTTGGGGCATATGAGACCTAAAAAGTGGAATACAGCTGGCTCCAAAGCAAAGAGAATTTTGCTGATTTTTAATCTGATAGTTATGCTGTCTTTGAAAGTGAAATGAATAAAGGCCTAGACTCCAGACATCTGTCTCTGCTAAGACATTCTAAGAGCATGGTGGTGCTCCTGGAAATTTAAATGAGAGGGCATGCTCCCAGAACCATGCGCCCTACAGTTCAATCATTTTAAATTCAGAAGGTCCCAGAAAAAATGGCACACAGAGCCAAAAAGAAGTGTAGAACATAATAAATGGCTGGTATTTAATAATAAAGACAGAATGCTTAAGGCAATTACAAGAGAGATTTCCTTTAAAACCATTAATGCAATTGGAAGAGGAATATAAAATATGTCCTAACACCAGTCTCTTGTTTGTGTTTCTCTTCGGACAGATAAAGACCCTTTTTAAAACAACAATGAAAGCAAAAGTGAACAATTAGCTAACCCAGTGCTCCAAAATTGGCTGATGATTATGAAGGGAAATTGTTCCAGGTCTTTTGCTCTCTTTGTCTACTTAGGGGCCTCTCACCATCTGCCACACACACCCAGGAAGGCACAGGTGTGGCCAAAGAGAGTCTGAGTTCAACCCCTCCATGGACACAAAACACCCAATCCTGTCTCCCACCAAAGTCCCAAAAAGGCTAGAAATGGCTCAGGCTCTGAGCATGCACAGCCCTCCTGCTGCTCCCAATTCTGCTAGCAGCATCGCATTTTTTTCTCTTGAGCAAATGATGCTTTTAACCTTCTTCCTAGTGGGGATCTCACTCTTGAGATGATCCTCCATTTTTTCCCATCAGTCATTCACCCCTTCTTCAGATATTTATTGAGTGCCAGCTGTGTGCCTAAGCTCTGATCACAAACTGAGAAACAGATGTGGTCCCTGCCCCACAGAACTCAAAGCCCTCAAAGGAGGCAGAGACTAAATAAGCTATTATGAATGTAATCAACTTCTTTGTATTTCAAGAGTATTGGTCAAAATAATGATCACAGTAATGATAATGGTTACCCTGAACTGGGATCATGTTCTGTACCAGACAGTGTGCTCAATACTTCATGTAAATCAATAAGCCCGTGGAAACCTGACAGCATTACAGGGAGAGTATCACCATCCTAAATATACAGAAGAAACTGAGACTCCAACAGGCTAGGAAATTTGCCGTGGGTCTCACCACCAGCAAGAATAAACAAGCCAGGATTCAAATCTGTGTCTTTCTCTCTTCAGAAGATAGCTAACATCTACCTCACCCAGAATATTAATCAGCAAATATAAGACATAATGAATCCTTTTGTATCTCCTTGTAATCAAAAAGACTTTTTGACCAGACAAAAGCTGTTTGTGGCCCACTGTTCTTCTGACCTGGGTTTCAGAAAATATTACTAATAAGCTGTAATTCCTCCTCCAGCTCTCCAATCTTGCTCCTTTTAATCAGAACAACTTCTACATTTCAGTCAATCTCATGTAGAATGAGAGGACAAAAGTCTTTAAAACCTAGAAAAAAAATTTTTTCATGGTGTTTACATGGTCTCAGCCACCTGAAAACTTTTAGGAAGAAGGATCAATTATGAATACATTCACATGCACGACATAATCACTGCTAAATAAGGCAAAAGCAAAGGTTTAATTTGGTTCTGAATTTCTTTAACCATACAGAAACTACGGTTTGGCGTCAAGGCATTTACATTCCAGAGTTAAGTTCTTAAAATCACACACCAAAAAAAAAAAAAAAAAAAAAAGTGTCCTTTATATTACTCAAAAGAACCCCCTTAAATCTAAAATGATAAAATAATTTACGGAGGTGGGGGCGGTCTGTGAATGATCCAATCAAGCAATCTTTCCTTGAAATTTCTCTGTTCCAGCTTTAAAGTAGGAAGTTTATATCTATTTGTGGGGAGGAAAGAATAGAGAGATTTTCTTCTCAGAGATGTTTCCCTTAGGACAATGCTATGTCTGTAGATGTTGCTGGATTTCCTCAAAGAATACCCTCACTCTATGGAAAAATAATTGCTATCCTTTCCCTGTAAAAAATCACAACCTCACAGACTTAGGCAGTTCTAGACCAGGCAGGAAAATCAAACCAGTCTCATGCCCTCATTTACCAGAGGTAACATGAAGTCTGAAAGGAAATGTGATCTAACCAAGGTCACATAGCTGATTAGCAAAACTTCAAGGCCCCTAGCTACTAATGCAATACTCCAAGAGAAAAAAATTACTTTTTCCCCCCTCTATTAATGACTACCAGCATGAGAAAAGCTGCTTTGTTTTGAAGCCTGTTTATTTATTTTGTTGTTGTTGTATTTTGCTATGGACAAGTGAAATGTCAGATCAAGGATTTTCTATAAGGGGCTGACTTTTATGGCTTTTAAAGGTATTCTAAGGAGATTATAATGTTAGATGACAAAGATTTCACATATAACCTCAAGTCACGCCTGTTATTGCTGTCAAATACTCATTCTTAAAGGCTGATTATGTCTCTTCTGAATTCCTACTTGTGATGTAAGAGGCTACTCCTGCCACAGACATATGGTGTCTGTAGCGCTGACTATGGGAGCTAGGAAGGTGGGTGGGGACCTGCTCAAGAGAGGAAACCTGAGTTGTAAGAGCATGTTTCCCTTCTAATTTTTCTCCTTTCCAATTTTAAAGATGTTTTCTCTATAAGAACATAACTGTTTAATAAAATAACTTGATACTCATTTCACATAATATTCATTAAATATAATTAGTTATCTTCATAATTAGTATACTCATATATTTGTAACATATTAAATGGCAGAAAAATCTCATTTAGATTAAGAAAATTAGCCATTTCATGAATTTATTATAAGTAACAACAAAAGCCAACTGCTTCAATAAAAGCTGCCATTAATATATGAAAATGTCTTTGAATGTTACAGCAATAATTGAATCACTTCTGGTCACGCCATAAGTATTTATTTTAAGAAAGAATTAGCTTTTTCTAGCTGAAATAAACAGATGACAACTTCATGAATTACCAACGATGCTGGTGATTACCAGTCAGCTGCGGATTTTAGTGACTGTATCACCATTATGAATTTCAATTAATTCTAACAAATATTTGTGGACATATGACTAGATGTCAGGTGCCTGCTCTCATGGAGCTCATGTTTTGCTGGAGGAGACAGAAAATAAACAAACAAATCGTATAGGGGAGCTCAAAGAACAGAAGGAGTAAGGCAGGAACATAGCAGACACGAAGGAAAGGGAAGTAGCTGCTAATCCACCTGCAATCTTGAGAAAGTTGTGTGGCGCTCTGTAAGGTATGTGGGACATCCAGACTTTGTTCTTAGTATAAGCAAATAGTATAAGTAATAAGTAACTTGTATTTTTAAAAAGTCACAGTGGTTACTATGTAGATAATAGATCCAATTACCAAATTAGAGATGTCTCCCTTCTGTCCGTTACTAATAATACCAGTAAAGTGATGCTTAATCATTTTTACTAAATCATTATATCTTATTAAGAGATTTTTTTATTACATAGGTTCATGGGTCAGGATTTACCATTCTAGAAAACTTTTTAATGTATTTGATAGACCTTTTTCTTTTTGATAGACCTATTAAATAACCCACTGTAACTTTCGTCTTAAACTTATTTCTTTATAAGATTTTGTCCAGTGCAATTTAAGGTCAGTGTTAAAATTTGTGATTCCATGAGGCAACATAACTGATTGGTCTTTGGAGCCAGACAGTCTCAGGTGTGAATTTTGGCTGGTCCATCCACTGTGGTATAACCTTGGGCCCAACATGTGGCCTCTCAATCTTAGTTTCTCCTTATGTAAAATGGAGATAATAACAGTATCTCTCTCACATGACCGTGGGGAGAAGAATTAAATGAGATAATGCCTGGGAAGCATTTAAGCCACTGCCTATACCTAATACATTTTAAATAATGGCACCTATTACTCTTATCATTGTTCCTATATTCTATTAGTATTAATTAACCAGCAAAGAGAGCTATCCTAAAAATGTCAGTCATGAAATTTTTTTAATTTGAAGAATTAGGATTACTATACCAAATGCACATACTTGGAGTTATTTATATTATAAAGACCTACCCCACAAACTAAACTGAAAGTAGAAAACATGAGAATTAATTCATCTGTGTACATATCAGGTGCTTTATTAACAAACAGGCTTAAATGAGATTACAAAATTTCTGTTGAGGTGTCTACTTTCTACATTGCCACCAGATTCAAGCTTTACTTTAAAAATTCAATAGCAGTTGGCAAATTCCTAGACCACAAGACCCTTGATGAAATCAGCAACCTAGGGGCATTCCGGCATTCCTAAGGGCTGCCAAACAATTTGCTGGAGAAAGACCCCAAGGTAATTTCTGGGATCTGCCAATGACCTCTGCAGTCAGCCATCTTAATGAAAGACACTAAGGTTTCTGGCAATGTACTATGGGACTCTGATATTATGGTTAACAGCACCACTAAGTGTTTATCTAATTATAACTATAGATATGCCCAGAGGGCTTCAATATCCCAAAATGTCCCCTTTCCAAACTGGCTGATATCTGAAACATCACAATCACACTGTGTATGCGGAAACAATAAAACCGTGCTTTAAAAGTATTTGTTTAATTGAAATGTTTAATAAAGTCTGAATTGGTGGTGTTTTACTATGTTTAACATATATTTAAAACAAATATGTTTTAAACAAATATTTATTTTAAATAAACATTCCCAGTTTTCAGAAAGCCCAATTGAGAAAACCCAAGATAAAAAGGAATCACAAAAGAACCAATGACTTGATAGGAAAAGAAAGGGCCTTCTAAAGCAACATTTCAGACTTCTCTAAACACTGTTACCTACAAATTAAGGTATACATGGTCATGATAGAAAAAAGAATGTTATAACAAGAAAGACTAAGACAAAGGGGAAACACATAAGGGTTTTATTAGATTATTCATTATTGATAAAATTAAAGATAAAAGACCTAGGTTTCTAAACACATAAGTAGCAAAGAAAAAAGAGAGTCACTAATGTGAAAACGTTCCACAGACAAATAAATGATAACTTTGGGAGGAGCAAATAATGTCATTTTTCCCCTCTGAACTATTAAGTAAGGTGACTGTTCAAACAAAACCAAATCAATTACCATTGCTATAAAGTTGCACTTTCTGTCTTTAAATTTGTTAATATTTTTATCTGGATTTAGAACAGGGGATGGTAGCAATATAATTAAGCTATAGAAATTATAAACTTTTGAGAAACAATGTTTGCGGTCCAAGATTCTATAGCAGAAATGCATTTTTCTCTTTCTTTCAACTAGAAGATGGCCTTGTGGTATTTTTGGAACAAAGAAGTCTATGTTGTACTCACTACTTACATTGTTAGAGTGCAGAAGATTAAACCACTGGAGTCTTCCCTATTATGTATAGTTGATCACTCTCTTCATCTCTTTAATAACTGTTTCCTAAATCCAACTTAATTGGATTCAATAAATTTGGTATTTTTAGGACATCTGCTACATGAATGGAACTATACTAAGTTACAATGAGGAAATTTATAAAAATAATTTGAAGACATAACACAATGCCTAACCTACAACAAAAATTACTAGACATGTGAAGAAGCAAAAAAAAATGTGGCTTCAAAAGAAAACAGCACTCAATAGAAACAGAAATGACCTAGATGCTGGAATTAGCAGAGAAGGAATTTAAAACATCTATTGTAGATATGCCTGAGGACTTAAAAGAAATCATGAACATAATTGGTGCATAGATGGGAAATTTCAGCAGGAAATAAAATCAATTTTAAAAGATTTGATAAACAACAACGTCCTACTGTATAGCACCGGGAACTATATTCATTGTCTTGTAATAACCTATAATGGAAAAGAATATGAAAAAGAATATATATATATATCTGAATTACTTCGCTGTACACTAGAAACTAATACAACATTGTAAATCAACTACACTTCAACTAAAAATAAGATTTATTGAAAATTCTAGAACTAAGAGCACAATACATGAAATAAAATATTCCCTGGATGAGTTTAACAGTAGATTGGAGACCACAAAAAAAAAAGGGCTAGTAAACTTGGAGACCAATTAATAGAAAATAGACTGGAAACAAACTAAACAAAGAACCACACTGATCTGTGGGATGATATTAAGCAATCAAACACAGACGTGACTTAAGTTCCAGAAGAAAATGTAACAAGAATGGGGCAGGTAAAATTTTGAAGAAATAATTGTTAAAATTTTTCCAAATATGGTGAGAATATACAAGAATCTCAGCAAGCTCCAAGGAGAATTAATATAAAGAAAATCACATCTAGTAACACCCTTAACCTATCACACTGTATAGTATACTGAAAATCAAAGATAAGGAGAAACATATCTTGAAAGTACGAGAGAAAAATGACTCAGTGTATCCAGAGGAACAAAGATAAAAATGATGGAGGACATTTCATCAGAAACATTAAAGATCAGAAGAGAATGGGATGATATCTTCAAAGTGGTAAAAGAAAAATATAAACTTTCAAGTAAAAATTCTGTATCCAGCAAAATTATCCTTCAAAAATGAGGGCAAAATACAGATATTTTTAGCTAACCAAAAGCTGAGGGAAGTTGTTGCTACCAGACCTTCAATGCAAAAAGGAAAAAAAAAAAGCTAAAAGACGTTCTTCAGGCTGAAGAGATATGATAACAGAAGGAAACTCAATGAAATGAAGAGTGCCAGAAACAGTAAATGTGTAGGTAAATATCAATACATACTACCTTATTTCTTATTTAATTTTTTAGAAGACAGCTGTTTAAAGCAAAACTAAAACAAAATAACATCTTACAGTGTTTATAACACATATAACAGTAAAATATATGACTACACGAAGGAAAGTGGTAGGTAGAATACACTATTCTTGTTTCAGATGGAGTGGTACTTCGCACAGTAAATTAACTCAAGATACACTGTGCACTTAAGTTAAAGATGCCTATTGTAATCCTTAAAGTAACAACTAACGAAACATATCTTAAAAAGGGAGATTAGAACTTTCCTGGAAGATGAGGGTCACATCTCAGTTTATGGAAGTCCCACAACCTAGAACAGGGCCTATCAGGTGCTGAGTTCTGAATAAATTTAAATTAAGCCACAAATGGACACACATGAATAAAACTAAAAGGATACGAAATGATAAGCATCATTAAAGAGGCAACAATAAAGTATCACTAGGTGAGAAAGACTATTATATGGAAAGTAGACAAAATAATTTTAATTTTGCATTTATGGAAAATACAGGTATTATGGGTTCTCTGTTGTTACACACACACACAGATGCACCGGAAATGCACACACTATTGTTTTTGTTCCCCTGGCTAGAACTTATAACTTTGCGGAGAGATTTCTTCTAGCCCTGGAGGAGGTAAATCTACTCACCACTCAGTCAAGACTCATTCTTCAGGGATTTGCACCAAGGTCCCTTGAACTCCCAGACCAGGCAAGGTCTCCTGTCCTGCGCTGTAATTATGCCCTGTGCTTATGTTTCTTTTCTTCCTTCCTCCCTCCCTCCCTCTCTCCCTTCCTTTTTATGGCTGCATTGGGTCTTAGTTGCGGCGTGTGGAATTCTCTCTAGTTGTGGCACGTGGGCTTTCTCTTCTTTAGTTGTGGTGCGCAGGCTCCAGAGCACGTGAGCTCTGTAGTTTGCAGCACGCAGGCTCTCTAGTTGAGGTGCACTAGCTTAATAGTTGTGGCGTACGGGCTTAGTTGTCCCACAGCATGTCGGATCTTAGTTCCCCAATCAGGGATCGAACCTGTGTCCCCTGCATTGGAAGGCAGATCCTTTAACACTGGACCACAAGGGAAGTCCCTGCTTATGTTTCATGTCACTCATCATGATCAAAATTTTAAAATTATTTCTGTCATCATGTCTTTAAAATCTGTCACTTGCATTACAGCGTGAGCTCCATGAGAACAAAGACAGCATCTGTCTAGCTCTTGGCCATATCCAAAACCCAGTGCCTGACCCACAGGACATCACTGATAACTATTTGTTGAATGAATCTTGGCACATGAGAGATGAATGAGATCTTAGAAATCATCTAGATATTACAATCTGTCTTTTTATGGATGAGCAATCAGTTCCTTGAGCAAGAAAATGGTCCAGTTGGGACCAGAACTACCAGAACCTCCATTTTCAGACCTCTAGACCAAAGCTCTCTCTGTAAAAGTTATAACGTTCTAGCCAAATGCACAAAAATGACAGTGTGTGTGCGTGTAACAACGAAGAAATTACTTTGACTTTTAAATGCTCACACTTAAAGATTCCTCAGAAACTATTTACATATCAGTCTTGTGAATAAATGACATATGGCAAGTCCTAACTAAGAAACATCTAATGTAAGATCTTAAAATGCAGAAGACTGTGAACCCTGGCCAAGCTGATAAAAAGAAAAAGGAGGAGAAAAGAAAAAAAAGCATCCCCTGATAAATTACATCAGAAAAGAGGGGCTTATTTTAATACAAAAAGTGTGAAAATTTCCTTCTCTTTTCATTTCTTTCTCCTATAGATGTGAACCCTACCTTTCTTGTTTAGTGCACAAAAGTCAATGAGCTATCTCTATAAAAAAATCTATTTCCAGTTCTGGGGTCTGGGTCTTCCGTGTTCCACCTCCTCCCTCAGCAAGGAGTTCAACACCTCACTCAGTCCAAGGGAGCAAGGATGGATTGGGGCTTAACAGAAATACATGAGAAACGCTGTGAGGGCAGTCATCTCCTCCACCCAGCAAGTACTTCTACTAAACCTGACCTTTGCTCTCCTTCACAACATACAGTTTTTCCCCAGGGCAAAGCCTCACTAGCCAGCAAGGAGACGCTGTCAGGAAAAGGACAGCTCTACTCCACTGTTTGCTAGATACCCTTCCTAAGCCTTCTGAGAAAGGCTTCCTTCTCCCAGTGGCTATCTCCTCCCTGGGTTCTCCTTCAACACAGCCTCCCAATGCAACAGGCTGTGGCAACGAGGTGGAGGAAGATGCTCTAGCAAGTATCACAAGCTGTCCCACCCCAAGATTTCCCATCAGTGGTCTCTACATCACTTCCAATCCAAACCCCTCACCCCAACTCTGAAATCAGGACACTGTGTGTGCAAGATAGGTGACAGCAGCTCGGCAGTGACCAGGAGGGGATGTTCAGGACACTGCATCCCCCCAGTTCCCTTCCACTCACACTTTGTTATCCCTCTGAATGTCATCAGGCCTTTTCCACCTACTACTTACAAAGCAACAAAGAAAAATTATTATAGAAAACTTTGTAATCAAAAAGGTTTCCGTAGGATACACAATGCAAAACCACAATTCTCGTTTTTTTCCCAGTGTGCACCAGCTCTGTGCAATTGGCACTTATTTAAGACAGCTTTCAAAGAAAATATGTTTGCAGTTCAAAGATAAGCAGGTCTTTAGTAAACTGTCAAAAGGACTTTTTTCTTCTTCACTGCCGGTAGAAAAACCCCAAAAGAAACAATAAGTAAGAGGAGAAGGCTTCTCTCTGAATTATACTACATGCACAGACCTAGTTTTCTGGAAATTCATCAATAGCTAGGATAATCAGGGCTAGGGGCTGCCCCCACCACCCCACCCTTGCCCCATCAACATAACGAGAATGAAATGCTAAAATGATCATATGTGATAATTAAGACAGTTTTTAAACTCTTTTCTTATAATTATCAATCTCATATGTGCTCTACATTAAAAACCTATGTTAATTCAAAGCATGCAGTTAAAAAAAGGGAAGATGCCATTTTAACAAGGCCTGTGTTTGCATCAATTCTAACTGAAAAGTGCCCTAATGGAAATATCAGGGAACAAAGAACAAAACCAAGAGGCCAGTCTGGAACCCACAGGACACCATACAGGGGGACAAGCCCAAGGGCTAAACCAACACCAGTGTCCACAAGAAAGTTTTCCAGCCAATGAACCCACGCAGCTCTGGTTTGTGTGCAGGACACTGCACTGTGGGTTGTTCACATATGCTACCTACCCTTCAAAGGCTATATTTTGCCTCTTGCCCCAACATAGTTTTTGTTAAGAACTAACAACCTAGTGCCATATTTTAGGACCTACAGAAGGGACTACCAATGTCAAGGCTATAAGCTCATAAAGAAAAGGCTAAACCTCTGGAGAAACTGTAAGAGGAAATTTAAATGATAAATAAAATCCTGACAATAAGGAGGCATGACTTTCTTTTGGTAATTTTTGATGATTCTACCAATGAAAAACAAATTCTTCACTTTTAAAGCACATGATGATGCAAAGACACGAAGACTCCAATCTAAAGTGAAAGAAGAGGCAGATCCAGCATTTCCTTTTTATTTTGGAAATGGGATGGTGGAGTGGGGGCTAAGACTATGTAACTTGAAGCTGTACAGTTTAGGAAATGTCACAGAAACATTTTTTTTTTCTGTAGGAAAACAGTCTCCTAGCTCCCTCTGCTCTTCCCAAGTTAATAGCACGGAAACCTCCTCAACATTACTTCATGGTAAGCAGATGGTACTCTGAAATTTTTTTGATAAAAACAATCCACTGGCAGGTGTTGTAGAGAGGTCAGTGGAACCCAGATTAACAATTGATCAGTTCTAATGGACCGTCATAGCAATAAACTCAGAGCCTGTACACAGACCTGCTACCCCAGGAAGAGCACCCGGGCTGACACCCAAGCTGTTGACAGACTTGCGCATAACAGCACCAATGTTTCACAGCTTCAAAACCTTCATCTAAGCAGACATACATTATTTGATGCATATCCATTTTCTCCAAATCATCTCTTTTCCAGGTTTCCACAAAAGTGCACATGGTTTACTCTGACCCAGAGAACATTCTGTCATGGTCCAGAGAGTGAATGACACTCTGTAATATTGACAGATTATTTCAACATCTACTCTGTGCTCAGACCACAGCTGTACCCTCTGATATTCGTCTTGTACTTATATAGAACAGATGACAATGGGGGAGGAAAAACTGGGCCCATCTTCTTTGTTCCCAAGAAAACAAAAACTATAAGACTCCAGAGACCCATTCTCTCAGTCTCTTTTTTGAGAGGGATACTCATGCTGCATTCGTGTTTCCACCACCACATTTGACAAGGGAATCAGTGTGCTACACCAGAATTTTACTGTAAAGGATCAATCATAGGAAGGAAGTCAGAGCACTCTTAGAAAATAACAATTGATTCAGATGGACCAAAAAAAAAAGCGATCTAAAGTTAGTTAAGCTAAACCACAGAACACTTTTTCTCTCCTGAAGGATAAATAATCCTGCAAGTCAATTAATCATTCCCTCCCTCACCCAGTTACTTTTTGTAGACAACTGATCTCAAAATAAAATTGACTATATGAGCCATAAACACCAGATTTTCCAAAAGAGTCCTTTGGAAATCTTTGGTGTATTTTTCCTGGTCATCACATCTGAAGGCACTTTGTGTCATTATTGATGATATTACCTTTGATTACCTGTTTAAGATGGTTTATCCATAATAAAGCTGCTATAATTCCCTTTGTAATTAATAAGCAATTTGTGGGCAGATACTTTGAGACTGTCAATGTCCTGTTCTTCATCAAACTTTCACCTGCTAGTTTTAGCATCTACTGAAGATTCTTGCCTGAATCAATTATTACCATAATTTTATAACTCCATCATTTCTTCTACATTTAGTAGTTGGCATTCTACTGTAAGAGTGTTTCCTTCTCTTTTATTTATCTATTTATCTATTTATCTATTTATTTATTATCAGATTGGACTCACAGATTCTTATCAAGTTTAAGTTGATTTGAGTTGAATTTCTGTCATTTACAACCAGAATATTCCTGAAAAGCCTTCTGGAACTCCCAAGGAGACATAGTTTCCCTTGGCAATGCATTCAAGAGATCCTTACAATCTTCAGACCTAAAAGGTGCTTCCTGGTGCTTTCATCAAATCCCTTCTGGCCCACTCTAAGAAGTCCAAACCCTCTGAAGGAGAGGTACACTTAAGACAAATGTGACCAACAAATGGACCCTGGTGTGGCTATAGGAAGGCAAGGTGCTTCTTGCTATTTTCAGCTGACTCCTCTGCTCTTTCTCTATAGCTCTGCTCTAAGAGCGGGGCTGGCTTCCCCACTCCTCTCCAGGTGTTACCAACAGTCCCCAGGGCTTCTCCGCCTCCCCCTGGAGCCTCTCATGCTTGGCTACATTCTTGGTTCTATTTGCTTCACACGTTGGGTGTTATGACTGAAAATGACCCCCAATGGTGGGCTTGATATTTTCTGTTTGCCCTCCGGACCCATTTTTCACCCTTTTCCACCCAAAGCCTCAGAAAGTCTGAACCAAATCAACTACACCAACAGTTGGGTTCAGCCAATGGTGGGTACCAGCAAGAGATCAGAAGGCTAGACACAGTTATCAGTGTATCTTTTTCCCCAGATTCTACACTTATTAGCTCACCATCTCTCTATCAATTACCCTTTCCATATAGCTACTCTCCCTGGGTTCTAGAAACCACCCCCTCCCCTTGCTCCTTCAGGCCAGGAGTGTGGCTTGCCCGGGGGTACACCACCATTGCTTGTTGGTTTCTCTTACCATACATCTGTAAATATTTTCTTTATTAAACTTTCCTCCATTACCCCATTTGAGTGTGCATTCTTTTACAAGAGGTACAACCATGGGACAGAGACACAGCCAAAGGCTATCTTTGGTATCACCATCTTTTTCTGTGCTTGAAGATTTATCTTCCATACAAATGAAAACACAGCAAAATAAACACTACTTCCTAATTGTGACCACATGGCACTAAAAGAGATCTGTTCTAGCAAGGCACAGACTTAAGGAATTAAGATTCACCCGTTTTGCTAGCAGTGAGGAAAAGTCACAAACCCAAAATAACAATACAGATGAAATTTCCTTCTGGAGGGACCCAAAGGAACCTCCAAGTATTATTCAATTCACTTCTTGCCTCTAACTATGTTTTATATATACATGACAGCATCAAAGTCCTTCTCAACCAGACACAGGTGTGCCATGATTAGATATGAGATCCACAACAAAAGTTCATTAAGCAGATGTTCAAATCCCAGGTCTGTGAAGGATTTAATTTTTAAATATAATTAACAGTCAATTCAAGGTTAGATCCATACATAACAACATTGCTTTCAGTCACTTAAAATGTAGCCATGGAAGAGGGATTTGGATATATTCTGCCATCTATCTTATCAATTTACCATTAAAAGCTCTGGTGATTATTGTCAGTTGACTGATTAACTCCCCCAGAATTAGAGAGGAAACCTGATTACATGCATGTAAGTGTGTGTTATCACCTATTGTAACTTGCATAGTGGAAAATGGTTGAGGATCACTGTCCTGTCTTGTCAAAAGCAGGCACATTTATTTCAACCCTGTACCATTCTCTCAAGAGCCTTCTCTCCAAACCTCTGAACCCTGGTGTTCCCAGTATACCTAGTGTTGCTCCTTTGGCAGCAAACACACAAAACAATTGAACTCAAACTATAATCAATTACCTGCAAGTCTGCATCAAATTCATGTTTCAGGTGTGCTTCCTCTGCAGCCTCCACCAGACGCTGGCAAGATAGAAAGCAACACAAAGGATCAGAACTGTAGCCTCGACCCCATTTCAACAACATGAAAAGACCAAAGTTTCTCCATTGCCCAAAAATGACAGATCATATCATGGCATGTGAACTGTGACCTGCTGCCTTTGCTTCCATGAAACTGAAAATAACATCAATGTCAAAATCTAGTTTTTGCTTTCATCATCCAATCATGTTCTGCATCCACTTTCGTAAAAATTCAAAGACACTGGCCCTTGAGGCCAGATATGGACTCCAAAACCTACCTAGAAAAGTGCATTCCTTAAGCATAGAAGGCCCTTAGTCAAGATTTATTGAATTGAATCGAGTCTAACTCTAAGTGGGATTTCTTCCCCAATGGTTTACAAGTAGTATTTAATTCCCTCAATTTAAGGTCAATTCTTTCTGCACCCAGCTCTGGTACATAATTATCAAATGACAGCTATTTGAATTTAATGGTACGTCAATGCCACTTTGACAATCTGCATCCCAATAAGAAAATCACTAAAATGAAATCAATATGCAACACCTGTAAGTACACAACTCTTGTTATTCTTCTTAGCTAAGTAAATTCAACCAATTCATATTATTATGAAAATAATTTCATAAAATTCCATTTAACATCAATGAGGCAATTATCAAATCATTTATTCTCTAATTTGAACTTCCCAACAATAAGTTATTTCCCACCATGAAAATGTATGCTACAGGATATTGCAGAAAACTTGTTTAGTGAAATAATATTTTACTGAAATTTTATTGAACTAAAAGCAAAACCTTAGATTCAAGTAAAGAATTCAACCATTTCTATTTTTTCCACAGTTATTCTTGTAGCCTATGCTGTCTTTAGCTTGCTTTTTCTTGACATATTATAGAACTGAGTTTAACAGACCCTGTTTCAAAAATGATGACATTAGTATTAATTTCTAAATGATCACAAATCAACAAATGTTCCATGAATAATTATAATATTAAACTGGACATGGAAATAAAGAGAATGAAATTTATTTGGGTAAGTTAGGCAGCAGTACGAGCACTAAAGCCCTCTCTCTCCACCAGCATTGCCCATAGACTGGAATCTGGGAGAGGTGGCCGATCTGGTTTCCCACATTCTCTTCAGGTAGTCAGGAAGCAGCTTTGCCTTCTCTGGTCAATCAAAGAACAGACTCCAGGAGGACATTACAGGGCCAGAGCCAGAAGATCCAGTTCTAATTCTAGTGAAGATGCAACTCCCTACCATTGCAAAATTTGGGCAGGCCCTTCCCCTCTCTGATTCTCAGTTTCCTCATCCCAAACACATGAAAAGGCGATCCAAGATCAGTGGTTCTCAAAGTGCAGTCCCCCACCAACAGCATCAGTTTCACCTGAGAACCTGTTAGAAACTCACATTTTCAAGCCCCATCCCAGTCCTACAGAATCAGAAGCTCTGGGGCTGAACCAAGCAACCTGTTTTAACAAGCTCTCTGGGTGATTCAGAAGCTGCTGAAGTTTGAGAGCCACTGACTACAAATAGCACTCACCCCAGACCCCCTTGATTTATGAGCACCACCAACCTTCCAAGGTTTCCTAAATCTCATTTATCTCTTTAAAATCTGTGTATATATATATATATATATATATATGTATTTCCACTATAAGACATAAAATACTTTATAGAAGGGAGGCATAAAACAAAGGACAGGAAACAGAGAAAAAGCAAAAGGAGAGACACTATCTGTGTAGACTGGACACACTGGCCCCAAACTTTCAATGGGTGTGGTCTTCTTGGAACCATCCTAGTCAATGAAGCTTGTTAGTGTCCTGTGATTACTTGACACAATTTGCATATGTATCAATGTGGACCCTGAAAAATAAATGACTGACAGTGATTTAAGAAATCTATGTGAGAGCTTATTTTCTTAATCATTGTAACAGATTTAGAATGTATATGCATGTATCATGCATATACATTCTAAATTACATTTACATATTGAGCTTTACAGAGTGTGTGCAACCAATATTATGCATCTCTGAACACTTACGTATCACAAAAACCCATTCATTCTGACTGTAATTACTTAAACTCATAGAAGTTGTTTTCTCATGGTGTCTAAGCACTCTGAGAACCCAGAGAAGAAATGTCGATGAAATGGACAAATGACTGAAAGATAAGAACAAAATAAAACTTCTCAATTGTCAAGACAGATAATATTGAAAAAAGTGAAAAATTGGAAATGCAAAAAAAAGAAAAAGAAAGCTGTATAGGACCAACAAATAAGAGAACAAGACAGAAATAATAAGCAAGTTGAAGTTATCATGAAAGAACATAGCATGAAATTCATTTCATATATAACATTTTATTTACGTTTATATGTATGTATATGTATATCACACATACATGCCAATAACAAATTTATGTGTAATATAACATGAAATGTATTTCAACTACAAACATTGCAATACAAGCCATGGGGCACAAGAAGATAACACATTGGAAACAGTTCTGTAATATTGTACAAACCAATGACATCAGCCAGAACACTGTTCTTTGTGTGGAGCTGTGAGCCCCTGAGAATTTTAATCCTGCAGGCCAGTTTTTACGTTCATTTTCTAGTTAAATTTGCTACGTGCCTTTTTTTAACTTAATTTATCTCACATATTTGTTTCCATAAAGATATTTTCCCATCATGCTCACTACAGAGGTTTAGGAGATATGATTCATAAAAAGATAGTCAACTGGCAGCCACATATAATACTGCCTCATGTGAAGCACAGAAGTACTTTGGAACAGGACTCTTTGAAAGGACATACCCTTCTTGCCATGGAGTTATCCCAATCTGCTCTCTTGATGCCAGCAGGAGACAGGCCTACATTTTATGGGAGAATTCAAGGGTTCCCCTACACACACACCAAGAACAGGCTCAGCTGCTATGCACAATTATGACAAACAGAACATCAAGAACTAGGTACCTTTTGGAAAGAACAAAGCATAGTCGATCTTCTTGAAACACTCTTATAAAGATAAATGAATTAAAAGAAATGTTATTTAATAAGGAAATCATGTGCCATAAATTTACCTAAAACAGAGTAGTCATGGGGACAGAGTTCCTATTGTTAATAAAATAAAAATAAATTCAATCATCATTAACAAAATCAAAACCACTCAACTTCCAGCTCTGATGCTTGCCAGTAGAAAATAACAGCCCAGAATGTCTCTTTCTGAGCAAATATCCTTATCATCTAAGTCAAATTAAGTATGTTTTTAAAATAAGCTTGATCATTATTTGCAGGCATGAAAAATCAATTTAAATGTGCTAATATTTTAGTTATTATATAAGGAACTGCCACTGAGCCTGAGGAGAACTGTTACTCTATTATATCCATTAGAGAGGCAGTGTTCTTTTAATAATAGTAAGTTAATTTTCTCTTGTATGAATTCCCCTTTTGGATCTACAGATTGGATTACAGAACTGTGTATGTGGCTTTTAATTAAGACTGAACACTGGAAGTAAAAACGGCTTTGAAGACTAATATTCAAAACTGAGCTTTGGGGTCAGGGAAAGCAGCAGTTTTGTCCACAGATATTCCTTCCCCCTTAATGACCAAACATTTCCTCACTCAGTAAAAATGATAACAATATAGCGGAATATACATCCTGGCCTTGGAACAAAGCACCTACAAGCTAAAAAGTTGTAATGCATCAATTGATACACATTACATTGACTTTTAAGATTTCTAAATAACTCTTCCTTTTTAGTGGAATAAATACAAACAAAAGCTATCTTTATATATAAGAAATGCTAGAAGCCATGGACCATAGATAGTATTTTATAGCTGTGGTTAATAGTGGGGATATTAAAACATTTCATTTAAAATCACATCTTAGGGCTTCCCTGGTGGCACAGTGGTTGAGAGTCCGCCTGCCGATGCAGGGGACATGGGTTCGTGCCCCGGTCCAGGAAGGTCCCACATGCCGCAGAGCGGCTAGGCCCATAAGCCATGGCCGCTGAGCCTGCACGTCTGCAGCCTGTGCTCCGCAACGGGAGAGGCCACAACAGTGAGAGGCCCGCGTACCACCAAAAAAAAAAAAAAAAAAAAAATCACATCTTATTTCTTGTTACAATGACCCCACGTACATCCATGCAACAATACAGAAGGCACAGTCTCCCATCTCCTCCCCTGAAACACTTAAATCTCTGTCATGCTCCAGAAGGGGGAAAATAGGACACCAAGTCAAAGTAAAAATTGGACCAGAATAAGAAAATGATCTTTTGTTCTACATGTATTTCATTTTTTGGTTCCTGATCATTTTGGCTTAACAGGAGAAAAGAGAGAAAGAAATGTGCGATGAAAAGTGGGAAGCGTAATGGAAAATATGGTTCCACAACCAGAGTAACTTATTACTGGACTCCTACTGATTCTATCAGATGAACAAATTGTGTACAAGTGAAAAAAATTTTAATAAAAATCCCTAAAATTGGAGCAGGGGCAACTATGGCCAAAAATCCTTAAAAGAGAAATATAGAGGCTTCCATGGTGGCACAGTGGTTAAGAATCCACCTGCCAATGCAAGGGACACGGGTTCGAGCCCTGGCCCAGGAATATCCCACATGCCGCGGAGCAACTAAGCCCGTGTGCCACAACTACTGAGCCTGAGCTCCAGAGCCCGCAAGCCACAACTACTGAGCCCACATGCCACAACTACTGAAGTCTGCACGCCTAGAGCCCATGCTCTGCAACAAGAGAAGCCACGACAATGAGAAGCCCACACACCGCAACGAAGAGAAGCCCTGGCTCACCGCAACTAGAGAAAGCCCACGCACAGCAACGGAGACCCAACACAGCCAAAAATAAAAAATAAATTAAAATAAATTAAAAATTAAAAAATTATATATATATAAACCATACGAAAAGCAAAGAAAAAAATTTATTTTTATTTCTCATGTTAAGGCTAAAAAGCTTTTGCTTGTAAATTCTGTGATCATGGGATGCTGGAATTTAACAAAGATTTCAAAGCACTTAATATGTTCAGTGATTTTCATTTTATGTTTTGCAGGAACACATTTAATACTCATACCAGGCTTTTATTGCCATTTTTTACTCAAAGGAGTACTCTTTCTCAAATAATGCTTAAATTCAACTGAAGGGATTCTAAGGAAAATGTGTAATCATTAACATGGATTTGGGCTGCATCAATGATTAAATTACAGCTAGTTATCAAATTGTCATTAATACCAGAATGAGAGATCACGTGAGTCTTCCTTCAAATCCGTAAGAGCTAGAAAAGCAACCAAATGGAGTGATCAAGTAGAAGTAATAATTACTGTCACAAACACACCCAGTGTGGCATGGTTCATCTTTTCCTTACACAAGGGTTAGTGGCTTTTGTTGTAACTACTAGAGTTTGATGGAGTAAGAGTTATACCTTTTGCCAATCAGTGTGTATATTGGATGAATACTATCCTAGCACCATGTTACAGGGCAGGACTTGAACCTGACATGCTGATCATCTGAAGAGGTAAGGACAGAGGAAACCCAGGTCCTCTCTACAGTCACAGATTTCAAACTCAACTGATCCTAGAAGTAAAAATGAAAAATCTCTTTTCTCATTAAATGCCATTACTGCATCAAAAGATGTGTCCAGAAATATGGACAAAATGAGATTTGTCCCAGGACTAATTTCAAACACTCCTTTCTTGTATGAACAGTCAGAAACCAACAATTTAAGAATCATTACACTGGGGGGAAAATGTAAGATATTTAAATTTACATTTTCATTCCATCTGGCGTTTTAATCCCTTCCCTTCTGTAATCAGGATAGAGTTTTTATCACTCCGTAACAGTGTAGATTAATCTTTGATGCTTTTGTAGCTAGAGTAAGTGAAGGACTTGTATCACCAATGAGCCACCGCACATCATGAGGTGGTCTACAGAAGGATGGAGGACATGCACAGGAAAATAGCTGTTTCAATATAAAGGGCTAAGTGATAAATTATGGTAATAATAGGCCACGAAGCATCCCAGAAAAAGGCACATTTAAGCTGAGCGCTAAAGGAAAACAGGACATTGCTAAAACAGTGTTCCAGTCCAAGAAAACATTGTAAACAAATTTTTGGAGGCAAGAAAACTTCCAGGACTTTGTTCTAGAAACAGCTGTATCTCAGAGACCTACACAGAGACCACATCAATGGCTGGATGACCATCAGGCAATAAACCAGGGCAAAGGAATAACCTGGAGAGATAGACATCAACTAGACAAGAAGAAATCCAAGACATCTTTCCCTACACTCTGAAACGCTGAAACTGCAGTTACAGTAATATCTGAGAACTTAATAATATTCAGTAATCCTTACTGATACAAATGTTTTCGCTTTTCAATTCCAACAGGAAAGGCACATATAAATCACCAACTATCAAGATGATCATTTCTTTAGAGAAAAACAACTTTTAAGGAGCCTTCATTATTTCTTTGATCCTGTAGAAGAAATAAGCTTTGTTGCACATGAATGAACATTTTGTATAAAATGACCTTCTGCTTGAAAGCTGCAAAGATTGCTTCTGCTTTAAAAACAGCAAACATTTCAAAGTGGATTATAAAAGCTAATCTATAAAGTTTCCAGAGAAAACAGGTAACGGAACAATAAAGCAAACACATCTTGTGTATGTGGGGAGAGTTCTCTTCCCTTCCTCTACCTCCCTCTTCCTGTCTCTTTCAGATTGCATACGACTACACCAGCCTTTTACAGACAAAATAAGCCTAGAGTTTACATCAGAAGACTTGATCACAATCAATAAAAAATTATCTTTGTTTCTACAGGCGATACCTGTTATCAATTCGAGGCTGATTAAATTAATAGCTATTATCAACATGAGTGGCCAATTTCCAAACCAAAGTCATCTCATTCTACATCTAAGGCTACATTTGCCAAAAGGTAACATTTGCAAAGCTATTGAAGATGGAAACAGCCAAACTTTGCTCAAAAGGCTACCCAAGGGCCAAGGCGGCTGGGGAGGAGACAGGAAGAAAAGACAACCTTATTTTTCAGCTCAAGTAAATTTTTCCAAATGATCCAGCATTTTAAAACATGGTCTTCTGCTTATGTAGTTCTCCTGGGAGTGGTTTAGAGTTGAATTACCAAAATCAAGGCTATTTAACCATAAACCCTATAAAGTTCCCTCCGAACACTTCAGTTCTGAGATAACGGAACACTTTTCTTTGTGGGCAATGGTACTCCCATTAACTTCCTGAGAGGACAAGTCCGAGATGAAAAGAACTACGACATTATGTCAGTTTGAGGATGAACATTTGTTTTACACAATGGAAGTCACCTATCACAGAGGGCTCTGACAGTGGTGAATGAAATTCTGTTCCAGCCCTTAATTACATCTTTCCAGAGCTGACTCAAGAGGTTTTGACTGGAACCCACAATGGCAGAGCATTGAAGGTACTGTCCAACTAGCTAAGGAAGATGTAAACATTTGCCTAAAATAAGAAAGATAAGGGGACTTCCCTGGTGGTCCAGTGGCTAAGACTCTGCGCTCCCAATGCAGGGGGCCCAGGTTCGATCCCTGGTCAGGGAACTAGATCACACATGCCTGCCGCAACTAAGAGTTTGCATGCCGCCAACTAAAGATCCCACATGTCCCAATTAAAGATCCCACACGCCACAACTAAAGACTCTGCATGCCGCAACTAACGATCCCGCATGCTGCAACAAAGATCCCGCATGCCACAACTAAGACCCAGTGCAGCAAAATAAATAGTTTTAAAAAAGAAGAAAGATAAGGTGCAGCCAAGTTAAGAAGGTGATAGTACTGGAGAGGATATCTACCCTACAGAGAGTTTCCAATCCTGGTTGTAGCAACAAGTTTCCATCAATTCTGTTCAATTGAGTTTAACAAATATTTGTTGAGAACCCATTCAGTAATCAGAACAGCAACAAGCACTGAGTGGAACACTAAGGAGGAGATGACTTAGTCTTGGCTCTCAAGAAGCTTTTGGTCTTTTAAACATTATGGCCCAGTAGAATCAGAACAGTCTCAGAGCCGAGGAACAAGGGTTTGAATCCAGATCTTCCTACTCAGTAGCTACTTGACTCTGGGAAAATCTTTACTTCTCTGAGTCTTGGTTTTCTTATCCAATCTTTAGTCTGTATCTCCATGTGTGAATTTGATGAGCATGTACACACAAAACATTTCCTGAAGGATTCCACACAAATGTAAGATATCATGATGAAGGGGCAGGGAAGGAGACAAGATTTTCAGGCATAACACAGCTTGACAGGAACAGGAAAAGACCACAGAGTCTGTGCCACCCACAGTTGGCTCGCATGTGGGGAGAACTTGGAACAAATCCCCAAGTTCACGGTTACATGGAGGTTACATGAGAATAATTCTGCTGCCAACGAAAGGACTCCAAACCTAGTGTTCTCAAACACAAGGCTGTGCACCTGCTCCTTAAGGACTGGTTTTCAGAATCCACCACTCTCTTTTTTAGCTTCAGCAGCAAAATCTGTGATCAGTCAGGCTGAAAATGGAATGAGGCAAGCGCCTTTATCAAAGGTTTGACCGATGTCCTCAGAATGGCACAAATACAGAAATTAAGTTGTTTGCCAAAGCAAGCTCTTTTGATGGATGGTACCTGTGAGACATGGAACTGGACAGCGAATGTGGCAGCTCCCAGCCCCTGGGCCCCAGCCGTAGCCAGGGAAGGAAAATTCTCTTTCTCCTTGAAAATAGAGAGATAGGGCTTCCCTGGTGGCGCAGTGGTTAAGAATCCACCTGCCAATGCAGGGGACACAGGTTTGATCCCCGGTCCAGGAAGATCCCACATGCTGCAGAGCAACTATACCCACGCACCACAACTACTGAGCCTGCGCTCTGGAGCCCGCAAGCCACAACTACTGAGCCTGCATGCCACAACTACTGAAGCCCGCACACTTAGAGCCTGTGCTCTTCAACAAGAGAAGCCACTGCAATGAGAAGCCCGCACACCAATATGAAGAGTAGCCCCCCACCGCCATAACTAGAGAAAGCCTGCACGCAGCAACGAAGACCCAATGCAGCCAAAAATAAATAACTAAAATAAATAAATTTTAAAAAGAAGAAGAAAAGAAAATAGATATGTAACAATTTCCATGTCTAGTCAGATTATTACCTACTCAAGATGGATTTTTAAGTAAATATGATGCAGGGGAAAAGCTATTTCAATTCCGTTGCTATTCTCTCCTTGTATCCATCCATCCAGATGTTTACCAAGCAACTTCAGTTTGGAAGGGAGCATATCATGTTGGTCCAAGAGCAGGCTCTGGGGTCAGATAATCTGACTTTGAATCCTGGCTCCAGCTACTTCATGAGAGTATTCTGGGCAAAAGTTCTTGGTACACAGTGAATGTCCATTAATGCTAGCTCTTATTATTGTTGATGATGATGACAAGACAATGCTGATGATAATTAAGTATATGAGAAGAATCATGCTAGAGGCTTGGGCCGTGAAGATGACCAACACGTTCATAGTTCAGCTGGGAGGAGAAGCAAGTAATTAGACAGTGCAGCGTGGGCTATTAACAGGAGGTCCCACAAGGTGATAACAGCAAATTATTCAGTTTCACACTTCCTATCCCAGTGCCAAACAGTTCTAAGTGCTTTAATCAATTAATCCAGTTAATGCTCACAACCATCCTATAAAGGAAAGCACATATAGTATCCCAACTTTACACACGGTGAAACCAAAAGCAGAGAGGCTTAAGGTGTTATGACAACTCAAAGCAAGGAGCAGATAACTCCACCAGGGAATGCGGCACCGTTCCCTGGCAGAGTTACGTGTGGGGAAGGTTTCATAAATGATGTGACAGTAAGTCTAAGTTAAAGGATGAGTGGAAGTCAGCCAAGCGGCCAAGAGAAATGATGGGAGAAGGAACAGCAAAGGCTCCAAGAAAGACGCCTCATGTGTCTGCAAAGTTGTAGGTAGTTTGGAATGGGGAAGGTCAGTGATGTGGGGAGAAGGATGCAAAGAGGCAGGCAAGTAGGGTCCAAATGAGCAAGGCCAAGGAATACTATGCTCTGTGCACTGCAGTGGGGGTAAGGAACTGAAGAGGTCTAATTGGGCATAAAAGCAAAATAATCAGTTCTGAAATTTAAGTCATCTTTCAATTAATCTGGTAGCAGTGTTGAAAAAGATAGATTAGATTACTATATCTAGATAGGAAGGAGAGAAGGGAGGAGGAAGGGAGGGAGGGAGAGGTTTAGGGCATAGCAGGAAGGGAATGCAGAGTGAAGGAAGGTTTTAAGATGAAAACATGCTCACGGTATGTGAGCAGTAATAAGCAAAAAGCAGTAATAAGAACTGCCATGGGAAGCTCCCTGCAGACTCAGTTCAGGGTAGCTTTGGGATACTTCCCAGGGACCAGAAAGCCATTGGGCCCAGGCCTCCAATTCAAAGAGCCTTAAACTTAGACTTTCTACACTAATCTCCTAAAAAGATCACACGTACAGTCACAGAAAACCATAGCACTAGAAGGAGAAGTTCTGTTAAGTTGCATCTCTTTCCTGGACCATGCAGCCTATGGTGCATTATAATTTTCTTTACTGTATCCTTTACTTCATGGGGAGAGCTCAGTTACACTGTATAAGCACTTTGTTAAAACAAACAAACAGTAATGTGTTAAATGTAAATATTTAAAATATAACACAATTTTCAACTATGTTTTGTCATTTCTTCATTTCATAACAGACTGGGAGCCTTGAAAAATGAAAATGGCCTGGGTCCCTCCTGAGTTTTGAAGAACCCGGGGATATCAGACCAAGCTGGCTTTTACTCCTCTAAGGTAAAGTTAACCGCTTATACATATGTGTGAAGCTGATTTCAAATGAAATCACGAATGAATGATGAAAAATAAGACTCTTCCCATGATCTTGGTCCCCAAACATTTTATGCAAGTCCCTTGCTTCAGAGTGCTCAGAAAAGGCCGTCCTCCAGCAGTAGAAATAAGATCCTGAAGCCAGCACTCTCAACCCTGCCCAATACTTTCAAGAAAATGACTGCTTCAACTTAAGACACTGTGCAACAAGGGGACCAACCCTGGGGGCAAGATCCTGTGTATATATGAGCTTTTAGGTCCATGGGGAGCTGAGTAAACCAAGGGGCTGGTTCTGAATGAAGTGTGTGTGCCTTCAACTCATTTTTTGTCATTTTTCCTTCTATTTTATATATGTTCCTTTTGCATTCAAGGAATGCCATTTTCACCCTTTGGAACTAGACTTCCCATTTTAAAATTTCCAAGGATGAGAAGCCAGCTTAAAGGATAAGCTGGTTCTCCCTTTTTTAATGCCCAGGTTATGAACTGAAATTACATAGAAGGTGTGAACTTTGGGGAAGTTATTCATATACTTTATTCTCTCTGCTTCAACTCTCTTTCTGCTCTGTCAACCTTTAATTATAACTTTATTTCAAAATGACAATCAAGTAAGCAGATATATGAACACATGCTAGTGGTAAAAGATTGGAGGATTTTTTTTTAATGAAGAAAAGACAGAACTAATGAAGGACTAAATCCATTTTACATAAAAGTAAACTAAGACCAAAAACTTAAATTCTCTCAAATGTCTATGCAATTCATTTGTATACCAGGCTTGCTTTTGACATTCATCATGCTTTGCTCACACATGCTCCCTCCTCATCGGCCATGCCCTGCAGTCTGGACTCTTGTAATTTTCCGATGCTCTTACAGGACCAAACAAAATGGACAACACACTGGCACTCTATGTTTGCCTTTCTCCAAATACCCAGCCCCTTCTTGTACTGTAAAATAGACACACAGAGAAGTAGTAAGTTCAACCATATAAAATGTCCACTTTGTGAATCAAAGCAGTTGAATCTCAGCAAGTCTATGCAGTTTCAGTAAATTCATAAAATACATTTGGACTTTGGTGGGTTTTAAATTCCCTTTAACATTCTAAAGGAGCTAAATTATGCTGAGCAAATTAAGAGTCCAAGGAAGACACAGGAAATGGAAATGAACACAATCAAGGCCCTTCTTTGTGCCCACACTTTACAAATGTTTGCCCATTTAAGCTCTACAATAAGCCCCTAGGGAGCTATCACATCCTCATCACACAGATGAGAAACAGTCTTAGAGGGGTGAAGGGACCACCCCAAAGTGACCAGAGAATGAGTTATGGGGTTAAGAATGAAACTCATGACGCTCCCAGTTGGCTAAACTACTATAAAGACTCGGACCATCAATGCCAACGTGGTTGCCCTCTGGTGTGACATAGGCCCTTGGAACCGTGGTCACTAGCAGCTGCCTCAACTGGTCCTTAAGCAAAGACTTAAGTCTAACAAGCAAATAAACTGACGACATGATGTCTTGATTAGATCCTGACTATCATGAGTATTAAGCTTCAAAACCAGGTATAAAGAGAGGGGCATAAGACCTAGATTGGAGGAAATGATACACCCTTGTATCTTTTGCATTATATCAGAAACCGTGCCTACCACCTATTTATCTGGTGAGAGAAAAGCAGATTGATGTTCTGGTCACGGCTTTCTTCATGGCCCCAAAACATGGATGCAAATCTATCACTGAAGAAAAAAATAATAATAATCTGGAGGCTGACGACTACCTAATATCTCTCACAGTTGAGCTATCCTCCCTTTCAGGCCTTGAGACCTTTCAAAGAACTTGTCTCCATGATGACAAGGGGTTAGCACAAGAGTCAAGACCAAACATCCAGTTTTCTCTGTGCTGGGAGAGGCAAGAGCCTTATGTGGTCTGATAGCAGCTGCTCAGAAGTGTCCTTTAGGTCAAGTTCCACTCGATCCCCATGGGGAACCGAGCAGGATCAGCTCAGTAGCAGCAGGACACTGAACAAGGATACGCTGCCACAGCCAGGAGGCATGGTCTTCACACTGCACTGCTCAGTGCCTCCTGAGCATCTCCATGGTGAAACAACAGCCAAGAACCTAGCCTTCACGGGCTTATGTTGGAAGAGACAAAGACAGCAAGCAAAGGAACAAATGCATTAAATCACATCAGAATGAGCGCCATGAAGATTACAAAGCAAGGTGACATGGTAGAAAGTGACAGGGGCACAAACATTTGTGATGGTCAGGAAAGAGATTCCTGCAAAATCAACATGTACCTGAATAAAAAGAAGGAGCCCAGAGGCTATCTGGAGGAAGAGCTTCCCAGGAAGAAGAACAGCAAGTGCAAAGGCCCTGAGGTGCTGACTGCTAAAACCAAACACAGGTCCACAAGATCATACGTGAAAACTTTGGCGCCAGGTATGCTACACTAGTTCAGGATTATTTGGATTTTTGAAAGGTAAAATGATTTTACAAAGGTAAAATGATACATGTGTATCACATATTTGTTACAAATCATCCCCAGTGAGGGCTGAGGCAGCACCCCATCGTCAAATATTAATATTTCTATAGTAAGATATATGATTATTCACATTAAGTAGAACAAATAAATATTATACATATCCACCTATCAATTCAGATCAAGTTTCTACCAAATGAGGTATGAAAAAAGTTTCAATTTTCAGGGCTATCTGGATTACAAAATTGTAGTATGAGTTTGTGAACCTACTCAAACTTAAAAAAAAATTAAGTTGATAAACATTTCTCAATTTTATGTTTGTTAGTCACAAAGTTTACTCAGCCCTTTGGCTCAGCAACCACATGCGCCAACAAATCACAAAATTAAACAAGTAAGGATAAGTCAAATAAATGGGAATGGGAGGAGGGATCTTATCAGAGTGATGAAAATGTACAATCAATTGTACATCAATTGCTATATTACTGTGATGCACTCACAACTTGGTAAACCTACTAAAATCACTGAAGTCTACACTTAGAAGAGGTGAATTGTATTGGATGTAAATTATGCCTCAATAAAGTTGTTAGAAAAAATATCAATGGGAGAAACTCAGAAATGTGAATTAATGTACTCACAAGTCTGCAAATGTAGAAACCCTTTTATCTATAATGTGATCCATTTTCTCACAGTAAAAGTGTTCCAGTAATGAAAAATGATACAGCCACACTTTGGAAAACAATCTGGCAGTTCATCAAAAGGTTAAACACAGACTTAACATACAACCCAGAATTCCACTCCTAGGTAAACACTCAAGAAAAATGAAAAACTAAGTTGACACAAAAACTTATACACAAATGTTCATAACTGTGCTTTTCATAATGGCCCCAAAATGGAAACAACCCTAATGTCCAACAGCTGATGAATGGATAAACAAATGTGGTATATCCACACAATGGAATATAAGTCAGCAATAAAAAGGAATGATGTATATTAATACACCACAATATGGATGGAACCTGAAAATAGTATGCTAAGTGAAAGAAGTCAGTCACAAAAGATCACATATTATATGATTTCATGTATATGAAATGTCCAAAAAAAGGGAAATTCATAGAAACAAAAAGCAGATTAGCAGATGGAGGGCTGGGGAGAATGGTAAGATTGAAGGACAATAGCTAAAGTTATTGGGTTTCTTTCTGGGGTAATGAAAATGTTCTAAATTTAATTGTGGTGATGGATATACAACTGTAAATATACTAAGATTTAATACATATACTAAACGTACATAATATATATACTAAATATAATATATAAATATATATACACTAAAACTTAGAGTGAATTTACACTTTATATGGGTAAATTGTATGGTATGTAAATTATATTTCAATAAAACTGTCACCAAAAAAGAGTGTCTTTGGTATATTAGGATGGAATTAAATATGTATTGTCTGATGTTCCTCAAAGCACAAATGACTCCTTGACATCTACCGGCTTAGCGAGTTCAACCTGTCTTCATAGAACGTAACCTGGTAATGGCCAATCACCGTCAACAGAGGGAAAGTTCTTGTCCACCAACTATGACACTGGGCAAGTCTGTGAAGAGATTTAAATCTCCTCTAAAGAGTTACTTATTTACTTGATCCTTAACTAGGATATCTGATGTACTTTTAGCACAACACATTTCAGACTAGCTAAATTACTGTCATTTGCAATAACTGTGACAAGAAACACTAAATAAATATTATTGAGATAAAAGTAAGTATATTAAAATGATCCTCTGAAGTGTGTTGTAATGTGAACACTCAACCACAGGAGTCTAAGAATTATAACTAATGGTACCTAGCATAATTCTAGGTCAATCCAGAGCTAACATACAAACAGTGCTAATTAAGATTTTTCTTGATTCTTGAGAAAGTAAACACCAAATGGAGGAAAAGCTCATAGAGTACCAACAACATTTTGGAAGGCTTATAATAATTTATTATTGTTTATTTATATCTCAACACATTCCAAATAGATTTTTCCCATCTTTTGTATGATACATCAAGAAGAAAAAATAAAATAAAACCTCTATTATTAAATTAACTAAGAACATCTGATTTCAAGGAACATGAAACCAACTGGTCAACAAATCTTTATTAAGCATCTACTATATACAAAGAACATGGCCAGACACTGAAAGGAGCTGCAAAATACTTATGGCAGTCTCTGCCCTCTAGGAATTTGTAGTCACATCTCACAATAATAAATAACTATCCCTGATGCTATTTGCCGGATTTCAAACAAGGGGTCCAGTTAATAGGAGGTATAAGAGAGGAATGGAGTGATGACTCTCCAATACTGTGGCCAGGAAGAGACTGAAGATGAATTCTAAACTAACTTTAAGAGGTTCCTTGGGGCTTCCCTGGTGGCGCAGTGGTTGAGAGTTCACTTGCCGATGCAGGGGACACGGGTTTGTGCCCTGGTCCGGAAAGATCCCACATGCCGCGGAGCGGCTGGGCCCATGAGCCATGGCCGCTGAGCCTGCACGTCCAGAGCCTGTGCTGCGCAACGGGAGAGGCCGCAGCAGTGAGAGGCCCGCGAAACGCAAAAAAAAAAAAAAAAAGAGGTGCCTAGGATTTAGGCAGGTTCCAAGGAAAGAAGGCAGATACCCTAAGTGGGAAAAGCTGTGAAAGGCCAAGGTGCAGTTTGGGGAATGGAGGGCACACCAGTTTGGGCAGTTAGACAAGGCCACTGAGCAGAGCTGGAGCCAGTGTGGGGTAGGAGCCTGGACTAATTTGTGTAAGTACTGAACTTCATCCTAGATGAGTTCAGAAAGATGCTGGAGGAAAAGTGAGCCAAGACGATCGGGGCCAGGGGCCACAGGGGATGGCGACAGGACAAAGGGAAAGAAGTTATGAGAAAGCACAAGGCCTCAGCTTGCCCATGCCAGCTGCTTGGAGCAGTGTGTACAGCACTGAACACCATGCAGATGGTCCCCAGTACAGCCATGGCTTTATCACTGCCACGTCTAATCACACCTAACAATAAAACTTAGTCTTATTCTATACCACTATTTTTTTAAAAGGTTTATGTCATTAAATTATTTTATAGCTTTTTTAAAAGAAAAATGTTCTTTTGTAAAGTCTTAGGCCTAGGGGAAAAAAAAAAAGACAACCCTTTCAGTGACCTGCCATAGTCCTTGAATATTGATACATCATATGTATACATATCTGTGATTATTTCTATTATGTTAATTAAGCTTTCACTGGGGGGCGGAGGGTGAAGTAACCAGGGTGATTAGCATAGCAAGTGAAACAGGTTAAAAGGAGAACACACCCCCAAATATTAGCTTCAGGACACATATGATGATTATTAAACTGATTACAGCAGATATGCTGGTTATATGTTGAAAATTAAAGCTTATATGAACCAGAAGAGATCAGTGACTCACCTGGGTTTTCTCTCCCTCTCTGTCTCTGTCTCTCTCTCTCTCTCTCTCACTCAGAAGTTCAAGTATTATTTAGCAAGCAAAGATTAATAAGACACAGTCCTCCTCTTAAAGATTACACAAAATAGTAAAGGAGATAAATATGTAATCAAATAACTACTATTTGATATGATGAATGTGATAGGTATCTCAGACGTGGTACCTTTAAAATAAGCACTAAAATAATAACTGTTAATAAAATAAATCAAAACAAGAATACCAACTTGTGCCCAGGTATTCTAATAAAATCTTGCTCCTTATATAATTTCCCTCATTTACCAATATTTCGTTAAGACAAACCACTTAGTTTATGCTGTTTAATACATTATAGTTCTTAACATGCAGGTACTCAATGAAAACCATCAATAATGCTTTTCACTTTGCTGATAACTAATATTATAAGCAACAGTCAGACAATGGGTGGTGTGAATCATAGGATAGACCACTACCAGAGGTCAAGGTGGGCAGGCATCTAAACCATGCAGATGGCAGGTAATGTTCCACAGGGTCAGGGACAAGGAAGGAGCAAAAGAGTGTTACAAAGACCAAAGGGGCCGGTGGGCACATAACCCAGGATACTCTGGGAAAACATGATGAAGATCCTGGCTCAATTAAGATAAGTTTATTGGGAAAGCAAGTTAGCAAGGCTTATAAAGAGACTACTAAAAAACTGGGATGAGCTCTTCCAGGTACCAGGTTAGGGGGCAGAGTGTGTGGTCAGGGCTCTTTCAAAACCCTCTAAAACTGTACTTCTCTCTTGACTTATTCCCCTGGGATGGTGTTTTGCCACCATTCCCCATGATCCCTGCACCTCCCCTGAACTAGCAGCATTTGACAGCGGCTTCTTGTAATTACATTATGAGTGGTCAGAAATCAACTATTCAGCTTCCCTTTTTCTAAATGCTGGCTCTCAGGGAGGCCACTCAGGGCTGGGAACAACATCTCTGGAGACAATAGCGTAGGAGCACCTCAAAGAAGACAGGGGCATTTGAGTACTGATGGCCAGAGAATCCCAGGACCCACAGCGGGTTGGGAGCAGAGGTGACATTCACAGGAGTTGTCTGCCTTTGCTAATTGATTGTAAAGAAACGTCTTCCTTGGTGAGGATCAACTGAGTCCACTGAATGAAACTTAGAGCACAGAAACATTGGTTAGTCCTATAGTTTAAAAAACTCTAAGCAATATGACTGGACAGCTGTTAGAGTAGAAACGTATTAGAAAAGGTAAGTTGGTACTAAGAGAATTAGACTTGGCAGTTTATCAAATGTGAACTGGAGAGGATGGATGAATTCTAAGTCAATAACCATTATGGTCACTCCTAACAACTTCCATCTGTCAGGTGCCTGGATTTCTGCCACAACATTTACTTGCAAAATACGTTTGCTTTGTTGTCCCTGTTTTATTTGCTCTCTGCTTTGAATTTGTAGCACCCTTCTGTTTTGAGGTTGCTTTTCTCTTTATAACCACTGTAGCATCTTCTAAGAATCTTAACCATAATTGTAAGATCACTTGCAATAATGCAAATATGTATGGAGTTAAACAGCTGACTTTTTCACATGGAGACATCTGGGAAAAGAAGGAAAAGGAAGGAAAGTTAATAAAAGCTTAATCCAGGGGCTTCCCTGGTGGCGCAGTGGTTGAGAGTCCGCCTGCCGATGCAGGGGACGCGGGTTCGTGCCCCGGTCCGGGAGGATCCCACATGCCGCGGAGCAGCTGGGCCCGTGAGCCATGGCCGCTGAGCCTGCGCGTCCGGAGCTTGTGCTCCGCAATGGGAGAGGCCACAACAGTGTGAGGCCCGCGTACCACCAAAAAAAAAAAAAAAAAAAGCTTAGTCCAAAATGCAGGAACCATGTCTATTGAATAGTTAAGCTAGTAGTTTCCAAGGTGAAATGCATAGGCCCTTCTCAAAGATTTCTTAGTTTTTCAGCTGTATTGAAAAGCCTTACTCTACTTTATGAGCAAAGTGCCTACATCATTTCCAAAAAAAATAATCTAGTACATATGTGGAGCTTGCATATCTCCTGTGAATCCAATTTAAATCCCTAATCTTTGCATCCTAATGGGTTTAAACATTTTCTGACCTAGGGAAAAATGTATTTAACATTTGCTTTCCAAGTTTCAGAGCAAACTATTTTCTAGCCCTAGGGCTATTCTCAAAAGTAAGCCTAACTCCTCTTTTATTTCCGTAAGTCTTCTAGATAAAGTACAGAGTAGTGGCAAAAGTAATTCCCATGCCATAATAATTGAACATTACACATTATTTAAACCAACAACAGGCAGGTGTGTCTTTTCTATATGTGGTATCTCTGGCTAAACTCATCTCATCCCTACCCAGCAAGCTCCTATTCCTCCTTCAGCACCCTAATCAAATATCCCCTGTTCTGGGAAACCTTTGCTGAACACTCCAAAGCAGAATAAATGACTCCTTACTCTGGGGGGGTCCTAGACCCCTTTCACTGCAAAATTTGACAAACCTGTATTAAGCAGAGAGGTATGCTTCATCTGCACTGTATTATAAACATCACCCACAGTGCTGACCCTTCCCTCCTTCTATCCCTGGCTACCTTGGGCTTGTCCACAGTTGTATGCTTAGGGCTTAGGTGAGTACCCCTCCCACAGTGGTGCTCCATCAGCATCTGTTGAACAAGTAGGGATACTTCCCATATTTCCCTGGCCCATCCCTCTCCCATTAGGCTGAACTTGAGGATGGTAGACTGTCTTATCTACCTGGCTTTCTCCAACCTCTAGCAAAGTCATTCTCAGTAAATATGAGCTGAATGTATGAGTGAATGAATGAATGAACAAAAGAAAAGCAAACACTGCCCAGTCCCCTTCAAGCATTCAACACAGTTGTTGAATTAATAGTTCCCTCCTTAGAACTTCCTTATCTGTGTATCCCTCCTGTCACTCCACATTTTCTACCTTGTATTTTACAGGTTTATAGACACATCTTATCTCCTGGAATGGAAGCCCCCTGATGTCCAGAACTTGCTCAATTGTTCAGTGCACACAGTGGAGCTTACTGAGCCCAGAAGTCACTCAAATGTCTGCTGCCTAAATAGTCAGCAAAGATTACATGGGATTACAGGACATCTGAGGTAGCTGTACTTCACTCAAAGAAGAAGGTCCTTTTTCTGAGCCTCGTCAAAGTTTCAATAACATAAGTTGGTGAGTTGAATTCAGGTTTCAGACACACAAGTTTTACTATTTAATACCAGACCACAAACGTCAGTGAGTACTGCCAACCATTTCCATTGTCCCATTTCTCCCCTATCAGACAGAAATGACATAAAATTTGTCTTCAACCTTCTATAGAAAGTAAAGGGAAAATGAATGAGATGGTACATATGAAGAAATCTAAGTTTCTCTGACAAGAAGAGTTCAATAGGTTATTATTAGTCAAATACAATGCTTAGGAAAGCTAAATATGATTATTTACTCAATGCTTAATCACTGATGTCAAAAATGCTACTTTTCATTCACCTCCCTCCTCATTCCACTCCCTCACACTTATTTTTAGTTTAGAACAAATTCAGTCTGTGAATTATGATCTATATTGTAATAAACAGCTGAAGAGAGTCACTGTAATCAAGCAAAAAATAATCAATATTGGGAAATGCAATGGTCTTACTTCAAAAGTCTGAAATTGTTGCATAACTGGCTTTCTTCCATTTGCTATCCTTTTTATTCACAATTTTTTTCAACTGAAGGAGTAACTTGACCTACATATGTTAAGAGGAAAAGAAATCACTTAAGTAGCAGCAAATGAGATACTATTATCACAATTCAATACAAAATTACTGCCCATCATTTAAACAATTTGATCTGTGGCAGGGACAGGAAATTTCCATAGACATTCTTAAACACTACAAACATTTTTCAAGGTATCAAATTAAGAGGCACAGAAATAATTACACATTGCCCAAGGTCTTTCTATTCTGAAGGGAGAGATTTTTCAGGAAGATAAAATTGTGTGTCCCTATTGTTTTGATATTTAGTCTTAATGAAAACAGAGCCATGTTTCAGACGACTGAGCTAGAAAGTGTCAAAAACGTCTTCACTAATTATTTTTTTTAGGAAGCTAATCAACGTAGGGTACATGTGAAGAATGTTAATATATCCCCTTGAGGTCTACACATGGGTCAGTTTAAAAGGCATTCTGCAGTGTCTGTCCAGCCCACAATCCCCCTCTCTGAGAACTACCGAAAACCCAGCTGAGGGGCCCAGATGCCACTTTGTACTACTCAAGCTTGTCTCAAGAGTGGACATCTGAACAAACTGGGCTCCTCAGATACTCTTCCCTGAGAATTTGGAATTGGAGGTTGAAGACGTTCATCAGCCTCTACGGGACAGTAGAAGTAAGGCATGTGAGCTTGGGAAAGAAGTGGTAGCCGCCATCAACAGCAGTACACAGAGACCCAGAGAAAGCCCGGTGCTGACAGGAGAATGGAACAGGAGGTGGAGCAGCAGAGCGGAGAGACAAGGGCAGCTGCCTCAGCTCCTACTCACTGCCCGGCCCCAACCTCTCTGTCAGGCTCCATCACACACCTCTGATGCTTCACCATCAAATCCTCGTTTTCACCAGCTCATTTCCTGTGGGTTTTGGTGACTTGCAACCAAAAGAAGCTTGAGACAACTTTGTCAACTAACCTTGACTGCTTGGCAGGCCAGCAAGACAACTTCTCTATAAACTCTAAAAACAATGACACAGTAATGACCGTCAGGGGCTTCTGAACATTCTGATTTAGAAGGCACTGCAAAATCCTTGGAAATTCAGTTATAGTATTTTTAGGCTTGGCTTCACAAGAAACAACGTGCAAGAGCAACTGACAAGAAAAAGTTGTCAAAGATCTCAACTACTATTTTAGTCCAGGAGGCCAATGTGGTCATACTCCCCAGGTGGATTCTATTCTTAGCTCTAGAGCAAGAAGCACTGGGCCCCATTCGATGACAGTAAGATTGACAAACTGTGTTCTACACCAGGGCTTCTCACACTATAAATGGTGAAGGGCCAGCTTTTGGTTTATTGGTTTTGTTTTTATTTTGTTGTGTGTGTGTTTTCCAATTCACTGCAGTGTAATACTTTCATAAAACACAAAAGTATAGTGTGTTTGATGTCACACCAATGTCATATTGTTATAAATATTTCTCAACACTTGCTCTCAATTTCTGTTCTTATCTCGCTGCAATAACAAACAGTTCCTAAACCACAACAGCCTGTGGTCCACACTTTGAGGAGCTCTGGTCTACAATGCAGCTGTCTTAGTGTTCAATATACATGGCTGTTCAGTTGTCCCCACCCAGGGCTTTGTTGAAGACATTGTGACAGCCCACCTGGTACAAAATGGAGGTTCATCCTGCCTGGAAGGCTGGTAGTAGTCAAATTCCTGCTTTGTAATTACTGGCTTTGTGATTCTGGGCTAGGAATGTAACCTCTCTGAGAATTCCTCCCCAACTGCAAAATGGGGGTGTAATTCTAAGATTGTTCCCCAAGTGCCTCCATTCTCGGGCAATATAGCCTACAAAATCCCTTTCCCTTGAGTGTGGGTAGGGCTTATTAATATGATGGGATAGCCACTCCCTCAATGAAATTACATTATATAAGATGTTTTACAAGTAGAAATGGGAGAGACTGATTCACTGTTGGTTTTGAAGAAGTAAGCTGTCACACTGTGAGAAGGCCACGTGCCTAGGACCTGTGGGTGGCCTAAAGAAGCTGAAAACAACCCCTGGCCAACAGCCAGCAAGAAACAGGGACCTCAGTCCTATCCCCTCAGGTGACTGAGTTCTATCGACAACCTAAATGAGCTTGGAATAGAGCCCCAAGCCTCAGATGACCATGTCGCCCCTGCCAACACTTTGGTTTTAGCCTGGTGAGTCCTGACCAGAGAACTCAGCTCTGCTGTGCCCAGACCTCTGAGCTATAGACAATAATACTAAATGGTTGTTGCTTTGTTATGCAGCAATAGAAAACTAACACAGAGTGTCATACCTACTAATGCTGGGGCTGCTGCAAGGCTAAGAAGTCATTTATGGGAAGTGCCAAGCATGCCAAAATCGTTCAGCTCACAGTAGCTGTTATGTCCACATTGATAATTAGTTCTCATGACTCATATAGGCCTATTTATATGGTGAATAAAGTATATGCATGTACAAACACACATATTCGCACACATAAAATTCTAACAGACTTCATGAGTCTCCCTACAGAGAACAATCTGCCTATCATTTTCAAAACCTGGCTTATATCTCTTGAATGCCTCTCATTTCTCTCTCTTTTGATAACTGTCACAAGCCTGGGAGGTCAGTAAGGCAACACTACCATTTTCATTACACCAGAGAAAAACCTGATGCTCAGACTCCACCCAAGGTCACATAGCCAGTTGGCTAACAGCAGAACCAGACCATAAGCCTATCTTTTTAAAATAATCTATAGTAGTCTCATTTTTAAATGTAAATATTTCTTTCACTGCAATAAGCTACCTCCTACAGTTTCAAAAATGATTTTTGCAAACATCATAGATGTTACTGATTATAATACAGGTCTCTGTCCTGTCGAAAATCACAGAATAAACTGTATTGTCTAGTTTGAAAAAAAAAAAAAAAAGTAGATATTCCCATAAGCAAAATCCCAGAAATTGAATTGGGCCTAAAATTCAAAATTTTTAGATATTGCCTTTTGCAATGAGAATTAAAAACCAGACCAACTGTGTTGGGGATATGAAGATACACAGTGCACTGGCAAGACCTGCTCTGTTTGACCTGCACATGACTTCAGAGCTCCAGGCCAGGTATGCAATGTTTTCAATCCACTTCACAGGGTCCACATCAACTTTTGCACTTCATTTATGACCCCTTATTTTTTAAGCTGTGGAATTCTTTTCTGGTACTTAACTTTCTATAAAAGCAAATATTCAAATCATGATTGGGGTGAACTTTTTCACTGGCATGTTTCACAGCTAAGAAACATTACATTTTTTATGTTTTGTGTGCAGCTCTCTGAAAATACGGGATTCTGTTAAACACTTGCTACCACAAATAAAGTGACAGATATTAGCAATGCTTATACATCTTCCCTTTTTTCCCCCTAACTTTAGTAGACTCTCAAAGGCATCAATACCACTGAAATAAAACATTTTCAGATTTTTAGACAGCTGCACAGATGAGACAAAAATAAAATAAAACATATACTGGGTGTTGGGCAGCCCAGGCCTTGCACGGACCACATACGTCTGTCCTGTGGGAGTAGTGGAGTTAAATGGCTCCACTCTACCTTTTGGGACAACCACATACTTTATCATCACAAAACTTTACATTACACATGGTGTATAAATATATATATCCCAAGAAATATGTGTAGAAAGTTGCTCCCCAAGGGAGAGAGGAGACAATGTCTGCCAGTATCAACAGCGTGTGGAGGAAACTGGGCTCAGAGGAACCAGAAACTGCAGCTGGATTCCTAGGGAGGTGTGACATAGCCTGAGGCAGTGCCAAAGGTAATGATGATAGCTTACAGAGCTCAAAATTCAAAGACACAAGTGGCCTCTTGATGCCCCTGCAGCCTGGGTCCCACCGTGGGAGCGGTAACAGAGCCTATCAGACATGAAGGGAGGTCTTCAGTTCTCTTGGACCTTCAGAGCTGAAAAGGCAGAGGACAATCCCAGTCTCTGCCACTTGTATTCAACATTCAAGTTAGGGCTAATTCCTAGAATTTGGTATTTGGAATTTTGAGTCAATCAATCAATCAATCAATAAATAGGCCAGATGGTTAAGTATTTTTGGCTTTGCAGGCCACATGGTCTCTGCTCAACTCCTCAACTCTGTCGTTACAGTGCAAAGACAACATGTGAGGGAGTAGGCATGGCTGTGTTCTGACACAACCTTACTTATAAAAACAGGTCGTAGACCAGCCAGATTGGGCCCATGGGCTGTCATTTGCAGATTCCTGACCTAGGTCTCAGAAAACATGGCCAGGCCCCTCATAATGTTTGCACTGGCACAGCCTTTGGTTCACAGGATAGTGTTCCAAAACATGTCCTTCTTCCCACTTCATCTTCCACCTGCCTCCAGATCCTTACCCCAGAGATCTGAGCAGGCCCCTCTCCTGTCAAACCTTATGTTCCCCCCCTGGCTAGAGCAGCACCCCAAATCTACACCCAGGATACTCTGGTATTAGCCCAGATACCCAGGAGTGAGTTATGCACAGAAGGGTACTACTATCTTCAATACCATTTGTTTGAGAAATGCCCGCTTCAGCTTTGACAAAGTTAAGGAATCCTTTACCGCAGGACTTCTGAGGACCGTACACTAATGGCACCAGGCAGTTATCAAGGAGCAAGAATCATTTCCCAAACACATCTGACCACAGAACCCTCCATTCCCACAGAGTATCACTTGGAACTTACGTCCCAGGGGATGTATACCTTGGGAAATACTCCGTGATACATTCCTTAGCATGACACAAGTTGTCTTTTATAATCTAGCCCAAAGCTATACAGAGTTCCCGTTTGGCACTTGCCAGGACCCTTTCAGTGTATCCTCCACCCCACTCCCTTGAGCTGCACATCAGGGTTTTTTTATTTCTACATTGCAAAACATGCCGAAACACCCCCGTGCCTGACAAATTCTATACTGCCGGGACCTGCTCAGTGTTTAAGCAGCCTCTCCCATAAAGTTTATCCCCCAGGCCTTTGTGCCCAGAGAATATTTGAAATAATAACTCAATCATCCCATACAGCTTGATTTATTCTAAACCTGGTGCTAAGCAACATAATCCTGGAGGAAGCTAGACTTCCCATTTGAATTCATGACCTTGGATGACAAATTTGAGGACAGACTCTGAATTCTTTCCTATTAGTTTCTCAAATCTGGTGCAACACATTCTGTTTAATATGAGGTTATTTCTCCCATAATGCATACATCATGAAGATACTAAATATACTCCCCTATCTCTCTCTCCACCCCATATTATTTACTGGGGACTCTTCAGACAACATAAAGGGATGACTGAGTGGAAGGATATGGGGAATGTTTATGGGAGGACACAAAAGCGGGCAGCAGGGAAGGAAATTATCCTAAAACATATCTCACCAATACCAAGTATAAACCATTAAAATTATCTTATTTGCTTCCCAGATTTTTCCCTCTACCTTTTGACTTTTAATAACTGAATACTGGTCCTCTTACTTGCTTCTGGTTGATACCCAATTTGCCGTGGTGCTGATTCATAGGCAATTTCACACACTAAGTATCAGCATAGGAATTACTAAACACCAGGGCTGGAGGGAACAATAGGATCATTTTTCAATAAGGAAACCAAGGGCCAGCAGGGAGGTGCATCGCCCCAGCAGCTCTCCCATGGATGCCTCACATTTCAGGAGATTGTTCAAGGGCCATGAGGCACCCCTCTTATGCTTCCACAGGTCTCTGATTTTAAGTATCCTCAGGCGTTATTGTCCTAATTTTAAAGATGATGAAACCAGGGCAAGGAGAAATTAAGTGGCCTGCCCAAGCAACTCACTTGGACACTGAATGTTAATGCCAAAATGTCTCAATCTGTCCTTCTTGCAGCTGTGGCCTCAGAGGGAGAACATTTTTGTTACTTAAATGAAACCACATATTCTTCTTCACAAAGAAATAATTTAATGAATTCTAGCTCAGACATAAAAAATACTTTTAAAAAAATCCAATGGCAAAAAGACATGATCACTCCTCTCCTTGCAACCTCTTATGTTTCTACAGCATTTTACTTTTTTAAAAATAAATTTTACTTTTTACAGAAGCTTTAGGTTTGTAGAAATACTGAGGGGAAAGTACGGGGAACTTGCATCTACCATCTCAACCCCCACCCCCTGCCCAATTTCCCCTATTATTAACAGCTTGCATTAGTATGGTAATATGTTACAACTAATAGGCCAATACATTATTATTAACTAAAGTTCATAGTTTATATCAGGGTTCATTCTTTGTGTTGTACATTTTATGGGTTTGGACAAATATGTAATGACATACATGTACCATACAGTATCATACAGAATAGTTTCGCCACTCAAAAAATTCCCTGTACTCCATCTATTCATCCCTCCCTCTCTCCAAAGCCCTAGTAACCAATGATCATTTTAATGTCTCTATAGTTTAGATTTTTCTGGAATGTCATACAGCTGGAATCATGCAATATACAGCCTTTTCACATTGGCTTCTTTCACTTAGCATACATAGCTTGACAGCTCATTTTTTATCACTAAATAATATTCCACTGTATGGATGTACCACAGTTTATCCATTCTCCTACTGAAGAATCTTCATTGCTTCCAAATTTGGGCAGTTATGAAGAAAGATGCTATAAATAGTTATGTGCAGGTTTTTGTGTAGACATAAGTTTTAAGTCATTTGATTAAATACCAAGGAGCATAATTTCTGGATTGTATGTAGAGAATATGCTTAGGTAAGGGAGGAGGCAACTGTGGTCATCTTTCATGGTGAGCCCTCAATCATGGCAGCCCACAAGGAGGGGGTCCTACATACATCTCTAGGATGACAAAACAAAGGGCCTAAACTTTCTGCAACTGTGTTTTTGGGAAGTTGCCAGGAAGAATTTAGTCTGCCAGAAAACCCAGGGAGAAAAGTGACACAAAAGCTAAAATAAGGAAGTGCTGGTGGAGATTTCTGAATCAAGAGTGTATATCATCCCTGAAAGTGTTTTGACTAACACTAACACTGCCAGAATGCAATTTTAAAAAATTAATTCCACTGTTAAAGACTTTTTAGATTCATATGGTCTACTCTCAATAAACAGCACCAACAAAAATTGTTCAATATTTTTGGGAGGATACTCATTGACATTTACTACTGAATACTCCTTATATTTTAAGGCTACCAGCCCATCCACACCTTATCCTTCAACACTACTCACAGACTCTGCTGTGCTGGTAGCATCTCTGAGTCAGCCCACATTATTTACAAAAGGTTTCACAGGGACAGGAGCGCAGTGCCTAAGAGTGGCTGCCAAGGAATAACTCACCACGCTGTGTCAAAGTTAGACCTCAGTGCCAATAAAGATTTATTAGGTTCAAAAAACTGAATCAGCAGCGTCTTTGCAGTGACCTGAGCATTCATGTTGGCACAGAGTTCTGGAAGTTCTCAGCAAAGAGAAAAAGTGAGATTAAAAGACAGTTTTTCATTCTTATACAATGCAACAAAGGTAGGGAGCAGCAGCCTAAACACAGATGACCAAAAAAGAAAATGAAAATTATTTTAGGAAACACCATTAGCTCAGCTCAGCTTCCTTCTATGAGCTCTCTCTCTGGGGACAACTAACCTACATTGCGTTGATCCTAACCTTGGAACGAGCTGTCCAGATTTCATTCTGGGACCTGCCCTCCAGATCTGGACATTGGGGGACTGTCATCACAGAGCACATCAGAAGGGACCTCTGCAATTTGTAATGAAATCATACCAGGATGATCCAGCCAGCCCTTGTGGACCTCCAAATATCCTACTGACCAAGAGCTAAGCAATTCCACAGTCACTGGCCCCAGCCTTCAGAGCAGTCAATGGGAGCAGAGCAGTGAAGAGTTTGGCAATATGTATACTTGTAAAATGGAGTTTCCAGTCTAACCAGAGTGAATGAGGTAAAAAAAGATACATAGGCCAACTGGGCTCTTTCCCCTTTCCTCCACCTGCAGACTCTTTTCAGTAACAATGATTTAATATACCACCTATACGCCAATCCTCCCAAGCCTCCATGACCAGCCCAGACTTCTGCCCTGGCTTAATCCTCATAGAGCCAATGGCATCTTTTACTTCTCCACTTACATGTCTAATATATATCTCAAACTTGGGTGGCCAGAGCAGAACAGAGGATGTAAAGCAAAGACTAGGAGTTATCATTTGTTTCTCTCCTTCCCTCATCCTTCCCACACACACCCCCCAGGGCCAATCTATGAGCAATTTCCAATGACTCCAACTTAAAATGTACCCTGACTGTACCTCTCTCCATCTCTACTGATACTACCCCATTCCCAGAACTCTTCATTGATGAACGTAGACATAAGTTTTCAAACCATTAAAAACTGATGAATGTAGGCGCCCCCTAGCTAGCCTAGTTTCCACTCTCACCCCCTGCAGACTAGTCTCCCCATAGCAGCTGGAGTAACCAGAATGTAAATCAGATCATATCTCTTACTGCTTGAAACCTTTCAATGGCCTCCATTTGTACTTCAAGTAAAATCCATCCTCCTAGCCCTGGCCTGCAAAGCTGTTTATAACCCAAGCTTTACCCATCTCCTCAACCTCATCCTTCATATTGATCCCAGTGTCTCATTGTCACATCTGCAGAGACTGTCCCTGATCCCCACTCTAAGGAGACCACCACCCAATCACTCTCTTATATCCTGTTATTTTCATTCTCTGAAGCATCCTTATTATTCTTCGTACACGTGCATGCACGCACACACACACACCTATAAAGTTTGTTTACAACAGTATCTCCACTGTCCAGAAGTATACGCAGGTCAGAGAATGTCCTCAATAAATACTGCTGAAGAAATGGAAACTGATAAGCCATCACTCATAAGTCCAACAGAGTCATTTACCTCTCTGCTTTTGTAAATGATTTTTGTTTGTGTTATTGTTGAGTAAAAGATAAAGTAATTGGCTTACATTTGTGGACCATGTTGTACAAAAGATATGTATCATTAAACACTGGAATCCCACTCAAGCTCAGGGAGAGGCACGTGAGAACCCAGTAGTCCGAGGACATAGGTCTTAGATCTCACACTCTAGCCACTGAGGAGAATGACAAGTGGAATTAAGTGTAGTATTTAAATACTTTTGCCCATTTTTTTTTCCTTTTGGCTGATTTTGCATGAGTTAAATTGGCTTTGTTGAGAAGCACTGATGGAAACCCTAAATGCACAAGAGACTCGAAGACACTCAGGAGGGGCCCATGGATAGAAACCACTGGAACCCCATTAAACTTGCAGCTCACCACAGCACTATTTGTCATGTTTTATTATACTTGCATTTTTTTTCTTTTTTGGTTTTAGGCCTTAAAAATATCCTTCATAGTTTATAAGCTTTAAAGTAATGGGAACACTAGTCATTGTTGACTTTTGCCTATGCCTTAAATTCAATTTAAAGAGATATCATCAGGGGAAGTAAAAGGCCCTGTGCTGTACTTAAAACAACAGTAAACTGGATCATGTCTCCTTAATTCCCTGTGTTAGTGTTTGTGGCCAATAATTCTAAAGGGAAAAATTCCTCTATTTCCATGATCCAATCCAAAGCAAACACTGCATAGCACATATGAGTAGGTGTTGAGGGGCTGGAAGGCTGAGATTTACTCGCAAAGATGAAAAGGATCCTGAACGTGTGTAGCTTGGCTAAAGAGACATGATAACTGCCCTTAAGTATTTGACAGAGTAAACACCAAAGGGGAAAGAAAATAATGGCGTAAGCTAGACAAAGGAGGCAATTAGGGGTAATGGGAAACTTGGACCAACATGATAAAAAGCACCCTGGCAGGAAGACTTCTGGATGGAAGAACAGTTCTCCTTATTCAAGGACGGAGCACTACCTGGAGGAGCCTTTTCTGGGGCTCCCCCACCTCACCTGGAGTAAGGCTAGTTGGCTTGACTTTTCTACCAGGACAAGATAGCAAAAAGCCCAAGGCTGCAGGGAGGCAGCTTGGCCAATAGCTCCAGAATCTCATCACCCCACTCCACTGCCCTCCCTGAAGCCTGCCAGGGAGAGGGCAACATTTCCAACGGGTCATGTCAGGTTCCGGAGCTGAGGCTGCCGTCTTCAGACATCACTCTGGTCTACTGCAATGCTGGGGGGAGACAGTGTGCCAGGTTACTCACCAAAATGCCCTGCCACTTACATCACCTTTGTTAGAGCTGTGGTTGACAATCTCAGCTGATAATCAAAAACAACTGGGAAGTGGGGGCAGGGTGGTGGTGTTATAAAACACCATTCCTGAACCTCCACACACCCACACCTGCTGAACCAGGGCCACACCACTGGTAGGGGCAGAGGCAGGAGTCAAACCTACGTCAGCCTGGCTCCAAGACTCTGCATTCAGCTGCTGGTCACAGGCCAGGAGGGGACAGCTACCTTGCCTAACAACTTCAAATTTCCACCTCTGAGTTTCTTTCGGAGCTTCACAGAAATTCTGCTGCCCTCACTGTCCTGCTGTTTAATGGCTTTGAGGGAGCAGCTATATCAGTAAGTGAACCACATGACTTAAATGAGGTGACTAGAAAACCACCAGATTTATTGGCCAGAACTTTGTTAGGATTTACTACCACAGCTGTATTCCAAACTTCTGGAACTGGCTGTTTCTAACGTTTATGGATACCTTTGAGTAAAGTACCACTGCCTTCCCTCCCACTCACATTTGAAAGTGACATATTCGGGAGACACATGGTAATTTCTGGAATAACCCCAAATTGCTGGAGCTGTGTGCCATCCCATCCAGGGTGGCCTCTACTGTTGCCCCAGGGACAAGGACATGCCTGATCTGGTTGGGAGGAACCTTTAAAAACCTTAGTAATCACCAATTTTTTGTTTGTGACCTTTCCACATGTTGGCTTATGTGTTGGTGACCCCATGAGTTACAATCGACATTCCCCGGGTTTATGTCTGTGATTGACACAGACCAATTTGTTCAGATTCAAATCACTTTAACAAGTATTGAATGACTATCTTGTAGAAGTAATAGTAATACTAGCAGTAATCATACAACCGACAACACCACATCACTGTCTTTAATTGTACTGGACCCTGGACTCTATCCTCACAACCATCCTATTAGGTAGGTGATACTATCACCTCTATCTTGCAAATGGCTCAATAGCGGCTCATGGAAATGAAATAGCTTGCAGAATGAGGGGCAAACAGGCAGAACCAGAAATCAGGTGTCCCTGCTATGCTCTAACCCCTGTGCTGTATGACCTTCCACTATACGAAGTGCAAGAGCATTACGAGAATAAAGGAGAATGCACTGGGCTCATAAAGGGCCTGTCCTCAACTGGGGAAATAAAAACAGCACATATATCCATGTATCAATGCAGTACAGGTCATCAAAAGCAAAGTGCCAAGAGCCATGAGGACCAGGAGGAAGGAGACTTTGCTTCAGGCTCCAAGAGAAGTGCTGCAAAGGGGAAATCAGACTTTGAAGAGGAAACATCCAGCATAAGTTAAGGTGAATAGGATGAGTAGCTGAAGACCATACTGTGAGAAGCCAAGAGGGAGCTGAGCAAAGGATGATGTAACTGGGATGTGCTTTACAAAAGTCACCTGGCAGCAGGCATGGCTTTGAATACAGGGTGGTAGGCAGGGGGGCCAGAGCTCTGTTTCCAAGAACTGTCTCCACAAAAATTAATGTGCTTGGTGGTGAGAGTGAGTCTAAAAAGGAGGCTACAAACTGGCTTGTTGAAAGGGTTTCTTACCTTGTAACACAAGGTAAACCCACACAAACTGTTGGGATTAATCACTCTTTAAAGTTATTACATCCCAACTACCTTTCGTTACCTAGAATGTTCAAAATGGAGACAAAGCTGAGAACTAAAGGGTTGTACACAGCAGTGAACATAAATGTGTGAACCTCTTTTGACTTTTGGTTTGAACACCATTCTAACAAAATAGAAAATGGCAGCAAGAAGCCACCAATGACTCTATGACAAGAAAAAGGGAGACAGAAAATGTTTAAAAATCAAACTCAAGAACTCAAAATCCATACAGGTCTGGCAACCTCTGACCCAGAAGCAAACCACCTCTGTTTGCCTTACTAAATGATTGTGTCACAACCAATGGATGTTAAAAGTCACTGATGAGACTACAAAGGAAATATTAAATTACATTAGCATTCTCTACCTGCAGGTAGGCAGACAGGTAGAGAATACCTTCAAGACAGAGGTCCCACAGAATTCACAACATTTTACAAGACTTGATGTTTCAAGGAACTGGAAAGCTCTCTCTTGCGGATCATCTACCTGGGATGTGAGCAAGAGGATACAACAGGCTACGCTGAAAACAGAAGTGTTGAGTCAGTCATCCTGAAACTTCTAGATGTCTCTGACTGTGCTCCAGGAAAGCATGCACAAATTGGGAAAGTGTGAATTATTTTGCAGCTTAGATTACAAGAACCTAAAATGCTCTACCCCTTGGGAAGATCTAAATAGACATTTCTCCAAAGACGACATACAGATGGCCAACAAACACATGAAAAGATGCTCAACATCACTAATTATTAGAGAAATGCAAATCAAAACTACAATGAGGTGTCATCTTACACCAGTCAGAATGGGCATCATCAAAAAATCTACAAACGATAAACGCTGGAGTGGGTGTGGAGAAAAGGGAACCCTCCTACACTGTTGGTGGGAATGTAAATTGGTACAGCCACTATGAAGAACAGTATGGAGGTTCCTCAAAAAACTAAAAATAGAGCTACCATATGATCCAGCAATCCCACTCCTGAGCAAACCATAATTGACCCAGAGAAAATCACAATTCAAAAAGGTACATGCACCCCAATGTTCATTGCAGCGCTATTTACAATAGCCAGGACATGGAAGCAGCCTAAATGTCCATCAACAGAGGAATGGATAAAGAAGATATGGTACATATATACAATGGAATATTACTCAGCCATAAAAAGGAAAGAAACAGTGCCATTTGCAGAGACATGGATAGGCCTAGAGATTGCCATACAGAGTGAAATAAGTCAGAAAGAGAAAAACACGTATCATATGTTAACACTTATATGTGGAATCTAGAAAAATGATACAGATGAATTTATCTGCAGGGCAGAAATAGAGACACAGATGTAGAGAACAAACTTATGGATACCAAGGGGGTAGGGGGGTGGGATGAATTGGGAGATTGTGATTGACATGTATACACTACCATGTATAAAACAGATGACTAATGAGGGACTTCCCTGGTAGCCCAGTAGTTAAGAATCCGTCTTGCAGTGCAGGAGACGCCAGTTTGTTCCCTGGTCAGAGAACTAAGATCCCACATGCTGCGGGGCAACTAAGCCCACATGCCACAACTACAGAGCTCACGCGATCTGGAACATGCATGCCACAACTAGAGAGAAGCCCGCACACCACAACTAGAGAGAAGCCTGTGCGCCACAAGGAAAGATGAGAAGGCCACCTGCTGCAATGAAAGATCCCGCGCACTGCAACTAAGACCTGACGCAGCCAAAAAATAAATTTTAAAAAAGATAACTAATGAGAACCTACTGTATAGTACAGGGAACTGTACAGCACTGAGTACTATATAGTACTGTATAGTACTCAGTGCTCTGTGGTGACCTAAATAGGAAGGAAATCTAAAAAAGACGGGATATATGTACACGTATAACTGATTCACTTTGCTGTACAGCAGAAACTAACACAACATTGTAAAGCGACTATACTGCAGTAAAAATTAATAATAAAGAAAACGATAAAATGCTCTACCCCTCTGTGGTAGAGTCTCTGTACACTTATCCTAATGTCATAAATTACATTGAGTCCCCAGATACCCAGAGCTTAAGCTCAATGAGGGAAAGACCATGTCTATCATGTTCATTTCTCTATCTCAGGGCCTGGCACAGCACCTGAAGTATAACGGATACTTAATAAAGGTTGGATTAATAAAATAATGAACAGAAAAGTGATTAGCCTCAATCAGGAAAATACTACACTCACTGGAACTATCCATTTAAACAAATAAAATAAGAACTAAAGTTAAACTGGGCAACTGGAAACCCAGTTGGAGTTTCTAGCAAGAGTGCAGTTATTTGAACACCTTTTTTTAAAAGGGGGGAGGGGGGCAGTCCACTTCCCTTTCAAAGGCCTTTCTTTTAACTCTCTCACCATAAAGTTGTAAAGATTGAACAGGCATAGGGAAGGGACCCCTGCTCACTGGGCAGAACTGTTAACTCTACCCTGATGCGCAGTCAGAGCTGAAGGTACAACTGAATTCAACTACTTTGATCACAAGACATCAAAAGCTGCATCAAGAGCCAAAACACAAGACAACGGCACAGGCAATTTCCAAACCCAAGGGCTCTCTGTCCAGTACATCATGGTGGCCAGCACTCACAGACACGTCTCTGAAGGCAACCACCTGAACAGCAGGGTAAAGAACAGAGGTTCCTGATGTTCAGATGCAGGAGGTGTACTGAGGTTGGAAATGGAGGTAAGAATTCAAGGAAGCCACAATTAAACAGAGAGAGACATCTATCTAACAAAGAAGAGACTCCAGGACAAGGCAGAAGTCCCCTAACAAAGCCAGGCTACGGGCTGCCATGATGGACGCCTGGGTGGTGTGATTTTCCAGGAAGCTTTGTGGACAAAAGAGGCTTAAATCTAATTAAAAAGAAAAAAGCAGCTCATTGATGATTTTAAAGATACGGAAGCGAATAATGAGAAGTCAGACAGACAAAAATTAAAGGAGCATAGTGAAATAAAGATAAACACAGCAATGTTCTGGAAAGATAAGGAGCAAACAGCTTGGTGCAGAGTCAGGGGAGCCATTAGGGGTAGTGGGGAGGAGGAGTGACAGATGGGCTGGTACTGCTGATGGGCTCCAGGAAGTCTTTGCTTCAAAATTCCTAAAAGGAGCTGCCTCTTAGGAATGTCTCTTAATGAGAGATTCCTAATAAGAAAGCGCAATGTTCAGAACAAATGGTTGTTGAGAGGCCAGTCCTGGACAGATTCAATCCACGGGCTCAGTGGGCTCAGGGTGTGGGCGCTTCTTGCTCTGCTTCATACCATACTCCTAAGTCCCTCTTCTTTAATCCTGCAGTGTGATTGTGGAAATGAGAGTGCCAACTGCAAAACAGCTCAGAAACTCAGCCCCCTGCTCCCTGAAATGCCTTTTTGCCCTCCCCCCGCCCATCACCACCATCCTCATCACCACCCCAGATCCATTTTCTCTCTCCCTCCCTGGGACAGAGCCAGGAGCCTCTTACTTCCTACTGCGGGATGCTAATCGAAAAAAAGAGTGGCGATTAGGTGTGTTTCTAACACAAAAATATCTCTTCTTGACAGAAAAAAAGGATGAGCAAATAATTTTCATGCCATTTGCAATAGCCACAGAATGAGAAAAACTTGAGTTATGGGTAAAGAGATAGCAGCGTTTCTTCTGTGAACAAGACTCCTGATAATGTGCCTTGAATTTCCATTTAAAAGGAAATAAATATCTGGGAGTTCAGAGAATCAAGCATTTTCTAACTAAAACATAATGTTGTAGGTATCAGAGGACTGGCAATAAAATTACCAGAAAATTACCCATTTTGACCTGAATATCAAGATTCCATCAATTAAAAAATATTTTATCTTGCAGTTAAAATGTTTCAATGAATCATGATCACAGTTCTTTTGGCCATAATGCCAGCCAGTGAAATAAAAAAGAACACCTAAACGTGTCAATACTTACTCAGGTTGAGAACAGTGAAGGCCAAATTCCAAAAAGAACAATAATTGTCTATGTTGAGCCCATTCACAGGCAGCAAAGGGGCCTGGGAATGGTTAGAGAACTGAGCTATGGTCCAGGTGCATATCCTGGCTGGCACATTGGGTGTTCTTGATCAATCAAGTCTTGCGCTGCAATCAACTTATCACTCTAATGAACCCAAGCGCAGAACAATCTAGGAATTTTCTTTCAAGAAACATTAACTTCTTTGTATTGACACATGAGAGTTGAATAAATGTAAGATGTGACTTTCTATATACAGGCCTGCTTTGAAAGCAAATAGCCCTATATAATTACATTTATTGAATATACATTTATTAAGTGCCCACAGTGTATGAGGCCCTGAGAGAGGTTCCTGCCTTCTAGGGGCTGAAAGTCTGGGAGAGGAAGGTGGGCCCACAGTCAGTGCACGGAAGGGTCCTGAGGCAGTCTGTGTGTGCACAGTGGTCCCCAGGCAAGGACGCAGAGGTTCTACCTTGGATGGGGCAGAGGGAAGCCTTGAGTCATCTTACTAGATCCATGGGGTCACCTGGTAAACAGACCCCAAAAAAGCCTTCAACGAAGAAGGAGTTGGTGATTTTAAACAAGTTATTTTAAACAAGTTATTTCTGATTCTTTATCTGTGCCCCCCAAACTTCTGATGTTTAACATAGAAATAAGCAGGTTCTGTGTTAAGGGTGTTTATTACAAGGCATCTATCAAATCTGATAGAAACATGAGCAGCAGAAAAACTGAAGTTATCATCTTAAGTTATCATCTGAAGGACTTATAATTAATAAGGCAGAATAAAGATCTCTATTTCAGCTGATCTCCAAAATAAAAGGGAGTAAGTATTATAACCCTAAGAAGAGCATTTAAATCACTTCTTCATCAAGAGCCCACACCAGCAGGAAAGTGCACTGATGAAGAGAGGGAGATGTGGGGTTGAGCAGATGGGGATTTAATCCAATCTTTGCTATTTGCAGGCCCAGCTACTGGCCTCCCTACCTCTCCCTCCTTATGTGAGTGATTAGGAGGGGCGGGGGGGGGGGCCTCAGGGTGACCCCACATGGAAAATATACAGCAGGGCTCTCCACATGGGGTCAAGGCTCTACCAACACTCCACATAAGACAAGAAGGCACAGGACTTCAGAGACACAAAATCAAGTAGATCTAACCACAGTTCCAAAAAAAATTATATGAAGAGACAGTAAAAAGATCGCTGGTTGCCAGGAGCATAGCAGATTTTGAGAGCAGTGAAACTATTCTGAATGATAATGAAATGGTAGATACATGACATTGTACATTTGTTAAAGCCCATAGAACCAAATGTTTGTATCTCTGCAAAATTTATATGTTGAAATCTAATCCCCAATGTGATGGTGTTTAGAGGTGGGGCTTTGGGGAGTGATCATGAGGGTGGAGCCCTCATGAATGGGATCAGTGTCTTTATAAGAAGAGGACAGAGGGCTAGCTTTCTCTCTTTCCACCATGTGAGGATGCAATGAAACATCAGCTGTCTGCAGCCAGAAAGAGGGCACTCACCAGAACCTGAGCATGCTGGCACCCTGATCTTGGATACCCAGCCTCCAGAACTGGGAGAAATAAACTTCCGTTGTTTACATGCCTGCTAGTCTATAATACCTTGTTATAGCAGCCCAAACTGACTAAGACCCTGTACAACACAAATAGTGCACTCCAATGTAAACTATGGACTTTAGTTAATAATATCATATCAACTTCATTCATTGATTTTAACAAACGTACCACACTAATGCGAAATGTTAATAAAAGGAGACACCGGATGGAGTGGGAGGAGAGAAGAGGCATATGGGAATACTCTGTATTTTCTGCTCTATTTTTCTCAAAATGTAAAACTGTTTTTAAAAGTAAAGTTTCTTAATTTAAAAAGATGCATGAGGGCTTCCCTGGTGGCGCAGTGGTTGAGAGTCCGCCTGCCGATGCAGGGGACACGGGTTCGTGCCCCGGTCCAGGAAGATCCCACATGCCGCGGAGCGGCTGGGCCCGTGAGCCATGGCCGCTGAGCCTGCGCATCTGGAGCCTGTGCTCCGCAGCGGGAGAGGCCACAACAGTGAGAGGCCCGCGTACCGCCAAAAAAAAAAAAAAAAAAAAAGATGCATGAGAAGACCAACAGGTAACAATTATGTGATGGCAAACCAGTTCACAGAGATCCCAAATACAATTAACATCTAAATATTATGAACATGAAACAAAACTATGGCAAAGGCCATTTAGTATTCTAAAGGAGAAGTCGACTCCATGTTATGCTCCTTGATGCAGGCTATTCTGACAGCCCCAAAGGATCTCTTCAGACTGCTGTCCTCCCTGGTGTTAGGCTGGACCAGATGCTGGATGAGACACATGATACCTGTTACTCAGGGAGCCCTCTGTGTCCTGTCATCTCTTCCCACTGCCATGCACTTCTCAAGAAGTGACACTTACAAAAGGACCACTATAAATCAGGCCTAAACTAACAACAGCCCAACTTCAAGGCAGGGTCATCAAACCTCTTGAGCAAGGATATGGCTTCCCCCTCCTCCAGGGTGGGAACATTTATTTTAACCCTCCTTAGCCCCCAGCAAGGGTCTAAGGCAGGAAGTACACTCAGTCCATAGATACAGGGCAGGATCCTATAAATCCTGGCACGGGAGGACAGATGTCATGATACGAGTGGGATCTTTCCAAACCCCTATATTTATTTAAGCTGAAAACAGCTGTAAGAGACACCTGGTTTCCTGGGAAGCTGTGATTCAAACACTAAACATGCAATTTTGCAAAAAGAAAAAAAAAAGGGTAACATGAGAGACCCAGTAACTAATCATGTCCTAGCTAAGGTTAAAAAAAAAGCCTGGAATCCTGGAATCCTCCAGGGTCAGAGGCTGAGGCCAGTGGGGACCGTGTAGGAATTCAGGTACTTTGGGAAGTTACAGTAGGTAGTCACTAGACAACATATTAAATAATACTGAACCTCAGAGAGAGAAAAGTATTTCTTTTGTACCTCCCCTTCCAGCCTCATGACTGAGACAAGGAGAAGGGAAGTCTCAGCCCAGTGTTCTGGACCTCTAAGGCCTTTCCAATCTGGACTCATCCCCCTCTCCCCACGGGCCCTTGGCTCCAAGCCCTACGGGCCATGGCAGTGAGCTAGAACCGAGTAAGGCTGTTGAGGGTTCACTCTACTGCCTTATGTGTCTTCTTTTATGGCCAGCTGGTTTTCCTCCAACGTTAGTGATTTTAAAAAGGCTGCTTTTAAAGTAAACTTAAGGAATTCATTGTAGTAAAGAAAAAATCCTCTTCAACATTTCAATAGGTGATACAAAAATTATGAAGGCAAAACAGGAATCCCTGGAGTTTGGGACACTCCAACTCCCTTATTTCACCGATGGGGAAACTGAGACACCCACCCCAATCCCAGAGGAAGAGCAAATTATATGAAGGTCACAGCAGAGCTGGAACCCAAACCAGGTCCTGTGAGTCTATGTCTCCATTCAAAGAAAAGTTCCCTAGGGAACAGAGACCTTCTGATCAGATGGCATATTAGACTGAAAAGAACTGTATAGAGAAAAACCATTTATCTTTGCCAAAACACAATTTGTTCTTGTTTATGCCTCCCATTATGCCAAGGACAATGACAGAAAGCAAAGGTTAGAGTCCTTCCCACCCTCTCTCCTTCATTTAGTTACCAAACATTGGAGGACCCAGACCCTGTGGTGGGGACAGGTACACAAAGCTGAATAAGGACACACTGGCTCTGCCTCGGAGGAACCCAGTCTAATCAAGAGGTCCAGCTACCAGGTAATGAAGCACTCCCTGCTGCAATCACAGGGAGATGGGCTCCTGGAAACAGAGAGGTGAGAGAGAGGGGCAATGCAAGCATAACTCAGCAGTGCACCTTAATAATAAAGCTTATTATTCACTAATTATAAATGAAGTGTAATACCTGCTACTTCTTCCTCTAATTATCTGTGACACAATATGCTTGGCCAATTTCAGCAAGATAAATGCCCAAAATTTCCTTTAAACTGTCTGAATGTTTTCAAATGCACATTCTTCTTAGCAAAAAAGTTAGCATATGCCTGCAAACGGGTACATTTATATACAAATTACATAAATATCACTATTGTATACATTATCTTGATGTATTATTCCTCTACTATGAATTGATATATTATAAAACATATACAAAGAAAGATATTTTAAAAGACACATTGTAATATTTTCTTCCTGCTCAGAAGAGGTATATCTTATATACCCTCATTCAGAAATTTGTGCTCTGGCTCATGGCTTCTCAAAATGAGATTCTACGACCTCTCTGGCTAGAAACTGTCTGGCAGGTGGAGGTGGGGAGGAGAGTTGGATAGTTTTAAAATTTCGGCGCCCCAGTCCTCCTCCAAGTTTACTGAATCAACCCTCTGAGTGGGGCCCACAAACCTGCATTTAAAGCTTCTCACGTGAGTCTTAAATTCACTGAAGATATACAAGTACTTCTTTGGATTTAACACATTTTCCCAAGAGGAAAAAACAGTTTAAGAACTTCTTTAATGCAATAAATCTGTTTAAAGTGCTCACTATCCAAGAAGGGTTCACTCCAAAATGTATGGACAGCAAATTGTTTTGATGTGTGGGGGTGTCTGTGCACACACAGCTGCACAGAGGGGGCTTCCCCAGACACACTCCTCTCTGGGCCCCGTGGCTTCCTGCTCAGAGCCCCAGACAACCAGAGAGCCAAGGCCTGGTGGCTCCCCTTCCAGGCAGCTCCAGCCCAGATTAGGCTTCAGAGGCACATCTCCATGTTTGCCGGGAGCCAGTTATCCACCTTGTCAACCTCAAACCAGTCCTGGCCAATCACCTTAGACACTCTCTTTATTGATGTCAGTTTTACCTCCTGGGATCTAGGAGGTGTTTTCAAAGTTTAAGCCGGTCAGTGATTTGTTCAATGCTGTTCTTATCAATGATTTGTCATCTAATCTACTGGCTTGGAGGGAACACAAGGCCTCAGGTTGTGAAGCATCAACTTCACACAGGAAGATGCCCTACTCCTAGGTCAATGATCACATGGTTCTCCCTCTCACTTGCCTGCCTTTTCCACCTCTTCTCAGAGCCCTCTCCTGGCAGAGACCGGCATCAACCACCATCTCCTGTACATTTCAACAGAACTGTATCTCTACTATAATACTCAGTCCCATCGCCTCATAGGACCTCTTTGTGAATGGATTTCTATCACTAACTCTAGACTGTAAGCTTCTCAGATCCTGAAGCTAACTTACCCATCTTTAAATCTCTCTAATACTTACCATTTACACATAAGCATGGTTCCGTAAATATGCAGTAGATAAGCAGCCTATGACACTCTGTTACAAACATTCTAATGTATGTTTAGGTGACACAGCAAAAATATATGACTACTGTATTATTTTTGCACATTATTAAAGTGAATACTGCATAGATACATATAGGCCCAAGTCCAAGCTCTTCCACTTGCCAGCTGTGTGATTTCTGGCAAGTCACTAAATAGTTCTGTGAGCCAGTTTCTTCATCTACAAAACAAAGAAATAGTACTAACTACCCCCTTAATATTGTTATGAAGATTAAATAAATTTATATATGTAATGGGATTAGAACCATGCCTGGCCATTGCAGACAGTCAATAATTGTTACTTATTATTCTATTAACTTGACAATTATCAACTATTATTATTGACTGAGGCCCTATGCTACATATTTAGACTATAAAAAAACAGAAAGATAAAAAACAAAACAAAGAAGGCCTCATTGTAGCTTGGAAGACAGAGGGAGTACAGGTAATTAAATACATTACACAAGTGCCATTTCAAGAGCTAAGTCAATGTAAAGATTTGCATTTTTCAGAAGTATTGGCAGATGGATGAATGGAGAAAGCTCTCAGTACCTATCTGCTATCAGTTGCTGGAGAGTTTCCTGACATATCCAGCCTCTCAGGGCTTTGAGCTCCTGGAGAATGGAATTTTAGTGGTAATAACACCAGGCACCCTTTCCTACACTTTATATCCCTGCCAGGTTACCCCATGTGTATATACCAAATGACAGGGTGAACGAACCTCCCTGGCCCCTTCAGGTCAGAGGGAAGTTTGGGTACACCCACTTGGAACTTGTCTCTACTTTACACATCCAGGCACATCATCTCTCTGCATAGCCTCCCACTAAATCTCCGTTAAGTTACCTGGCAGAGAGCAGACAGGCACTGTAGCTCCAACTCAGGCCTAGGTCAGGGGACTACCCAAGGGCTCTACTGTGGGGATGCTGGACCAGCCCCTGGTGAGGTCAGAGTGCTAGGACCTTGGAGCAGAGCGAGACAAACACTAAAGGAGCTTGAATAAACGCATCATTCCCATCTGGACTTCTTTACCAGTGAGGAACAGAAACCTAACTCAAAGGTGCTTACTACACAAGGTAGGATGTATTAGCTCATGTGACTAAAAGGGCCAGAGATGCTATCTTAGTGAGGGTGACCAGGGAATGCCTCTTTGAGAACTGACATTTGAACAGAGACCAGAATGAAGTGCAGGGCAAACCATGTGGCTGTCTGAGGAAAGAGCAGACCAGGTAAATGGAATCTGCTCCATCCAAACCTTGTGGACTGAGAGTTAGGAAGAGGCAGATTCCATGGAAAATCAGAAAGTAGAGTACCAGAAAGTAGAGTAATGGATGTTGCATAGAAAAGAAAGGGCGTGGGAGTGCAGGGGGAGGAAGCACAGCATCTATTACCAGAAAATCATAGGAATCCAAAGCCAAGTTCAGCTGGAACAAGCTCCACTTTTCCAATCACATCACATTTTACAATTGCACAGCCTGGTGATGATTTGAGGGTCTTGGAATCATAACGCTAACACAGCTCTCCCTCTATGTAATGCAAATCTGAATGAACCAACTCCAATGCCCAAAATGGAAAACACACACACACACACACACACACACACACACACACAGAGTCTGACAAAAATGACTTGATGAAAGAGACATTAATAAGACCACACAGTGATTCTCTCATGGCTTTGTTCTTGCATGGTTGTAATTACTTTGCAACCCCCTTATAAAGGACTAGAAGCAACACATATTTATATCTGTTTCAATTTGGGCACTGTTATTACATGATCTGGTGGTGGCCAATCTTCACACTAGAGATTGAAAATTAAAAAGGGATTTTGTTTGTGTGTGATCTGAGCCAGAGGCATCAAACAGGAGTAGGTTGGTCAAGAGTCACATTAGCTTGGTGTTCACAATGTAGCCAGGAGGTATAGGAACCTTAAGCAAGTTCTGAGGCTGAGGTGACCTGTGCCGAGGACATCATGCAGGTGAGGGTCGGGGACCCCTAACTTTTATGGAGCTTCAATTAGTCACAGCCCAGAAGTAAATCCTGAAAGCAGAGAGAGGAGCTATTTATTCATTTAAAGTAGACTCGATTCCTGCTATGGAGAGCTTACAGTTCTGTAAGGTACTGAAGAAAAGGGTGCCAAGTCTGCTTTTAGGGGGTTACAGCCCAGGTGGACACCAAAAATGGAGGTGGGATGGCAGTGTCTCAATGCAGAAACATCTAAGTCCAAAAGAGGTGCCCTATGGTAAAATTATAGAATGGACTCAGGTTTGGCGTTTTTTAAATGAGTGGTGTGTAAGACGCATTTAGTTGCAAGTGACAGATATTATCAAACTGACTCAGCTGAAAAAAAAAAAGTGTGGGGGGGAACTAATTGGCTCATAAAAGTAAAATGCCCAGCCTAATGCCAGCTGTAGCCACAGCTGGATTCAGAGTATAAACCCTATCACCATACAGCTCCATGCCTGCATGTGTGAGCCTGCACACACAGCCTGTATCACTGCTGGGCTTTGTTCTCAGCAAGCGCTCCCCTTATAGGGCTAAGCGAACATAGCTGTGGCACCTCTACAGTATATCCCAGCAGCTGAGCCAAACTAGTGAAAAGAGAGCATCTCTGTCCGCATCTTTCCAAAAAAAGTCCCTAGTGGGGTTTCTTCGGGCTGACCCAAGTCAAGCACCCATCCTGAGATAAATGACTGTCCAAGAAAGAAATACACAGACTGCCCAGGCCTAGGCCATGTGTCACCCATCACCCCACCCCCACCATTGTCTAGAACGAGGAAAGACAGTCAGGGTGCAGCTGCCCGAGCCAGGGGGTTGGATATTTGGAAGGCAGAACACAGCAGACATCCATGCCAGAAGGGTCAGGTGTCCTTTGAGCTCAAATCTGTCCAAAATGTGTATTAACCTGATTATGCAGTTCTAACATGGAATTCTGGAGAGCACTGGGGCCAGAAGCAGGGCCATAAATGATTCCACAGGGCTCCAGGCCAGACAGTCCTTCCCAGTAAACACAACTCCATGTTGTGTCAGTCCATCATTTCCCTGTTCTCCTTTGCACTTTGGAAAGATTCCCACCCCTGGCCCCTTAAGAGATCATTTGAAAACATATACTTTGGGGATGCATCATCATATAAGCTCTTTTTCCTCCAGTCACGCGTCCATCTACCCAAACACATTTCTTTGGTCAGTGTGAATTTATTAAAGTTTAATAGGACAGGATACAAGTCATGGATTATAATTCTGAACATTTGCAATAGCAAAATACTATCATTTGTATCACCAAATGACACTAGAATACTGTATATATTCCATGAAAAACTATGGAAGTGGCTAACTACTTTTCTCAACATGCTAGATATAGAATTATATATATAAAGTTTCCTACTGGTAAATACCCTTGTGCTTATTGTTGGTAACGCCCTTGGTCCTGTAGAGCGGAGACTTGTAGCCCAGGAACTACATTTCCCAGAATCCTCCAGGAAGGGTCCAGGTTAGATTCAGCCAATGAGAGGCCTGCTGGGAAACGTGAGAGCAGGAGAAGCAGAGCAGTCTTATTGACTCTAAAGCAATGAGCCACAGGTATTAGGGCTTCAGCTGAGGGCAGCAGGAGGCTTTGCCAGCAGCTTCCAGCATGTTCCAGCAAATCATCCATCTCAGTACTTCAGGCAGCTGAAATCATAGGTGGCACATCCCCTGGAATCCCCACACTTCCTGGTTTCCTAAAAACTAGAGTTGGCTTTCTCTGATATTTGTTCCCTCAGCCTTGAATTCTCCGTTCAAGCTCTTCCTGTTTGAAATACCTGGAGGGATTTCTGTGTCTTTCTTTACACTTTCAAAAGTTTAAGATGTGTCAGCAGTGTATCTGTCTAAGATAGTGCACATGATAATAACATATCATTTCAAATCTAAGGAGAGAGCCTGGGAAGACTCTGGGTCCTGTTTAATTAGGCTGAAGATTTCACTAACTCCACTTCAAACTTTTGCATGCAATATATTAGACTTATATATCAACCTACAAAACATGTTTCTTTTCCAATGAAAAATGGATTGTTAAAAATACTACCAAGGAGTCTGCAATTTGCTTTGAACTGTACCAAAAATAAGACGTTTTAATAGATGGTCAGAGGGATGGGTAAATGGACAGATATGGGTGATGAGCATACAGATGTTCGTGGTAAAACTATTTCGATTTTGCTGTATATTTGAACTTTTTCATAATAAAATGTTGGGAAGGGGTACACTATCAGCTCAAATCTAAAGAATAACATTGGTGGAAGTAATATTTCTAAGTGTTTTTTAAAAGTCAATAGGATTTTACTTGTCTATAACCTAACTTTTCTAAAATCATTTCCCTTGCAATATTGTCACTTTTCTTCGTCCTTTGTCACAATCAAAATGAGTTAAGCACTGTTACTCATCACCCTTGGGGAAATCTTTCCTCCAAAAAATAACCCTACAGTATCATTAAATACATGCATGTAAAATTCATAATTAATTATTCAACAAATATTTACAGGTCATCACAAATTATACTCTTTAAAGCCATGAGAAAATCAGGGTTTGACGATTAAATCGCATATTACTTTCCACCCTGTAATTACCAGGAACCAGTGGTGTCATTAGTAGTTTTAATTCTACCCACTAGAGTGCATCTTACAATTCACTTGCCAAAACAAAAGTGCTGGGTATCCTACTTTAAAAGGCTGTTAATGAGGATTTATTTAAACTGAGTTTCCAATATTTTCATAGGTAAAATATTCTGATCTGATCTCCTGCACATCAGCAAAACACTCGTTGCTCATTCAAGGAATAGTTTTGGGGTATCTGCACTATAGAAGGCACTGTCCTAGGTGAACAGGTTACACAGTCCTCCTCTTGGGACTTAAATTCTAGTGGGGAAGGAAATAAAAGCCAGATACAGTAAAAAGTAATTTCAGATACTGATGAGTTTCATAAGAAGAGGCATAAACAAGCAATGAGAGGACGATGGGTAGGGGAGGAGAGTGAGGGTGGTGTTTTGGGTAGGGTACGAGGAGGTTCTATCTTAGGCAAGCTCGCCAAGGAAGGTCACCTTAAGAAAAGGAGAAGCTGAGCTGAACCCTGAATAACAAGGAGGAACCAGATCTGGCAAGAAAGATTCCACTCAGAGAGAACCCCGCGTGCAAGGGCACTGCAGAGAGTACTGGGCTTGGCGAGTTCAAGAAACAAGCAGAAGGTCCACATGGGAACTCAGCAGGAAGGGGCTAGGAGAGGGGGGCAGGGCCAGAATCTTGCAACAGCCTTGCCAATGAATGGGTTTTGATTCATTGTAAATGAAATGAGGAATAATGGAGGGCGATAAGCTCTCTGCAATAACAAATCGAACTTCCACAGTTAACACAGTTGCCTTTATGCATAAATTCTGAAGACTGCAACATAATGCCAAGGTTAGTGAAAATAGCACAGCTACTACAAAGGGGTGTCTGAAGATCTGTGGTGATGCTGCTAATCGCTGCCGCTGCTGCTGCTAGACAATGATAATGAGAAGAAACAATTATTAGGCACTTCCTGTGTCTCCAGAATTGGTACACATGTTTTATAGGCCCCCACAAGTGAGGTTAAGTCACTGCTGTCATTTTGCAGTCGACGATCCTGATGCTCAGAGAGAGAAATGACCTTCCCTAGATCACACAGCTGTCAAGAGGCAGTCAGGGTTTCAACCTGGATTCAGGGATCTCTTCTTCACCACTGAATCAAGTGACCCATCATATATAAGCCCTTTTGATGGCCTGCTGAGGAACTTGAGAAAGACAGCATCTGTAAGCTGGTCATCACTGAGATGGCATTGCTCTCTGGTTCATTTTATCCTAGTCCAAATAGATATAAACATACACACACACACACACACACACACACACACACACACACACACACGCACACACGGGTGGTGAGAGGAAGGGAGATGGAGAGAATATAGAAAGAAGAAAAACATAGTTGGAAGTTGTCTTCCAGGCAGGTTTATCATCTTTCCCTGTGGCAACGGCAACACACTCACAGCCTGCCTGATACATAAAAGAAAAAGAGAGTGCTCCCACGCAGTGGGCTATAGTTCATATTTTCCTTTCTGGCCCACAGTAAACAGGTTATGATGTTTTATTCCTGCACACCCATCACCCAAGCCTTAGAAGAAAAACATTGTTCCCAAATGTTTTCTTACTGCAGCATTATTGTGCACTGGTGATTGCTGTAATTTAACCTCCATAAAAAAACAGAATCATCACTGGTTGACAATTTATAGCACAGTTTCAGAACCGTTTACTTCTTCACTAGTGCTCCATTGTGATTACAATTTACTGGCATTGTCTGCCCTCGGGGTGCACTCCCAGAGCCCTGCCAACAGCCACCAGGTCAGATAAGGCTCTCACTTAAGGCACCCAAACCCTGTGGATGCAAGACTATACATCTTAATGACCAGGAAGGGCTTCGTGGCTTGATGTACTCATGTGGCCAGTGAAATAAACTATAAAGCATTCCAGGTGATTCAGCTGTCCACAGTTGAGTTGTGCATCTTCCTGGTAAATCACTTGGAAGACACACATACAGAAGCCCAATATTATATAATTATTTGCCTGGCTGGCTCATGGGGCAGAGGGAGGGGATGGTGGTACAGGGAATGACACTGGGGCAATACTGCGAATGACAAACAAAAATGGGAAAAGATAAGACAATAAGACTTGGGACTTCAGAGGCATGAAATCGAGTTACCAGGAGTAGCAAAAGGGCTGCAGCAACACATCTTCCTCCATCCAAAAGATCTAACCTAGTATTCACCACAGGGCCTTCAACTACTGTGGGACGACTCTGGTTTCAGCTAACGTAGAGACAGCAGAAGTCAAGCAATGCGGGCATTAATTAGCCAGGTTGTTAAAGGTGCACCCATTTAAAAGGAATTCTTAAGCTAAAGGGGGTTGTGCAGCTACAGAAATGACGGACAGGGACTTTGGAGTCAGATGGACTAGGTCCGCGTCTGCTCTGCCATGCTTTCCCTCCATGACCCTGGATCCACTGTAGTTTACTCATCTGTGAAAAGGGTAAAAATACTACCTACTTCATAAGGTTGTTGAGAAAATGAAATGCAATACTGTGTAAATCACAAGGTGGGGGCCAGATACAAAAAAAGTAAGAAATGTTCATTATAAAGGTTATCATTCTACCTTTACACTATTGCTCAAACTTCATACATTAGCATATCACCATACTATTCACCTTCTCAGTCTACCACCCTGTGGACAGATATATGTCTTATCTATAGCTCACTCTGTGTGCGTGTGTGTGTGTGTGTGTGTGTGTGTACCTACAGCTTATACCGAAGGTTGAGTTACTCATACACCTAGCGTATTATCATCATGCAGAGCCCCCTCTTGATTCATACTTCCCCCTCCATTCCAGACCCACATGCTTATCCCCTGCCCCCATAGACACCCACTCTAATGAATATGATAGACATCCTGAACTGTGTGTGTGTTTATGCAAAATGCATGCTGTTTTACATGCTTTTAATTTATATAGATACTACCATGCTGTAAGTCTTGCTCTATTTCTTATGCATTGTTTCACTCCAGCTCAGCATGGGTTGCTTTGTTTACATCCAGTACATCTCACCTGTCCCCTTCCCTAATGACAGAGTCCTAGGGAGTCTACAACCACCCCAAAAACCATGCCCCAACCAGTCTCCTCATCTCACCTTTCCTGACTACATTTCTTTAAATCAACTCACATAGCTTAGATAAATTTGTTTTAAAGGGCAGTTATATCGGTTCTATGAAGGATTAAAATATACATGTAACTATTAAAATTGTCTGGCAGCTATGTCTGTGTGATCCTTGGGCTTCCCACCCACGTCACTTCATTAGAGGCTGGCCTCAGGCTGCCCACACTGGACACCAGCCTACACCCTACTGAAAGTCTAGGGCTGATGAGCTCAGGTTACCAACAGAGTTTTCTTCCCCAAATGTTCTCTCTAATCTGCATCTTTGCCTTCCCTCAGACAAGCCAGGGCTGCAGGAAGACCAAACGAAGCCTTGGAGCATAGCCCCCTGGCCCCTGGGAAAACACTGCAATGCCAGGAAGATCCACATCACCTTTCTACCACAAGGAGGTGACACCTCAGAGGGGTGGGTCAGACTCCCCAAAGTCAGACAATCTGAACTGATCTGCTAAATGTAGGTGAAAATAAAGCTGGGCTCTTGGCTTAGTTCTCTCCAGCCACCAAAGCGTACTCAGCCAAAGGAGAGTCTCGGACAGAGGGCAAAGAAGCCAAGCGTCCCACTGAGATTTGGAGGAGCCCTCTCACAGCACCGCTTCTGATTACTGAAAGGGCAGAAAACTTTTTTGAGGGGAGCGGTAGGTGAACATAAATCAAAAGCAGAGAGAAAAGTGGGGAAGATGGCAGTGTTGCCCTCGCCACAAAGGGAAAATTAGACAGCCAATGAGTGATGCAGAGACAGAAATGCAAACCCTCCCGCAGCTTCCCGCATCCTCAGCAGGACACCCCAACTCTTCAGTGAACACCTACTGGCTCCCCAAGCCTGGTGGTGAGGTGCTGGGGTGATACAGGGCACAAGATGGACGCAGCCACTGATCCGGTGGGGGGTGGGGGTGGGGGAGGGGGTCAAGGGAGGCATTCAAATAACCACACTAATAGATCTCATTTATCCCACTGCAGCAGGCCCCAAGTGTTCCCATCAACTCACAGACCTCCCAGTGCCCCTCTGTCTTGCTCTCTCCAACCCCATTCCCCATTCCACCCTCCTTTCAACTTCTTCAACTTGCCCTGTGCTCTGCTCCCTCTCCAGGTTCACATGTGCTGCTCCTCCTCCCCAGAGCCCCTTCCCTTTGCCATCTCCTAGGTCCTGGGGTATTTTCCTCATCACTCCTCAGCTCCCTGGGTGGGCACCACCTGAGCAGCCTGGACTTCTCACCTCCAAGCCTTCCCCACTCCTCCAACTTCTAACTCAGTATCTGTCTCCCCCAGTAGCCTTCAACTCCTTCTAGGGAGGCAGCCGGCATTTCCTAATTAGGCTGTAAATCTAGTTCCCACAAGAGCCAACCCAAGGTCCCAGGCTGTCCACTTCTTGGGATACAGCTCACAGTCCACAAAGGGCGTAGGATGGTAAAGCATCCAGGGCTGAGGACAGACAGGGCAGATGAGGTAAGTACTCATACCCACACGCAGGCCTTATAGGGATGGAGGTGGCTTAGGGGAAGAAGAGAAGACAAATAAATTACACCCCTACTCTCAAACCTTTATTTTCTCCTCCTTGAAACCATAGGGATTCTCAAAGAAATGAGCATTTTGTCCCACTCCCAACAGGCTTTAGTTGAAAGCATTGCTCACCCTGCCCAATTCCCTCATGAAGTAACCTGATAAATGAGAGAACACAAGCTTGATTTAGAGAGACTGGGACACCACATCCAGATCCTCTTAAAGTGGCAAGAAGTGAATACCTGTACCCAGGTCCCACAGGCACACCACAAGACAACACAGCCTCTGCAGGGGGAGGGCATGGGGGTGGGGGGGCCTAGCAGCCCAGGGGCACAGGTGTCAGATGACCCTCTCCAAAGGCTCGCTGAGACCAGGGGACGTCACCCACTTCATTCAGGCTCCCCTTCAAATTGCTTTCAGAAGGGAAGACGCTGTAGGGTGCAATGAAAGGGTTAGGAGCTGGACTTGGAACCAGATAGGCCTGGACTGAAATCCCAGCTCTTCCACTTAGTAGCTGTGTAACCCTGAACAAATCAGTTAGCCTCTGGAAGTCACCTCTAAAAGTAGACTCAAATGGCTACCCCTGGAGCTCGCTGCAGGATGAGATGGCACTGCTCAGACTTGGTTGCACATTAGAACCTCCTGGGGAGTTTTTGAAAATTCTCCCTGCCAAGGCTACACCCCAGACCAGATCAATGAGAATCCCTGACGGAGGGGTTGGGCATAAGTATTTTTTCAAGCCTCCAAGTGATTCCAGTGTGTAGCCAAGCTTGAGAACCAACAGGCGAATCCCTTTCTGCCTGGAATGTGGTCCCTTGACCAGCCGCAGCAACATCAACTATGAGTTCATAGGAACTGCAAACTCTTAGATGACTGAAATGGCATCTTCTTTTTTTGTTGTTGTTGTTGGACCATAGTTTATTCCAGCAAATCAGATTGAAAAGAAAAAACAGCTAACATGGAGGTGGTGGGTGTATGCTGTTGTTAGAATCTTGTACCACTAAAGTTTTCCATGGCATAAATTATACCCCTTTTGTTGTCATAATAGATATACATAAATTTTTAAAATTTAGAAGTGTGAAATGCCATCTTCTTTGTAACAACCTTCCTGCGCTATTCTGATGAACTCTGCTCTGAAAAGTACTGAGATCATTCACCTTAAGTGCTTAGCATAGCTCCTGGTCCCGGGCAGCCACTGTTTATGGGATCTTATTAAGAACCTAAGGACAGGCAATACAGCACAGAGGTTGAAAGAAGCCTGCCTGGGTTGAAATCTCAACTACCTACAACATATAGTATAATAGTTTTCTTATAATAATAATAAATAGGGCCTCAATTGCTTCACCTGACACATGGGTTAATAACTGGTAGTAACTCGACCCATCTCAGAGGGGTTTGTGAGTATAAAATCAGACAATACGTAAAGTGCTTACTACGTGCTTGTCAGTCAGCCCAACAGCGCTGTTTTAATTACAGCTGTAGGGGTCCAGCTCTGTAGGTAATAGTACTGGGTCGATTAAATGTCAGAGCTGAAAGGAACTCACCTTAAATTGCAAGGGTACTCTTCAACAAATGATGCTGTGACAACTGATATCCACATGGAAAACATGAAGTCGGACCACCACCTCACACCAAATCCAAAAGTTAACTCAGAATGGATCAAAGACCTAAATGTAAGAGCTAAAACTATAAAACTCTTAGAAAAGAAAAAAGACAGACCTTGGATTAGGCAATGGTTTCTTAGATATATGATACCAAAAATATAAGCAACAAAAAAGGAAAAATAAATAAATTAGGCTTTGTCAAAGTTAAAAACTTTTGCGCTACAAAGGACTATCATCATGAAAGTTAAAAAGACAACCCACAGACTAGGAAAAAAATATGTTCAAATTGTGTATCTTCTAAGGGACTAGTATCTAGAATACATAAATAACTCATAAAAAGACAAATGACACAATTTTTGAATGGGCAAAGGATTTGAATAGAAATTTCTCCAAGGAAGAAACACAAATAAGATATACAATAAGCACATGGAAGATGCTCAACATTATTAGTCATTAGGGAAATGCAAGTCAAAAACACAATGAGATACCACTTTACACTCACCAGGATGGCTATAATCAAACTGACAAATAACAAGTGTTGGCAAGGATATGGGGAAGACAGAACTCTCACACACTTCTGGTAGCAATGTAAAATTATACGGCCACTTTAGAAAAAGTATGACAGTTTTTCAAAAGGTTAAACACAGAGTTACCATGTGACCCAGCAAACCCATTCCTATATATACCCAAAAGAAATGAAAACATATGTCCATGTAAAAACATGTACCCAAATGTTCATAGCAGTACTAGTCATTATAGCTAAAAACAGTCAAAGCAACTCAAATGACTATCAACTGACGAATGGATAAACAATAAATGGATGTGGTATATCTAAATGGTGGGATAATATTTGACCATAACAAAGAATGAAGTGTTGACACTTGTTGCAATATGGGTAAACCTTGAAAACATCATGCTCAGTGAAAGAAACCAGTCACAAAAGACCACACACTGTATGACTCCATTTATATGAAACGTCCAGAATAGGTAAATCTATAGATACAGAAAGGAGGAACAGAAAGGAGGAACAAAGAGGACTGATAACGGGTACACGGTTTTCTCTTTGGGTTGATGAAAATCTTGGGGTGATGGATGTACAGATTCTGTGGATATACTAAAAAACATTGAATTCTACACTTTAAGTGAGTTAACTGTATCATATGTGAGTTATATGTCAGTAAAGCTGTTTAAAAATTGCAAAGGTAAACTGGGCGCTGTGTTTTCAGGGTTGAGCCAATGATTAGACAACTGTTTCTGAAATGCTAACAACTCAGTTATTAAGACAAGTTATACACATGACAAACATCAGAGAGGAAATGTGAGAATCTAATTTAAAATCACTGACTATGCAAATGTGAAATTTCAAAATATGCAAATTACCACACTGTGATAAAAAGGAAGGATACATGGGGCTAATTTCTTCCTGTTAATTCTGGTAAAATAACTCCTTTATTGTCCCATTCCTGCCATGGTGAGCTCTTGATATTGTTGTTGATGAAGGCTTAATGCTCTTTTTTCTTGAACAAAGTTTGATGAATTATTTTTTTCTATCAGGTGCCTGCACAGAGAGATAAGTGCCCCATATTCAAATGTAACCACTCTGAACATTTTTCATACCCTTCTTCATGTGTGATATTGTCCCAATCATCATTCTAATAGGAAAGTGTGTGCTGGGGGGAGGTGGATTTAGGGAGAGAGGGGATCACTCTGATTTCTGTTTCTTGATTCTGTGAATGATACCAGATCAGGAATTATTTACATGGCTCAGGTCTTCTTTGAGCTGGGAGAAAAGGCACAATGAAACAAATAGGACTTATGGATAAGAGACCAAAACAAAGGCTAAAATTCTAAAATGTTAAAGGTGAAGAAAAATCTCAGAAACAGTCCCATCGGGTGGATCACAAACTTGAAAGAAAAAGAAATCCTTGTCTCCTTAAAATGCTTTCTTATCCTGTGTCCTGTGAACAGTCCTCGCCTCCAGCCAAAAAGTTTTTAATCCAAAACAGGATAGTAACATTTAAATGAGATAACAGATGTAGAGCATATCATAGTGGCTTAGCAAAAGAGAAGCCCTCCATACTGTGACAATGACAATGACTACTGCTTACTTTCTGCAGAGTAAATTGTAAATGCTGCGAATATCCTGCCTATGAGCTTTCAGACCTCATACACCAAAACACTCTGCTATGTTCACTAAAAGAGGCTGTGGCCCTAACCTAACTAATCCAAGGACTGCCACCTCAGTGCTTTGGGGGGACAGAGTGGCAACATAAATGACAGGGAAGCAGCATGGAAATCAACCAACTGGGCAGTTCACTTGGACTGTCACTATGTGGGAATGGGGGCCTCGGGTGGCTACACCTCTCAATTTTTCAAGCTTTAAATCTGGATATTTTTACATCACTTCATATTTGCACATGTGAGTTCATTTTTTCCTCAAAGCCCATGAAGATCAAGTAAAACCTGTCTATGACTTTCCTCATCACCACTGAAGCAATTCCTGTGAGTGTGAACCACTACCCACCCCACTCTATGTTCATTTTGCCAAGAGAAGAAGGCTAAATACACTTCCCTAGAGTCAATTCATCTCTACCATGTCTGATTTCCCCACGTGGACCACAGACCATGGCCACCGAGACTGCAGTGACAGACTCCAAGCACAGCAATGGAAGAGGTTCACTGAGCCCTTTAGGGAAAGTTCTCAAGAAGATAGGCTGAATGGCTACAAAAGCCCCATAACAGAGGCCACCATGTAGCCGGCCAAACAGCTGCCTACAGGCTTCGCCCCCTGCAAGTCTGCTTGTGCTCCTGCCTGGAGCTGCTTCCATCGCCCCTCGGCAGCTGGCACCTGTCTGCTCACCTCTTGGTAAAAGCACTGCCAGTACCTTTGCCTAGTCCAGAGACACCTGCTTGGCGGAAGGAGACGGCTGGTGTTGGCATGTTGATAAGCAACTTCGCACCGTGACCTAGATGGGGATCTACTTGCTGATGCCACCACGGACTTCTAGGGCCCCTGAAGAAGCCCCTCTCTGCAAAACCATCAAACACCTGATGAGATGGATGCTTGGGAATCACCAGGTGCACAGTGAGGGAGGCTTTCTAAGTATATTCCCAAGGATGATTTTCCTCCCCAACTGACACATAAAAATATCAATTAAAAACCACACACACACACACACACAAAAATCCCCATTTGCCCTCGATTGTACAAAGCTCTATTTGTCTGTTCAAGCAGCCTGTACAGCTTGGGATAGGCAATCAAGGATATCCCAGCTGATTTTTAACAAAGACTCTGATTATTCGAAAGGGCTGTCAACCCTCCCCTGAATGCAGTATAAATGAAACGCCATTGAATTCCTAACTACCTTTTCATTTTCCCCTCATAACCTAATTTAGAAAACATACATAACCTCGCTGTGTTGCAGGACCAGCTGCTCCTTACCTCCATATGGGAAACTGAGCAAAGACCAAAAAAAGACAACGGATGCTGGCAACACATCCCCAGTTAAACATCCTAAATACACATTCAAAACATTTCTGAAAACCTTTCATTCATTGCCAGTAATTTATACAATTATAGCTAGTGGGTTATTATTATTATTATCATCATCATCATCATCATTATTGCTTTATTCTGTCATTTGGATATATTGATGGTGACACTTCAGTGATTTCACCATAATTTCTGCCCACCCACAAACTTTTTAAGATTTCTTTCACCTTGCCTGGGTATAAATTAAGTGGCATTATTTTCTATGTGGTCTGTTTTGTTGGAAAAACCATGTAATAATCTGGAAGATCAGAAGATTTCTGATGCGATTCTGCTGTGTTCAGCTCTCCCTGACCCATTCACTTTGCTTCAAAGTGTCATGCATGTCATCTACCTGCACACAACACCTTGTTCTTCTAGTTGCAGTGAGCAAGGCAGTCAGAGCACCACAGGGCGAGCCCAGCATCTCCACATGGGCTCCCAGATGGGGTGTAATTGTTACTTGGCTTATAGCAGGGGCCAGCACTGTAATTTCACACAGGGTCTCTGTGGCCATGAGCCCCTCTTCTCCAGGCTGCTTGGTCCACTGGGTCTTGACCTAAGTGACAAGAAATCTTTCAAAACCAATTTTATAAATGGAGAATAAAAGTAGGCAATGAAAACAGGAAATACGATTTTAAGTGACATTTCCCTTTGGATGCGAAAGGGAATTGTTTTTCTTTTGCTTTGTTGTAAAGAAACATAATATAAACCATGAACAAGATAAACCACATACAAACTTCACATGTGAGGCAGAGGAGAAATAGATCATTTGGTGGGGAGCAGAGGGCAGGGCAGGCAGAAACACACAGGAAATGCCTGAGACCTTAACCAGCCCCGTGTCCTGGTGCGTAGACACTCATCCCAAGCAGGAGCATGACAGCATCATTACCAGTGTGGCCAGTTCATTCATTCACGGACACCCAAGTGCCCTGCCTGGGTACTGAAGATATAAAAGGAAGCATGACGGTCAAGGTCCCCGTCCTCGTGACAGTGGAGTTCTAGGGTGGAGACTGACAATATGCAAGTCAAAACTGAGATAAACAAAGTACAACTTTCAAAACATGTCTAAAGAAATAAGCAGGATGCTGTGACAGCTAATGCTGGCAGGGATGGGGCAGGGCTCTAGATGGGTGCCCTGATCCAGACAGACTACAGCTGGGACAACACCAAACCCAGATCGGGGGAAAGGGTTTGGCAACTGCTCTCAGCATCACTCCAAATTCTCCTTCATGACATCACTCCTTAATTTACGAAAAGCCTCTTGAACTTGCTCATAACATTAGTTTGTTCCATTTCTTGGGGGTGGTGAGCTGCCCATGTTTACCATCTGCCACATGAAGAGAAACATGTGCCAGGCCTGGAGGCACACACCCTAGTTCTAGCATCAAGCCTGTGCGTTACAACCAAAAGCTCCTTCAGCCAGGCACAGCGGACACTGGGGAAAGTCATGGTTTTTCTGCTAAGTCATGGCTTCACAACACTCATTTCCTCCTTGCCCTGTCCAGAAATCAAGTCTTCCTTCATCAAATCCAACCAAATAGGAAGGAGGGGAGGGAGGGAGAGGTATGTAGCCAAGATGGCAGAGTAGGAAGACCCTGAGCTCACCTCCTCCTACGGGCACACCAAAATTACAACCACTTACAGAGCAACTACCTACAATGATCTGAAGACTAGCAGAAAAGACTTTCCACAACTCAAGATACAAAGAAGGAACCACAATGAGACAGGTAGGAGTGGTAGAGACACAGTATATAGTTCAGACTCACGCCCCCAGATAGGTTATCCACAAACAGGAGGATAATTGTAACTGCAGAGGTTCTTCCAAAGGAGTGAGGTCTGAACCCCACGTTGGGATCCCCAGGCCAGGAGTCCTGCACCAGGAAGATGATCCCTCAGAACTACTGGCTTTGAAGCCCAGTGGGACTTGTGTACAGAAGGGTCAGAGGGCTACAGGAAACAGAGACTCTGCTCTAAGGGGCACATGCAAAATCTCACATGCTCTGAGTCTCAGCACAGCAGCAGTAGTTTGAAAGAAGCCGGGGTCAGAACCACCTGGTTCAATATCTACAAATCAATCAATGTGATATACCATATTAGCAAGTTGAAGAATAAAAATCATATGATCATCTCAATAGATGCAGAAAAAGCATCTGGCAAAACTCAACATCCATTTATGATAAAAACAAAGTGGGTATAGAGGAAACATACCTCAGCATAATAAAGGCCATATATAACAAACATACAGGCAACATGATATTCAGTGGTGAAAAGCTGAAAGTATTTCCTCTGTACTCCGAAAAATCATAAGACATTGATGGAAGAAGCTGAAAACAACATAAACAAATGGGAAGATACACCAAGCAAGTGCCTGAGCACACCTCTCTATGAGATGATGAGGCACCAGCACCCAGGCCGCCTTCTCTATGTTGTGACACTGCACCCATGCTCTGTGACATTGTGTAATTTGCCTCAAACCCTGGTGTAGGTCAGGTAGGGAGCCAGAAAGGACCCACCATGCCAAACAGTGAGTAGTTACAGAAAATAAAGTAAAATGAGATGCTGCTTTCTGTTGTAAGATTGATCAAGACCCAAAGACTAATAATAGTGAAATGTTAGGGAAGAAAGTGGAGTAATAGTACCTCTCCAACCACACAGGTGGGAGCACAAGCAGGTGGGTGGTATCTGGAGGACAAGCTGGCAAGGTATACCAAAAGCCTTGATTCTACTTCTAGGAATACATCCTAATAAAAGTATCAAATAAATGGAAAAAATTTCTCTGCAAGAGAGTTTATCATATTATTGCTTATAATACTGAAACACTAAATGACATCAATGTTCGCCAAGACAAAACTCCTTGATTGAAACATCTAGAAAGCAGATTATTATGCAGTCATGAAAAGGAATAAAAATATATATATTCATTAATGTGGAAAGATGTCCACAACACATAAATTTTTTTAAAAATCTGGTTACAAGAAAGAATAAGCCAATGTTTTGGAAGTTTACATATATACATGTATATGCATATACACATACACAAATAGAAACCATCTGGAAGCATAAAAATTAAGATATTTAGGGCTTCCCTGGTGGTGCAGTGGTTGAGAGTCCGCCTGCTGATGCAGGGGACACGGGTTCGTGCCCCAGTCCGGGAAGATCCCACATGCCGTGGAGCAGCTGGTCCCGTGAGCCATGGCCGCTGAGCCTGCGCGTCCGGAGCCTGTGCTCCGCAACGGGAGAGGCCACAACAGTGAGAGGCCCGCATACCGCAAAAAAAAAAAAAAAAAATTAAGATATTTTAAAACAAAAGGTATTGAAAGATGTCAAGTGCCTTTCAATACCTCCTGGGGCTGTGGTATCTAATTTTTCCTTTATATTTTTCTGCACATTCCTTTTTCTTTTACAGTGAACCTGTATAGTATAATCATTAAAAACAAAGCAAAAAGCTAAGAAAACCAACATGGGTACGGTGAGCTACATAGAAAACCCAAAACAAAGTCTGCCGTAGCTTTGCAAAAGGAGCTTTTAGGTCAAATATTTGGGATGGGACAAATAACCATGAAGTTGGGGAGGGTTTGGCATAGTGGTTCTACCCACAAAGAACTCTTTCTACAGGCGAACAGCCCCAGAATAGGCAGGAAAGCTAGGATGCAGTTCACCAAGCCAACCCAACTCCCCATACAGGCTTGATGGAAAACGAAGGGCTTGAGGAGACTGGAGATGAAACGGATACAAAATGCCTGGTCGTTCTCCTTCCATCTCTTTACAGGAAGTGCATCTCCCTCAGGAGATGGGCTGGTTGCTTACTCTCAGTGTGGGCAGGAAAGCAGCCTTCTGGGCCTTGCTGTGAGGCTCAGGTTGATACAATCTGAAGTATGTTAGAGGAAACCCCAACCCCATTTGGGGTGTAACCCACGAAGACCACATGGATCCATGTGGTTTTGCCCTCAACCATTAACCAAGGATGGTTTGCTGACCTCATCAAAACTGGTGAATCCAGATTGTCGCTATTTTTTGTTTCTTCTGGTTTGAGGTTTCTGCTCTAAATTTCCTTACACATATGTATGGAATTTTGCAAAGCAGTTTGCCAAAAACAAAAAAAAAGAATGAAGAAAGGAAGGGAGGGAAAGAGGGAGGAAGGAAGGAAGGGCAAATAGGTCACAAGATACAGCAACACAAAAAAATAATACTCTTTTCTTCTCCATTTGTGACTGAAAACATACTTTTTTCTGAAACAAATTCACTCCTTTTTCAAGGAACAAGTTTTGAAATTTTTAGGTAAGATCAGAAATGAACACAAGGCAGAAAAATCTTTTTAGATAAGTACAGCTACCTCCATTGGTTGATAACTAAAGTCCATCCTAGCAATGTTCAGTATATTCAACTCCCAAGACCTCAGTTTATTTTGGACTTAGTATTAAGAGTCCTTATGACCTAAGAGTCATTTTATACAGGGAGAACCAGTTCCATCTTAAGAATCTTTCCTTAATTTAGAAATTTGTAAACAAAATGGTTGATTTCATTTCCAACTTAATGGGTATGATTTTGAAAGCAGCCTCACCAACAATTTTCACAATGCCTACCGATACAGATGAGTTTTTATACCACAAGTGTTCGCATAGTCCCTGTAGATATGAAACGCTTCTGCAGCACATATTTTTGGTCAGAGCATGCCTTCCTTGGGTGCATCCTGCTTTTCATGCCTCAGTGTATATATTTACATAAAAACATAGATGTGTTTTATAGTCATACATATGTAGACACGTACCAGTCAAAAAAACAGCTAGAGGAAGTCACTTTAATAGTACCCTCTGGCTTTTTGGAAGCTTGGCGTAAATCTCTTCTGCAGGGGAAAAAAAATTCATTTTTCTGGGAAGGTAAATGTTTATTAAATGCAAAAGCTGATATTCGTTACCTAGGAAAAACGTCTTGCTGCATGTGGAATTTCCCGATAAAAAGCCTTCAAGTCCCAGGTTTCTCCAGATAAGCCCCTATCGGTGAACTGATGCGTGAATACACTGAAATTGAATTACTGTACAACAGCAATTACTTTCCACAGTACAGCTATAATGGGAATCAGTTCCGCGATGAATAGCAGGTAGCTATAGGAAGGGGAAAAAACCTTAATATATAATCTAGTCTCTTTTAGCTTTTCCCAAGAAGCACAGATGTTTATTTTTAAGCAAAACACTCTTTTTCAAGGGCTCAATTTATCATTTTATCAATATAAATCAGAAAATAAGTGAAACAGGATTAAGTTTATTTGCAGGTATGAGCTTCAGAGTGCTTTTTAAATTTATGAAATATCTTACCCAAAGTTTGGAAACAACAGACTAGACTCTTCACTTAGTAAGTTTACCTGCAACTTGCTTGCTATGTCTTTTCATAGTCCCCAATGAAGTTTCTTTGTTTAGCCACTTCTAATTAATTGTTTGGGGGAGAAAATAAATTTGAACAGCAAATAAAATACTTAATGTTTTGCCTAATATGCTACCAAAATAGATACCATCCTAGAATCCTTTCTGTCTCTTTGAAAAGTGTTTAAGTTTGGGGAGGTCTGCACTCGGTACAGCCCAGCAGAGAAAGCTGTGTGGATCAGTGCCTGGCCCAAACCCAGGAACACCAGGGAAGCCAGAAGGATGTTACAGTTCTGGCGCAGATTAGTGTGATAACCCCGAAGTTGCTCCACACAATCAAAGGCAAAAAACCATGCTGGGGAATTCACCCTTAGAAAACCATTCTGGAGAACACTAGTATAAATTCATAAATTCTCTAAGAAATCATTGTTTGTCATTTCCTTGGTTTACCTACTTTTTTCAGGGTGTGCTGCTAATCTGGGTTATATGGACCATAAGGCAATCAGAGGATCATTACTTCCCACTGGCTGTGTTGGAATCTGTCCTAAAAGTCTATCTCTATAATCAGAGATGCCCGCAGTTACCCAGATCTACTTCCTACAGATTCTCCTCCAACTGCACGGTTAGCTGTGCCTGCTTGGAATTCCCTGGAGCCTCAGATGATCCTTCCATCTGTGTGATGGTTTGTGCTACTTCTACTGAAGGCTCAGATTTTAAAGACAAAGGAAAGGCAGTGGCAGCCTGTCCCTGTCACCACTGCCATGGAATGCACATCCTTTGCTTTCTCCCTTCCCTCAATCAGGGAAAAGAGTTTGTCACCATCAGCAGAAAAAAGGGAAGCTGTGTCAAATTTGCCTCCTATCAATATTTCCAATGAGCTCTGACTTGTACTTCCAGCCGAGCACTTCCAGGTGTCACTTAGACATGGCCCAACGGGAGTGCACAGCTGGCAGAGAACATATCACTTCCTCCATGTACAGCATATGAAATATCTCCCTTGAAATGTTAATGAACTGAAAACAAATTGATTCCATTTCCTGTCCATTCATAGGGACTTAATACTTGATAAATTGCTCAGCAACATTAATCGAGGGCTTGGTAGCATGAATATGTTTGAACGAAGAAGTTGGGAGATGATGCTTTGGTTGCTATCTTTATACACAAAAGCAAAGAGCAGCACTGCTGCATCAAACCTGATGTGGTTTAATGTTAAAACAACCTACATCAAGTCTCCGAGTGGAATTGAAAAAAATTATTTAAGCCAGTGGCATTAAAAAGAGCTAGAAAATATTAGTTAAGAAATGCCACCATAATGATGGTGCCATTATGTTAATGGCAATTACTGAAGCTAAGGTTATTTGTAATTTGCTAGCCTGAAAAATAAAAGTTACATATAGTCCATTATCCATCAGATGACAGAGGTTATGTAATGGGCAGGCCACTCTGGCTTTCACATTTACTTCAGACATCTGATGGGGAGAAAAATAGGATTTTCTGTGATAGGATAATTGCATAGTGGAGAGTAATTCAAATAGGGGATGAGTATGATAAAAATCACTCTGATTCAACTAATCACTGGGAAAAGTGACGGGGGGAAATGATGAAATCAAGCCCGAAGAGACAGAGAAAAAGATCAACACTGTTTAACAGCCAAGAGGTGACAGGCATGTTAAAGGACTACGTTACCCTAATACTCTTTTTTTCTCCCCCTAGCACTAACTGCACCTCCCTCTACCAAACTAAAGGTGTTACTACAGTTTTCTAAATTGCTACTGCCAGTCTCATAAATATTTTATATACATCAATGGAAATTTTAATAATCAGCATTTTTTGTGAGCTAGCTTTTTCCTCTGTGTTCTTGAGTCCTCCCAGCCATCCACTATCAATAAGCACTTGGTGCTAAGTCAGTTATTGGCAGGAAGGCACTAGGGGAGGCACCAGGGCCTCTAACCTGACTCGGATTGCTGGGGACGGGGATGAGGATGGGGGCTCGGAAAGGGGAGGTTGCTAGGCATAGTGCATGACATGGATGGAGCAAATTCTAAGATCCAGTGTTTTCCTGGGACATTTGAGAAGGGGGTCACTGCTCATTGTGTGGCATGGACTGGAAAGGCAGGGCCTGGTGCACAGTGCAGCATTCTAGTGCAACGTGGCAAGCGATGACTCCACCGCAAACGCACCGGCAAATTGGAATTTGAGGTCTTTGCACTTCAAAATATCACAAGTCCCATGGGCAATAGCAACCTTTCCTATTGGAGAAGTGAGGTGTAATTGTAGTATGAAAAACAGTCACACCCACTGCTCCTCTGGCCTTAATATAAGCCAACATCCAGGAGGCCTGTCAGTGGCCACCTCATCTCACTCCAAATGCCACATGGTCTGTGACTGTTGCCAATGGAGACGCACAGTCCACACAGGGAACAGGCTGATCTCAATGATGAAACTGTCTCCAGACAAAACCCTGACTTGATATACAAGCCCTCTTTCCTTTTTAAAGATTGGGAGCAGGAGAGAACCACATATTGCTGGACCAGCTACCCTAAATTTTATGGCATCAAGTGTGCTTACAAACGGCCTTGTGCTCTATTTTAAAATACATAAAATATGTAATTCTGAGAATCTTGGGTAGCTTTACTCTGGGAACATTTCAATTCAAATAGAGCAAAAAAAATTTTTTCCATCTCCAAGGAACCACATCAACCATATCAGTCTTTTTTATTTTCGCCTCACTAATTTAAAGCAAAAAGGTTTCAAACTTAGGTTCCCTCTTGTCATCATCCAGGGACTTCCTGAGGCTTCAAGACTCTCTCACTATTACATATTCACAAACTGGGAGGTCCTGTAACCAGCATTAAGAGCAAACATTTACTGAACCTTTACTGTTTGCCAGGCCTGTGCTAAACACTTGACACAGATACACACAGAGACACTATAATCCTACAGCCTGGGTGCCAATGGAACTCCACTGAGCCTGCCCAAGTAACCAGGGCCAAGCCTGTTTGCTCATCTCTAAACCAATGATAGTAACATGTCTCATTCCCAGGGCTGATGCAAGAATGAAATGAGGTGGCATGTGCAAAGTACTTGGCACAGGACCTGGTGCCTAGTGAATTCAATAAACATAGCTAAGGATTAGTAAGTCATCCTAACGTCCTAGCGTCTCCAGGGAGCTGAGTGAGGAGAAGAGGTCCAATGGGCTTATTCAGCTTTTCTCACCAGCCTCACACCTTGGGGCAGAACTGAGATTCGGAACAGTTTTCTCTATTCCAGAGCCCATGTCTCACCCACCACGTGGGCCCCTGCCTCTGAGTGCCCAGGTCCAGGGTCTGCTGCTGATTAGAACTCTGCATGACGGTAGCATGATTCACAAGCCCCCATGAATTCCAGACAGCAGGCCTCCTTTTTTGTCAATTTCAGAGACAGAACCTAAGTATATTCATGTCCCTTTCTACTACAAAATTCTGTGATTCACGAAGAAATCCAATTTGGGATAATAATGGCATTTCCTTCTCTCAATTGACAATGTTGTTACTAGTATTTAAAACAAAACAAAACATTTGTATTCATTTTTTGAGGATTCAGGAAAATGTGCATTCACACACCACTCCTGCTGAAGGACTGCGGATTGGCATGACCTTATTTGGACAGAAATATTTTCATATGCATAAAGAGACTTAAAGATGGGTTCAGAGCCTCAGAACTGTCTCTGTGTTTGGGAATCCATCTTAAGGAAATCAGCATACACTGAAGGATGCGATGCTGAGGGCATGGAAGTGATGAAGGAAGTGGACTCTGGGGTCCCTGTGCCTGAGGTCCATTCCCCACTCCCCAGGTAACCTCACGGAAGTGACTTAACTTCTGCTCTGAGTCTCCTCTTTTGTAAAATGAGGATAATAATAGTAACTTCCATCACAGGGCCGTTATCAGGATAAGGCCTATATATACTTCATGTATATGAAGTCCTTAGAGAAGCACCCAACACGTAGTGGGTGCTGTCTACTGATCTGCTGTTAACATACAAGAAGATTTACTTCAGCATTATTTATATCAAAGCTTACAAACAACTTAAATATCCAGATACAGAGGAATGTCAAATCAATTATGACACACGCACCCATAGACTGGAATGTTATGTAGCCATTTAAGAAAATCTCCAAACACAGTGACACAAGAAAATGCTCACACTATAATGGGATAAAGAAGTGAAAACAGCTGGATACAACAAAAGCAAACAGGCAATACTATTGCTAATTTGATAAAAGAAAAACACATACAAGGACATGCACAGAAGTGTAAAGAAAAAAGACTAGAAGGAAGAAAACAAGCGTTGGTTTCCTGCTGGGTGGTGGAACTTTTGATTTTTTTCTCTGTTGGATACTTTTCAGTATATTGTAAAACTTCCAACAAAGGTGGTGTTCATTTTATAAACAGAAAATAGTAATTGTGTGGGGTTTTTCTTAAATTTTTATCTCAGGGTTCTCTGACTGTTAGATTCAAATGCCTACCATGCTGCCCTGTCTGTGAAGAATACCACTTGCTTCAAGGGAGTGATATAGAGACACACCAGAGGCCACGATGCAGCTCCCAGGAATGGCTGTCAGTGCAGTATTTCTGTGGCAGATAAGAGCACTTTTTTTCTTTTAAGGCACTTCAGAGTTTCCACCAAGAAGTTTCATATTATTTAAATTAATAATCACAGTAACAGCAGAAGTTACTATTCACTGAGCACTGCTCACGTGCCAGGTTCTGTGCTAAATGGCTCAAAACCACAACTGTGTTTGATCTTCACACTCCCTGTGAGAGTTTTCCCCACTTTAAAGATGAGGAAATCGAGGCTCATGAAGGCTGTTTTACAGAAGGTTGAAGTTTAGTAAGTGACAAAGGCAGATACTAAACCCAGGTTCAAGCTCATGCTATTACCTAAACTACAGCCCCTCCTTCCCTAAATCAAAACAGTAGAAAAATGTTTTAGAAACAAGAAAATGTGTGGGATTATAAGGTCTAAAGCAGAAATATCTTGCGGAAATTTGGTTTGGCCAATTAAGGATGAGAAAAACTAAAATAGGAAATGGACTTTTATAATAAAGTCATTCTGGAAATAATAAAACTGAAAGGTAAGTAAACTATACTTTAGAAATAAAGAACTCTTCAGATTGCAATTCTTTCCCATAATCCTGTGCCAATATGGTATTAACACAGGATATTGCAACATTCACATGTCCTAAATCAAGAATTCAGATGCCCTGTTTTGTCAGCAACAAGGAATAAAGTTGGAGGCCATCTTGGAAATCCAAAACGATGCACATGTGCACTGCAGTTCCGTTCTTCCTGCTACTATAAAATTTCACGAGTAATGGCCTATATGGGTAAAGAATCTAAACAAGAGTTGTGGATATATGTATATGTATAACTTATTCACTCTGCTGTACACCTGAAACTAAAACAACATTATAAATCAACTATACTCCAAAAAAAATTTTTTTTTAAATTTTCAGGGAGCTCTTGCCAGTCCAGATAAACATTATAATTACAGTAATATTCCAATAGAGGTAAAAAGAACTTCCAACTTCATCTAGACTCATTTACCCCATAGAAATTTTCAATTCCATATTTTGGCAAACATTGCTTAAATTTTTTTACAATTGCTTAGTTCAACCACAACGTACCCTTGAATGTACTTTGGCAATTAATGAATGCATTACACAGCCAGAGGCCATCCTCTGTGGATGTGCAATTAGGGACACCTCCACTGAAGGTATACAATCATAAGACGAAAACTGGCACCTAAATCCTACGTGAAGAAAGGGTAATTGTGCCCCTAGTAACTGATTATCCTAGTTAACCAGACTTAAGAAAGTGTGTACATCATGGCTGAGTCAACTTTGATCTCTGAGAGTTGGGTTCATCAATGCCAGTTGCCTGCAGCTGCCTTTGTGTCTTCGGGCAGTACAGAGCAGAAACCAGAGGCACTTACCCGCACTGCTTCAGACTTCTTGTGAAACATTTCTTCCATGTTCTTTGCCAGCTTTTTCACCAGTTGGAGACCATCAATTTCTTCTATGGTAACGTCTTTCTCATACTCTTTGTATTTCTGGAAGGAGGGAGGACAACATTAACATGGCACACGATACCATAAAACATCATGCCTACAATGTCAGAGCACATTTACCTAAAAGGAATAAGTAAAAATAAAGTTATAATATGGCTGTCTCTGCTGGATTTGGGGAGATTGGACTGTATTTCAAAATTATTAAACCAACTAGAGAGAAATGTGAAAACTGGCTCTGGTTCTCTTGAAGCTTAGCTAGCACCCAGGAAAAAAATAAACCCTAAAGCAATTAAAGCACAGCATCTGGGCTTCCGTGGTGGCGCAGTGGTTGAGAGTCCGCCTGCCGATGCAGGGGACATGGGTTCGTGCACCCAGTCCGGGAAGATCCCACATGCCGCGGAGCGGCTGGGCCCGTGAGCCACGGCCGCTGAGCCTGCGCATCCAGAGCCTGTGCTCTGCATCAGGAGAGGCCACAACAGTGAGAGGCCCGCGTACCGCAAAAAAAAAAAAAAAAAAAAAAAAGCACAGCATCTTATAGACATTTTATAATGTTAAAGTCCTTGCTGTCAATTTTAGTAATTCAATTCAATTCATTTCAATTACTGAGGACTTCCTATATATCCTCAAGGAACTCACAAAAAGAAGCATGTACACTAAGTACAAACAACATTAAAACAGCAACATTTCTTATATAAAAATAACCATTATATAAGATTTCATAATTTGTTAGTCTCCATAAGTGATTAATCTGACCCACAGTACACTCCAATTCTCAAAGACAACTTTTCATTTAAAACCTATCACATACCCTGGTAATTTATCTGTCTAAATCGGCAGTTCTCAAAGTGGCCCAAGAACCTCTGCAGGGTCCCTGAGACCCTTTCAAGGGTCCATGAAGTCCTCCTTTTTTCCAACAGCTTATATATATGAAGGCATGTCTTCTTACTTGATTTTAACAAGTCACAACAGATTGACCACAAAAAAAGGTATGAGAATCTACCTGTCTTCTCTTAAATCAACCCTTGAAAAGATTTGCAAAAAAGAAAAAAAAGCCACTCCTCTAATTTGTTTTTTAAAATATAGTTATTTTTAATAAAATATGTTATGTACAATGTTAACATGCAATGAGTTTTTATGTTTTGAATTTGTTAACTTTTAAATTAATGAATTCTTGGTTTTAATTTCAAATGTGGCAAATATTTATACATACAACTCACATAAGATCTTGGGAGTCCTCAATATTGTGTAAGTGTATGAAGGAATCCTAAAGCCAAAACGCTTGATATAACTAAACATTTAATTTTGTTCCTACTGGAAAGAAATATTGCTTATTAATTTAAAAAAGTTCCAAATGGAGCTCAAAATACTTTTAATGTTAAGAGGAATCCTTTACATTTATGTAGCTATGAAAAAGTCTGGAGAACTAAAAATATTGGGGGCCTTATATTTACCCTCATTTGGAGGGAAAACCTGAATCGGTTACTAACACCTTACCCCAAGCTCCTACTTGGGAAAAGCATAAGGCTCCACATGTTATCTGGGCTCTAGAGGCCTTGAGAGCAATTTCTGGAATGGAAGATATAACAACTTTTTAATGGCAGTTGTTTTTAATATAACAACTTTTTAAATTTTTAACATATAAATTTATATTTTCTCCCCATTTCCTCTACTTCTCCTTCAAATATATAAACCGGGAGGAGGCTCAGTCTTTCCTTGCCCCAAGGAAGGGAATGTGTGAGTCTGTGTGTGCGCGCACACGCATGTGTGTGTGACATAAAACGATTCCCTTCTTAGCTTAGATTTCCAAGTCCTTTGAGGCAATAACACTGGGTGTCCTAAAAGGACAAGATTAGAGTTTAAGGACAGAGGGAGTGACTCTAAGGAAACAAATGTAGAGAGAGGATTCTTTCAACCCCTAAGACTAAAATGAAATCCCTAGAGCCCGGAGGCATCTGGCCACAGAGAGCTCCCAGTGCCCATTGGGCACTGGCAGAGCAGGACAGGAGGTCAGAAAAGCAGGAAGAGACCCTTGGACTGGGCACTGGGGCCTCAAACCTGGATGTCAGGTGCAGGGCTTGGAGTTTCTCAGAATTAAAGTGATCCTGAAGAAATTTTTAAAAGTGCTATCCTGGAGCACCTGAGTCTGGACCAAAACAGACATCTGTTACATGGTTTAAAAGATGCTCAGAGAGGCTCTGCATGGTCCTATAATTGACCATGAGGCGGTTTTTTTGTTTTTTTGTTTTTTGTTTTTGCGGTATGCGGGCCTCTCACTGTTGTGGCCTCTCCCACTGCGGAGCACAGGCTCCGGACGCGCAGGCTCAGCGGCCGTGGCTCACGGGCCCAGCCGCTCCGCGGCATGTGGGATCTTCCCGGACCGGGGCACGAACCCGCTTCCCCTGCACTGGCAGGTGGACTCTCAACCACTGTGGCACCAGGGAAGCCCTGCACCATGAGTTTTAAGTGACATGCTTCTTCTCCCTGCTCCCTGAAAATGTCCATAAAAATCTTATGTGTTTATGTTGAGAGTCTTTCTCTTTCTTCTTCTAGCCTTCCCCTCCTCTTTGACAAGGTTGTCCTGGTTCCTCAAGGTGAGGAGGCTGCACCCTCCCTCCAAGCTCCCAGAGCATTCTGTGCTCATATCTCCTGGCATCACAGCTTGCATGGTCCAGGAGCTGAGGTCCTCATGGTCACCCGCCAGCCCACAGCAGACACTCACAGAACTTCTCTGGATGAAGCTTGTTGCAGAACAACTGCAATGCTACAGTACAAGGAAGATGCAAGTAAGGATGCAGCTGCACTGTCTGATGGTCCTGTAAGCGCGACCTCCCCACTCCTTGGGAGGTTGATGGGCTTGGCACAGGATGTGGGACTCCAGCCAGCCCAAGCCTGGCTCAGGCTAACAGTGTCCTCTGGTGTATGAATAAAACTTCAATAACAGTCACTGGAAACTTTCCCTAAGTTCAAATGCAAGCCAATGATCTCTTTGGAGCCAAAAATTCTGGGGGTTCTCTGCTGCCTGCCAGATGTGCTCCAAAAGCCAAGAACCAAGGCCAGCTTATACGCAAGGTTGATTCACTACCAAAAATACAAAGTTCAAGAAGTAAGTAAAACAAAACAAAGCTAATGTTAGTCTAATATTTACAGTCAGTGAAATAAATCTCTGTCTTAAGTAATTCTGAAACTAAAGGTGATCTAGAGGCTTAAGATAAAGAAAAAGAAAATGTATGTCACAATTAGCCTTTACCTAAATCTTTTGATCTTTATATTGGTCCTCATTATTCTGGTCATATCTATTATTTACATCTTTTTTTCTCCCAGTAGACTTCTAGAAGGGAATCAATTTATTCAACTCTGACTATCCACTGACTTCTCAATGAGACCTTCCCGCATCCTCTTTTCTTCCGAGTCTGCTCTGTGAAAAGGAGCCGCCGATTTTATGGAGGGCTGTGCGTCTCCCAGGCCTCCTTGTGCCTGGTGACCTAGCTAAGTAAGCTCAACACGAAGCTCTGTGCCAAGCCAAGGATTCTAGATCTGGGACAAACTCAGCAGTTCACTGGTTCTATTCCTCTTCCAGCCTCAGCCCTCTCCCTTTAGGACATGTGACAATGGGTCCTCTTTGCCAATGAGCCAAGCCTCATACTACTTTCTCACCACCCTGGGGAAGTTATCCCATAAGAAAAAAACACTCTGCTTTTCAAGATGTGTTAATGGCTGTTGGAATTGGGTCAGAACGACGTAATGTCTTACTCTTACCAGGAAACATTACTCTTTGCTAGAATCAAAGGATTTTGAAGAACAGAGAGAGTAACCAAGTTATAGTCATTAATCAATTGCAAACCCTTAGCGGCTTAGAATGGTGATATACACCAAAAGCATCAAAAACGTACCTACTGTAGGAAACCAAGCAATATGACCTCTAGCAACTGGATAGAGTAAGCTACAACGGTACAACAAGTTCTACACAGCCATCCCAAACTGTGCAAAAGAATGTAGGAAACTAGCATACAGAATGTTGCAGTAGGTTACAGACAGTAATGGGTGATTAGTAATTTGTTTTAAATTACTAATCTGCCTACACGTACACACACACACACACACACACAAACATACACACAAACACACTGTGAGGACGGATGCCAAATGCTCACAGCTGGCTGTGCTACTGCAAATGATTTTTCTTCTTTCTGCTTACCTGTATTTTCTAATTTTTATAATGAACATACTTTTTTTTGGAAATTAGAAAATATAAGAGGTGTAGTTATATGTAGAATAGAATATGGGCACTTAATAACAAAGTTCTGTTGGGGAAATGTGGCCCAATTAGAATCTGTGTAGTTAAGCAGGATGTCTTCATTAGCAGAGCCTAAGGAAGTCAGCAAAATTAGTCCTCCGTGTGTCAAAGGCCCAGCACGGCGCCAGAAGCTTTTCACATATTAATTTGTTGAATCCTCACAGCTACCCCGGGGGGCACGTGTCATCCCCATGTTGCAGATAGGGAACTGAGGCACAGAGAGGTTTAGTCAGTTGTTTAAAGTCAAATGGTTAGAGAGTGAGTTTTAAACCTAGCGAGGTCTGACTTTGAATTGCTTGGTCTTTTGCACTTAGGGGGTAGGGAGTGAAGGACTGATAGTCTAAATATTTGTGAACTTGTTTCAGAGGGCCCATTTCACTGCCATCACAAGGCCTATTTCATTGATCTTGTAGCCAACAGTGGCTTGGACTCACCAAGAGCGAGTCAAATACCTAAAACAAGAGACATTGTCAGTTAACAAGGGCGGTTAACATCGTCAGTTAACAAGGGCAGCTGCTTACGAGGCTGCTCCAAGTGAGCAAAAGCCATGCGGCAGGGCACAATGGATGTCACAGGTGGGGACGCTATCCCTCCACTGGGCCTCTGAGGGTGCAAGCTTGGAGCCTGACCCCAGAGGAGCAGACACAGCTCTTGACCCTTGAAAGCGGCCCAGGGGACTTAATTATATATTAATACCGTGGCTGTGTTTGGGCTACAAATCATCTGTTCTCCAAGGTACCAAGAACGACCTGGAGGCAAAATACCCCAAATTCCTCCTCCTCTGGGGTTTGCCTCCGCACACAGCTATGACAACAGTGAAGCTTTATTTTCTACAGCCTCAAGGACTGCTCTGGCAATTACTTTGTTTTGTGTAAAAACAGTAAAAAGAAAAATAAAATAAAATAAAAAATAAAACAGGCATCCTTCAACTGGGATAAGGAATTCAGAAAGTATCAGCAGGTTTCTGCCAACACACAAAATGAAGGTAGTGGGGAAGACCAACATGGAAGAGACACTATGCCACCTGACTAAAGATTCAGACGGGTCTGGATTTGACCTCTGTCTCCAACACTCCATTTATTTGTTCCACAAATGTCTATTTCGTGTCTATGGTATGCCAGGCAGGGGACGAGGCACCAAGCACAACATGATAAGTAATGCAAAGTGGAAGAAAGCTCATGGTCTAATGATCTGATGAGTAAACTGGCAAAGAAGATACAACATCGTGGTAAGTACCCTGATGGGGTGGTCAAGGCAGTCACTCAATCTTGCTGGAACCCTACAGGATGATTAGGCTGGGAAGAGGGAAGATGCAACAGGGGATGAGCAGAGGGAGCAGTAGGTATGGAGTTCAGGGCAAGAGGCTGCCTGGAGCTCAGGGAACTACTCCTGTTCCACTTCACTGGTGCATGGATGGCCAGGACGAGGGACTCTGGTGAGAGACGAGGCCATAAAAGTGACCAGGGCCAGGCCATCAAGGGTAGTGTGCTAGGATGAAGAGTTTGGACTTTATCCTGACTTGGGTAGGAGGCTGAGGGTGTGGAGACAGACAACAACCAGAGTCACTGAAGGATTTAAGAGGAGGAAGGACCCAGTGACCAGATTTGTGGTTTTGAAAAATCTCAGTGTGCAGAGTGGGAAGGAGGGACATAAAACTGGATGGAGACAAGGAATTGGGAGGCTGGGGTAGCCAGGACTTGGGAGACAGCACTGGAAAAAAGTTAGAAGAGTCAGAGAATGAGAGGTGGGCTCCCTGGGAGACATCAACAGGTCTGATGGTCAGACACGGCAGCTGTTTGGGCTGGTTGGCCATGCCACTTTAAGGAAATTGCTTAACCTCCTGGGTCTCAGTGTCCTCGATCAGAATACCAGAGATAATGATGCCCATCTTCCAGGGCTGCTCTGGAGGGTTACTGGGAGGACGTCTCTGAAAGCTCCCAGCATAGTGCCCGCACAAAACGGGCCACTCTAAATCTTCGTGCTCCCCTGTTTTTCCCTCTTGGAATTTCTGCTACAGAGGATTCTAGTCCATTCTGTATTTTCATACCAATGCCTTCCTGAACCGAAGCTTTTAATGGAGCAGACAAATTCCAACAAGGTGGTTGATGATGCTGCTGTTCTTCACTCTGCCACCCCCGTACATCCTCTGGGCCTCCCCCTGGACTGGGGCAGTAGCTAGTGACACCTGAGTAACACAGCCTGTGGCTTTAGCCAAGACCAGAGTTGAGGCAGAACACAGCCCTTCACAAGCGCACCTCTCAGCATTCATGACACAGAAGGAAGGCAGCCCTAGAAACTTTTTATTCCCTCTGTCACAGGGGAACATCAGAAGCTTCCATTCCTTCTGTTAGCAGAATCAGCATTTGGCAAGAAATCTTGTGATAAGCCAAGAACATTTATCATTTGAGAAGGGAGACAGAGAAATGCATTATTTCTGTAGCATCTATTTTGCCAGATCATTTCACACAAACACCAGGAAGAGAAAAGCACTACCTCACTGTCAGAACACTTAATGTTGTTCATACCTTTGGGTCATTTTTTTCCTACGGGCTAACTGCATATCTAGAAGTCAGTCACCTGGAACAGTCCCCAGAGAGGGGGCTCCAGTCAGGAGGCTTCTGATCAATCACAATTAATTAGTACAGAAGCCCAACACAGAAGAGGTGCTCTGAGTGTGCTCGGCACCAGCAAAAAATACCCTCTTGCAGAGGATGGATGCAGGAGTACCATTAGCCAAAGAGCTGGAACATCTGAACATGGTCTCTTGGCCAAATTTTCTCATCACAAACTGAAACTACATCTCTAGAGTCAGTATAATTAAATCACTCGATGAGGATTGACAGAAGGTCCAGGGGAGGAGATGATAAAGCAAAGACCTGCTTGTCCCCAAGTGAGAATCTGGAGAGCTTGCCTCAAAGCCCACGACTTGAGAGAAACTGGCCTGCTTCCCCATCCCACCCCTAAGCCTCCAACACTTCCCTTAAAAGCCCCTGACCCCGTTTCCCAGTAAACCCTATTACTAGGAAAGCAACCCATACAGGCTAAGCCCAGAACCCTTAAAGGTGGCTTGTTACATAAAAGTGGAAGATGCCTCATGTTCCTACCTTAAGATTCAATTTTTGGTCTTATTCTCATTCCTTCAAGTTCTGAAATAGCCACAGTACCAGAGGTAAAATCATTAAACCAACTACTGAAGTAAGGATCACACCAAAACAAAAAAGGAACCTAAACTGAAATCACTGCTATTTTCATTCATTTAACAAGTATTTACAAACTGCCTACCATGTGTAGGTAGGTGGGGGGAACAATGACAAATATACATGTTCCCTTGGGATATAAGGAGGCTAATTTTTTGGTTCTTTTTATTAAAAATAAATAATAAATAAGTTGGAGCAGAGCCACACGGGTTATTTCAATTGAAACCTGAGCCCTGATATCCCACACAGCCGTTCTGTGTGTGTCTCCTCCCAGGGTCACACCTGTCTGCAGTGCAGGTATGTCACTTCTGCCAGATGTGGGAGAGTGTTGTGTGCCTTCTACTAAGTGCAGAACAGTCTATAAAGCACAGACATATATTTCTCCCTGAGTAGGGAGGGGTGAGTAGCAGGATATTTGGGCAACCCAAACTGATTTGTAAACAATGAAAAATTGGCCAGGAACAAGAATGACAGGATGGTCAGCAGGTAGGAAGAGGGTCCCAGGGAGGAATGTAAAACAATGAATTAGCCATGGGTTGTAGAAAAGGAGATGACTGTATAGCATATATAATTCCCTGCCTCCTGGGAGATGAAATTTACAAAGTACCCTATCAGTGTAACAGTCATGAGCAGACAGTCATGAGCCATCACAAGGTGGTTGGTCAACAGAGGCAGGACATCTATGGTCAAGGCTTGATGAACAGTGGGAACAGGGTGAGGTGGGGGAGGTGGGGGACGGGGGAGAGTGGGAAGGGTAGTCTCTTTAGATTGCATGTAAGCTCATCATATGTCCCTCCAGTGGGGAGAAAGTGATGCAGTTCCTGTTCTGTCTCCTCTGTCTTATTTGTAGCAAAGGGGACTGACAATGATCAGATGGGTGGGAAAGCATCTGCATGGATTTTGCTGGCATGCTATTGATTTGCAGCCTGGTGGCAGCATCCTGCTTGGCTTAGAATCACTGGCCAGGATTCAAGTCTGAGGAAAATCAACAATGTGCATCCCACTTGCTAGGCCATTTGGTGTGGTGCTAAGACCAAGGACTCTCCATTCAGATGTACTAAATTCAAGTCCTAGCAATGTGACAAGTTGCTCAATCTCCATCGGCCTCCTTTCCTTCAATAGTAGAGTGGGTTATACCAGACCTCCTACTGTTCCCAGGATGATCAAATGAGGTCGAGTGTGTAAAGTCCCTGGCAGCACGCTGGACACAGAGTAAAGCACTCAAAAAATGTTGACGATGATGGCAGAAGTGGTAACACATGCCAACATTTGTTCTATAAGTTCTGAAAAAGGAAATTCTCTTGCCTCAACAAGAAAAAGCTCTCAGCCAAGGTCATAACCTAACAGATGAACTACCTCTGAATGTTGCTGTGGGCAATGGCATTTTTCAAATATATTCCCAAGGCACTGAGGGGGTCTTCAACAGTAACTCTGTGGGGATGGCTCCCTTCTGGCAGAAACTGGATGCTAGAAGTCTGTATGTGTATAAGGGTGGATGACAGTTTTCAGATATGTTACTAAAGATGTTGCAATAAAAACTAATCATCTACAATTTCTGGATTCTCTCCTTATAGGCAGTGTCATTTTTTTATTATGACATAAATGTACTTAGTATTCCTCTCCAATCAATTATCGCATGTGGAAGTGTCACTTCAAAATACAACACTCCAAAGCAATTATGTTTCCAAGTAAATGTATTTCTAAATCCTTTAAGCTTTAAGCTGATGTTAGAAACACTTCTTCTTAATTATAACCGTAACAACAACAAACCTAGCTGAATTCATGGAACTCTAGGTCACAGAAGAATATTTTTCTATTCGAAAATGGAAAATGCCATTTTGTACAAATCATTCTGTTTCACAGAGATATTCCAATCAAGTGCCTCCAGGGTCAAAACAAAACCCCACCCATTATTAATGCAGTGCTCTTCCAGATCTAGTTAAGTCTAAGGAACATCCTTGAAGAATGCAGTTTTTCTCTGTCAAAGCCATCAGAACAAGAGATAATTTGCATAAGAATTAGAGACCCTGTTTAGGAATGACAGAAGAGAGAGGAGGACAGGGCACTAAATTACAACCAAAGAATAAGCAGAGAGGAGGCAGGGAGCAGCTGGACTCTGACTTCTGCAGGGCTGCAGCAAATGTGGACCACTTGAGGAATCTGGAATATCACCTACAGGCAGTTCTTGTTCTGTGGGGTGAGAAGCATGGGAATGAACCACCATTGAAGACAGTAGTTTTCCTCAGCATGTTTTTTAAGAACTTCCACCTTGAGTGGGGTGGTGGGGGTGGGGTGGGGAGAGTTGTCAGGGGAAGGAGTGGTGTGGTCTAAATTACTTCTTAAGGTGCTTTTTGATACTCACCTCAAGAAAGCATTATCACAAGAAGTATTGGGGTCCCCAGCCCCAGTGCCCCTGGAGCCTTTGTTCCCAGCGAGCTATGTGGAATGCCCTACTAAATCAAGAGTTCCAGAGAGACTGCTCTTCAGAGCAGTGGTGGTCTCTGACAGATTTCTACTACTTTCAGATTGTCAGGTCCTGAATTAAAAGATGGATATCTCTCCTCTCCCTGTTTTACAGTCTATACTCTTTTTGTTTTTTAAGTCCAAATAAGTCTCATAAGCTTTTACTGTTTCACATAGTCAACTGGTCAAATGCACTGATAAATTTTAACTCTGTGGTGATAAAACTGAGTGTGAATGCTGCATTAGATTCCTGTTTTATACAAGGGAAATTAAGTCAGAGGCAAGCTACTAAACCTGCTGTTGATACAACCATCTTTGCCCTAGCATGGCAGTGTAACATACTGCTTCAAAATTGGGAAATTCATCTGTCTACTGAACAAAATCAAATGGTCTCAATACTTATTAAAAAAAAACTCCAGTTCCTGGATATTTTCTGGATTACTGCATGGGGATCTGAGGTTCTGAAATATGAATATTTATGCTGTACATACATCCTCACAACACGAAAAGCCAAAATAATTATTACAGGACCATGTGTGTTAGAGAAGACAAATCTCACTGTATGCATTTATGAGTGTGTTTTACGTATGCCAACAAATTTAACTACAGCCAAACTGCAAATAATAAGCCATTACTTTACAAAGCCTGGACTATTTGTATAGATTATTTCTTGCGGCTTACTTTTTTCAAACACATTTTTCTGATGTTCCAATTTAAAATAATTCATTCTTCCTACTCCCCAAGGATCAGCGGGAACAATAACAACAACAATAATCATTTATTATTAATAATAGCAACCAGCATTTATTACTTACTTTGGGTCACGTAGATATTGTTTCCCCCCATTTTACAGGTTAGGGAACTGAGGCACAGAGAAATAAGATAACTTACTTAGCTAAGGCTGGACCACTAGTAAGTGGTTGTATTAATTCAAGAGACACTAGCTACTATAATAAAAAATATCCCAAAACCTCAATGGCTTAACACAATAGAGGTTTACTTCTTGTTCATGTAACCCTCCCATGAGGGGGTTCTTTGTTGCCAGTCTTTCACATAGTGATTCAGGGACCCAGGATCCTTCCACCAGGCACTAGAGTCTTTTGCATTCAGCCAGGAGATGCAGGGGGAAGGGATGGAGAAGATACACTTGCTTCTTGAACTCCTTAGCCTGGAGGTGACATGCATCAGCTCTGTTCACATTCCACTGGTAGTAACCAGCCACCCAGCCCAACCCAAAGTAAGAGGGCCCTGGAAATAGAACAGGTGGCTGGGGAGCCATTTCCAGGCTCTAAGTCAACACTGTGGAAATGGGAACTTAAATCATCAGGGGTGTGTTAGCTGTCTGGATTTGAATCCAGGCAGCATGGCCCCAGAGTCCATGCTTGTAACCACCACACTTTAAACACTTGATATAAACTGTTGCTAGATGAAACCTCAGATTAAAACTTGGCTGGTAACCATCTGCATGATGGACACTTTAGAGCTGGTGCAAACAAGTCACAATCTACCCAACCACTTGTATGTGTAATTATGGTCAGGTGCCAATGGTAAAGGCCAAGATCTTGCAACACAGAAAGGAACACATTATAAACAATTCTTAGACATTTTGTCCAATTTCTTTAATCCCAGCTCAAATTAAACTGCTTTTTCAATAACATCAATGGCCTTCTTTAGCATAGGATATTTGTTGCCCAGGCGCCACAAAGTTAATTGGCTTAACTAAAGTCTTTTTAATTCTATATCTGAGATGTCCTGGAAATCGAAGGCAATCAATGAATAAGTCTGGAAGACCGTAACAAGCTTACAGTTAATACTATTTGCAGCTGCTCAAGTGGTTTCTGTACTTACAGAGCCAAAAGCTGGAAATGAGTGTTATGACCCTGCATCTGAATGAATCTTTAACTCCATCAACTCCAGACTAACTCCATCAACTACAAACTGAATACAGAGATGCCTATTTACGGCACAGCTAAACCCTAGCTTTTCTTTGGTGAGTGTAGAGAACCATGGTGAGATGGTGCTTAATAGTTACCAACCCACCCTCCCTCCGGTTGAAAGGAAGAGATAAAGACTAGGTCTCCCTTCTCGTGTCTAAAGCTTCCTCTGTAAAAAGATTCTGGTATAGAATTCCCTGTTGCTGATATCAGAGACTAAGAAAAATGATCCAGAGCATCAGCATCCTTCACAGAAATACTGCCTTCCTTCCACCTGTCCACAGGTGCTTGAGGAATTTGCAGCAGGTGACCCCCTCCCATTTCACCCGCCATCAAGAAAAGTGCAGACATTATACAGGGCCTCCCCTATGCCGAGATGCAAAAACATAAATCTGAGCCCTCTAAAAATTTAAATGTCACCAACTTCAGAATCAAATGATTTTCTGACATCCTTCACAAAGCCCAGCACACAGGACTTTTCCCCAATATCTTTAAAGTCAGTGTTAGAATCCAAAAGGAACTTAGGAATAATCCATCTCAGAAGCCATAATTCAAACACCTCCAGAGGCCAGATGGGTCATATCAGGCAACAGACTCGGGCCAGTCTGGGCCCTGCAGCAAACAGCAGAGCTTCCTAAATGGTGGCCACTTTTTAGCTTCTGCTGATCTCTGTAGGGCGAGGGGCACACTGTGGTTACCCAATCTTCCGTTTGTTAAGAGAAGCCAGAAATCTATGTTTTTCTGTGAAATCTCCCACTGAGTCCATTTCTTTGAACACTCTGGGGCCCAGATACAAAATGTCTCTAAACATCTTCCTCCTCATTCATCTTCACATGAGGAGCCTGAGACAGAATAACATGGGCTCACATCTCCCACAGGGCAGTGATGTGCTGGACAGCGTGTGGATGGCTTCCGGCATCTACCGCTAATCCTTGAAGCAGGAACTGCTATGAGCACCACTGAGTCTAAGGCATCTAGTGGGCAGCAGCCAGCCCAGGCCAATAAGGGACAGATGCCCACCTGGATCACCAAGGTCCCAGACAGTGGAGAAAGAGCCCGGGTCCTTTTCACCATTTGGGGTTCCCTGGCCATGCAGGGGCTCAGGACCTGAGGCTGCCCTCCCCTAGAGATCCCCATGTATGACCAAAAGCACTTTGATTCCTCATGCACTGGGGGTTGCTAGGCATGGAAAAAAGACCCTGAAGTCGAGGAATCTATAGGCATGTTGAGAGAAGCCCACACATTACTCTTGAAATGGGGACTCTTCTACAGCACTTTGAAGAATTCTGGAGTCCTAGGATATGTTAACTAATGTTCTGCTCTCTCGCTCTCTCTCTCACTCTCTCTCTTTCTCTCTCACACACACACACACACACACACACACAATCATTATGCTACCAATATTTTTTCTCCTAGAATGTATTTAAGAAAAAAGAAGGAAATTAATCAATACATCCACCTTATTATTACTATACTATGGTATGCCTTTAACATGGGAATTTGTGGGTGGGGGAGTTGGGGGAGTGGCTGCTCTGGCATCTCGTGAAGCCCATGGGCCCCTTCTAAGAATATTTTCAAATGCAAAAGAGGAAACACATAGGAAGGAAACCAATTATATTGAAATTCAGTTTTCAAAATGTTTAAACCATCAATTTGTGATGCAGTAATGTAGATGTTTCTTCATCAGCGCATTAAATAACAAGAACTAATGGTAAGACTATACTGCCACAGCCATGGATGTCAAGGATAAGCATCAACAGCAAAGAGATATCTGCATCAGCTACGATATGACATGAGAAGATTTGTGACTTCTGTTGGTGACAAAGTCATAGGAACTGTTGTGGCTTGTTACCTACATTTGTAAGCTAAAGTAATAAATTTCAGTTAGAGGTTGGTGAAAATAAAAGGTGTTGCTTTTTTCCCACCCAAGTTCATAGCCCCCTGAATTCCCTCCATGGTGGGGACACAGGTTAAGCACCCCTATGCACTCCCCAAGAACAGCAAGAGGTCCCAGAAAAGGTCACCCTATGTGTGAACAGTGACAGGGCATCTGCCCCTGATTCACATGCAGCATCAGGATATACAATGCCCGTTTTTGACCACTGGTATATGTCATATGCACTGTCTGATCATTAGCATATATTTACAATCCAATTTAAGGTTTATGTATATTAAACATACACACCAAATTATGGACATTTCCTGTAACAGTTAATTCTAGCAGATGGCTTTGCTGTCTTTATAAGTATAGGTTACAAGTTTCCCTGGGTACTCTGTAAATAAATGATGATTTCTCAAATGAATCAGGGAAGGGTAAACACCAAACTGTAAACAATATTTATCTCAGGCCAGAGTCTTCAAGAAGAGCTGAAGAGAACTATATTTTTTTCCTTATGTAACCACTGGGTTATTAGAATTCTTCACAAAGAGCATACATTCATGTATTATTTGTGTGATTAAAAATACATAAAGTGGGGCTTCCCTGGTGGCGCAGTGGTTGGGAGTCCGCCTGCCGATGCAGGGGACGCGGGTTCGTGCCCCGGTCCGGGAGGATCCCGCGTGCCGCGGAGCGGCTGGGCCCGTGGGCCGTGGCCGCTGGGCCTGCGCGTCCGGAGCCTGTGCTCCGCGGCGGGAGAGGCCACAACAGTGAGAGGCCCGCGTACCGCAAAAAAAAAAAAAATACATAAAGTGTCAAGTCAAAGAAATTTAGTAATCATTGGTATAAAAATATAATAAATGCCTCATAATCTGAAAAGAGGAATGTGACTGGCTCAGAAGGCCTACACTTGAGACATGAATTAAACAACCCATTGAACAAGCCTGACCTTTGTCCACAGCTACCAGACGACTGTGTCAAAAAAATATTTCACTTGATGCATGTGCAACTGCGTACCATCATAGAACTCTGCTCATGAGATAACTGCTAAGTGACATACATTACATCTATAATTAAAGCCATGTAAAAACACAAAGCAAAAGACACTGGGAGGCACCACGACAAAATTCTAACCATGGCTGGGTTAGGGTGGCAGAATTTTGGATGAATTTTTCCAGTTTTCTAAATGTATTTTGCAATATTGCTTTTCAAATAGGAAAAGTAAAATCTAAGATGGAGAAAAATAGAACAGTAAGGGTGAAATTCAAGTGCAGGCAGGCTGGCTCCAGATCCCATGCTCTGACTTCCCCCAATAACTCTCCTAAAATAGTTAGAGGTAAAATGAGACTTTTTTTCTTATTCTAAAAGCAAAATGTTCTCACTGTAGGAAGAACAACCAGAAGGTGGATATAAGCAAATAAAAGAAAACAAAAGGGCTTCCTTGGTGGCACAGTGGTTGAGAATCTGCCTGCCAATGCAGGGGACATGGGTTCGAGCCCTGGTCTGGGAAGATCCCACATGCCACGGAGCAACTAGGCCCGTGAGCCACAACTACTGAGCCTGTGCATCTAGAGCCTGTGCTCCTCAACTAGAGAGGCCGCAATAGTGAGAGGCCTGCACACCGTGATGAAGAGTGGCCCCCACTTGCCACAACTAGAGAAAGCCCTCGCACAGAAACGAAGACCCAACACAGCCAAAAAATAAATTAATTAATTAATTATAAAAAGAAAAAAAAAGAAAACAAAAACCCTAGTCCCACTTCCCCAAAATACAAGGGGCTACCCTGTGATTAAGATCCTTACAGATATTTTCCATTTTTGAAATATAAGATCATAAGTGTAGTTGTTTCTTTATAATCAAAGTGAGATAATCCTATACATGCCTATGGGGTATATTTTCAAATTATGTCCCCAGGAAGTGCAAGTACAAAACAGTTCATCCTTTAGAACACCAAAATAAATGTCAAGGGAAGAAAGAGGTCTGGCAGCCTTTTATAGGATCTGCACCATTCCACGTTCATCAACCATAAGAGTTTCACTATGGGCACAGCTTCACTGGGTAAAAAACCAGCAACAAAACACTTACAGGTTTGAATTACCAAATATTTATCTTCCAAATAAATCTTGTGTCTTCTTACCCTCACAGAAAATTGATTTGTTAATTCACTTCTATTTCATTCTATAATGTCTCCTTTTGTTAATCCTCTTTCCCTGGGGGGACTCTTTTCAAATCTTGTCACTTACTCTTCACTGAAAAAGTTCCCTTTTCTGAATTCAAGGTGAATTGTACTTAATATACGAGCCCTGAATTTACATGCCGTTTTTTACCTTCCTTTATGTTCCATGGTCTCTCCCAGTAATTGAAATGTTTTTTTAGCTGTTCCATTTCCTTGTTATCACCATGTTTCCCTTAATTCATTCATCTTTCATTAAATACAGTGGTAGGCTACAAAAGGTTAACCAGAATAAGGAAAGGAAAAGGAAAAAATTGGAACATCAAGCAAAAACAGAAAGTGAGAATTAACTTTAAAAACACGACGTACACATTAGTTGAAGAAGCACCCAATGAAGGAACTTACTTGGGCCAACATTCTCCTTGCAAACAGAATGGGGGGCAGTTATCCCACAGCCCTGGACCAGGAGTGTGGTGCGTGTCCCTTTAGCCTTGTCCTCATTATTATGATGTTTCAGTTAGGCTATAAAGCACTGACAACTTAAAAAAATATGGAACCACATATCTGAAGGTCAAGAATTATGAACTTCCCAGTGAAGTATCCAAAAGCACACGTCACAAATGAAGACTCCGAGACTCACAGAGGCTACCAACTGTCCCAAGTTTCTTCCCACAAGTGGCAAAGTCTGGATCCAGTCCCAGATGGAGGACTTCAAAGTCCACCGATACACTTTCCTTCTTACTCCCAAGGAATCAATCTGAAAGTTGAGTCACCTCCTTGCAGAGTGGTAATACCTCTCCATCTGTCTGTTTTATGAATCCCCATTTCATATATCAGAGTTCAGGAAGCAAACTGCTTCTGTGTTGTTCAAAAATTATTTCACATGACCCAAGCACACGCCCTGTGTGAGTGCTAAAAAGGATCCAGGAGGGGCTTCCCTGGTGGCGCAGTGGTTGAGAGTCCCCCTGCCGATGCAGGGGACACGGGTTCGTGCCCCGGTCTGGGAAGATCCCACATGCCGCAGAGCGGCTGGGCCCGTGAGCCATGGCCACTGAGCCTGCGCTCCTCAATGGGAGAGGCCACAACAGTGAGAGGCCCGCGTACCGCAAAAAAAAAAAAAAAAAAAATAAGGATCCAGGAAACAAAAAGTAACGACGGCTGGTCAAATGATCTTGCCATAATGGGCTCTGTTACATCCAATTTTTTCTTTTAGAAGCTCCTCCCTCCCTCTATTTGCTCCCATCCTTCCCTCTCCCCAGCCTACCCGATCAAGGGTCACCATCTGTAGGAAGTCTCCTCATTCCCCAGGGTAAGACTTTGGTCCAATTTACTTACTGATCCCTCCTCCAAATGAGAGTGAGATACCACAACACTTGACATAGTTTAATATGCGTATGAATCTCCCGAGGGGGGGTTATTAAAATGCAGATTCTGATTCAGATCTGGAGTAGGGCTGGAGATTCTGCATTTCTAAAAAGTCCCCTGATGATGCAGGTGCTATTGGTCCCAGGACCAAAAACTGAGGTCTAAAGGAAAGAGACTGTGGGTTTCATCTCCATATTCTCCATGCATAGAGCTGCAGGAGAGGAGGTGAGGAGGGAGGCTCACTGAGGGAATAAAGAATTCCTACATGGGTATGTCAGGAAAGCTGTGTTGCTGCTGTTTGTTCAGGGTTTTATTTGAAACATTCAGCATTAATACACAAAGTACACTGATTTGAGAAGATGGAACTTATAAACCAAGGCCCCAGTTTAACTTCAAAGTTATTTCCTACCATATTCTATAGATTCAAAATATGACACCATCTTCAGCAACTCAGGGAGTTCAGAAGTTAAAAACAACAGGTGAGAAAACACAACACTCTGAGAGAAAATAAATGAGGTTGTCAATGTTCTTTCTAATTTATGGTCCAACATGCCGGCTCTCTTTTCCTCACTACAGACTGGGTTATGAAATAATACTGCATCTGTCCTAAACCCTCTGCTAGGACTCTCCCTCAGAGGCTAATAATAATAACAATAATAACCACAGCAGCTGTAGCACCCCAAGCTTAACTGAGCATTCACCCTGTCCCATGCACTAAGTGCTTCATATAAAAAGTAAGTAGTTTAACCCCACAACAGGTAGCTACTATTATCACCTCCGTTTTACCAAAGTACAACCTCAGGTTATGAGGAACGACATGGTTTGCCCAAGGTCACGGAGCCAGTTCACAGCAGGGTAGGATTCGAACCCAGGCTGACTCCTAAGCATGGTGTCTGAGAGATATGCTACCAAGGTCATTTCAAGGTACAGTGAAGGAAAAAGTGACCCTAAAGACAAATTCTGAGACCTGGATCACTAACTCTAGATAGGAAGCAGGAGAGATATTCCTTTGGATGTGCAGAAAGGTCCCCCTGACCTCGAAAGATGCTGAACTCAGCCCAGACACAAGCTCGGCTCTGCCGAAGTTGGCCTGATCGTCGGGCATCCACTGTTCTCCCATGTTACTCATCTGCCCTTTATTCTGCATGAAACACATTCCTCTCCCTTTTCCCCACAATACAATTTGTCTCTCTCTCACCTGGCTTTTTAGTTAAAAACAAGAGAGATGAAGCTTGAAACCTAATTAAGGAAATGGCCCATGTACAAAGAAAACAGCCAGGGATCATTATTCAAATGGCAGCCTCTCCTTTTGTTTTTGAGGGAAAGCTAATGACTGCTATGCAGCCCAGTGGCCTCTATATCATATCGCGTACACATCCTGTTATTAGAGGGTAATGCTAGTGATTGGAAAACACGCCAAATAAAAGCATGCATGGATCCCTGTTCTCACTTAAATGCTGTTTTGATGATTTAAAATAAAGACAAATGTTATCCTGGGAAATGCAGACCTCTCTGTGGCCAAACTCATCCATCTTATGTTAGTAAGATTCCCCCTCCAGCAGACCTGGGTCCGTGCGATGGGTGCCCAGGGTGAGAAATAAGAAAGCAGCAAGACGGATCAGACCTTCCTGTGAAACTGCTGTGGTGGGGAATGGGAAAAAGGAAAAGGAGGGGGAAAAAGAAAGCAAAAGAAATCCTCTGAGAAAGATCTGGTTGGATCTTCCCCCCTGGATTTTGCTGAAATCTGTTTACTTCTAACCATCCCAACCAAGTCCAATTCACACCCATCTCACTACCTCAATGCCCCAGGTAGCTTCCCAACAAGCTAATTATAAACAACAATTTGTATCTGGCACACAGCCTGCCAGAATGTTTTCTATCCTCCTGTGTATGTAGTACATGTTTTATTCACACACTCCATTATGATCTCCTTTTTCCACATATCAAGAACATTATTAATGTCAAATACATTTGACACTATCATTGTTATTGCTGCAAAGCATTCCAGTTTATTTCCGGGCCTTTATTTATTTAACCAATCCCTTATTTGGGAATATCTTTTACTTGTATAAATAATGCTGCAATGAACATCCTTCTCTGATTCTGACTTTAGGAAAACTGCTGAGGCAGGAAATCTGATGATTGTTTTTATTAATAAGCTCTGGTATTGAAGGAGCTTTCTTCCAACCAAACTGATATTTTACACTTTATTCTCACACTGAATTTGTTTATCAAGACTGAGATGTTTACTATTCCGGGTATATTAGATATCAACCTTACAATTAAAACACTTTAATAAAATTTTTTACTGAAGTAGGTTTATTCTGAAATAGTTCTAGATTTACAGAAAAGCTGCAAAGGAAGTAGAGTTCCCATATACCCTTCACCCAACTTCCCCTAATAGAACATAATACCTAACTTTGGCACATTTATCAAAACTAAAAAAATTAACAGTGGTACAATGAACTTTAAGGGTCTATCTCTTCCTGTTCAGAAGGAGACTTCTGACCCCAGAAAGGGAGGGATTTGCTCCAGGGAGGTCAACAGCTGATATCCCTGCCAGAATTAGGACCCAGAACTTGCGACAGCTGGACTATTGTCTTCTCGACTACACAACTCTGCCTTCCCTATTAATTCTCTTTGGACAAGATTTTTTCCCTCATTAAAACTGTGCAATTTGTATCCTATAATTATAATCACTAATTATAATCACATGTCTAAGTCCAAATCACTCTCTCTTCATTTTATAAGGTAAAAAATAACCTTAGTGTCACATAAAGCCACAGCCTTCAGCACAAAACTACTTCATCACAAGGTAAATTTGCCTTCAGAAATAAAGACCTGTTTCTCACATACATGGCTCCCTGTTTGATAATAAGACTTTAATCTACAAGCACAAACAATGCTAACTATCATGATGTGGTTTGTGATCCAGCTAATAATAACTGTATTTGATTGCAAAAAGCCAAAACTGAAAATTTGCACTCATCTTAGAGGGCTAATTCCTAGAAAAAGTGATGCCTCTTATTCTATCACCTTGCAACCTGTTTTCTTTTTCATAACACTTATCACAATTTGTAATGTTTATGTATTTATTTGTTTAATGTCTTTTAAATCATAACACTGTATGTTCATGAAGTTATAAATGACCACTGCATCCTCAGAGCCCAGGGTATAGGCTGGTGACTTCAGAGTCATGAGGGCAGTACATCCTCCACACACTCACTCTTTTCCTAGATCACTTTAGACATCTAGAAATGCACATGATGTTAACACGAAGACGGTGAAGCTCCACAGGCAGATATGACCACTGACCATGAGGGTGGTGAAGCCCCAGAATGCCCCACGCTGTACCGCTGTGTCCCTACACTGATATTTCTGTGCTTCACACCTAAAGGTTTATTACTTAACTAATGGCTACCATCCAGAAGGGAGATTAGCAAGTGAACTTAGTCTTAGAAGGGGACCTAAAGAGTTCATACTTAATTCCAAAATCGACTTCTCTATACCTTAGTTAGTTTACTCCTAAACTAATAAATATTTATTGAAAAAAATTACAGGTAATCAAAATAGAAAATCCAGTAATAATTCCATCAACCCACTACCCACCACACCAAAAAAGAAAAAAAAAACTTAATATTTTGATGTGTGGCCTTAATTTTTCTCTACGCTGAACACATATTTTAACAAACTGGAATTGTAACATATATGCCATTTTATGGAATTTTTTAATGCATTATGTGATGAAAAGCTTTCTATGTCGATAAGCACTTTTGTTGTCACCATTGTTATAGTTAATCATAGTTTGGTTTGCTGAGACCACCTAAGGAATCAACCTTTTCTGTTTAATATTATAAATGTTGAGAGAGAGAGTGACTGGTTGACATTAACACATGTAAGCAAGCCTCCACCCAGTGCTCTTTGGTGAGCAGTGTTAACTCAGGTCAGGACGACATGGTAAAAACCTCCTGTCAAACAGTCACATCAGACCCACTGGGACTGAATGCCCTCCAGAGGCAAATATCCATTCCTAAGTGCCAGGAGGTTCTATTGATTCAGAGCTGCTTCACCTCCTAATACCTGTGCTAATTTAGAGCTTCAGCTCTTCACTTGGAGCTTTATTCTACACAACAAAATAGAATTCATTTATTCCCAGCAAGAATCTGCAAAGGAGAGAAAACATCAATAAAACACAACCTCACCAACCGGATGTTCCGTGGGTTCTCTTGAGTGCGTGAGGCGCCACATGACCACCATGAGCACACATCTGTGTTGTTCTCCCTCAGCAGTTTAAGGAATGAAGAATCACCTCATTACACAGCTGCCATGGCTGAGTGAGCTCCGGGGTCTAGGGTCTGCTTTCCTGCCTCAGAGCTTGGCCATCACCTCCTCTCAGGATCCATCACAACATGGGGTGGGGAGAGGGGCGGGTTGGCCAGGTCTCCCTATGCATCCCTGCCTGGTCACACACAGTTAGGTTGCCGTGTGCTTTTTGGCTACCTGCATGCACAATGGAAAAGCTGAGGAGTCACAAAATGTGTGAGAATCTACACAAAAAGAGTGATACCTTCCTGTTTCAGAAATTGTGAAACATTCCTACAAGCTCTAAGCCAGAGGGAAGGGCACTGTTTTTGACGCTGTTTTATTCTACAGTGCCTTTCCCAACCTAACTGAGATTAGGGAGCTACGTGCATGCACTGTCAGACTTCCTGCCACCCCCTGGGAAGCTACCTTTCTCCTTTCAACTCCACGTATTTCAAGAGCCACAGTCTGAACGTGCCAGACACTCAGGGTGGCCGCTGGAGATATAAGAATGAATGAGATACCCACAATCCTCATCCTTTGGGAGCTCAAAGCCTCATCAAGGAGGCAAACAAGAAAGCAGTGCGCTCAGCACCACGATGAGGGAAGTACAGGATGTACAATCTCTGGGAGTGGCACCCACTGCAGACTAGAGGGTCACAAAGGGCTGTTCTAAAGAAGGGGGCCTAAGCTGAGACCCAGAGGATGAGTAGCATTTGGTTAAGAAAGATGAGGTGAGAGGGAATGAGAGAAAGATGCACAGGGAACAGCAGTGCAAAGGCTAAAAGGCCAGAGATTGAAGGGCACAAGACAGAAAGCCTGGGAGGACAGTTATCTCTTGAGCTCAAGGGGGAAACGGGCAGTGTGAAGTTGCAAGGCAGGCACAGCCCAGAAGGGGACTCATAAACATAAACTCATAAACAGTTATTCTATGTCACCTCCTCTCTGAGGCCCGCCCTGACTACCCCGCTTCTTCACTCTCTTTGTGCAATGTTCATGGACTTCATAGCACCCCACACTTGGTATTTACCTATTTATTGGTGCCCCCCACCACTAGATTATAACTTTCATGAACACTAGAATTTTTGTGTTTCTCCCCACTGCACATCAGCACCCAGCCTGGGTCTCAAGAGGCCTAGGTGCTCAACAAACGTGTTAAATGTATATGCACGTCATCTTTGTTGGTTGCATTTATGCCTAGTTTTTCTATTAGGGAAATCATTGTTAAAATTCTCTGCAGGTGGAGGCAACCTTGCATTGCATCTACTACTGAGCACTCAGGATATGAAATGGAATGTGGGAAACCTTTGCTTCTTGTAAAAATTACACTGCAGGCTGCACCAAATCCAAAAACTAAACAAATAACTTGGTCATATGCGGATCACAGCCTCCTGACCACTGTGAGTAGTCAAGGCAACTACTCGGAGCACCAGCCCGCCAGCCAGGGTCCTCGATTTGAGGGCAGAGACAGTTCTATGCACAAGACGCTAAGGCTCAAAAGAGTTTCAATTATTAGCACTAACCCAGAGTTTCGTGCCTGTAGGTGTAGTGTTCTCCAGTAGCTAAGACAGTAGGATGGAGAAGGAAAGTTCTAGAAAATCAAACATCCTCACGTCACATGCAGACAAGGCCTCTTTGGGAAAGGCCCACTTGCCAGGTGTGAGCTGAGCGCAGTCTCAGCATAGCCCAGGTCATCTCTGGGCAGGACACATTGTCAGAGAGAGGCGGGGACAGAGCTTGTCAAGATTCCAGTATTTAATAAATCCACTGTCCCCAGGATACCCATAATAGTCAGCCGTCCCATTTGGTCCACCCTCGTGAACACACAGGGAAGGTCATCGCTACCTGCCCGCAGCCTTGGCTGAGAGGAGCTGCTGAAATGGCCTGTGGTGTTTCAATTCCTTGTCACAATTCACACCTCGCCCTTGCCTTGGACTTTTGCATTCCACCCCTGTCTCTGGAAATTAAGTGAGTCATCAAGGTGACACAGCCAATCTCTTCATCGCTGGAGCCTCTCCAGGGAGGAGGGGACGAAGCTTTGGGGAATGAGGAAACAAGTTCATTTATGGCGGTGAATTAGATATCTTTTCAGGATCCATGTACATTAAAGAATGCTAATTTGATTCTGTCAGCTCTGTAGCTAGGCTGTCGATGCCAGCATGTTTGAAAGAGGTAAGGAAAGTGCCAATGTTTGTTAAAATGGCAGTGGCACAGCCCTGCAGGGTGGATTTGTGCTAGGGCATGGGGACCTGGAAGACAGCAGGTGCAGGAAATTCCCCAAGGACACCCACTTTGGTCTTTGTCTTTAAGCACCGCCTCCAAGCTGAGGAGCAGAGCTCAAGCAATGCAGCATCCAGAAGAGAAACGTGCCCCAACTCTGAAAACTGGAGCTGTACAGAAACAGGTGGCAGGCCAGCTTTGGCCCACTGGCCATGGTACATCAGCACTGGCCCACATAAATAACCACAGTACAGACCTTATTTTACTGCACAGCAAGGCAGGTCTCTGCATGCCTGCCTCAAGTGCAAGATGCATTATTTGACTAAACTGTGGAGATCAGAGATATGAAGGTGATTGGGTGGGACTCTGCCCAGGATGTCACTCAGTCCAGTGTGCTGGAGACAGCAGGTTCATAAATAAGCCTGTCTGTGGTAGGCGGCTTCCAGGATGGCCCCCCAGTGGTCCCATCCTGCTTCTTGGTATGTGTGCCGTTGTGTAATCCCCTTCCCATGAGTGTGGCTAGACCGGGTGACTTCTTTCTATGAATAAAATAAGAGAAAAGTGATGTGATGCCACGTCCAAAATTAGATCATAAAAAGTCTCTGGCTCCTTTCTTGCTTGCCATGTGGTAAGCCACTCTGCAGAGAGGCTCACATGGCAAAGACCCAAGGGAGGCCTACGGCCAAGAGCCAGCAAGGAACTGAAGCCCTCAATCCAACAACCACAGGAGTGAACTTGGAATTGGGCCCTCCCCCAGTCGAACCATCAGATGAGATTATGGCCAGGCTGATATTTGACTGAAACCTGTACGAGATCCTGAGGCAGAGGACTCAGTTAAGCTGTGCTCCAATTCCTGGCACACAGTGAGATAACCAACGTTTGTTGTTTTAAGCCACCATATTTTGGGGTAATCTGTTATATGATGACCCAGACCACACCCAGTGATGAGCAAGAATGCTAACATTCTAGGGATGCTGAGGAAGACTTCATCTCTTTTAGCTAGAAGTGACTGTACAAAAAGTTATCTGAGGATACTTGCACTTGAAGTGGCCTCAAAAATGAAGATATCACACAGACACTCAAATTCATCAGAGCTAAAAAAAAATAAAAATAAACAAGTCAAGAGAAAATGAATCAAAATAGTTATAGTCAAGGGATAAACTTATGGATTTTTGCTTTCTACCTTATACTTTTCTATATTTCCTAGATGTTTTACATAAATAGAAATAAATCTATAAATATAGAAATGTATCTCTGTATATTTTCCAGACTTTCTAGAATTTATACATGCTGCTTTATACAAATGTTTTTTAAAGAATGGGGAAGATTTTAGACTTAGATGTTGTAAGAGAAGATCTTTCCCAGTAGACTAAATACCACAAAGAGAGGAACATAGAAGGCACAGAATGTGATTTAATTTATGTGCATGATAGGTAGGTTAAAGAAAGCAGTGGGAAATAAATCAAGGAGGCGAGAATGGGATTGGAGGATAGAGGAGTGTGTGTGTGTGTGTGTGTGTGTGTGTGTGTGTGTGTGTGTGTGTGTGTGTGTGTGTGTGTGTGAGAGAGAGAGAGAGAAATCTCTTTTTCAACTTATGAACAGTTGAGAAAGGAAGAAGGGAACAGCAGCCTAAAGTAATGAGACGGATCCAAACCCTTCTTTCCAGCCAATAAGCACAGCTGGATGAGAGAACAGAACAAACCTGAGACCTTCACAGATTCCACAACAAGTTTCCTCACCAAAAGATATCCCTGTGTTGTGCATGCACAACCACAAAATCTGCTCTCCCTTCTCTAGTGACATGTTTACAATGAATAAGACAGGATAAGAACTGAACACATGATGAAGAGAGTCATATCCTAATGTATTAACCAGAAGGAGAGGCTGGCTCTGCTCACAGCCACAGCAGGACCCAGAACAAGGGAGTCCAAGGCCTGGCTTTAACTTCTCAAGCATAGAGCTCAGGATGAACCAAGCCTGGGAACAACAGGGTCAGAGCCAGCTGGAGCCACTTCTTCCTGTGCATTGTACTCACCCATGCTTACCGGTGACCATGACGAGGGCCAGTCCACCTAGACTGGAAATGCTGGCGAGTCCTCAGGAGAAGCCAGGGAGTTCCCAGAAGAAGAGTGTGTGGTAAGGAGGCCTGAGCATCTACCACCCCACCTCTGTCAAGTCAGGGATGGCAGGGGGGAACAAAAGAGGCCCCATGTAGGTTTAGGGAACCTAAAAATAGGACCCTTGCACCTTCTGCTCCCACAGAAGCAGTGTAGAAAGCCAGCAGAGTCCCCCGGTTCTCCTATAACCAGCACTTTCTTTTAGTAGGACAAGTTTATTACTCCCACTGAGTAATTCTTAGGGGCTTCGATGTTAAGTCATCCATAATTCATGAAATAGCAGAAATCCTCCTAATCTCAGTGATCTTCTTTGACACCACCCCTACATGGATCTCACTGCCAGGTGCTGCAGGTAGACCAGACATGAAATCACTAGTAGGAAAGGTTCAAATAAACAAGATCTCTGGCATGAAGGCTGCTTCTGAAGTGGGTCTCCACCAAAATGTAAAGATTTCAAAATCACCAGCATCTGGCTGATTTTCCCAGCATGCCCAAGCTCCCTGAGAATGTCATAGGCTTCAAAACCAGCTTGGCGTAACGTACTGAACACCCCTGTTGCCAAGAAAGTGGGCAAAAGGCATAGGTGTGTGGTACAGGTGGGTAGAAGACCAAAGACAGCCCCAAGCCCAGGAAGGGACAGGAAGAATACAAAGCTTCCCTCACTGGCTGAGAGCAGCTTGAGCGGAGCATGGAGAGTTGACAACCTGCTTAGGACTTGCAGGTAGGATGAGAAAATGCAGAAGCAACTCAAAAGGATTAAACAACTGTGGTAGCTACTGGTAATGCTTGCCTGACATCCACTTGTCAGCCCACACACATTCACATTATCCAGCCTCCCTATGGTTGGGTGGGTTCATGTGTCCAGCCCTGGCCAATGGATATGGAAAAGCATGGGTCACATCCTGACCAATGCATTTAAGAGCCACCCAATGACCTTCCAGCTCTCTTCTTCCTGCCTGGGTGACTAGAAGCTTAACAATGAAACAAGACAGGAACAGCTAGTTACTTGACCACTGTATGGATGAAAGATGTCCTGGATAATTGCCCAAGTCCTGGAGGATTCTGCCTGACCAGAAAATAACTTATGTGTGGCTGAGCTTTGGAGTTTTATTTGTTAATCCAGACTCTCTTGAACAAAGACAACCATTAGCAAGGATGTCTCCATAGATGCCATCACAGACAGGTGACAGCAAAGTACCAGCAGCCCTCCACCTCCATGCCTGGGCCCTACATGGGTCCATGGAACTTGGACACGATGCCAAGGAGAGCCAGAGGGAGTAACACGAATTGACTGAGATTTTGTTTCAACAACTTGGCAGAACAGGGGCTCAAACTAGAAATGATGTTCAATTAGAGGGAAAGAAAGTGCCTTTTCCTGCACACCTCAATTTGTGGTTTGAAAACTGAACCCGCTCCCCAGATGTCTGTATGACAAGCAAAGCCAAAGCCAACTGGCTCTTCTCTGGCTGTCTGCAACTTGGCCAAGGGAGTTGATCATTTCTCATTTCAGAGAATCGCAGCATTTCAGGATGAAACGGGACCTCCAAGTGCTAGGATGAAACACAGGTTTCATATCCAGTGCCAGCTCCAGTGGATTGCTGGTGACTTCCTGGAGGGCCATGTCAAAAGGATTCTAGGACTGTGTCCAGGCTCAGTGGGGAAGAGTAAGGGTGGATGATTAGTGAGGGCTGCCAGGGGAAGGCACAATGAGAGCATGTGAGCAGGCCAAAAAAAAAAGGAAAAAGAAAACTGAGCTGACCCTAACAGCCCAGCTATCTCATTTTACAGATGGGAAATCAAGGTCCAAAACTCTCTGGACACATGGTCCCAGAACCAAGACTTGAATCCTCATCTCTCAATTCCTATTTATTGTCATTCTGTTACCACCAGCTGTGGCTGAGAAAGGTTGCTTCTAAAAATGGGAATGAGATGAAGCCCTCCTGCCTTTTTCCAATGTCTCTTGGCAGCCCATTGTTCCTAATGTTAAACATAAAACTAAGTAACCTCTTAAAGGTGGAGAACTTTCTCCAACTGGTGACAAAAGGGAAAGTCAGAGACTGGTAACTTGAGAGGGCCTCAAGGGACTACTGCTATCTTTGAAGATGAGCAGGCTTAACGTGCTGAAAAACATCCATGACTCAGAGCTAGCCAAGAAGTAGAGACCTCAGTCCTACCACTGAGGAACAGAGTCCAGTGGACAGCCTGATTGAGCACAGAAGAGTATTCTTCCCCAAGCCTCCAGATCACAGCCTAACCAAGATGGCACATCTGGACTGCCAATCTATGAACTGTCCAATCATCAATGGAAGTGGTTTAAGTTGCCAGGTTTTGGGTAAACTGTTATGCAGGAATAGAAAGCCAGCAGAGTTGGCAGCTGAAATGTGTCTCCTGTGGATGACTGGCAAAGCCACGTTTGAAGAATGAGGACTGTCAACATCTTGTGGAGTGGTGGCAATGGTGGAAAGAGATTTACATGATAAACTCAAGAAAAGCATCAAGGTAATGGCTGGACCAGGTCAATGAATTCCTGCAACACTCACTATAAAATATTTCTGTTTTATATTTAAATGAAACAAGGTTTGTATGGTAACAACAACAGTGAAAACAAAATCATCTCCAAAGTGGAGGCTAAACAAGGCAGGGAAAAGAAATTCTTTTTCTCATTCATATTTGCAAATTCAGCACAGGGAAGTTTGCTAAAGGCTGCTTTAAAAACTAAATCTGCAGTATGCTTGAGGAGAATGCTAGATACAGGTAGAGTAAGGTGCTTGCAAGCTCAGTATCACATGGTCTGAATTAAATGGTGTCCACCTATGACTTTGCCAACCCTCCAACTCAGACTAGCTGCTTCCCATCTGGTATAACAAGACGAGGAAAGCTTTTACTTGTCTGTTCCCTGGGACCAAAATCTAATCAATATTAATATGATAATTACTAAACAAAGACAATGCAACAGATACCATGTACTGAGGTCCTTCCTCACGTGCCAGGCACTTTCCTAAATATCTGACATAGTTTTAAGTGTCTTTCAGCAATCAAACTCATGAAACCTAAAATGATTTCAGAACCAGTGCCTCCGAGGTTACCGTTCCCAAGTGCTTTGCTTCTTGTATCCTATTACATAATGGTTAGAATACAAAGAGAGGCCTGGGTTCAAGTCCTAGCTTTGACGCTCACCAGCTGAGTGACCTTAGACAAGTTCTTTTTTCCATCTCCAAACCTCAGTTTTCTCATCTCTAAAACACTGACAATAATTGTCCCTCATTCACGAGGCCACTGTGAGATCAAAGTGAGATCAGGCACACATCTCAGTGCAGCAACCAGCAGGTGGTCACAGCTCAGTAATGGCAGCCATTGGCCATGACATCAGCTGAGGTGGCATGATCCCTTGAGTGGCCGCTATATGAAGGCTGTGCCACTCAGAACAGACGAGCAATATTTCTTATCCACGGGCAGCAGCTTCTTTCCTACTAAAAATTTGTCCTATGAGCTCTTTCTTTAAACTTCTTTTCCAAATTCCCATGCCACAACTCAGAATATCAGAATACTAATAGTTCCTGACTGCCAAAGCCATCACCCTGTTCTGATTCTGAATATAAACTAATACCAACCCCAGGTTTCAGACCATTAACTTCCTTCCTTTTCCTTCTTTTTATGTTATTTCTAACTTGGAGCAAGCAAAGAGATATATATTTTAAATATTATAAAAATATCCCTGAAACATCCTTCTCCCAGGCTGAAACCTCATCGTGCCCTTAGCTTAAGCCCAAAAAATCATATGAATAACTTGCAAATCCCTGAAAATCATACCTGTTTGGGATGGAAAAAATAATTCAGAGCCCTGGGCTCTGGAATAATCACTAAGAATACCTTGCCCCATTGACACCAAAACATTACATGTTACCTCATCTTCTATATTTCATTTAGGATATACTTTCTCAGGTTTAAGAAAACCTTGAAACAGTGAGAGATTGGGTGTTCTTCTCCCAGAACATCAGCCTTCAGTGTAAAAAGCATCAAATGATTTTAGACTCACATCCAACTTTGAGCTCCTGAAAACAGTGACTAAACTCTGTCTAGTTCAGAAAGGATTCTTTCAATTCTCTTTTAAAAAATAAAGTATTGAGTATCTGCTATATGCTAGCAATGTTTCTGAAACTTGACAAGTTCTCATCCCAGTGAGTAGGGGAGAGGGTCCACCCTGCACCTTCAATGGAGACTTATGAACACCCTAAAACCAGGTTTTGTTTTGTTTTGTTTTGTTTGGCCGGGTGGCATGTGGGATCTTAGTTCCCTGACCAGGGATCGAACCTTTGCCCCCTGCAGTGGAAGCACAGAGTCTTAACCACTGGACTCCCAGGGAAGTCCTAAAACCACGTATTTAAATTGGCCTGAGTAACCCAAAACAGGAGGTCCTGGCTTGTCATTGCCTCCATTATAACTCCAATAAGTCACTGTCATTAAAGAGTATTCACGGATGGTTATTTAAGGAGGCTGAGTACACACTCCACACCAAAAAATATCACTTTGCAAGACCCAAGCTGTGAGAGGTAAAAATACACAATTGATTATGAGTGAGTACGCAAAGACAGTGCTTCCCAACTTCCACTATTTGAGTTGCACTGTCACCATTGAAATGTCTGAACACCACCTGTGGTATTTGTTTTTTAATAAACTCACATTTTCTTCTTACTGGCTACTTTAGCCTTACCCTTAAGCCCAAACGACAATGATGTCGTGGTTGTGCTAGTTACAGTTTCCCCCCATTTTACATTAAGATAAATACAAACGACTGAAATGTAAGCCGTCTGTGGTCCACGCTCAGGGCAAGGCTGAGATGAAGTGTAAAAAAGGACCAGGCAGAGCCGCTGAAAATGAAGCTGTGGATCCCCTCCATGCTGTTCTTATAAGGGCTGCTCTGCCTGCTCTTGTAAACAACTGAAATGTGCCCAAGTGTCTGCTGATTAGGTCACTTGGTGCTAATGGCCACTGACATGACAGTGGAACAAGCCAGGCACAGACCAATGGTAACAGAACTAGCAGGAGGCCTGGTCAGGCTGCAGGTCACCTGTGTCACCACCTTGTCCTTTTGCCAGTGGTAGCCCTTCCCAAATTGGAATCTAAGGTAAAAAGGGCATGCACTGATTCTGCCAACGTCACTCCCTCCAGCCTTAAATTCTGCTCCTTACACATGGACTAGGAGCTACTTCAGTCACCCACTCACTCATTCAGCAAATAGCATTATTACATAAAAGGCCTTTGTGTGAAAATGGAGACCTTGATGGCAAACGAACTGGCCATAAAGCCCCGTGAGGTGTATGAGTAAGATGTTTCACTGGACCCTCGTGTTTGGGTTCCTAAAGACACGGCCTACTTTGAGCTGGCAATACAACAACAGAGCCTTCTGTTCTCCCAACTATAATCCAACACCTTTAGCCAGAAGGCAGAGTAACTTCAAGCAACATTAAACCCCAGAATCCACAACATGTGAATTCAGGAAATTGGCGCTCTTAGGAAAGGTTAGAGGCCTCCTTGATGTCCCATCTCCCCTCTCTCAACCTTATTTTCCATTTCAGTTATCTGGAATAACAGCCAGAAAAATAGCATTAAATACATTATTGACAGCAGCTAGCAGGCTATCCAATTCCAATTATAAGAAGTATTACTGAGATCTCATGTTCCAACATCTCTCATATTCATTTCATACATCACAGCAATGGCTAAAGAACTTTCCACTTCTAAAAGGCTCAGGCCAAACCCAACCATTTTCTGGATTTGGCAACAACCAAAATTTTCCAAGAGTCACTGATTTAAGCTCCAATTCTCTAGACTTAAGAACTTTTTCCACTGCTTTTAAACATGATTATATGTAAGAAAAAAATGGCTCATATTTTTCTAATTCCTGTGTCCTTCATTCATCAAATGCTTTCTCTGAGAGCTATTTGATATCCAAGAAGGCTTTTGAGTATTTTGTGTCTTTAAATTTTCCCCTCTCTTTGAACTAGGAAGCTGCCTTTTTTGCTAAGAGCAAACCAAACTTGAACCTCAAAAGGTTTTAGGTCAGTCTGAAATGTAAACCCCCTCAAAGTACAAGTGGGTTCTAACCGAAGAGAAAAACTATGCTTTCTTCTCTTACGTATGTATTTCTTCCATTTGTCCCTCATATGCATATCAAAATGAGAAAGATGTTATTGAGAAAGACGACGCAGCTCTTAAAAAATCTGCTCCTTAAGCAACGAAAGCTTCAAAAGACTAAAAACTAGAAGGCCATAATTTAATTTTCCCAAGTGTTCCCAAATAAATAAAGATATAAATAAGAGTCATATATCTCTCACAGCAGCTGGTATAAATCCACTAGCACACTGAGCCCATTACAAACGAAAATACTGGATAAAAACTCTGGTCAACATCACCTACGGGCTCCTCTTCCATTTCACTGTTGATAGGAAAAAAAAAAAAAAATCAAGAAAAAGAAAAGGATGAGACATTAAACCTTTTCTACTCCTAAACTGAAAGATTAATTCTAGGTCCAAATAAAGAGAAAAAGAGGAGCATGCCCCCTTCATCTGAGCCTTCAGAACAATTAAGGCATCTTAGAGTTCAAAGCCAAGTGGCTTACTCTTCCTTCTGTCCTTAACTGTTCTCCTGATTTTCAAAGAAAAAAATCACAGGCACTGTGATCATATTTCACCATTACACACGACATGTTAAATATAAGAGAACCTTTCCCTTACTTCTTTTTTCAATACAAGCGCAAAAAAAAAGCTACCCCCAGAAGTGACAGGAGGACAGGAAATAAGACACGTTTCCCGAAAAGCCTGAGTTGCAATCTTTGTAATCAGCTGAGGACACCACCCACCACATCTGCGTAGGCACCAGAGCCGATTATGCTAATTACGATTGAGCTGGATGAATAGCAAATCTGTCATATTGTGGCTGGGCAGCAAGTGGGGAAGAAACACCAGCAACCAAGACATGCTGCTGGGTCCTTTCCTTCTGACTGTACAGACGTAACATAGAAGGAAGGCAGTGATGTCACTACAGAAAGGCTAGTCTCCTCCAAATACGCCAATGGATCCACGTTAATAGCACAGTTTAACAAACGCCATCTAAAATGGAAGAAAATTAAACAAAACACAGGGCACAGACCATGTAACCCCAGAGGGGACAATATTCCTGCTCTACCAGGTACAGACATCATACATGCCTTACACAGGTGGTCACTCAGCATCATCCTAGATCTCTGTGAGCTTCATGGGGCAGGGCTGTGTCTTCTCTGCACTGTGTTGCTGGGGACTCGCATAGAAATACTCAACAGGTGTTTGCTCAATTTATGAACTGATAAACGTGAAAACCACCCACTCAGCCCCCCGAATGAGTCATGCACCATCCTGTCACACCCTGTTTCATAGGTTGCATTTAGCATCTAAAGTCCCAGAAACCATAGGTGCTCAAGAGAACCAAGAAATCTCAGGCTCTGACATTGCACTACCTGGCTTCAAATCTTGGCATCACTTACTAACTGTGTGACTGTGGACAAATTACCTTCTCTCTTCATGTCTCACCTTCCCTCTCCTGTGAAATGATGATTAAAAATAGCACTTAGCCCACTGAGTTGCTCTCATGAATAAATGAGATAATCCATGCAAGAGACTTAGAACAGTCTGGCAAACATTAAGCACTCAATACATGCAAACTACTTCTATTTCTTTTACTACTCTGGGTCAGGAGACAGTCACCAACATACAAGCTTCCAAGAGGAAGCACAACTCTCAGTAATTAAAATTAACCAACCACATTTCCAGGTATCAACATGAACTAATGTAAAAATAGCCTATGGAATAAAAGAAGCAAGGTGCATGAAGACATATGCACAGCATGTGCTGCAATCACGTCAGAACAACAGTAGTAGCACATACACATGGGGTACACACACGCGGAAGTACGAGAAAACGTCTGCCAAGTCAAATCTATCACAGCGGTCATTGGGGTGGGGAGGTCTAAAGGAACTTGAGCTTTATCTGTAATATTCTAAGTATAAAGCAAGTGAATTCCTGAATTATTTTCTTAAATTATCATTAAAAAGTTAAAACAAACTTTTAAAATGTATACCAAAAATACAAATGAAACAAAAAAAGAAAAATGGTTTCCTCTGGCAACACCACTATGAGGGAGCTCTCCATGTGGCTGCTGGAGGAGGGAGCTGTAATTACTTGGATAATGGCTTCTTCTCGACTGGATCACAGGCTCCACCTGGCAAAGAATCCACCTGCCTTGTCATTATTCTTGTGTCCCCAGCACTGATCACAGAGCAAGGCACACAGTAGGTGCTCAGCATGTATCTGTAGACTGAATGAATGCGTTCAAGAAAAAGATTCCAAAATCCTTTCAGCAATTTGATAAGGTCTTTCATTTTTTCGGTATCTTTTTTGACAGTAAGCACTTGTAATTATTTAACTTTCAAACTCTGAGGAAGGACTTCTGAATAGTCGGGGTTTTAGCCAGTGCATTTAAATCACAGATATCTGGGAACGCTCCCTGCCAAAATAGTGCTCCTTTTATTATGCACCCCTCCCATCTCACATTGTGACCTTGGAGGCACAATAAATAGCCTTCCTTCCCGCCTCCTTCCTACTGAGGCCTGAGATGGTGATATGATATGCAGACATGGTCAACCGAGTCTTGCAGGCTGAAGCAAACATGTCAGCAAAATCTGCCCATCGTTGCTATAGATTCATGTCGGTCCAGCAATTATACAGGCTGTCACGGGTTCTGGGAACACGCTAAAGTGACACACAAAAGAATTCCTTAGAGAGCAGCAGCAAAAAATCGAAACTCCTGCTCCCTTACCCCAACCCCCTCTCTTGGACTAAGGTCACAGCCCCCAAGGAGACCCCTGTGGGGCTACAAAGAGCCACCCACCTTAACTGGCTTATTGGGGTGGGTCATATTCTAGCACCATGAGGCATTTGTGCAATTCCTATGGGGTAAGAGCAGGACATTTCAAACATTCCAGCACGTTGCCCCTTAAAGCACACGTGTGCATTTTCGACCATGTACCCAACTTTCCCCCTTCTTAAACCCAGGGTAGTATGGGGTAGAATCTAAGACCCAGTATCACTAAACACACAAGACCACGGAGCTTTCTGAACTCAGGCAGCCTGTGCTGGTGAGAAAGACTTTACATTTCTTTCAACTCCTGCAGAAGAACAGGTGAACAAGAAGTTTTCAAATGTTCTTTCAGCCATAAAGAAACAGAATTTGTTCAGAAGGAGTTGTGGTTGAAAACTCCTGTGTCCAGACCAGGCAGAGTAAGGGGTTCAGCCAGGAACTTTCCTCTACTCCTATCATTAGCCCCACTATGTGCCTTGAGTGTCCACTATGTGCCAAGACCTCCACAAGACTCAGAGGATTCAGCAGCAAACACAGCAGTCCTAGAATGGGCTTAAGGCTACAGCAGGGGAAGAAGATAGTATACATAATATTAAAAATTCAGCTCATCCCCATGGTAGCAAGTGTGTGGAAGAAATCTAGGTGCCAAAAAATGAAACCAGACTCCAGCAATGGTAAGAAGATAAGCTTGAGTCTTGTTGGTTCCTAAGACTTCTGTAAAAATTAAATGAAATCATTAAAGCATCCAGCTTAATGTGGAGTCTCAAACTTGAATATCTCATTCTACCTCCCCCTCTGTATCAGAGAGCTGGAGAGAGATGCTGAAATAAACTGCTTAACTTACTTGAATGAGCTCACTGTTCAGGGGAATGGGTAAAGTACTCAGCCATTTATTCTTTCTAGAAATAGAACTGAGCATCTACTATGTGCCAGGACGTAGGTGACAAAAATGCCATGGGGGATAAAACAGATTACGCCCTCACTCTCATGATGCTTATATTCTAGTGGCAAGAAAGAACACAAAGGACATGAGTTCAGATTTCAGATAAAGCTACTATGAAGAAAAGGAGGCAGGGTTGCATGATACAGAGTTAGTCACTAGGCAAAGGACACTAGATTGCCTGGTCAGTGTGAGCTCCTTTATGGTGATGACATATGAGCTAAGACCTGAGTATGAGCCAGGCCGGGGAGAAGAGTGTTCAAAACGGAGGGAATGTGAGAGTCAAGGTCCTGACCAGAGAGAGGTTAACATGTTTAAGGAACAAAAAGGCTAGTGTGGCCAAAGCCTTGTTGAGCAAGGGGGAGAGTGAGCAGAAGACACAGTGGGAAAAGAGACACACCTTGAGGGCTTTGTAGTAAACCAAGGGAGGAATTTAAAGCACTCAATTCTAGGGGTCTGGTCCCCAGAGGAAAAAAGATATCAATATGAGAGGTTCCAAGGAGTGACATCTCAGCAGAGATACAATAAATATAGTTTCCGTTAGAAGTGCAGTTTCCGTTAGGAGACAGACAAGTTTATCACATGCCAATTCCATATAAGAAACGGCTCAAGTAACTAACAGCTAACACATCGTTTACAAACATCAAACACTACTGGATTCAATTCTTGGAAGAAGTTAAGGCTGAAGACCCAGGATCCCCAAGGAGGAGAAGGAGGAAACACATTTATTCAAGACCTCTTTGCCCATATATTACTGAATCTTAGCAGAGCAGCTGATCCATAAACACAAGTGAAAATTCCTGAGCATTGCAAAAGCTGAGTGGCTAGAAAGTAGAACTTTGCTTAAGCAGCTGCAAATTTTATCTTTCTTCAGAAGACCCTATTTTCCAGCTACATCAGTGTATTGGCAGGTTTCTGTTTTACTAAATGGACTTATAATTTTGTATGTTTCCTCCACAGAAAGCCTTTATGATATATACTCATGATGCTGGCATTATCAAAGTTACTTGAGAGAACTCTTGCAGTCACCGTAAGAGACGACACAGAGGCGACGGCACAGACCTCACAAGACCTGAAAACGAGCGGCAGGGTTTCAGCTCAGCTGTTCCCTCCTGGAGGAGGTCTTGCAATCCCACTGCACAGTAAAAGCACTTCTAGAGCCAGCTCTCCATACAGCAGAGATGAAATGTCACTGATGTGGCTTAATTAAGTGGAAGCACATTTCAATTTTTTTTTGTTTTCAGGTGATTTTTTTCCCCTATTAAATACGTATACTGGTTTAAACAAGATAACCTAAAAATAAAGAACTCACAACTATGGATTGTGTATACATATACTGTGTTTGTTTCTCTCTCCATTATAGCTTTCAGCTCTGCCTGACCTCCTTCCAGATAAGCAGGCCACTCCAGTGGCCTGTTAGATCCATGTTACCATGCCAGACTCTATCCCATCAGCTTAGCCACATGGTAGAAAGAACATCTTTCTCATTGTTTCCTGGACAGAAAGCCAGGGAAGGTCCTGATTGGCCTAGTTGGAGTCACAAGCCCTTTTTTGAGGCAATTCCTGTGTCCAGGGAGATCCAGGGCCTTGGTAAACCAAGCCTGGGCATTCTTCCCACCTTGTGGCTGGAGCTTATAGGGCTCCAGCATCAAAAGGAAGGAGATGATTCCCAAAGAAACACAAAACTAGGAGGCAGAAAAGCATAATAATCAGATTAATACTTTAGCCACTTCAGTCCACTCTGGTGGAGATGTGAGTTAACAAGGTTACATGCTGTATCTAATCACATGCAGCTAAGTACTGTGGAATCCTCCTCCCTAGCCAGCCTTGCCTGGAACTTTGCAATTCTCTGAGTTTTACTTTTGTAGGTTATTTATTATTAATCACTCCTGGTCCCTTCAGGTGTTAGGAAAGTTTTCAATCAATACTTTCAAACCCTTACATGACTGAGCAGAAATAGAACCACTTACCTCTAGAGTCATCCTCAACTTTCTCAATCAGGTATTTTATATTGGTTCTGTCCCCTGCACTGAATGCTGATAGCATAAAATCTCCTCTTTCCAAAGTGTAAAAGGAAAGCTCTGCTACTAGACTATCTCAAAGGCAAACTGAGTTTAATGGTGAAAGAGGATTCAAGCCATGAGCTGTGTTAGAGTCAAACCTACCTTACTTACTCTTTCTTGACCTTTGTTAACCAACATCAGAGTTGCTGCCCTCTGTCATCCACCATCTCAAACACTGTCTTAACATTACCTGACATGTTTGAGTGTACATTACTGTCTGTCTTCCCAAACTTCCCACGAGAGTATAAGCTTCAGGGGTCCAGGGTTTCATGCACTTGGGTAATCCCAGTCCTAAATAATGCTTACATATTGCAAGCACTCACTACACATGGCTCGGCTATAGGATTAGCAGTTTATAGAATCCCTTTTTCTATAATCAATTCCCACAGGATCCATATTGGAATGCTACAATAAACAACTCTTAAATTAAAAAGCATTGCCTGCCTAGAAGTACTAGCTTCTGATTTATCCCTAGAATCTAAGAGATTCCCACCTCTAGTAGGATATCCAACTAACCAGGGTTTCAGAAAGCCCTTGAGGCCATGAAGGTTACTGTGCTTTGATGCTCTTGTTTCTACAGACATTTTACCTTCCTGTACCTGTTTTAAACGAATGCACTTGATTTTCTCATAAAAATATTTTATAACACTTCTCTCAAGTTCCAGATCTTGCTTTTATCCAACTACTGGTCAGCTGGTTGATGAGGACTGAATGACCAGCCACTGTTGGGACTATCCTCATCTTCTAATTTCCTCAGTTGTCCTTGACTTCCTATCTGAAGTGCTCTAGTCATTTCTCCGGTTACAAGCTTTTGAAGTCAAATGTATTCAGAAGAATCTCAGCAAAACGGTCCTACTGCTTTAATTAGCCTATTGCAACCACGGAAGAACACGGGATCCACTGTCATTTGCCTAATTATTCTTATACAGTCATTGAAATGCTTTTGAGGTCTTCTTGCTTTCATGTTGGCCAACAAACTCCCTCTGTTTGTAAACAAACTTTTCATATAAGACATTTAGTCTAGATGCCATCAACCTTTCTAGAAGGAAACCATTCTCTCTGACATGACAAGACCCACTAAAAAACAACAACGGCAGGAACAGCAGCTATACAACACTGCTGACATCTAAAAGAGTAGGGGAAAAAAATAGCTGGTGGGGGAAAAAACTAAGTCCATAAACACTGCAAAGAGGCAAGGCTCCCCCAGCTCTCACGCTACATGTGGCAACCAATTACTCTCTCAAAAGAAGAATGCAGGTCTTACATGAAGTGGAACAATTAATTTCACGCTTGTCATCCTGGCCTCAATAGTAAGTTGATTTGAATCAGATATTTGCGGTACATTACAGCTTGCAGGGGACAGTTCTGGTGCCTCCTGAACTGACGGACTGCCTTGATGGCTACCAGTGTAAAACAATCCATCAGTAAGAGTAATTATGGTATTGATCAAAGCGGTTGGCTGCTTCAGATTGGAATCAGTTCTCAGGAGTTGCTGGGAACAGAAATGTCTAATGGACTATTCCATCACTAGTCACTGCAGCAACTGAAACAGCTAATATTCTGGAAAGTTCTTAATAATTACTCATTGAATCTGCATTTCTGCTTCGGTGGTCATAACTAGACCCTGCTTAGTGTAGCCTGAAATTCAGTCCAAGTGGATGAAGAAAGGGCCAAACACAGATTTATAAAGTGCCAGCATAGGCCAAAGAGAGTAGAATAAATAATGTGGAAACCTACCTTTTGCTTTTTTTTTTTTGGCCGCACCATGCAGCATGCAGGATCTTAGTCCCCCGACCAGGGAATCCAACCCATGCCCCTGCACTGAGTGCACAGTCTTAACCACTGGACCACCAGGGAAGTCCCCAACTACCTTTGATAATTTTATTCTGTCCTATTAATCAAAGAAGCTCATTATTTTTTTTTAATAGAGTTTCTGAGTGAGAAAGTGCACTGAGAAGAAAACAACTTATTTAATAGATGATGTTCTTACAGGGATGCCTGACAAGAGAAGAAAATTCTGCATTTCAATGTTGATGGCATCAGTAACAAAGAGTACAATATCATTAATTTGAAATTCTCATGTATGTGTCATTCACCATATTCTAGCTTATGTGGGGAAATTTGGACTCTGGGAAGCAGAAACTTGGGAAGACCCACAATAGCACATAAGCCTAATAAACCTACTCTCTTTTCCCTCACTCAAATGTCTACTGATTCACAATCAGGCTCTATATTTAGGGCAGCGCCTACATGGACTAGGAAGACCTCAGAAGCTGCCACATGCCTCATCAGATGGTCCCTTGATTAGAGAAAGGGTAGTTGTTCAATCCTGAGGACTCAGCAAAGCATTTCCTACCACAAACAGCAGGGAATACAAACCTCCTAGTGACACCAAACCTCAGGCTTAGGGACTTCCCTTTCTAGGACTCAGAGAATACTGAGAATACAACCTTCTTTCAGCGTACAGTCCACTGATGAGGTCTCACAAATCCTATTTTTTGTCCCTATATTTGACACTGACCTTCTTCCTCCCAGCTCTGCTTTTGCATTTTCATTTTTTTTTTTCAGAAAGTAGTTCATTTCCCACCCCAGCTCTGACACTTAAAAGATGTGTAACCTTGGGTAAGTTACTTAACCTCTCTGTGCCTCCATATATCACCCAGTAAAGGAGGAGGAAATGATTAATTCTGAGGGTAGAGTGTCTGGAAAAGGCTTTACAGAAAGACATTTGAGGGGACCTGAGGGATTCCCCAAGTGCCAGAGTGCTTGGCAGTGGAGGTGGGGAAGGCATCCTCAGGCAGAGTAAACTTCAGCAAAGGCTTTGAGAGATGAACAGGGGGTATACAGTGTTATCTATAGCACAGGAGTGTTAGGAGAGAGATGGCCAAGTAAGGTGGAAAGCAGATAGGGAAGGGCGTGGAACACAGAGCTCCAAGGACTGTGCTTTAGCTAGAGGCAGTAGGAGCTACCCTGGGCTTCTAAGCAAGGGAGTGAGCTGATGGAAACACCATTTTAGAACACGTATCCCAGGAATCATTGTACAAGATGAACTGAAGTAAAAAGGGAAAAGGAGCATGGAGCCCATTTACGAGGTTGCCGCAATCATTCAGAGGAGAGATGATGACAAAACACCAAATTCTTCCCAAATAAGTCTTCTGTAACTGGGACATTATTTCAAACAGCAGGTTGATTAATACTCACATGGACATTTGCCAACGTACATCCTTACGCCGAGTTTCGTTGTGTTATTTGCAAGCTGCAAGAGTGGCCACAATGTTATTAGGAATTTACAAGGTCATTATTTGTCCTTCTCTTATGTATCAAAGCTCTGTAAGATGCCTGAGTGAATTCTGAGTTCAGTTTGGAAAGTTTCAAGATAACAAAAATATATTTATTTAAAGGCTTAGAAGGTTTTAACACCAGAATGACTCTTAACTCTCCATAGCGCTATAAACACTACCATTAAATCAAACATGATTCCTTTTTTAAAGAGGAAAATCGAGTTTAGACAGTTTTTAACCTGAGAGAAAAATGTGGGTGATAGACACCAAATCGCTATTCTAGAAGGGAAAAGGTACAGATGTTTGTCTTCCTTCAGCAACCAAGTATTAATTTCCCTGACGAGATTAAAGAGGCAGACGATAGTCACTGACATTAATTACTCTAGTGCTTTTATCTGCAACTGGCAGCACCTTTGAGCTGGGCCTGGAGTAGAGGAAAATGTCCTGGTAATGCTCTACATAGTAGATGCATTGATAAAGCCTCCACATTACAGATAAGGACCACGATCATCCCAAACGCTGCACCGACTCCCTTAGAGCACGCAAGTTGCAGGTATAGGGTTCTCCCAAATCTTTGTTATTGACACCTATGAATTTCTGACAAATATTTTTCACTTTAATTCAAATAAGATAGCAACAAAAACAATAATACTAAGAGCAACTAACTCTTATGTAGCACTTATTACATATTCTAGGCTCTATTCTTAGCATTTAATCTTTATAACAATCTGTTCAGTAGGTACCATTATCATCTCCATTTTGACAGAGGGGAACTGAGGGTCAAAGCGGTCAAGTAATTTGCCCAAGTCTTATCTTCCCCCTTTAACACACAGGCACACGCACACATCACCACCAAGAAGCTACCAGAAGATTGTATTTGGTGGATACATCATTACACTCCTGTAAGTATACTGTGTTGTTCCAAAAATCAACAGTAGTTTATTAGAAGCTAACTGACAATTCTCAGTGGTCCCTAAGTCAGCCCCTAGAAGGGGAAATGGGTAGGTAGGAAGAAGTGAATTTTGAGATAGAGATGCCATTAATCCCAGTTTCCTATCTGGAAGTGGAAAATGACCCTCGAGAGATTGGACACATCCCTGGCATACCCAAACCCGTCATTTAATGGGTGAGCACCCCTCCTCAGAGAAGTACTTCTCAAGTGACTCCACCAGCATTGTCTAGGAAAATGGAAAAATTCGTATTTCTGAGCCCAGCCCAGACCTAGCCCAGTGACTCACTGTGAGGAAGCATGAGAAAGTACACTTAAACAAGATCTCTGTGTGATTTTATGTAGAATCCCTGGATTAGAGACTGAAGTTATCCCCATCTTGCTACCCATGGAATCCTCTCAAAGGCCACACACATACACAAACTCACAAATATTTCCTCCAAATCAAAACATGGGATAACAGGAATAAAGAAACGCAGCCATAACCTCTTAACTCTCAAAAGAATTAACACACAAGGCTTGTTGAGCGGAGCGAAGAAACACCTTAAGAACACAGAGTTACTGTATTTCAAAACGTCATACCAACACGAAGGTTCTCTGAGCAAGAGTACCTGAGAGAGCTGGTCAAACTCACGGCAGTTTGAATCTTTCATGTTAAAGGTCCGATACCAGAGCCGCGTATAAACAAGAGGGGCACAAAATGATTCAGTGAGGGTATTAAATCAAGTCCTGACCTTCAAAGACCAGTGGAAAACACAGGCTCAAAGAAAAGGCAAAAGTTGTGTGACTCTAGAATGGCCAACCAAGTCTTAGGAAATGAGGACAGGTTGCTGAGGCCAGGAAAGGATTTAACATAAGAACCAGGATGCCTGGAATTAATCCACTGTGTTTTCTTAGGTCCTAGTCCTCTTGTTGGCTCTGCTCTCCCGGTTACTCCCAGATTTCTCCAACTCAACAGCCCTCTCATGGAGCCCTTGGTCAATAGCAGGTTCTAGGATGGGAGATACAGGAAGTGTCACTCACATCCCTGGCATAAATGAGCTGGGGGGCCACTGACATATAGCAGGGGACAGGTGGCAAATGCCTGGTCCCATGAGAACAGAGCAGAGAACAGAGAAAGGCAGCTCTGTGTCCCAGGCTGGGCAGCCTGCACAGAAAACACCAGAAAGAGTAGAGCGACAATAAAACTCCCGGTGCAGAGTGTGCAGGACTCCCAGAGAGAAAAATGTTTAACTTTAAGGAATTGTAGCCAAGTCCTAATGACATAGTCTCTAGCCAGGTAAGTCTTTACAGAAGCCCCTAAAACACTTCTAAGACAAAGGAAAGAAAGAGTAAAAATAAAACCTAGCAGACATGAGACAGCCAAGATACCAGCCCACCACCGCCCTTGACCACACAGCTGATCCCGTGCTCCCATCACATTTCTGTAATAGGCGGGGCTGACGTTATCTACTAGTAAGTCTATGTATACCCATATTATGATTAAGTTATTCTCAAATAATTTTTAGTGTGGTATCCAATACCAGAGGCTCAACCTAAATCCAGGGCTAGTTTTCTGACAATCTCATCACCAGACCATCCTGCAAAAAAGCAGAGGATTTTTCTGCAAGGATCTGCTTGTCCTTTAGCAAAAGGGAATTCTTTTTAAGAAATGAAAAGATCATGCCCAAAAGGCAGCTTTGCAAAAACAGAAATTGAAATACTGGGATCCAGGCACTTTACATAGATGTATCTTGGGATCCCAATTAAGGAGAATCTCTGGAGAGATTACTGCATGAATAAAAAATTTCAAAAGCTGCTAATAGACAGTACATAAATACTAGAACCAAGCAGAGTTCAACAGGAGAGCTTGAACAGTAAAACACCAGGGCCTCGCTATAACTCAGTGGGTCCTCAAATTTCACACTGCTGTTTTGCCTTATAAATGAAATTATTTTATGACAATACCATTTTGATATTTATCTAACTAGCTCCTTGGAGCCAGGTCACTTAATACTAATTCTGCTCCATATCAGTGCCATACCTATGTTGCAAAGAAATAGCATTCACTTGGATTTAAGAGAAAGATAGAGATTTCAAGGGCTGGAGCAGACGCAAGGCGAACACTGCTCAGAGAGGCAAAATCGCTACTCCATTTCTGAAATTGCCATCAGAGCTGGACCAGATGGGATCAGTGTAGAGGGGACCAAAATAGGTTAACATTTGAGATTTACACTCATTCTCACTAGTGAGTGAGAATGCCACGGTCTACGCATTCTAAATAAACAGTGGCAGATAGCAGTAATAATGCTTGCACAAAAAATCCTGGATTGGTCACCTTATTCCATCCTAAATAATCTATGGTTTCAAATTAAGTTGATTATGCAAATATACTTGTTATCTCTTAATTCCAAAATACAAGAATACTGCCTTGCACTGAAGAGTTGTACCATGATATACAGTTGACAATACTAAAATACTATGATATAAATGCCAATACCTCTTATGCAACATGACAAGGGGAAAACAAGAGGAAAGAAAACAAAGATATTTGCTATACACACACACATTCGTAAGAAAATAAGGAGGAAATTCTCAGGACAATTATGGTCCTCATTTCTGTAACCAGTCACAGGATCATAGTTGGTATTTATAACTACCTTACTCCACTACCTATGCTGTATCCCTTTCACCTTCAGCAAACACCTTAGCTGGTGGTGTCTCTTTACTTGATGGGGTGACACAAACCTTAAAATTTGTATTAGTCAGCTAGGGTTGTCCTAAAAAAAATATCACAGACTGAATGGCTGAAACAACAGGAATTTATTTTCTAACAGTTCTGGAGGCTGGAAGTCCAAGATCAAGGTGCCAGCAGAGTGGGTTTCTAGTGAGGCTCTCTCTTTGGCTTACCTATGGCCACTTCTCACTGTGTCCTCACATGGTGTTTTCTCTGTGCCTGTGCATCCCTGGTGTCTTTTCCTCTCCTTATAAGGATATCGGTCCTATTAGATTAGGACTGATGCCCTCATTTAATCTTAACTACCTCCTTAAAGGCCCTATCTTGAAACACAGTCACATTGAGGCTTAGGGGTTCAACCTGTGGATTGGAGGGGGGACACAATTCAGTGTGTAACAGCTTCTGATAATATTCTCAGTCTCATCCAGGGTAATATTCAGCAAGTAATAGTTAAGGAAAATAAGATTATTACATTTTCTAGGCATTTTAGAGAATCTTTTATTTATTCACCAAACATGAATGCATTTGGCCAACAGTCTGAGCACCAACTACGCACCAGGCCCAGTTATGGGCATGGCAGATATAAGCAATGATCGAACAAGACACCAGAGTCTGTCTTGGGTGCTGGTCATAGCAGGCCACTCTTCGCAGATATGAGGTCCCAATGTGGAATTTCAAATCTTTCTCATTTCAGGTAATTTATCTTGAATTATAGATTTAGTGTTAGTTCTGTTCCTTGCTCTAGTTTTTTCAGGGGTTCCTATTAGTTATATGTTAGATCTCCTTTGCTCCTCTTTAATACTTGTCCCTTCCTCTTGAATTCTTTTTTCTATTTTTTCTGTTTTAAATGTTCCTAATTTTCACCTTCTATTTCTTTTAAGGCATTAACAGTCATGAGTGTGTGCTCTTGTGTTCCTACTAGTTTAATCTTTACTTCTAATACATTTCTTTTTTTATTTCCAATGCCTTCCTCACTTCTGTCACCTCATTTCATAGATTTTTCTATTTTGGTTACATTGTTCTCTCATATCTTTTATGTCTTTCTTAATGCATTTTGGTGCATTTTAACAATAATAAGATACAGTTCTAATCTGTTTTGTGAGCATGTCTATTTGGTGTGTTGTGTGCAGAGGTGTTATTCTGCTCCTTATTCTTTTTATCTTATTTTGTCTCTGTAAAGGATTTTACCTCCATCCTTTTCTATGGTTTATATCTATATGAAATTAATCTTCCTAAACTTTTAGGGGAAAGTATAGTTCACAATAGCTTTTCTAACTTCACAGCTCCCTCTTCTGTTGTTTTCATGTAGTGTTTAAAAATATATTGGTTGCTTTCTGAGATATTCTGGCTCTACTTCTACCCCACCATCCACTTTTTTTTTTTTTTTTTGCGGTACGCGGGCCTCTCACTGTTGTGGCCTCTCCCGTTGCGGAGCACAGGCTCCAGACGCGCAGGCTCAGCGGCCGTGGCTCACGGGCCCAGCCGGTCCGCGGCATGTGGGATCTTCCCGGACCGGGGCACGAACCCGTGTCCCCTGCATCAGCAGGCGGACTCTCAACCACTGCGCCACCAGGGAAGCCCCGCCATCCACTTTTATCACTAAACCTTAAGGAGAAAAAGAAAAAATTCTCTGAGCATCTGAGAAACAAAAACCAGTGACTTATAAGGGAAAAAAATATTATAACCAGACTTTGAAAGTAACAATTTTTGCAAAAGAAAATAGAGTAACATATTTAAACTACTCAAAGAACTAAAATATGAGCTAAAGGATTTTATACTCAGCAAAATTATTTTCAAGTATAAGGGACCCAGGCAATACATAGGAACTCAGGGAATATGGTTCCCTTGAGGCATTTCTGAGGAATATACTAGAGAATAAGCTTCAGACAATCAAATGGCTATTGAGCAGAGATTAGGACTGGTGGTGAAGATTAAATAGATTTTTGAGAAATTAAGACTAAATTAAGGGCTTCCCTGGTGGCGCAGTGGTTGGGAATCCACCTTGAGATTAATGTTGTTTTCATGCCTGCTAATACAACATCCAGCCCACGAACCAAGGAGTAATTTTGACTTTCAAATCTTATTATTTAAGAAATACAGGGACTTCCCTGGTGGCGCAATGGTTAAGAATCCACCTGCCAATGTAGGGGACATGGGTTCGAGCTCTGGTCTGGGAAGATCCCACATGCCGCAGAGCAACTGGGCCCATGCGCCACAACTACTGAGCTTGCGTTCTAGGGCCCGTGAGCCACAACTACTGAGCTCGTGTGCCACAACTGCTGAGGCCCGTGCACCTAGAGCCCGTGCTCCACAACGGGAGAGGCCACCGCAATGAGAAGCCTGTGCACTGCAGCGAAGAGCAGACCCGGCTCGCCACAACTAGAGAGATGGCCCGCGTGCAGCAACGAAGACCCAACACAGCCAAAGATAAATAAATTTATTTATTTTTTAAAAAAGACTAAATTAAGATTAAAAGTGATAGTATATAATGGCTACATGCTTCAAAATGTAGATATGATAAAAAAAAACTTTAATAGAGAGAATGGGAAAAACAAATGCAAAATAAGTGTTTTAAGTATTTTGAATAATCATATTCATGGTGATAATATTAGTCTGAGTTGTTTTATATATAATGTGAGACCAAGCAAATGACTTATTATAAGTTATGAGATATTCTAATTCTATCATCCCTAAGTCCTTAGAACTAAGTTTCTTGATATGAAAGACAGAGATACAGATATGATATATCAGAAGCTAAAAACTCTGTGGTCCCATATTTTAATTGAAAGTATAAATATGAAATCATAAAGTATCATATATATATGCCTTCAGATACATGCCTGTTTTAGTCTCTTTATGAATGCAGTGAGGAAGGCTGGGCAGGCATTATGATCCATACTTAGAGCTAAGGAAAATGCCACTCAGAAGGATCAGTGACTTGTCCACAGTCACACTGCTAAAAGGTGGCAAAGCCGAGTCAGAGCTCAAGAACTTTCTGCCAGATAATCTACAACTTCCAAGGCCCCACCTCCTCAAGGGGTGCTTTATATGTGTGGGAGATGTTTTGTTTTGGTTTTGTTTGTTTTTCCCCTTTTGATTCTAATTTATTAATCATTTTTAAGGAGAACTATCAATTGCTTCTCTGACCTGAGGCATGAGTGTACTGAAGAAAATACTATCATTTGCACAGCAACAGAAAAGACATACACAAGCTCCTTGTGCAATACGAACAATCCCCAAGCCTTCCATTTTGTTCTAACCCAAACATGGCTTCCAGGCTGTGGAGATGGGTCAACACCTTGTTTTGGAACAAGAAAGCATTGAAAAATCAAGGACTCAAAAAAAAAAAAAAAGAGTGCTGAAAATAAGATAGAACCATGTGAACTTACAATAGAAGACTAAACACTGAATATAATCAAGAGAACCCATTCCATTTTTGGACCAGATTCTTCTGGCATCACCTGGCATTTGTCAAGCACCTGACGGCTCCCTAGGTCTCAACTCTTCCCAGGTAGGGAACCCATGCTCTCAGCAGCCTTGGGTTTCCAGGTGTCCACAAGGGCACGGGATGAAGGGAAAAGCACTGCTGAGCTATAGAACAGAGGAACTGGAGGCAGAAGGCACAATCTTGGGGAAGATTTGGAAACAGAGGGCACCTGGTTTACAATCTGAAATTGGGGTTCAGACTAACTTTGACTGCAATTCACCCAGACCCCAATCTCCTCCAGTATCTCTGATGTTAGGAAAAAATATTTTCCACAGAGCAGTTCCATATGTTGACAGTTGGTGGAAGGTGCTTTATTTACTGTCAGTTATCTTCAGAACTCCTCCCCTTGCCCCAGGAACAACAACCAAACAAAAGCAATCACCTCCACCATGGATTGCAAACTTATGTTCCAGGCCCTATGTTAAAGCTTTTACTTATTTTTCTCTCGCTAATCCTCACGGCAGCCCTATTTCATAGGGTTTTTTGGGGTTTTTTTAGAGATGCCACACAGCTTCTGGTATTTTAGTTCCCCGACCAGGGACTGAACCCGGGCCCTCAGCAGTGAGAGCATGGACTCCTAACCACTCGACTGCCAGGGAATTCCCATTCACAGGTATTCTTATCATCATCATATTTTAGGTGGAGAAACTGAGGCTTAGGAAGTTGACGCAACTTCCCCAAGGTCACGCTGGAAGCAAGTGTTGGAATTACTGACCAGCTACCACCACCAACACTGAGCATTAGAAGCTGGCTGCATGGTCTCCAGAGGCCAACCTCTTAATCACTGGCCCACACAGGAGCTTTCTAGATATTGCCACCTGCCACCCACTCCATCCACCTCCCACCTCCAAAACAGTCACTTGAGCAGCACACAGGTGGTATATCAGCCTACGGTATCTCACAAGTAATTAAGAGTTGGGCATGCCAGCTGGGTCTCCGTAGTGCCCAGTTGGCTCAGACCTTCTCCTGCAGGCCATGTCTTCATCTCAAAGCTGTCCCAAAGCCCCTTTGTGGTTAATATGCTTTCTTAGACTATAGACTCTGGAGACCCATGGCCGAGGGTTGAAACCTGGCTCTACCACTTAGGAGCTGTGTGGCCTCAGGCCACACACACAGCCTCACTGTGCTACTTTTTCTCATCTCTCACATAGGTACTCATGAGAGTAATAAGACTGACCTCTCAGCATGCTATGAGAATTATATGAAGCTCTGCTTGTGAAGAGTTTACATTTGTGCCTTACAGGCAGGAAGCCCTCTGTCATGGTCACCTAGACAACAGCCACGTGAGATTTTCTGGATAAATGTTGAGATTTCTCTTACAAACTGAATGTTTGGAAGGAAATAAAAGCAAAGATACAGAGTGACTCCAAGGAGGCTGGATCTTAGTTGTTGGGCCCATTTGCCACTGGATTCGAGTTCCATTTGAGGTCACCCAAAAGAAAGCAGAAGTGGGCAAAAAAAAAAAAGACTCCAACCTTTATTTTTAGATAGATTTCTTTCCAGGAGTTGTATGATAACAACTGGCACTGGGCTCTAAGTTCATTTTTTCTTTGTACTAAGATATTTCCAAATGACAGCACCTCTAACATTACAGAGGGAAAACCCAGCTTTCTCTCTGCTGTGGTTCTTCCCAGCATCTCTTTACAAAACCAGCAGATGAGAAGAACTAAAAGCCTGAAATCAATATAGAGTATCACATCATGAACCATAACACAGGTAAGTCACATCCTTCCTCTTCCTATTTCCTTTCTCATGTTCACTCACTAGAAAGAAATGCATCTGTCAGCTGCTGATCCATATTCCTTTTACTTCACCTAATTAGCATTCTGCATGGACGCCTCTCACAAGGAAAACCATCCTGCAACTTCTGTCGTTCTGATTATGCTGAAGCAGCAGAGGGTTTTCAGTAACTGCTTTTGACAAGCATGATTATATCTGGTAATGAGTGTCCTTGTGGGTAGGTTGGAACAAAACAAACTTGCTTATCATCACTGATCTTTCAACCCAAGCTGCTGGGCTTTCAACGTGCACCAACCAACAAGATCTGCCAGTCCCCTTTGTGGCCCCTGTCTGGGGCCACCTAATAAGACCATCACCAGTTAATTCCTCTCTCATATCTTGATGTGTTGAATATTCCAAGTTCCCTCTTACTTAGAGAGCTCCTCTAACATCTCGGAACACTCTAGGTAGTTGTGGATAGTTAGCATAAATGCCAAAAGAATATTTCATATTTAAAAATTAGAAATTAGGTCCTTTAACTATATGTTTCTATTCCCTATTCTGTAAACTTTATTCCTGGCCCCAAATAAGATTCCACAGGTGTTGTTACAGTAATTCTTATAGCAGGTGATGTTTAGTGAGACTTTACCAAGTACATACTAGCATAGTGTAAAGTGGTCTTAGTTTTAAGTATTATCTGATTTTATTCTTATAGAAACTCCGTTGGTAGTTATTATAGTTGTGTTATATTTTCACTATCCCTGTTTTAATGATGAATAAAGTGAAGATCAGAGACTCAAATAACCTGCCACAAATGCCACTTAATTTAGACTTGAAGGCCTGATATTTACTCACTATATTTTATTACCTCCTATGCCGATATTTTGAGCAAGGTTCACATTTTCAGCTTTTTCAGGAAGTAATGTTATGATTCTAAACTATGGCAGCTAGTAGAATCACATTTGTCCTCCCCAAAACTCTTCCACACATGATCTTTCTTCTTCTGACCCAGCCCTTTGGCTTGGACTACTAATTTGGCAACTGGGATCAAAACAGAAACAATAATGCTTTTCAAAGGCAGTTACTGAAAGAAAACCTCAAGGTGCTTCAGCAGTCTTTGATTCTAGCATTGGCAATGAACTTTGTCACTGAGTTTACATCTCATCTCTCTAAATGAATTGTAAAATCACTGAAGACTAGAAGAGCTGGGTTTATTGCTCTGCACCCGTCCTTTGGCATAGTGGTTACCCTATAAATACCTACTGATTTATTTCCACATTTAACTAATATAGTAACTGCATTCTGGCTTACAGTGTTGAAAGCAAAGCATCTCAAAAATTCAATCCCTACATTTTCCTGTTCTTCAAGAGCCTTTGAAAGGTCTTGATCCCACTCCAAGACAAGTCCCTCCCCAGAGCCAAAGTGTAAGGGGATTTTACACTTTATTTATTTAACTGACTTAATAATTATTGTCCAATACTGCCTTGTGTCCTATACTTTAGCCACAGGGCCAGACACCCACTCCTTTTTGCATAACAAATAATAACATTTTGACAAACATTAGAAAGAATGACTGATAATGTATTTATGAGCATCACATCCCTAATATGTTTACACTTTACAACAATAAACACATCTGTTGGTTTATGTTGCTAATAAATAAAATATTCAAAACTATCTAAAGACCTCAAATGAGTTTATTAGTGCTGTGGCTTATATTTTTGGTAAACAACATTTTGAAGGCCTAAGAAAATTAATACCCTTGAACCACAGGAAGAGAATTGATTTGTACCATGTCCCAGATGACCCTATCATGGGCAGTTTAGACCACAGTAGAGAGATAACTGCCATGTGTTTCAGGGTCTTCTCAGCAGCTCTTGCAAAACCTCTTTTTACATTATTCAGACTTAAATTGGAAATGATCTCTAGTGTTTTTCCTTCTTAGGAAAAGCAGGATATTTTGCTTAATTGTATCTACTTCTCTACCAGGTACTGTTACATATAAAAACTGATACCATATAAACTAGGTGACTTGAAATTTACTGTTTTCTCCTCAACAGTAAGAAGCTCTATGATGATAGAAAGAAAATATCTTAGCAAGTGCATTAATCTTCTGAAGGTTTTTTTTTTTTCCTATTAAAGTAAGTCTACATAGTGGGACTGCCACAAGAAAGCAATGGTAAGACCCAAATTAGGGGACCTCCCTGGTGGCACAGTTGATGGGACTCCTCGATCCCAATGCAGGGGGCCTGGGTTCGATCCCTCGCTGGGGAACTGGACCCCACATGCATGCTGCAACTAAAAGTTCACATGCCACAACTAAGGAGCCGGTGTGCTGCAACTAAGGAGCATGCCTGCCACAACTAAGACCTGGTGCAACCAAATAAATAAATAATTTTTTTTTTTTAAGTAAGACCCAAATTGGATTTTTTACATAATCATTTGAGGTGATTTGCTCTACCTCTGGATTCAGCAGCAATTTGCTTATGCCTCTTAATATGCATAGGTGAGTGACAATTCACCAATGCCAATACAGGAGATGATGTGACTAAAATAAAACCCTAAGTTCTACAGAGGTTCAACTATGCTATTTTAAAAATTACAAACGTATATATATTGGGAGGAGGGGAATCATATGGAGGAAAAATTTAATAGTGTGTAAATTATGGTACAGATGACTTATGGACATAAGACAAGTCTGATGAGGGCAAAGCAATTGAAAAAAATTAGTGTAAAACAGTGTTTTTCAAGTATGCACCTCCAAGCACTGATCCCTGAGCACCAGACTCCAAAGACACTACAACGAGGCAGGTTTCACGGGGGTTTGGAGATGAGCCATACCATACACAGTCTTAAGAGACTCACAGTGCACATCAGGGAAGTCAAGCCTCTGAAAAGTCCTGTGGTAAAGAAACTTGCTTAACTTGGTTTAACTCTGTACGGCTATCCCTCAGTACCCACAGAGGATTGGTTCCAGGACACGTACAGATATCAAAATCCACAGATGCTCAAGTTCCTGACATAAAATGGCATAGTATTTGCATATAACCTACAGCATATCCTCCCATATACTTCAAATCATCTTTAGATTATTTATAATACCTTATACAATATAAATGCTATGTAAATAGTTGCCAGTGTGCAGCAAATTCAAGTTTTGCTTTTCGAAACTTTCTGAAATTTTTTTGATTATTTTCGATCCATGGTTGGTTGAACATGCAGATGTGGAAGCCGCAGGTACCAAGGGTTTATTTCCTAAACCCATCTGTGCATGAAGCCATTTTTTTTCCCCACTTAACACCTATTAAAACTAGCTGAACTCATACAGCTTTGGGGAAATCCTGCACTGGAAAGGAAAAAAAACTGGGAAATGCAGCAGAGGGGGGATTGAGCCAAAGCCCTCATGCTCTGCTGCAGCACATGCCAACTGCAGAAACACTGGGGTTTTCAGTTGGCATAAAAGATGTTAAGGTAGTAATTCCTGAGAGGCAGGGAAAAAAAGGAATTAAAAAGTTGAATCCTTTAAATGAAGTCTTGGTAGGTCAGCTAGCATTCCTCTTCATAAAAGTCAAGTTCCAGAGACCTAGCTGCTTGGGTAAAGATTAGTCTGTATCCTGAAAATCTGTAAAAATGCTTTTGACCTACATTTCATTTGTACAACTTAGATAAATCCAAACTGCATGGATACTTAGATTAGCAGGGGATATAAGATACTAACTTCCTTGATAAACAGCACAGGGCCATCCCTTGGTAGGTGTAGGTGGATTTGGGAAGTAAGCAGTGGGGCATCACCCGCCTCTAGGAACGCTTTTCTCCACCTCCAAACCTTTGACACAAAGGTTCCAAGGCTCTGGTGTGCTGTTTCCCCTGCATAGCAAACCTTGTAAGCCCTTTCACACCAGATGTGTTATTCCTCCTAGGGACATGAGCAGCTTGAAAGAGATATGGTAATGTTTAACACAAATTATTTAACACAATTAATTCTCCCGAGGGGAAATATAGGTGTTGACAACAGATATCTTCTCATGATTAGAGTGGGATTTATGGGTTCTGAGGAGGAAGTGCCATTCTCATCACATCACATGACTTAATCATTGTTGCCGCTAACCTTGATCTAACCTTGATCACCTGGCTGAGGTGATAACCGTCAAGTTTCCCCACTGTAACGTTACTCTTTTTTTTTTCCTCGCTTTCCATACTGTATTCTTTGGAAGGAAGTCACACAGCCCACAGCCCACAGCTAAGCAGTGGGAGCTACGCTCCACCTCCTTTAGGGCACAGTAGCTACATACATTATTTGGAATTCTTCTGCATGGGAGATTTGTCTACTCCCCCCTACCACCCACTGCCGTTTACATATATCGTGGATATTTACTTTATACTTTGGGTTGCAATCCAATATTACTTAATTTTGTTATTCAAATTATTCCAGGTTGGCCATTGGGAGCCAATAGCCAGTTGATTCCTGTGTCTCTCTGGCATATACTCATCATTCTGTTTTTATTGTTTGGCTTTTGGAGCACTTCCTTATTACTTTCTGGCACTACAAACGCTCTAGGCTCATCTTAGAAATTTCCTGCCCCAGTCCTAAAATCTGCCATTTCTCCAAGGAGCTTTGGTTCCTTTCATTGGAAAATGGTATTAGACACCAAGATTTGGAAAAGTATGTTTTATAAAAACCTGCTTGGGGACTTGAGGATATGGGGAGGGGGAAGGGTGAGCTGTGACAGGGCGAGAGAGAGGCATGGACATATATACACCAACAAACGTAAGGTAGATAGCTAGTGGGAAGCAGCCGCATGGCACAGGGATATCGGCTCGGTGCTTTGTGACCACCTGGAGGGGTGGGATAGGGAGGGTGGGAGGGAGGGAGACGCAAGAGGGAAGAGATATGGGAACATATGTATATGTATAGCTGATTCACTTTGTTATAAAGCAGAAACTAACACACCATTGTAAAGCAATTATACCCCAATAAAGATGTTAAAAAAAAAAAAAAACCTGCTTGGTTCTGTTTTTACCAACAGTCAACCCATCCTTAGTCTTTTTAAATAGAATCAATTCCTGTCTAATGTGGCCATACAAGACGACTGAAAACAAACTGTATGATGATCAAACAGAGAATTTAAGTCCTCCGTGCCTAATGATTCCCAACTTCCCTTTGAGCTGAGAAGGGGTCCAGATCTCTTGCTGGCAGACGAATCCTCCTCGGATTAAATTGTCAAGTAGTTCATTGTGTTCAGATTGCTCACTTTCCCAATGTTATAAGAATTTTGTCCCCAAAATGAATGTTCCTACACTGTTTCAGAAAACGGAGCACAAAGAGCCACTGACCTGCTTTACCAGTGTGGTGTCACTGGATGTGTTTCCAAAGGTACAGAAGGCCACAGAGGCCAAGAAGGCAAGGTAGTAGTCTCTTTAAAAACACACAGTCAGGATACATCCATCTATGGTATCCTGAGACATTGTGCCTTTGCATTACCTGCTCCTATGGCCTGACAATGGCTGTCCCCGCCCCTGTGTGAGGCTCACCCTTGTCTAATCAGTAACCTCTCATGTACTATCCACAGCTATGGATGATTGCTCTGAGGCTCCATCTATCATTCATCCATTCCACGCTGTGCCAGGCTAGTCCAGGCCCTAGGACCTGGGATACAAGAATGAATGCTGAAAGACTAAGGACCTGTTCTACAGAGTAGATATTCCAGGGGAGTGCAAGGGGGACAGAAAAATGTCAGATGGTGGCAAGTGCTGAGAAGAAAAGTGGAGTGAATAAGGAAGTGGACACCTAGTCTCTATGTAAATGCCTCCTAATCAGAGGGATCTTCCTGAGCACGCCACTACCACTCTCCCCCTCCTTAGCCACTATATACGTCTTTCTAGCACTATCAGATCATTCACTACATTGAATATAACTATTTGTCTGTCTGTCTGTCTCCCCCAGTAGACTGATAACTCCTTGAGAGCAGGGATGGGTTAGTTTTTTCTCATCAGTACAGCATTTTACAGAGAGCCAGCACCCAGACAGGATCCATCAAACTCCAAGGCAACTGACTGTCATGAGATACTGCAAACAACAGGGGCATGGATTGCAACATGGCTTTGTACCCTAATTACATAATTTGACGTCTGCCTCTTATGCTATCATAAATCAAAGTGCCCATGTGTTCTACATCTGCATTTTGAGGAATAAGCTATTCAGTATTAGGAAAAGACTTATGAAGAGCCACGCAGGGAAAAATCCAAACAACAGAGGTAAAAGGAACAGACCTTGAAAGCATGGTGGGGAGGCAGAATATATACAATATGGGGGTGGGGGTCAGAGATTGTCTAAAATGAGATTTCTTAAAAGGAAGTTCTTTTGGTCAAAAGCAAAAAACACAAATCCTCATGCCAATCACCACTTGTGACACGTTTCCTTTTGGTCTTAAAAACCCACCTCACAGTATTGTTATGAAAATTAAGAAAGATTATGTGCATAAGAGTCTTAGTCCAGGACCCAGCTCCCAGTAATCCCACAGTCAATGATATTGATATGAGAGCAGCAACAAACAACACTCACTCTCTTGCGCACTGAACCACCCAATTCGCTAAAAGCTTGTGGGCACTAACTCATTTACTGCTCAGAGTAACCCTTTGAACCAGGTGCTATCACACCCTCCCTGTAGCTGAAAACCCAATGGCTGACCCAGGATTGGAACCGTCAAGCTGTTTGACTCTATAGCTAAGTTCTTCATGTCAGACAGACACACACAGCACACTTGGTATATCTGGTATATACACACACATACATGTGTCTGCACACTGGAGGCCACCCCCACCACAGTACAGAGGAGGTCATTCCAGTGAAACATGCCTATGCTTGGATAACGAAGCAGTGGACCCAAAAGCTGGGGTCTGCACCAAGTCATGCCACATGGGTACAAGCAACCACAGGTGCGCCAAGGGCAAGGGTTCACATCCAGAGCACAGCCTTGGCACTGCTACCTGAGTTCCCATGAACTCCCCTCCCACCCTGCCTCAGGACCATCCCTTCCATTCATCACGCAGCTGCTTCACTTTAGGCAGCTGCCTGTCTCTGTGGAATAGAATACAGCAAATATGCCTCTACAACTGTGAAACCTATAATCTTGACCTTGACGAAACCATGTACCACTAACTATAACACCTGTGCAAACTATCCATTCATTCATTCACTCAACCAATTTTATGGAACCACCAGCACATGCCAGGTACTTTATTTGGCAGCATCTAAAAGCATTCTTACAACACGACTACATGTTAGTTACATGAATATATAAGCCTCCTGCTCACAAGGTTGGCCCAGGACAGGACAGGGCCTGTTCTCCAGCAGATGCTCACAGAGTATTTGATGAATCAACTAACATATTAACTAATATACTGCTTTCGATTTTTCAAACCTTGACAATCATCACTTCTAAGGGCTCCCTATATTTATCCTGCAAGGTAGAGATGAGTAATATTGCCCCTGTCTTACAGATGGTATGGTAGATCTATCGTTCCATGTGGTTAGCTGTCAGAGTAAGGACCAGAAGGTAGGCTTTCTACTTCCTGCTTAAGAACTTTGTCTACCCAACCAAGGTACAACACTGGATTTCAACAAACAGAAACCCAGATATTTGGAAGCTATGACAGTTGAGCCACCCATTTTCTAAAGAGCCCAAACGCCAACCGCTAAACATTCCCCTCTGTCATCTCAAAGTGGTGGCACCCTAAAGACACCATGCAAAACCACTGACCACTAAGCCCTGGCTTATATGTTGGCAGAACAGATATTTTTTGTAAACCACAGCCTGTGGCCAACACACTCAGGCAGAACCCAGAGATGGAGTCTATCCAAGTCACCATGTGTCCCCATCACCATCTATCATGTTTACAAGAGCTGGATGTCTTTTGGCAACAGATTCAATTTACACAATTAAAAAGAAGCTTGGAAATTTTAGATCATTTAATTAATCTTTATGTATTTTGTCCTATTAAGCAGCAGAGAAAATGTTTACAGCTCAATTGAACAAATTAGCATTTATAATTCTTCTTTTTGCAGAGAGATTTATTATCTATATCTATATAAAATATTGTTGAAATAAAAATGTCAAATCTAGATTCTTTGGCAAGATAGAAGGAATTTTATAAGACTGTAGCAGTGACATGTGGCCTGAATAATCTCTCATACAAATTTATTGAATTTCTTGAGCTGTAAGTATAACATGTTTAATGAAGCTCAACGTTTGCAGCGTCTCCCACAGAGTCCGGCAGAGCCTCTAGAATCTCCTGTGTCTAACTGTGGCTCAGAGACTATTTACAAGCTAAGATGAGCTCATTCATAGATGATAGGACATATTCTTTGGAATTATCTATAAAAATTATTATGTCTTTTCAGAAATTAATGACCCTCACAATTTACTAATTTAAACATGTGTTGGCTTAGGTAATTCTTCTGAGATTTGAGAAGCATTTCCTTGAAGATGAGAATGGTAAGTCTCAGTCAGTTTGGGCTGGTATCATAAAATCCGGCATAAACTGGGTGGCTTAAACAACAGATATTTATTTCTGACAGTTCTGGAGACTAGGGAGTCCAAGATCAAAGTGCCAACACAGTCGGTGTCTGGTAAGGGCCCTCTTTCTAGTTTGTAGGCAGCATTTTTTTGCTGTATTCTCACACAGCAGAGGTGGGTGTTGGCGGGGAGAGAGAAAGAGAGAGAGGGGGAGAGAGACACCACAGAGCTGGTCTCTTTATATAAGTGCACAGATCCCATCACGAGGACTCCACCCTCATGACCTCATCTAAACTTAATTACCTCCCAAAGATCTATCACATTGGGGTTTAGGGCTTTGACATATGAATTTCCAGGGAACACATAATTCAGGCCATAGCAGTCAGAAAGGAGAATTTTATAAACTCTTGGATCTTCAACTTCTGTGGTGCCAAAGAGGCCAGAAAATACTCCACTGAGAAGAATGGAGAAAAAAAAATGAAATCCGGCATATTTTCCCTACAATAAAACTATACTACCTTTTAAATTCATGTCTGTTTTTAGAACCAGAAACTACAAACACTAATAAGTTGAAAATACTTTAAACCACAAGGCAAAACAATTAAAAATTCTTATAGTCAACACTGTGAGTAGGCCTGATTTTACTTATTTATTTTTTAACTCTTTTGCTCAAAATTAAACTTACCTTTGGCAAAGTTTCCAACTTGCATAATACTTTGTCATGACTGATGTTTCTTCTATCCCAGGTTATTTAGAAGCAAGTTGTCAAGTTGACGTGGCAAAGAATAGATGACAAGAAGTTATATCAAAATGACATGGGAAGCAAGGCCTCTGTAATCTGTAGCCATCCAAAAGATTAAAATTTCCCTCTCTCTTGAAACAAGTGTTCTGAATAAGATATAAGAAAATGGATCCCAGAACAGTAAATTTGGTACATTACATGAAAAGCTTGCCAAGGCAACTGATTCTCAGGGGGAAAATAGGAATTTTTATAACTGGGTAAATGCCACGTGAGCAAAACAGAGCAAAGAAGGAAAAAAGCAGGAATGAATCTATCAAACTCCATGAAGGCTTCAAACTTCCTTAACTTATCACTAATTTTCAAATCCTGAATAGAAATCACTGGCCCTTCAGGCCTTACAAAGATCAGATAAAACAAAATCATCTGTTACAGAACAAAAGCTCCAAACAAGATAGAATCAAGTCTCCTCAGACTGGATGTCAGCAATGTTGCTAGTTTAAGAAATGTCTGATTCATTCCTGATGCTTCAAGACAACAAAAAGGAAGCTCTGACACAATGGGAGCAACACCTTGGAGGTGTCCCAGACATACAAGTCTGCAGGTGCACCTAGCCTCCAGAAATATCAAGGGTCTTCCATGAAAACGAACATGAGCTCCCAGTGGAGAGAACAGAATCAGAGCACACGTACCTAAAACAACACATTCTTGGCATGTCTGAAACCCATACACGAAAACCCAAACTCCACTCATGAAAATACAGGCAATAATGTGGCACCTCCGTCCCTTATCTGTGAAAGTGATTCTGTCATCTCTCAATTCAGACTGTGAGGATATTATCTGGTCAATACAGTGAACATCTTAATAAAGACTGGTAAAGACCTACTGAGAGCAATAATGGGGGAAGAATAAAGTTGCAGGTAAAACAGGTCACAGGTCCTTGTTCTCAGGGTTCTGACTTCGAAATAAAAGGACTTGAAATAAAAGACTAGAGTCCCTATGAACTTGCTAAAGAGATCACTGCTAGACTGTGGCCACCTCCTCAAAGACAGGGCCCATGCTCCCACCAAGGAGTATGGTCAAAGTCAACAAATATTAGCTCAATCGTTTTAACAACATTCAGTGGTATCCAGGGCTAGGTGATTTATATATACATTAAGTCTAATTCTCACTGTAAGGCAAATGTTATTCACATTGTACAGGTGATGTAATCAAAACTCAAAGAGGTCAGATCTCTCCATAGGATCACACCCAGTTAAGGGCCAGAGCTATGTTATGAACCCAGATTTCTGCCACTCCAACCTGCTAAGGAAACCAAACTGAAGATCAATTAAGGCTCAAGATGTAGACTTTTGAACAGGTCTCAGTTTTCTAATCTATAAAGTTAGGAGAATAAACCAAGTCTCTTTGCACCATGGAAATTCTGACAGTCTACTATTTGTCCTTGGTGTCTGAGCTACAAAGTAGAAATTAGATCTGGTTCACATGACATCCTCTGATCACAGAAATTTTAAATTGAAATAAAAGAGCTCCCACAAATAGTTCCTGGAACAAAGTGGGACCAAGAGCATTCAAGTCAGTTCCACTTCGTCCAAGCTTCTGGTTCAGAAAAACAACTTCTCTCAAGATTGGTGAAAGGGACTAGGGGAGTTAACCAAGAGTCCTGGGCAATAGCTGAATTGTTTGGCTTTGCTTTGCCCCCATGTAAAACTCCAGCCTGAATAATGCGTGTATGGGATTGACTCAAACCAGTGAAAGAGCCCTTTTGGAACCAGTTGTCACATCTGAGAATGGCTTGATTTTCTAAGCTAATCATTAGTCATTCTTTTTAGGCTACAAGAGTATTAGAGCTTTTGTAAATTTAGCAATATTTTGGTCAATGTTCATTTTTAAAAAACTTATTTTAAAACTTCCTCTATAAAGGGAATATTAGACAATAATCACATGCCTAATTAATGAGGCTTTACTGAAAACCTAACTGATAAGAGCAATTATGTCCCAAAACACGCTTGCAATCTATGTGAAGAAAATACTATTCCTATCAGAGCAGGCTGACTGAAAACAAAGTTGGAGGAAACATTCATAGCAGTCACCAGGAAACAATTAACTAAATGTGGACATCAAAGGGGAACACTGTAATTTTTTAATAGTTTAGATAGCTCACTGTATGGAAGTTCTTGATCAAAAAGCTGCCTGAAATTCCATTAGAAAAGAGAATAAGCAAACACAATTTCAGAGATTCAAAAGACACAGTTAACATGATAAAATGCCAAGTGCAAAAACAGGCTTGAGGATTTGTTAGAATATTTACTCTATGAGACTATTTCAGTTAGTAAGGAAAGCTATCTCATTAAGCAAATTCCTTAATTAATTGCCACCACCTTGTCAGCACGCTTCAAGATGTGCCGTATTCTACCAGGGTCTGGGGATTACCGAGGAACATAATCACCAAGCTTTCAGTGGGACTGCACACATCCATCAAAAGTCAAAACGCTGGCAGGGATACATATGGTCCCCTAACAGTGGAATTCACAGGAAATAAGCCCGAAGTGCCTACGGAGGGAGGAGGTCATCTGTTTAAAGCCAACAATTATTTATTATTTCCCTTGTTCAAGAAAAGGAGAATTGTAATGTCAGCTAGAAATGAGGAAAAAAAAAAAAAAAACCCAGATTCCTTTGAAAGAAGGAAAACCCAAAGGGCACATGTTTATTATTCAAACCTATAAAGTTTAAACAGGTGTTAATAATGGTCTCCGTACCAAGATCCCCATAATTCTTCCTATTCATCCACATCCATCTCCCAAAACGTACAATGACAATCCATAGAACAATGGAGAGGGTGTCCTAGAAAACAGGAATCTCAGCCCAAATGAAATAGGCGAAAAGAATAGAGGGAGGAGGGTAGGAAGCTCTGAATTGTAGCAGTTGCTGATTTCCAAGGTGTAATCTTGTAAACTCTACCCTGACCGATTCCAAGCTACCTATGTAAAGTCACTGCTCATGAAACCAGGAAGAGATATTGGCTCTTGAGAGCTGGTGTCAGTCAGCTCCATCACAAACTAGAATGGGTGGGAGAGACAAGGTAGCCAGGGGGGTTTCTTATATGCAGGGCATGGAGATCTATAGGTAAACACTGTTACTGACTGTCTACGTAATGGCCCCTCAAGGATGCCCACGTCCTAATCCCCAGGACTTGTGAATGTCTGACCTTACATGGAAAAAGAGACTTTACAGATGTGGTTAAAGACCTGGAGATGGAGAGATTATCCTGTATTACCTGGTAGTCACAAGGGTCCTTATAAGGGAGAGAAGAGATGACAGTCAGAGAAGGAGATACAATGACAGAAGCAGAGGTAGGAACATGCCATGGACAGCAGCCATGAGCCAAGGACGGCCTCCAGAAGCTGGAAAGGGCACGGAACAGGTTCTCCCCTAGAGCCTCCAGCAGGAACACAGCTCTGCAAACACCTTGAGTTTAGCCCTAAAAAGTCTATTCTGGAACTCTGACCTCTAGAACCATAAAATAATATGTACTGTCTTAAGCAACTAGGTTTTTGCTCATTTGTCATAGCAGCAATCAGAAACCAATATACACAGACTAAAACCCAAATCAGACCCTTAAAAATGAGGGTGGAGGTTAAAATGCTAACCTCTGGGACAAATAAAAACTGTAAGACAAAGGTTACAAAACAGAGCCCTGCACCTCACCCTAGAGTCAAATCAGACCTACAGACTAAAATGCTTGAGCCAGATTTCAACATCAGAAAATTCCATGTTTTTTTTAAAAAAAATTCAGATTTTTTTCAGGTTTGTCTGGGAAACTAGGCCATCTGACCCCACTGGCACACATCCCATGGGGCAACATCAGCTGAGGAGCTGTGCTGCTGCCCCGGGCATGTGCCAGTCCAGGCTGCCAAGCTCCCCTGCCACCACCCTCATCCACAAAGTATAGACAGTCTGGCCGCTGGACGTATGAGAGTAGACAAGCCCTGCTCTAAACTGAGCTTCGTCGTAGTGTAAAGACAGGGGATGTGAGCAGACAGTCTCACAGAGTGGGAGGGAGAGTGGGCTCTCATCACCCTCACCCTTCTTCCCCTTCGATCACCACCCACCATGCTGGGGGTTTGGGAGGTCCAAAGAAGAGAGGCACTGACACCCCTCCATCCCTCCCTTTCTCCTTAGGGCCTGTACTAGTTTCCTGTGGCTGCCATAGCAAATTACCACAAACTGGTGGCTTTAAACAACAGAAATTCATTCTGTCATAGTTCAAGAGGCCAGAAGTCTGAAATCAAGATGGCTCTCAGGAAGAATCCATTCCTTGCCTCTTCCAGTTTCTGGTGGCCATTGGCATTCCTTTGTGTTCCTTGGCTCTGTCTTCACCTCCTCTTCTCCTCCGGGAGGCTATACCTCCCTTGGCCCCTCTTTGATAAGGACACTTGTGATGCACTTAGGGCCCATCCGAGTAATCCAGGGTAACCTCTTCATCTTAAAATCCTTCCCTACTCTTGCAAAGACCCTTTTTCTCAACAAGGTGATGTTTACAAATTCCAAGGATTAGCCCTTGGTCTCTTGGAGTGGCCAATATTCAATCTACTTCCGTGTCCATCACCAACCTCCCTAGCCCAGGGCACTGTCTGGGGTGGCCGAGACAGAGCAAGGAGAAGGGACCCTGCCACGGACCAATGCTGCGGGGACGAGGTGGTGGGAGACACTCAGAAGCCACGCTCTTTAATGCTCTGAGACCCCACCAGCCCTCTTAGTCACTGCCCCGTTGAACAACCCTCTGGTTGCTTCCCCATAGCACCAGAGATAAAACCCCACCTCCCTCTCAAACTCCAGGGCCACCCTCCCCCTGTGCCCCACTCCCTTCAGCCAGTCAGCCCCCTCTGACTCCACCAGCAGGGCAGGCTCCTCCCACTCCCAGCCCAGATGGGACCTCCTTGGAAAGGCCTTTTCCATCACCTAACCCAACACCATCACTGGCTCACCTTCCCTTTTTCCTGGACTTGTCACTTCCTGGAATTACTAATCTCATTCTGGTTCATTCTCCTTCACCTCCCTCCACCAAACAGAAGCTCCAGGAAAGCAGGGAGCTTTGTTGGACTTATTCCCACAGCATCCTCAAAGCCCACTGGGCAGGTGCTCGGAAAAACCAAAGCTAAATGAACGCTAGCCCCATTTCACACCAAGGATGATTTTAAGTCCTGCTGGGCACTGGTGTCTTCCACCTGGACTTATTTTTGACAAACACAAAATAGTTAATGCATTTTTCCTGGGTTGGCTTCAAATGTGGTCTGTTAAATCACTGATGTTAAAAAAATTTTCTAACCAGACAATTATATTGTTCTGCATTTCCAGCTGGAGTGCAAGAAGCCATTATATTTTCCTTGAAATGCTTTTTCCTCACCTAATTAGTTTAAAATGTTGATACTAATCCAGAAGTTTAATTGTAGGCCCAGCACTTTGGTGCTGCAAGCCCACCCCCACACACTTGGGGGAAAACCTGGATAACAACCTGTTCATGCAAACTTTAAAGGATATTTCAACAATTATACAAATATTAGCTTTTGTTTTTTATTATATAAAGTATACATATTTGAAATATTTAAACATCTTCATAACATAAATTTTTCAAAATTACTGAATTGTGAAGAAATGTATTATTGCAAGAAGATGATATTAAAAAGCCTATTAGTTTGGAATACAAAGATTCCACCTTTCAAAGCCTCTGCTTCATCAGTTGTAAAATATCTTCTGCAAAGGGTAGCTGCTGGTTTCTGAAACTGTGCCACACCCCCACCTCCTTGAAACTCAAAGTAGGAGCCTAGGAACACAGGGTACATCTCCCAAAGGGCTCCATAACCCAAAAAAGGAGAGGACCACCTAATTTGAGGGACCGGCACAAGACTGTCAGGTTTTCATTTAACAAAGTAAGGAAATTAAAGAGGGAATAACCACATGTGCGCGCACACGCACGCACACACACACACACCATCATCTATTACCGTGGTCATTTCATAAAGGATATTTTAAATCAAAAAAGAAGGGACTTCCCTGGTGGTCCAGTGGCTAAGACTCCACCCTCCCAATGAAGGGCGACGGGTTCAATCCCTGGTCAGGGAACTAGATCCCTCATTCCTCAACTAAGAGTTCACATGCCACAACTAAAGATCCCACACACAGCAACAAAGATCCCGTGTGCCGCAACTAAGACCCGGCACAGCCAAATAAATAAACAAATATTTTATAAAATAAATAAATCAAAAAAGAAGCACAAGCTCAGAATAAAAAAGCACAACCCTTGAATGGAATATGTTTACATGTATGCACACCTCCCGGCATTATTCTTCTTTCTCTTTGGTCAACTGCGATCAGCAGAAATAAATTTAACATCCAAAGGCACTGGGCTGTGGAACCAAGATTGGAAATTATATGGGAAAGGTCAAATGACAGATGAAAAGTAAAAAAATGTGTTGGCCCACCTCTCACCCTGACCAGCTTTATTCACTTGGAAAAGAGGAAGTCCCCCAGGCAAGGCACTGCATACCCAACAAACAAAGATAAATCTTAGCTTCTAAAATCGAAAGGTCAAGTTCACATGAATGGAAGAAAATTTGAAGGGAGATAAGGTGGGGCAGAACCTTTTGCTGCCCCATCAAGCCAAGGCCTCTGAGCTCCATGGCTGCTCTGAGGAGCTGACCTCAGCTAAGGGGGAGAATACAGCATGCTTGGGAGGGGACCTGAGGGGATAGGATGAGGTCACAGCTGTGTCTCAGCTGACGGATCCTTGGCAAGAGATCACATCTGAGGATCCCTCCTCCAGGGCACCGTGTTTAATGCAGGACGATATGCTCCCATCAGACTGGTTGGAACAACTCCAGCCAAAGGACAGAGGATCTGGGTCCTGCACCCCAGCCCTCGTTGATGTCAGCACCTGAGTATTGCATGATGAGAACCATGGTGACCACTTCTCACACAGTCACTGATTCTGATATTTAGGTATTATGAAACACAAAAACACAAGTGCTGCCATTTTGGTCTGGTCTTGTCACCTCTGGACACTGGCATGGGACATGAATCCATCAGAGCTGCTTCTTCCTGGCTATGATGGGTCAGCCTCTCCACACCCTAGGATGCTTCATGGCCACAGAACCGTGAGCTATTTAGAACAAGAATGCCAACCATCCCTTTCAACTCTAATGCAGGCATCTTGCGTAGTTCACTGTAAGCCCTGAAGTGGAAGCACTGCCTCATCCATGATCACAGCCACAGCACGTAAATCCATTCACATCTCCAACCACCTTTAGTGGCAGCACAATGGGCACTGACCAGCCCTGCCCCTCAGCTCCAGATATGGTCCCTTAGAGACCGGGGAGAAGGGCTTCCCACTTGTCTCTGTCAGTTGCTGTGATGTAAAGGTGAATTTTAGATCTCCTCTGGGTGTTTAATCATCAAAAGAAAGGCTTGGAAGATATTAAAATGTAGTGGCACTTGGAAATACTTGCTAGACAAGATGTTAATACTGGATGATTGAGGCATGGTGAGTGATGGGTCTAACGAATTAACTCAGCCAGAGTCTTCTGGAATATGAGAATTTCCCCATGAGACTTAATGAATGCCAGTTTCGTTCCTGCCAGAGGCATCTCGAGTCTTTATGAGTCATCATGAAGGCCCCATTCCAACAAGGCTTGAACTCCAGGGTCCAAGGGATCTCAGCAAATGCATTCATCCCAGTATTTCCATTTGAAATGCCAAGACTCTGAGCATCTCCAGCGTGGCAGTGTTGCACCGGTGGTGGACCAGGTGTTTATCTGACTCTTGGACTGAAAAAGCTCTCTCAATAGCAGGTGCTGGAGAGGGATTCAAGGCCAAAGGCATCAAAGCTTTAATCTTTCTTTTGACTCCTATCCCTATCCAAACCCCCCAACCCAAGTGGACAGCAAGATAAATAAATCTCCCAATTTGATACCATTTTTACTTCTATCCTAATGTCTTCTGCCATTATCACATGTCCCCATTATTAGAGGAAAACATGCTATTTGACTCTATCTGCTATTGACTCTGTTTGTGGTGTAAAACAAGTCTGGGGGCTCCGCATCCAATCCCTGCATTCAGCAGCCTGAAGGCAGCAGGCCACCCCTTAGAGTTAGCAGTAGAGTCACAAGGAATTCCTTAATTCAGCCTCCATCCTCTGAGTAGTGCAAGGAAATGAACCATCCTTTGGGTGAGGACCACAGAAAAGAGACAGAGTGCTGTGATCTTCCTCAGGAAGACTCTGATGGAGGCATCCAGTAAAGAAGAATGAACTACGACCCAGGAAAAAGACTGAGGCGGCAATTGTTCCTGTATTATCGACATGGCTTGGGGCAGGAGGGGGGCCTTTAATGGCTCAAACCCACAGTGGTGAATAGCTGCATTAACATAATAGCAATATACTAATTAATACAGCCAGACAGGACCAGAGAGGTTTTATTATTTCTATTTAAACTATTCCATGAACAACCTTTCAAAAGGGTGAAAAATAAGGTTTTCAGGAAGCAAATAACCTGAACATTTTGCTAAAGGAAGGAAATGTAATCCAGTTTCAGTGACCAGGAGCAGTTTATGGAAGCATTTGTTATCTCTGGGCCCTTGTCCCGGCCACCGAAGCAGGTGATCTGCAGGCCTCTACAAGGAACAGCTGACAGTGGATATTCTGACCTTGGATCATCAAAGTGGGAGCCCCAATTATGTGCACAGGTTAAAGGCTGTTTGTGAGGAACCATGACAATACAAGAGCCAACATGTAAGGAGGAGTAATAAGGAGTCGTGGGGGGCCTCCAGAGCCCAGGCGCTGTATGCACTACATCACGCACCATCTCATTAATCCGAGTGGAACATCCTGTGAGGAGGGTAGTATCGTCAATGCCCATTTCACAGGTGAAGAAACTGAAGCCTCGAGCCAGAGGCTAAGAGCTCCTTTCCCTCCACACCTGTCTGAGTACAGAACATCTCATGACTACTGGTGAGGCTTTTTTTTCATTCCCTGAGCCTTGAAAAGTAAGGCCTCAAAGGTGTCTGGGGGATGCCTTAGCAAGACAGAGGTGGATGGAGTCACGATTTCTATAGCATCCCCTGCAGCCTTCCTAGATAAACAAATTCATTTGGTTTCGAATGTGCCTTTACTTCATTGCATACCTCAGCTTCCACTTTTTTTTTTAACAAATCTAATACCTAAAAACCTAAAATGTAAAAAAATATAAAAGATGAAATCATTCACATCTCCTAAATATAGCTTTTAGAAAACAATTTGTAACTATCTTTAAATAACACATTCTCTTTCATTAATTAGGCATTAATTCATAGATGACTATCTACTGTGGTAAGGAAGCTAATGACGGATAATTAAAACTAAAGAACTGAGTTTTTGTCAACTAAGACAGCACTTAAGAACACCTAGACAGGGGGAGGGAAGTATTTGCTTTGAAAAAAATATAAATGGGTCTGAGTTTTACATACAAAGATAGGGAATACATGAAGTAAAAGCAGATTATGGTGCTGTCCAAGGGTGAGGTTCCCAGGTGCTAGTAACCTGCTCTCCTGGGAGGATGCAGAACAGAGAGGAGCTGGCAGTCCAGGGGGTACAAGGGGACTCAGGAAATCCCTCCTTCTCAAAACTGCATCCCTTTTTATCTATCAGATGCGCAAAAGCCTAAAAGTTCACTAGCACACCATCCTGGCAAGACTGTGGGGAAATTATAGGATTAACATTCATAGCTGGTGAGGGTGTAAATTGGTACCACCACTCTAAGGGTTAATTTAGCAACACCTACCAACACTACCAACACATACAGCCTTTATCCCTACATTTCCACTTCTAGAGATCTATCCTCAAAGAATGGTGCCTACATGTGAAATGATGTCTGTGCAAGGTTTTTATGATGGCATGCGGGAAGAACAGCAAAAACAATGGTCTCTGAAAGGGACCTGGTTAAAATTATAATGATCCATTCATAAAATTCCCTACTGTGCAGTTGTAAAGGGAATCAAGGAAGTGTTTGTGCTCTAATATGGGAAGACTTCTAAAATGTATTCTTAAATGGAAAAAAGCAGGGCTTGCAGCAATATATATAACATGCTGGTACAAATGAACCTATTTACAAAACAGAAGCTGAATCACAGACGTAGAAAACAAACTTATGGTTACCAAGGGGGAAAGGGTAGGGGGAGGGATAAACTGGGAGACTGTGATTAACATATACACACTATTGTATATAAAATAGATAACTAATAAGAACCTACTGTATAGCAAGGGGAATTCTATTCAATATTCTGTAATGACCTATATGAGAATAGAACCTAAAAAAGAGTGGATATATGTATATGTATAACTGACTCGCTTTGTTGTACAGCAGAAACTAACACAACATTGTAAATCAACTATACGCCAATAAAAAATATATATATAACGTTCTATCACTTATATAAAAAAGAGGGAAACAAGAATATATATTTAGAGTGACTTTTATATGCATAAACATAGATCTAGAAGGATAGATAAGCTAACACCAGTTATTACCTGTTTGGGTAGGGAGTGGGAATGGGGCAAATGGAAAATAGAAGTAAGAGAGAAATTTGTTTTTTTTTTTTTAATCCTTTTATGATGCTTAAGACAAATATGTTGCCTATTTTAAACATTAAATAATATTCAATGATCCCTCCATTGTTATCTACCTAATTCTACTAACATATCCTTCCATTAAATCATTAGTACACGTCCCCCTTTCTCAGGATGCAGCCTATCAGTCGTTTACACACTATCAAGAGCTAGTGGAATTGACTACCTCCCTCCTCTGCCTGACTCATAGCCTCGGCACAGGGTGGAGACAAGAGGGCAAATCTGGATAGGAGATGCTTCAGGGGGCAGGCAGGCCTGGGAGGAGGGCACATGATGGGAACAATGGACAGGAGAAGGCCCTGGAGACAGGAACCTGAAGGATTCACTAAGTCCTCCCCCAGAGGCTGATGTGAATTACTGTGAATCCCACATAGACTCACTCCAGGACAGGATGAACCACATTTCACAGTCTTTTCATTGTGCATTTACTCCTCCAACACCCAATCCATGTCTGACAAAGGAGGAAACTGAGTCTATGGAAGTCAAATGCCCTTACCAAGTTGACATATAATGTATAAAAAACACAGATCTTTTTTGTAAAGCCAATAGGAGCTTTCTTATACCATAGATATATATTTTTGCGTAGTGTATAGATTTTTAAGGTATATTTGTTAATTTTCCTACAAAGAAAATACACTAGACAGTCTTATTACCTAAAATAGCAGCTGTTTAGTTAAGTTTACAGGACAATAAAAAAAAAAAGTCTACCTCTTGTTCAAAAACCTTAGAAGTCAGTTCTCAACATCCTAATTTTACATTATAGAAACTCAAGGACTGACAAGCTGGGCCACAGGTGCCACCTCTGGATCATACATTTCTATCTCCACCACCCCTACATCCCCAGGTACTCCTAATCTTCCTCACCTCTCTGCTTTTTTTCTCCATATCATCTGCTAACAAACTTTGTGTTTTTCTTATTTATTATGTTTATCTTAATTGTCTGTCTTCCCCTCACTAGAATATAAGCCCCACCAGGGCGTGGATCCTCTTCTGTTGACTGATGGATCTAAGGGCCTAGAAAGTGCATGGTGCATAGTAGATGCTCAATAAACACTTCCTAAGTACATCTCAAATTCAGTAATTAAAAGTCCCCATAGGGCTTCCCTGGTGGCGCAGTGGCTGAGAGTCTGCCTGCCGATGCAGGGGACACAGGTTCGTGCCCCAGTCCGGGAAGATCCCACATGCCGCGGAGTGGCTGGGCCCGTGAGCCATGGCCGCTGAGCCTGCGCATCCGGAGCCTGTGCTCCGCAACGGGAGAGGCCACAACAGTGAGCGGCCCGCGTACCAGGAAAAAAGGAAAAAAAAAAAAAAATCCCCATAGAGTAAAAGAGATATACATGCAACATTCATCTATAAAGGGATTTTTTTAAACAAACTGCTTAGATATTCAGTGAAGTGATACAGGCAAGAGCACAGAAAACACAGCAAAATAATAAGTTTAAGATCAACGATACTTAGAACTAACATACACATTAGATTAACCTCTGGAGAGGTCTATTAAGGTTATGTTCCATTAATATAATCCAAGAGACTGCTTGAGTCCCAATTTTAAAAAATCTTTGTTCTTGGAGCAGATGATGAGAGATTCTACCATTACTGACTAAGTAAGGCTCCTGTCTTTCTTCCATCAGAGTTAAAAGCCTTTCACATTATGCTTTCTTTAAATAAAGTTGTAAAGGAGCATACACTGGAACAGAACACGGAAAATGTAATTTAATGGGTGAACTCCTTTCAGCCTCACTCAGTACAGAATGGATACAGAAATAATTATTTCTGACCTCTATTTTCATTAGCTAAAAGTTCTGTAGAAAGTTCTCTCATATCCTTTGAGTCACAACCCCAGTCAGAGCTTTAGTCTGCAGCAAGATCACCAGGTGCAAACAAAGGGACAGGAGAGCAAGGCATAATGGACAACTGACCTTACGAAAGGGCTTTTCCAAGGGCCAAAATTATGTCCTAATCTTATTTTGTTACATCCTCAGGGGTCTCCAATTATTTCAGTGCATATCTTGAAATCCTCTAAAATTTGTGTGACCTCTTGGTTCAAATCTTGGGATAATTAGAAAAAAAAATTTTTTTTTTCCATTGCCACCCACACAGTGATGCTCTAAATCAAGGAAAGGAAACCTGTAAAGGCCAGAACTGGATACCCCTTTCCAAAATGGAAGAAGCAGTGAGCTCACTGGAGGGACCCCAACTGCCAAGAGCAGAGACACTGATGAGTGACAGGGGCCTGGCACCCACAAGGCCACACTGGGACTAGGACCAGATACTCCCAACCTGGAGAGAGTGGGGCGAGGGGAGGTGGAGGTGGCACCCAGGTCCCTGGGCAGGACTGCAAGCTACCCAGGACCCAGGCAGAGGCCATTCAAAGCCCAACACCCCACACACAATGAGAGCCTTCTCACGCCAGTAAGTGGGCTTGCTGGGGACCAGGCTCTCCCTGGGTGGCCCCTGGAGCAGACCAACATGTTGAAGGGCAGGTGGCAAACAAGATCAACCAACTAAAAAGATCCAGAACACACTAAATTCTCAGACTTTTTAGAAAAAAGTAGAGGAAATGCATCACCAAATCAAGTCAGTAATACTAAGTTACCCCAACTTCAAAAGGGGCTGTGAATCACTGGACTGGACTGACAGGGGACATGAGAAGCAGCATTCACACCTAGGCAGTCATTCGGCCAGCTGGGCTGTAGACCACTTTCCTGGATAATGGATAATGTCATGAGAACAGATGTACCCAGGGAAGCTAATCGAAAGTAATCTTGTGGAAATGCTTTCTGTCAAGGAGCTCCATCTCAAGGCTCCCATGATGAAGTTACAGACAGAAGAGATTTGTCACTTTCCCTCACGCCATCAGCACTCTCCTCACTGTCCAGTGACCATGGTCCATGGCCCACTCCCCATATGGCACAATGTGCACAGAGCATGGAATCTTACACCAATTTCCATTCATCCAGGAAGATTAGCAGTGGGTTTGTGCAAGGGAGAGAAATGCATAGCTCTAAGTCTCAAACACAATATGGAAAAGAACTTAAGAATGGATCCAAGAGAGATTTTAAACATGATCTTAAATTTGTTCATGATGCTCCTTCTTTTTAAATAAATGATTAAAATGCAAATAGAGGACCATTCAGGATACAGTGGTGCCAGATCATGGGCAAACCCAACTCTCCCACTTGCCAGCTGAGTGACCTTGGCAAATGGCAATGTCTCTGAACTTCACTTTCCTGGTGAAGAAGATGAGGACCTTAGAACACATTTCCCAGGATTTGTGAGACAGTGTATGTATGTGAATGGCTTAATATGTTGACACCCTTACAGTGAGTTCAGCACACCAATAGCTTTTGTGGCAGACATTGCCTTCAGGCTCACCTAAGCCCATTCTTCTTCCTGGGAACTCAAGAAGACTACATTTCCCAGCCTCTCTTGCACTGACGTTGGGGTCACATGACAGGATTCTGGCCAGTGAATGGAAGCAGAAGTGATGTACATCACATCTGGCCTGGCCCCTAAAACATGCTCTCCTATCCTATATCCAGTCACTGTTTGCTCATAGTTGGCTGTCAGAGTGAGTCCTGCCAAGGGCTCTTTGAGTACTGAGGGAGCAGGGGAGCCTCCAGATGAGAGGAGCCCAGGTCCCCCAATCACTCCATGGAAGAGAATTGCATCAGACTGTAAAGAATAAGAAATAAATTTGTTTTACATTAAGGTCTTGAAATTTCAGGGTTACTTGTTTCAGCTGCCCTGACTAATTCAGCTACTACATGGATCTTCGCTTTTCAGAATCAACCAAACCCCCATACCTAACCAGTGTAGCGCCATCCAACGTGGTTGCTGCAAAGCTCAGCATTAGTTTTATACTCTCTCTGGGTAATGGCAGAGTTTCACTATTTTGTTTTCAAGGCCAATCAATATACCTCAGGAGAATAAGAATGAGAGAGAGGAGAGCCATCACAATCTGGAAACACCAGTAGGAATGAGACCTTCCTCACAGGTTATAAAGACTAATGCTCCTCCAAACACAGCCTCAATACAGATACAGTTTTCATCTTCCTCATGGTGACCTTACCTTGAGCTGAGCTAAACTTTCGCCATGCTTAAACCTCCTTGACCTCACCTCCCAGCATACACAGAGCCACCCCTTCTCATGCCCTGTAGCTCTCAGAACATGCCTCAAGGCATGTACACCCCAGTCAGCATTGTCATTGTCTTGAGTTTCTATGACTCCATTTTTACTCCCAAAATTAATACATGCTTGCAGTAAAACAATTCAAATATGGAAATGCGAAATAAGAAATTGAGATCACTCCCCTTTCCCAATGAAACACCTTAGAGGTACCTACAACTAAGTTAGATACATCATCTTTGAACCTTTTGTAATCTATATATAATTATAGATTCTATTTATTTGTATCAAGGTAATACATACACATAACCTAGGGTTGCTTGATTAAGCAACAAAGAATACAGGTTGTCTAGATACATGTGAATTTCAGATAAACAATGAATAAATTTTTAGAATAAGCCCATCCCAAATATTAAATGCACATACTTATTCTTTAAAAATATTCATTGTTGGGCTTCCCTGGTGGCACAGTGGTTGAGAGTCCGCCTGCCGATGCATGGGACACGGGTTCGTGCCCTGGTCTGGGAAGATCCCACATGCCGCGGAGCGGCTGGGCCCGTGAGCCATGGCCGCTGAGCCTGCGCATCCGGAGCCTGTGCTCTGCAACGGGAGAGGCCACAAGAGTGAGAGGCCCGTGTACCGCAAAAAAAAAAAAAAAAAAATTCATTGTTTATCTGAAATTTAAACTCAATTGAACATGCTGTATTTTAGCTGGGAACCCTAACATTACAATGTTGCCTGTTTAATAAAAAAGATATACTCTACCCCAATGCTCCTTACCTCACTTTCTGTCTCCTGCCCTGTTCTCTGCCCCACTGAAGCCCCATTCCAGCCCCAGAAACAACTACTTTAGACTCTTTTAGCTTTTTACTCTGGCATTTTCCTCTGTGTTGCTAAATATCAAGAAGTAGCAATATAGGCATATTATCAATTATAGACATTATCAGTTGATGCCCTGTTGTGGCAAAGACTTAGCTCCCACCACAATCCCCTGCTTTCCCTCCCTCCCTCCATCTTCCCAATACAGTCACCATAATTTTTAAAACAATCAATGATGTAAACACTGACCATGAGCATACTGTTCACTGCTAGGCCAAGGATGCCACTATCACATTTCCTCTCTTGTGGAACACTGTTTTACCTAGTGTTAAGAGCTGCCCTATATTTTCATTTGCTGACTGTTTATACTACTATCACCTCAGATGACCTACCAGTGCCGTTTCCGTTTTTCCTGGAGACCTCACTGGAGAAAGGTTCCCTCCTTTCTCCTGCTCCAGTCAAAATGGAGCCTCCTAACCAGCTGTCATGCTGTGACTTTGCTGGAGTCCACAATGGATTTTCTGTGTCCTACACTGGGTATCCTGCATTTGGTGATGAAGAAAAAGGAGTAGCCCATGCTCCAGTTAGTTCTGAGCATCATTACTCTACCCTTGCTCTTGACTGAGAGTTTGTCAGGGTACCAAAGCTAGATCAGAAGTTATATTTCCATCTAGATTGCCTCCTAGCTGCCACCATTACTGTTGAGAACTTTGACACCAATTGGACTCCTCATTCTTTCTCTAAATGCTTTAGGAATGTCTTGTGCCTGGTATTCCAAACCTCACTCCTACATGCCAAGGTATGGGCTCCCCATCTATTGCCATCCCCCTCTAGGATAGGTGAGAGTTTCCCTTCTTAAGACTCCAGCCTGCAGTTCAGGAAAACTATCTTTTATATCTCTGACCATTTCCTCTCTTCTATTCATTTCATTGTGGGGCTGTGGTTAGTCAGATGTCAGACCACCTAGATCAATCTCTTGGCTTTCTCTCCTCTTACCTGATCCTATATCTTTGCTTTTAGTCTACTTATGGGGAATGTCTTCAATTTTTTCTTCCAAACCATCTATTGAATTTTTTATTTTGGCTATGACTTTTCATTTCCAGGTACTTTTTCCTTCTTTTTCATATTATTTTATAGCTTCCTACTCTTGTTTTTTTTCATCTTCAATATATTTATCTTTGAAGATACTGTAGGTTTCTTAAATGTTTTCTTGTCTTCCATTTCTGCATTTCCCTGGGGTTCCTTTTTTCTGATTAGTTGGCTTCTCTCTTTCATGTTAGCGACTTGCTTTCAGTCTGGTTATCCTTGGATGTCTGCTCCTATAGGACTGGGCCCACAAAGCCGACTAGAACCTCTATGTGTGTGTCACTGCCAGTTTTCCCCAGAGCCAGTTATTTTCTCCAAAGAACAATTCTTCCACCTCCTACCTATGTGCTCACTCTCTGCATGTAACAACCACCCTCCCCTAGGCCTAGCTTGACCATCTAATTTCCTATCAGAACAAAGACCCTTTGGAGAGTAAAGTTTGGGAAGAGAAGAGGGATGCTATTAACAATGACGATTAATAAATATTAATAACTACTGAGACATCAGGCATAAATTGGGACTGACCTGGGACATACAGTCTTCTTACCTACATCTATTTTCCCCAACTTCCTGGTTGCCTGCCAGGAACTGAGGAATCAGAACTCTCACTGTGTACAGATTATTTTTCTCTCAACAAAAATGAATCTGTCCATTAACTGGATAATTAAAATATGTGTTCTGATTAAGGCTGCCTTTCTACTAATGATAGAAACAAGATTCATTTATTTTAGAAGATGGTATGAAGAAGGTGTCAAAACTGGGACCTAGGGTTGGATTCCTCCACTCTGTTAACTGCCTGCAGCATGAGGAAGCCTTAGGACACAGAGGGGCCCCATATTCCGGGAGGCAGAGATGAGGTGCAGGGTTCAAAGGGGGAAATTGGTTGAAATCCTTTTTGCAGGGCAGTTGAACCCCAGTTTCCTTCTCCACCAAGCCCAGCCAAGTGACTACTTAACTGCTACCCCCTCCTTCTCCTTCTGCATACTGGAGGTTGGGATTCAGATAAACAACAAATTTATTTTAGTAAAAGTAAGTTCCAAATATTGTTTGGGACATGATTATACTAAAAATTATCTGCTGTTTATCTGAAATTCAAATTTAACTGGATGTTCCATATTTGTATTTGTTAAATCTGACAATCCTATTAATGAACAGAAAACTGGCAGGGATAAGGCCAGTTGAATTCACAGAGCTCTAGTGTCCATTAAATATGAACTTCTGAACACTGCATCTTCAGGGAATAAGAAGTTTAGAAGAGTTCCCTTTTTTTTACATCTGGCTTGTTCAACTTTTTAATTTTATCAGATTTCTTTAAGGAATAAAACCTGATTTCTCTGTTATCAATCTCTTCCTTTACAATTTCTTCTATTGCTTTTATTCTGAGATCAAATTCACATTTGACTAGATGATGTTCTAATTCTTTTCAATAGTTTCATTTCCTACAATTTATTTTCTTAATCTAACTGGAATTTATTTTGGGGGTATAATATAACATAAGGCTCAAACTCAAATCTTTTACCAAATAGTGAATGAGTTCTAGACTGTTTATGAAATAATCTTCCATGTCCCTAGAGATCTGAGGCCACCTTTACATTTACTCAATACAAACCTTAGAGTTGGTCTCTAAGCTAGATGTTTTGTTCCATCAATCTATGATTCTTGAGCCAATGCTCGCTCCTTCTGTTACTGTAGCTTCAAACATTATAGCAAGTCTCCAATGTCAAAGAAATCAAGCTTCCCCATCATTGCTCTAATTGCTCAAAATTTCCTTTTTCTCATCCTAATATGCAGCACTTTCCAAAATAAACATATAAGTACACGTGTAATATTAAATTTTCTGGTAGCCACATTAAAACATAAAAAGAAACAAGTGAAATTAACTTCAATAATATAGTTGGCTTAACCCAATATATCCAAAATATTATCATTTCAACATGTTTTCAATACTTTTAAATGATGAGATGTTTTACATTCTTTTTCTTGTACTATATTTTCAAAATCCAGTGTTTATTTCACAGTAACACAGCATCTTCAGTGATACCAACCATATTTCAAGTATTCAACAACCAGATGTGGCCCAATGGCTGTCAAACTGGACAGAGAAGTTCTAAGTAAACCATAGAATCATTTTAGCAAGTTGCCTATACCACGGAATATAATAATACTAATTTTGAATTGTAAGTAAAGAACAGGGTTTCCCTGGGCGCAGTGGTTAAGAATCGGTCTGCCAACGCAGGGGACACGGGTTCGAGCCCTGGTCCAGGAAGATCCCACATGCCACGGTACAACTAAGCCCGTGCGTCACAACTACCGAGCCCACACACCTAGAGCCCATGCTCCGCAACAAAAGAAGCCACCGCAATGAGAAGTCTGCGCGCTGCAAGAGAGTAGCCCCCGCTCACAACTAGAGAAAGCCCGCGCACAGCAACGAAGACCCAAGGCAGCCAAAAATACACAAATTAAATAAATTTTTTAAAAATAGGTAAAGAACAATATTTTCACCTCAAAATCTTAAAATCTCAACTAAAAAAAACTTCTTATTTTCTTAAACCCTTGCCTAAAATGCAGGAAAATGGGAAACATCAGGAAAGCCTATGGGTCAATATAGTCTCATGGATATTCAACCCTAAGTAACTGAATGATACAAAACAAAATAACATTTGTGCCTGCAAATTGCCCTGACTCTGATAATTATGGCAGGAATCGACCCTGAAATGAGAAAATCACAAGTATCTGCTACAGATCTCTTTTACATTTTATTTTACCTTGATGCTTTCCTCCCAGCTAGATATTTGCCACTAAAGCTAGTGATGAAATTGATATCCCTGGGTAAAGTCAGCCCAGAATTCTATGTTAGGAGACCTTCAGTCTATTTTATTTGGTGGAAAATTATTCAACTTCAAAAATACCCTTCTTGGGGCTTCCCTGGTGGCTCAATGGTTGAGAGTCCGCCTGCTGATGCAGGGGACGCAGGTTCATGCCCCAGTCCGGGAGGATCCCACATGCTGCGGAGCAGCTGGGCCCATGAGCCATGGCCGCGGAGCCTGCGCGTCCAGAGCCTGTGCTCTGCAACGGGAGAGGCCACAACAGTGAGAGGCCCGCGTACCGCAAAAAAAAAAAAAAATTAAAAAAAAAATACCCTTTTTGTGTCTTTGCAATTATTTGTCTCCTAGTCAGTTAATAGTTCGAGGGGCCGCAGAAACAGAAACTTAATACAAAGCATTTTGTACTAAATTACTAAAAACTAGAAATTATTTCTGCTCTGGAATGAACAACTGCCCAATGTGAGGCCTGGAACCAATGTGAAATGCTTACAGACATTAGCACAAGGCCTGCGGCAGTGTGTTATGGTAGGAAAAGCCCAGGGATGGGAGCTAGTAGAATTGGCTGTAGGACGGATTTCCCACCTCCCACCTGTGTGGCCCAGGGCAAACCTCCTCTCCCTGGGTCTCAGCTCCAACAGCTACAGAGCACAAGGCTGGATCTGACTGGCATTTCCCAAACTTTAGCCATTCATGCACCAAGGTCATGATATATGCTCCATCCACATACTTCCTATTTATTCCATGGGTCGACAAACATGTTCCCATGAAGGGCCAGACAGTAAATGTTTTCAACTTTGTAGGCCAGACAGTATCTGTCCCAACTACTCAATTCAGCCATTGTCAAAGCAGCCATAAATAATATGTAAACAAATGAGAAAGGCCGTGGTCCAATAAGACTTTATTTACAAAACACAGGCAGTGGGCCAGATTTGGCCCTCAAGCCTTAGTTTTCTGACCACTTTCCTATACTTTTATTTTAAAGTTGATTCACTTTATTAATGTTAGTATAATAAATGGAGTAACAGTATCAACTGACATAAAACAGAGTATATTCAGGAAAACAAATATGTAATAATTTTCTTAACTATTACATGCGACCTCTATCACCGTGTATACTGCGCTTTGAGAAATGCTGCTGTCAATGACCGTTAACAGCCTCTGAGTAACCAAGTTTCTGTGATATTCTCCTTTAAGATTCTTTCATCTAAAGAAAAGCGAGAACAAGAAAGAGTCCTTCTCTTAGAGACACACAGTGAAATACTGAGAGATAAGGTGATATAATTATTTTGAAAAACTGCTTCAAAATAGTCCAGGGGGCAGTGGAGCAGAACAGTGGAGGTACAGACGAAACCAGATTTGGCCAAGAGTTGTTAACTGTAGAATCTGGATGATCTTAATATTCTGTGTTTTGAATATGTTTAAAGATGTCCATTTTTTAAAGTTTTTTTTTTATAAAAGAGTGTATCAAAATAGGGAATATAATGCTTAGCCTAAGAAGGAGGGGGTCAAGGACAGGGTGAGGAAGGAAAATAAGGAGAAGATAAGAAATAAGGGTTTAATAGGGAAGAAGAGAGGGGGAAAAGTAGGATACCAGGAATAAACGAAATGGAATAAATTTCATGAAGCCAACAGCTTTATATTCCACAGCAAATGTAAGCATCCAGGCACAAAGAAGCTCATGGCAGTAGCCATCACTCAGCACAGGAAAATCAGCTGAAGAAAAAAAGCTTTGGTGAACGACCTGTGCTAACCACACCTATGCACTCAGGGTTCCAGATGCAGGGAGGCCTCACCAAGCCTGGGGCTGCAGATGATGCTACCGGGTAAACCCACAGAGCCCGTCACAAGCCAGGGCCTGAAACCCTGAATTCCACTGGGCTCCCACGCTGAGAGTCTTCCTTTTACACAATTCCACATGAGGCTCAGTGCCAAAGCAGGAGAACAAAATGATTCACTGTGCTAGAAATGGGCCGGTTTGATTTCATTGTCCAAATGTACTGGAACTACAGCATAAAAAGTGGGCAAATCATATAAATTAGCAAATAGAGCCCCACAGAGCATCTGGCCCATCAGTACTCTATGGAGGGAGCCTGGCCAGCAATTTCCAGCTGGTTTACAGAAATACCCTGGGCCACGGGAAGCCAAAGGTTCTGGCCTCAACACCAGGCTGCTAGCCCTAGGTGGTTCACGTGAAGAGTTCAAGACACATTAAAATGCTCTTGGAGAGGCTGAGCCGGCACACAGAAGTCAGGCCTTTCCGGCAATGGTGGGTTCACTGCATCAGACCTCTTGTGTCAGACCGGCAGAGCCACAAGGAGCCTATTATGATGGAGGCTCTTTTAGACATTACAAAGACAAAGACACAAAGAAATACAAAGACAGTAGTTCGCCCTCTTCTTTGTTCTGCACAGGTAAAGAACAGAACCAGCCTTTTAGCTCTTTTAGGTTAAAAAATGAAAAGTCTGATAAGAAAGAGGCATCAGTTTAGCTTCTGACATCTCTCTTTCCTTGGAACTTCACACATGCTGTTCTGACTTTCATCGTGAGTATGTCCAAAGATACACACAGCATCACTTCACTAATCAAAGCCCAAGCCCAAGATTTCTCTCCTCAGAGAAAACTTGGTTCCCAAGTGCATCTCTAACACCCAAAGGCTAGAAACCTTTAACTTCAGGTTGGAGATAATGAGGAAATGGGGAAGGAGGAATTGCAGAAGGGCTCACCAAAGAATATGGCTAGAAATGGAAGAATGAATATGGAAAGGATGGCTCAGTGACCCACTCCTGTTCAGCCCCGTTCCCTCCAGGGCCTTTACCCACCCACAGGTCAACTCCTCCCTGCAGCCTTAGGATCAAAGATGCTCACACACAGAAGCGGTTCTGAAACTGCAAGATCGCAAACAAGTGTAAGATGTTATCATTATGATCTGCTACAAAAAAAAAAGCACACATCTCAAGGAAGGAATTTTACCTGTGGGCTCACCTCCTTGCTTCCCTCAAGAGATCAGTGTAAGACCAGCGGGAGGAAAAAAAATGGTAACAAAAAACAAAAAACCAACCAACCAACAAACAAAAACACCTCTGATAAGTTCTGATCAGGAGAAAATGCTGAAGGTGGATCCACACTGGAGTTAGGCATTACATACTGTCCTGAAAACTGAGAAGGGATGAGGACATACTGCAGATGGCAGCTCCTTCCCGTAGATGCTCAAATAACCATGGCCAGGACTAGCAGACGTGGGGTCAAAGAGAAGACATTTCCTGCCATCCCCAAGTTCAGCTTCTCCTGGACTTTGCTCAGGCCCATGCCACACATGTGCAATAACATTTTGAACAGATCCGCTTTTCTGCCTAAAGAGCTCATGGATAAAGATGAGGAAACCTGGGCTAGAATTGCCTTTCAAACTTGGCCCTTTGTATAATAAATTTTAAAATTGTTTAGTAACAAGTCCTACAATGGCTTTTATGTAAACATGAGTGGGGAAAAGTGAAACACAGTTTACATTGGCTCTCATAAATAATTCAAAAGGTCTAATTTACCATAATCACGTCTGCCATTTTATCTTCATTCGATAATGTATCGGGCACACGCGTTACTTTATATGGAAGTAATCACAGGGCAGTAAGCCTGCCTCTGTGTTTGGAATCAGGTCAATTCCAATGCCCCTTGAGTCCATGTGCGAAAATTGCCGTCTCTGAAGACATTCACCTAGGCAAAGGCTGGAAATGTCATTATTTTCTGTGGGAAATTAAGTGGGAAATTACTGAAAATGTAATTTAAATGAGGAATTTTTTTTCCTGAGACATAAATATTCATAACTTGCAAACCGACAAAGCCCTGCAGATACCATAGGAACCACTTTATAAGAAGAGCTGATTCTTCCAGACTTCGTTTGTCAGTGACAAGATAATTTTCCTAGCAACAAATTAACATCTCAAAGAGAACGGGAGGGCTGTGATGTGTGGGCGGGAGGCAAGCTGAGGTCTAGCAAAGGCATTCCAGACTCAAGTTTCCTTTGAACAACTTTCCCTTGAAGATCCATCCACTAGGTTTCCCTCCTGAGAACTCACTGCCCTCCCACCCCTCAAAGAGGCTTGATTTTGTAGAGCAGTGATTCTTCATCGATGAGACCAAAGACTCCTTTTTAAGCAATCATTTTGCAAAGTCTCCTTTATTACCCTGAAATGAAACTCAGATAATATCAACATATAACATTAAAAAAATCAGTAGGCCTGACCTATAATATAAAAAAGAATCAAAGGCAGGTGGTTTATAATACAGTAATATGTATTTCAGTAGGTAAACACTTAGGCACAACTACACTAAAAACATGAACAGTCAGATGCTCATACCTTGATGTAGAATCACCGAAAATTCAGCAGCTACAAATACAAATACACACAGGTATATCTTTTTTTTTTTTAATATTTGTATTTTATTTTTGGCTGCCTTGGGTCTTCATTGCTGCGTGCGGGCTTTCTCTAGTTGCGGCGACCAGGAGCTACTCTTCATTGCAGTGCGTGGGCTTCTCATTGTGGTGGCTTCTCTTGTTGCGGAGCACAGGCTCTAGGCATGTGGGCTTCAGTAGTTGTGGCACGCAGGCTCAGTAGTTGTGGCTTGTGGGCTCTAGAGCATAGGCTCAGTAGTTGTGGCGCACAGGCTTAGCTGCTCCGCAGCAGCATGTGGGATCTTCCCGGACCAGGGATCGAACACATGTCCCCTGAACTGGCAGGCAGATTCTTAACCACTGCGCCTCCAGGGAAGTCCCCACACAGGTTATGTCTTAATGGCTATTAACATTGCCCTTGGTGATGTGACTCCTCTAAAATACTGAATAACTCTTGATGATTTACAGTGGTCATGCTCCAGGAAAATCCAGTATTTATTAAAACCATGAAATTTTTAAAACCGTGTGTTTAGGTTAGATTCTAGGCTCAAATCATTACGGTCAGGTTTTTTACCTGCAGGAAAGCCTAGCGAAATATCTGCTGCTGACCTACACAGTAAAGCAGGTCCGACTCCCCTGAGCCCTGCACACTGAGTACCAGCAGCTTCCTCCAATCACTGTGATGTTGGAACAACCCAAACCACGAAAGTCCAAGGGAAGGTGCCTCCCACCCACACACCCCGCCAAGACCTGGGCTCCTCCCCTGCTCACTGGCCACCGGCTACACAGCAAATTATACCTGCTTTCTCACACCTCACTTTCCACATCGACCAAAGTGGGGACAACATCAGTATTGACCTCACAGGGCTATGAGGAGTTAAATGCTTAATACTTGTAAAAGCTTCCCCCAGCATATGATGAGCCTTCAGTGAATACTAGATATTATGATTATCTCTGCCATTGCTTCTTCATGTCAGTCCCTCTCAAAGCTAAATCTTAAAACACAGAAGCCAGGTCAAAAGAGAAGCAGAGGCAGGGGACAGAGTGGGCAGCCTGGCAGAGACACAGCAGCAGAAATAAGTCAGACTGACGAGGCAGGTAAAGGAACTTGGACTGATTCTCACTGATCAGTGTTTCAGTCCAGATCTCACATGCCAGAATTGCCTGGCATAACAGCCAGACAGCATACTCCTGAGCCTAACTTAAACCCACTGAACTAGGTCTCTTGGGCATGGGACCCCAGAATGTGCATATTAGGTGCCTTCCCCAAGTGCTTCTAACGCCCTGTGGGATTCAAGAAGAGCTGACTGTAAGTGACCAGGTACCACTCAGGACTCTTTAGCAGGGAAGTGACCGGGTCAGATGTGCTTTGCTGGCAGAGCAACATTTCCATGTGGGAAATGGATCTGAAGAGGCACAGCCAGAGACTGGGAGGCCAGGCAGGAGGCAGGCCTCTCAAAGGAGATCATGGGGTAATCAAGTGGAGAGGAAGGACAGCCAGGAGGAATATTGCAGGAAAACTATTAGAAAGATGGGGAAGTGGAAGAGGCAGGAGGGAGAATTGATGTGGGTTTCTCGGTTCAGCAACTGGGGGATGCTCCCACGTCACATCCTTGCTTCTCAATTGTGAATTTAATGCTAGCTCCCAAATACTGTGAGCTGACTATGGGGCAGACCCTGAGCTCTCAACATCCCAGTGAGGTACTCTTCTCCTGTCTTACATAAAAGGAATAAGGCACAGGAAAACAATGACTTGCCCATGGCCACATGGTCCGTAAGTGGGGGAACACAAACTTGAACCCAGGTCTCTCAGGCCATGGAGCTGGTGCTCCCAACAACACACCCTAAAATCAGCCCTGATGAACATTCTTTCTGCAACAAAATCTTCCAGGTTGGGGGGTCCCTCTCGAGAGCACACAGCCCAGTGGTTATGGGTAGGAGCTCTAAAGACAGGCTGTGCAGGTTAGATGGTCACCCGCTGGTTCCAAGATGGCAGGCAAGTGACTCAGTTTCCCCATCTGGAGAATGGGACTAATCATAGTACCTGTCTAATAGATCAAATGAGACAATGTTTGAAAAATTCTTACCTAGAAACTAGGGTTCAGATATTTATTATCATTATGTCATCTGATGCTACCGTCGGGGACAGAGGTAAAGCCGTAGTTAATCCCAGAAAAACTGGACCTTGGAAAAGGCATTGCCTACAACAGGCAATCTGCAAGAAGGTGTGCAAGAGCCCTCCTTGCTGTTTTGTCAGATGTGTGATTGTGGACAGTGCAACACTCATTCAGAGCAGCCTCACTGGTCCCACAGCCACAGTTCTAGCCACGAGGCCAAAGGCAAGGATCACAAAGTCCTACCACCTGGGCTGCAACCAGGCTCCCCAACTTACCTCATGACAGGGAGTGTCACTTCACCCCTCCAAGCCTCATGCCCTCACCTGAAAAATGGATTCCATAATAACAGCCCCTTCCTCAGAGGGTTGTTGTGAGGATTAAACGTGAATCATTTAGCACAGTGCCTGCCAAGGTCACATGCAGAATAAATGTTAACTAGAATCACAAATAGCCTCCTCAGCACAGTAACAGGAGAAAGGACATTTGAAGGACCATCTACCCAGTCCAACAGGGCTACAACCAATACTATTTCACTACCCGTAATTCTTAGATCCCTCCTCCCCATCGCGGTTCTCCTACAATGATGGACTCTCTGAGTCTCTGAGTTTCTCTGAGGCTCCATAATACCTGCTCAATTAAAAGTCGCTTTCCCTTGCACCAGCTGCAGAGCCGTCAGTGTGCATCCATTGTCACACCTTTACTCCCACTGAGTTACCTGGAGGGCAGCATCAATGGTCCCCAGAGAACAATCTATAGCTAACACAGTGTGTGCACACATGTGCACACACACACATGCACACAGAGCCCTTGAGTGTGGGGACAAGCGTGTGGGGAGCTGAGGCGGCCTCATGTCTCTCGTGTGACTTTACTGGGGAAGAAACACACTCGGAGAAGAATCATTTGCCCCAGACCCCACAGTGGTGGCAGCACTGGGACCTGACGTTCAGACAATCAAAAGCATGTGCTCTCTGTGGGCTGCTGCACCCTCCTTTAGGTCTCTGGTTTTTAAATGCCCCAGGAGTCTGCTAGGGCATTGCTGTGGTTTCAATGTTTTTACCAAAGATTAATGGACCTATCACACCAGCCCTGCCTCAGTCAGGAGTTGTCTCCACAGGTTGCATGAGGGACTCAAGTGTCAATGCCCTGTTTGCTGAAGGAAAAATAAGCACTGCTTGTAAGAGCAAGCATTTCCCCTTTAGCATAAACTCACCACGGTGATATATTTTTGTCAAAACACATCATTTGTGTTAAAAAGAAAATTCTTCCCCTCCACCCCCAAGCAATCTTTAAAAGAACTTTCTGGAAGTGGGAGGACGAAGGGTCACCCACTGTTGAGTCACTTGGCACTGCTGACTGACAGGGAATATAAAAAAAACACTGCATTCCAGGTTCTGTCATTATAGATGGCACAAGACATTCTAAAGAAAACTCGCAGGGAGAGCATGAATGCACTAGAAGGCAGCTGGCAGATCCCAAACATCCAAACCTCCTCCACACAAACCCCTCAATGTCAATGCATCCTAGGGCCCTCCACTTCCAAGTTCAGGACAGAACGGAGGATTAGATATTACTGTATAATAGCATCAGCAACAGCAGCAACTAACATTCATGGAGCCCTTCCTCGCCTGCCGGCTCTGTGCTCTTCATACATTCTCAATCTTCAGCCCTATGGAGGTAGGTATCATTATCCATCATTATCCTCAAGTATCAGAAAATGGAAGCCCAGAGAAGTTACACAACTTACCCCAACTACACAGCCCTAACACCCAAACCCAGCTCTGCCTGACACCAAAGCTGAGCTCTTCCAAGGCAAACTGTCCACAGAGGGGGTGAACACGCCACCTACCCACCCACCCCAGAAGCAGAGAGCGTGTCACCAAGTTCCAAGTGCCCAGTCAGCTTAATGTGGAAACACAAAAAACTGCCTGTCCCCTTCCAAGGAGCTCCCTGGATACCAGATTACAAAGTCCATTTAACAGTTTAGACTGCTCAGCGTGGTTATAAAGCCAAAAATACTAAACTGAGTAGTACTATGATGATGATGCTGTTGATGATTATTTTTAAAGGCATTAGAACATTAAATACAGCCAGAAGGCAGAAAAATGCTCATTTTAAAATCATTAATCTGATGTGATCTCCTATTACAAAAAGACATTCAAGATGACATGTGTGTCCCCAGATACTGCCCCTGCTCCTTGAGGCTGCCTGAGTTGTGCTTCTCTTTTAGTGAATGTAAAAGCCTGCTGTATCTAAGCCTCAGGATTATCCTCCACTTCCCCAGAGCAGATGCGTTTCGGCTCCATATGAGTTCTTCACAACTGTCTTTGAGTAAGTTCACCTGGATTAATTAAAATAAATCCAACTCAACAAAGGGAAGGTTTTCTTCAGCTTCCACCAACACTGATCAAGCAGCAACCACACCAGACACCATGCCAGGCTCTGATATTTACCCCCTTAAGGTCCGAGTGACAGTCCTTGGAGAGAGTTGTTTTCTTCTTTGTGTTTTAGACAGAGATTCCCATTTTATGGATGAGAAAACTGAGCTGCAAGGAGGTTAAGTGTTTTCTCCAAGATCATATGACGACTGAGTGGCAGAGTCAGGATTCAAACCCAGCTCTACAGGTCCCAAACCTGTGTTCTGTCCACAACACCTTAACAGCTCTACAACTGCAACAGGATGGTTGGAAAATGTTTCTAGAATATTGTACTTAAAATCCTATATAATCTTACAAGGTGAATCAGAAGAAAGAGATCTGCTTTCCCTGGAAGAAAAATGGCTTATTGCCAATGTCATCATTGTGAAAGAGAAGATGAGAAAGCACGCCAGGGGATTGCTTTGAGGTTCACATTCAAAGGTTTCTCTAGACAGAAACTCTGATAGTGACATGCTTAGAGATTTAAGCTGGAGCTAAAAATCAAAGGTTACAGGGATGTGAGGTTTTAAATCTCTAGATTTCAGGAAGGGGGGAAGTGGTATATGCACTGATCACAGAGCAGGGAGAGGTGTCACTCACCTAGAACATAATCTTTTTTTTTTTTTTTTGTGGTACGCAGGCCTCTCACTGTTGTGGCCTCTCCTGTTGCGGAGCACAGGCTCCGGACGTGCAGGCTCAGCGGCCATGGCTCACGGGCCTAGCCGCTCCGCGGCATGTGGGATCTTCCCAGACTGGGGCACAAACCCGTGTCCCCTGCATCAGCAGGCGGACTCTCAACCACTGCGCCACCAGGGAAGCCCCTAGAACATAATCTTTTAACCATCAGCAGTAGGTCCTAAACCCTGTATTCTCCCACTATCTCTTTGCCTTCTATTCAGGGAAGAGGTTTTAAGAAACATTTGCCCTTTCTGGGTACCACTCCTTCCCTGCTGCTAACACTCTGTCATAACCCCACATTCCAACGAGGAATAATGTGGAAAGCATTTATGAGGATGGGCTGTTACATGTGAAGACTAAAAAGGAGAAAGTTATGTGTATTCATTTACTTTAATGACATAAGAATTAAAAGTTCCTTTTTAAATCATCTAAGGTGAAGGTGCAAAGGGCCTAGAATCAGCTGATAGGGCAGACAGGCCTGCCTGTGGGGTTCAGCTATTGGCACCAAGCCTCTGGCTAACCCTGCCTCTCCCTCCATGCCCAAGGCGGTGAGAAAGGCCTTCCAGCAGACCTCTTCAAACTCACAGCTCCAGAAAACTTCCTCCTGAAGCTGGGCAAGAATAAACCCACATCCCTATAACTCGCCAATCCTACACCCAGAGGCACAGCCTGCCAGCCGCTCCATCTCACTGGGACATTAATCTAGCACCACCCAGCAGGGCTATGACCCCTCCTCATTGCCTCCTGGACTCTCAACCACAAAGGACAGGTTGGGGGCTGGGGGAGTAAGGGATAAGACTGCTTGGAGAGACACAAGGCCACTTGCTGCCTTTGTCTTTGACTTTGGTTCTGTCTCTCACTGGCCTTATGCTAAAACTATCTACCATGGAGGACAGTTATGCAACCTTTATTAATGAACAGAACACTTATTAAAGTCCCTTCTACACTCTATGGACTTAGAACTCCTCAAGTCTCTACAAGGTCCTTGTACTCTAGTTGTTATTCTCTTTCCACACTGGATTATGCCCAGGACCAGCTACATAATTTATGGAACTGAGTCCAAAATGAAAATGTGGGGCCCTTTGTTGAAAAATTATAAAGAATTTCAAAAGGGTGGCAACAGGTCATGAAACCAAATGCGGAGCCTTCTAAGCGCAGAGCCCTGTGTGACTGAACCGGACACACACTCATGACACTGGCCCTGATTATGCCAAATCACAAAGGTCCACGAGCACAGTTAACTCTAGTGAGTTTGTTTTGAAATAGTCATATGAAAAATTTTTTAAAAGACACCAGCCCTTTCAGACCAGAGAAACCACACACATGATCAGTGGGCCGGTTCCATGGAAAGTCTCTTCTTAATCCTTCTAGCTATGACTATACAAACAAATATGACTCTCCACTGCATGTCTTCAGGGAGCCAAGTCCACACACAAAGGCTTCTCAGTCAACAACCTGGCTAAGTGGGAGTGGAAAAATCAGGAGTTAAGATCACAAAACCCAAGAATTCCTTCAACAAAGCTGAGCCATCATTTCCAAAGTAAAGGTAAAGGGGTTATGTTAGCTATTGCTTCCAATAAAATATGCAGAGTCATGCTGGAGGCTCAGACACCTCCGCTTCACTTCTGGCTGAGGCTGGAGTATTGGGGGAGGGGTGGAGAAAATTCTATCAACTTGTTAAAGTCAGTCAAAGGCCAAATCCATTAAACTGAGTTGTTGTGTGACAAAAACCACAAATGATATTGGAGTGGCCTGCCAAGTTCTAAATGAGTGACGCTCCCTATGCTACATAATTTGCAGCTTATATCACCACTAATGTCACTCTACTGATAAATAGAAAAACGAGCCATTCTGGAAATGTGGGATCCGTGGGTCTATTAGAGAACCTATGACCTGGAAAAGGCATGGAAATTCTTCATGCATAAAGGAACTGAGAGCAAAACTATAACCTTGGGCCAACTGTCTGGCAGAAAACACAGCAAGCATGGCCTTCCACTTGTTTCAGGAGCAGGACCCTCGAGATCTGATCCCAACTCCAAGGGGTCTGTACCAAGGGAATGTGGACTCAGCCACTTGGCCTCCAACAGAGGGGTAACATAGCCTAACCTATGATAGCCAGACAAGCTCGGCTTGGGTGCAGTCCTAAGGGCACAGTGAACACAAACTCTTTGTAAGGAATGCCATTCCTTACCACATCCAACACCAGTGAATCATCAACAGAGGAATTACCAGGTCCCAGAGCTGGGCAGGCTGCCTGTCACTGTCCTTGGTGCTGATTCATCACTGCTCTCCTCAGAGGCATCATCTGTTCAGGGTAATTCCTGCACAGCTTCTCCTGCTACTCACAGTTTTTCTTGGTTCATCTTTTATACTTGATAAAAGCAAGTGTAGCAATGGAAAAGATGGAACAAGCACAACCATGACCCATGTTTAGCAATCTACATCATGAGTTCCATGTACATATATTCCACAGCTGTAAATGTTCTGAGCAGCTGGCTGGAAAAACACAGCCCCCTGTTATTCCCCTGATGCTATATCTGTGGACCTGAGAATTATCAGGGGGTTCTGCTTTCTTTATGAGGAATGCCCAACACCCTGCCCCTCTATATGGTGAACAGCAGGTCATGCTTAAACACCTAAGTCGATCATGACCCCATTTGGGAAACTCTTCCTGACTGCCTAGTGCCCACTCCAGACAACCAGTGATGCCTTCCTCCACACCCCCACAGTGCCTTATACATGCCGTTATCCCCCAACGTTGCAGTTCTGGGTTTGTGTGTCCACTTCCCTTATTTAGATATGAGTTCCTAGAAGGAAGGACCTGTGTTTTAATAAAATTAGGAACACGAATGTGGTATACAGTTATTTCAATTGTTAAGGCTTTGAAATCTCTGTCATTTCCTTCTACCCAGTTCCTATAAGATTAAAATGAGAAACAGGCATGGCGGTATTTAATATTCAACTGGGTACATGGAGTTTTATTTGCTAACATCGAAGACAACCCAGGAGGCCAATTGATCAGATACAGATGGAGTCATCCGGAGAAGGCCAAGATGTCAAGTGACTCTCCCAACGTCACTTCACTCATCAGCAATGGCACTGAGATAGGACTACTCTGCCTGACAAGACTCTGAAAGTCACGACATCCTGCGGTGGTCTCCAGGACAGCAGCAGAGGGGGATAAATTGCTGAGAGATTCTGGAATGCCCAACAGTGGACTCTGGGACGGTCACAACGTCTCTTCTAGATGAAAAGACCCTCTTCTAGGGTCTTCTTCAGTCCCTAGGAAACAGCAGGCCAGCCTTTCTTTTCATCCTCATCAGGCCAGTTCAGGATCATGGCCACCCCTGGAGATGAGTGAGGCTTCCCATCAGGAAAGGTAGGTGAGAACAGGGCTCTCTTGGTTTCAGAGATGAGGAGCCCAGCTGTTGAATGAGCATTTGGGTTGGATCTGAGATTTTAAAGTCTCATTCCCTTTTTATCTTAACATCTTTATTGGAGTATAATTGCTTTACAATGGTGTGTTAGCTTCTGCTTTATAACAAAGTGAGTCAGCTAAACATATACATATATCCCCATATCCCCTCCCTCTTGCGTCTCCCTCCCTCCCACCCTCCCTATCCCACCCCTCTAGGTGGTCACAAAGCACCGAGCTGATCTCCGTGTGCTATGCAGCTGCTTCCCACTAGCTATCTATTTTACGTTTGGTAGTGTATATATGTCCATGCCACTCTCTCACTTTGTCACAGCTTACCCTTCCCCCTCCCTGTGTCCTCAAGTCCATTCTCTACATCTATGTCTTTATTCCTGTCCTGCCCCTAGGTTCTTCATAACCATTTATTTTTTTTTAGATTCCATATATGTGTGTTAGCATACGGTATTTATTTTTCTCTTTCTGACTTACTTCACTCCATATGACAGACTCTAGGTCCATCCATCTCACTACAAATAACTCAATTTTGTTTCTTTTAATGGCTGGGTCATTCCCTTTTAATTCACCTACTTTATTTTAGTATTAACTCAGTTACATTTTTTTCAGGAGTAAGGAAGAAGAGATATCATAAATCCAGATACAGCAGAGAGCACATTAAAAATGCAGTTCTATTATCTTAAAACTAGAGATGTAATTAGAGCAGTCATGTAATATGAAGAGAAATTACCAGAAAAAAATATTTTACAGGCCTGGGTGAAAAGAGAAAAAGGTCTATATCATTTAATCTCTAATACATGGAGAAAGAAGGAGAAAAATACGCCTTCAGATCTTTCAAATACTTCCCCATTGACCCCTAAATTATCATTTTTCACTCGGCTTTTCTGTTCCATGCATAATTTACCACAGTTCACAGTAGCCTCATTTCTTCCTTTATCCAAGAAGCATATATTCTGGGAGGATGTAGAATTCATCCCCAGATTCATTCAAATGATCTGCGTCTTTGGGGGTGTTTGAAATTTTCATTTGGAAAGAGCATTTCTCCTGCTGTATTTACTATTAACTCTAAAAGTTCATCCAAACAAAACAAGATAAAACACTGTATCAATTCATCATATTCATCCAACAAGCTCCCAGTGAGTGCCTGCAGTGTGTCTGGTACACTGTTCATCCTCATTATGAGAGCTGGAGATACACGGTGGTAATAAGGTCTCTGCTCGCAGAGCTTACAGTGGGGTTAGGGGTAGGGAAGGAAGTGACTGATGACAGCACATTGCTTAGGGATATGATAGAGGAGAAGAGCTATGGGAGGACAGAGGAGCAGGTGCTCAAGCTGTCCCAGAAGTCCAAGAAAGCCTCTAGGGGAGGCTGAGTAGGAGTTGTTGAATCAAAACATGCATTACAGCCAGAGGTAACAGCACAGAATGTGCAGCAGAGTGATCTGGGGACCAGGGATCTAACACAGGATGGGCAAACTATGACCCACAGGCCAAATCCAGCCTGCCATCTGTTTCAATAAATAAAGTTTTATTGGAACACAATTGTGTCCATTCGTTTATGTATCGCCTCTGCTTTCACGCAACAATGGCAGAGTACAGTAGTTGCAACAGAGACCTCATGGCCTGCAAAGCCCAAAATATCTACTATCTAGCCTTTTAAAGAAAAAGTTTACTGATTCCTGGTATAAAGGATTTGGCCTTGAATCTGTAGATTGTTCATGAATAAATATAATTTAACCTTTATATGTTGCGTGACTGACCTCTAAGTATCTAAAACCCCATTTCTAGAAATGTGCTTCAGGCAGATTAAAATTCGAGGTGCTAAATAAGGTTTGCAAATGCCAATAAGGTTGATAAAATTAAACAGGCTTCGTTCTCAGGACTCCTCAGAGCCTTTAATATGCAAATGTACAATTGCCAAGGGGGGAAAAACTGAGAAAGCAGACTTTCCCAAAGTTATTTGTTCAAAAGACTCTTTTTGTGAGGAATCTCTCTTTTGCAAGAAAGTCATTTAATGCTAAGGTATTTGTTTTTGTATCCTAAAAAGGTTAGGACAAAGCAGAGCTTGGAAACCTCCGGACTCCGAGCCATTTAGAACTATAATCTGAAAAGTACAAGAATCCCAACTTTGTGGTACTGAAATAGGTTTTTCCATGATTTCACCTTCCAAACCAATGGGTTCATCACTGTTCTGTCATCAGAAGAATTCCAACATTTATGAATAGAATCTATGGGAAGTGCAGACAAACCCCTCCTGCTTCCAAAGGCACGAAGGCCTCTGCTCAGGCCCTTTGGGTAATAACACAATGCCACTGAGTTCTCTCCATTTAGGGCTTCTCTGCCTCAATCACCGGTAACTTAGAAGCCATTCTCCTCACCAGAACCAGTCATGGTTGGGATTCTTGCCTCAGACTGTTGCTAACAAGAGACAAACCCTGCAGCCTTCTGCTATTAGCTCTGGAAAACTCCGGAACCCCAGCTCCATAGAAAACCTTCATTTTGCCCACATTCACTACTCTGGATCAAAGGAAAAATAGAAATGTGAGCCAAGAAGAGATGAGAACATGCAGCACGGCCAGGAAAGGAGCCCATCTCCTGAAGTGAGTTCAAGTTGATCAGGTATAATAATAACCCGTGTAAATCATAAAGGGCTTCCACATGTGATGGCTCATCAGCCAAGAGGGCAAAGGAAAGATGAGGTGGGGGAGGGGGGGAAGGGAGAGGGGGATGCTGCACCAGGGGGCTCAAATGTCCTGTGCTCCTATTGCCGGTGCTGGGCAGAGCCTAGGATGGAAGCCAGACTTAGGGCCTCCAGGCTGGTGATCTTGGGCAAGTGACACATGCTCTTAACCTCATTTCTATGCCTCTAAAATCAGAGAAGGGAGGTCATAAGGTCTTAGCACAAACAACAATCACAGAAGTGGATGGTATGCACTCAAATAGTTCACGAATGCCAATCATATCCTGGGGACGCGGCAAAGACCAAGGCAGCGACAAGGATTTGACATGTCAAGGATTTGTCAAGTGTGCAGCAAATGTTCAGACAGAAACTTTTAAGGCCCTGGCTTTTCCCTACCAGCCTAAATCTCTGATCGTTTTATTTCCCCAGCTTCATAAGAGCACTTGTTTCCTGCACTCAAAGAGACTGACAACTACATGTTCTTCTTCTCATGACAACTATACCGCCTTTGAACTTGACCTCTGACAGCTGAGTCTCATCTAAAAAGACCATCACAAATGCACAGGGACAGATGCCCTGGAAAATGCAGGTGGCAGTCGAGGCAATTCCACATTCCCTACATTGAAAGGAAGTGAGTTCAACATGAGAGAAGTGCTCCCATCAGTCACTGCTCAAGTCTCTGTTGGAGAGTTATTTATTTTGTGGCTCCTCTTAAGCAAATATGAATCTAGAAACTGAGAAAACAGTACACCGAGGTATAACAAAGAAAAATCTACAGGCTTCACGAAAGAAAAGTTTTAGAGAGGCAAAGGGCACCTTGGCAAATAGCGCCCTGAGGTACATGGACCAGGATGCAGACCCCACCCTGCCCTCAACCAGCCCTGTGACTCTCAACAGTTTGCCTCTCCCTCCCAGGCTCCAGGGTCCTCTCAGCCAAACCAGGGGGTGGGTCCACCATAAACCCCACAACCACCCACCGCTCTCAAACACACACTGTGCTGTGAAACAGAAATGGGTGCAAACTACCATGAAATTATGGGGTACCCCATCATCTCCTTCAGTATATTTATTCTTTGAATAGCAAAAAAAAAAAAAAAAAGTTTCATTTTTTATCCCTGATTCTCCCAAACCCAAATTCACTTTCTTGCTCACTGGTAACTATAGTGGGTTTTATTTCAATTTTGTTGGGGTCAAGTAAATTACATTTCACAGTGTGAAAAATGTTCTTTGAGGAGACAAGGTCAACTTCAGGGGGGGAAAAATACAGTCAAGCTTTGTCTCTGATTATTTCCCAGGAGAACGTGTAGATTATATCTTTCAAATGGAGATGAATTGTAATTTAAAGAAATGTTGTCATAATATGCTGTGAAATAAACTCAGAAATGGGCTTTCCATCCAATGCCTGAGATGAGTTCTTCTGTTTGTTAACCGAATCTGTGTCTCAGCTTCTAGTCACTGCTCTGATTGTTATTTTCAAATTGTCATTTGAGCTATATGGTGCTTCCAGGATTTATTTTCTGTCCTGTGCCATGATAAACAGATTCTGCCATCCCAAAAGAAATCCACAGTGAGGAAGTGATCGCCAAGGGCCCACTTTCCCAATGATCATCCACTGTATGACTAAAGCACTCAGCTGTAGCACAGTAAAACCCAACCACAATTAATTGTCAAAGTTATCTAATCGTAGCCACTCTGAATCAAATAAGGTAGTAACATTCATTTCAGAATTCAGTCTCTGGATTTTCAAAGGCAGCATCAAATTTCTCCAAAGTTACCACCAACATCCTCCTCCTCTCTGTCCAATAAGAAGGGATGCACTTGTTTACGCCAATGACAAGCAGACTTCTAGAACTGATTTTATTTATTACACCATCTCATTGCAGAAAGCTGTTTGTCACCTCTCCTATACACTTTTAATAAAGGGTGACAATATCAGAAAACTCATTATCATGTGAGACAAAAAGCTAAAACTGGATTTTCCAAATAAAAATAGCAATCCAGCAAAATCTCATATAAAGCTAATAGACTTTTCCACTCTGCTGATGAGTTCTCCTCAGTGAGTGCTGGAAAAGGTAGCACTGCTAAGTGGCTTACCCAAAACACCCTAATTTGTCGTCAGTCCTGGCATAGAAAACACAAGTATTTGCACTAAACTTACTTTATAACTATAGCTTTGGGGCAAAATAAAGCTTAACTTCAATAAATATTATTGCCTGTAAACACATTTCCAGAAGGGTGTATTTATCGACCTTTCAAGCCCACCAGATCATTTAAGGTATCAAAACCAGCTTCCAAATTTAGATATTTGCTTCAAACCACTAAAAATACCATTTTAAAAATAGCCCACATATTAGCGTAGTATGTGCCAGACTCTGCACCCAGGACATCCACGGTTGCATTTCCCCCCACAATCATGCCAAGAGGGGCCCCTATCACAAGAACACTGGGACAGAAGAGGGAATCCACTCCAAAACTTGTGTCCACAGACAATCCCTTTCCTCTTCAATAAAACACATGTGGGACTTGGCCCAGCTCACAAGAACTGTCTAAACAGTAAATGAGACCATTCATAGCAAAACACTTGAAAAGCATTTTGAAGTATAGGTGATAGGTTCAAATCCTAATCCTGCCACAACAGCTGCTGACCCTGGAGCAAGTGACATGACTCTCTGATATCATTAAATAAAGCCTTCTTTATTTAATAGAGGTCTAGATTAGGACAGATTTTAATAGGAGCATACATTGTAAACCCAATAATTTATTTAGAATTAATTGAAAGTAATTAGCAGTGTCTCCTTCTGTTGGTATGCCTAACCATAACTATTGTTCAAATGCAGGGTTATTACTAACTTTTTAAAAAGTCTAATTGTAAATAGCCAGTGTTCTTAATGGGAAGTTAATCATCAAATGGTATAATTCATCCTTGGGGAAGTTTATTTACTTTTACAATCCCTCATGGTAGCGGTTACTGCTAAATATGAACATCTTGATTAACAGCAGCAACGTAATTGGTGTCCAATATTTATTCATCACCAAGTCTCAATTTCTTTATAAAGTACCTCCTTATATATATATAATAAATAAGACCATCATGTTTTACCTGACAGCTTAACAACCCTACAATCAAACCCTTTTACACAGTAAGTGAAAAGTTAATATTGTAAGCGTCAGCTGTTCTGTTGTTTCCACTCAAGTTAGAACCATCCACTGGTCACAGAGAAGAGAGCGGATTCCAGCTATACATCCTCTAGGATCCTAGAAAGCCTTTATTATTCATCACTACAGGGTCAACCAGGTCGTCTGCTAGCTCACAGAATCTACCCAGAGTTAATATCTAGAGGGTACCCTTCCTCCACAAACTTCTACTGAGCACCTGCTGGATGTTAGGGTGGAAGATGCAGCCCTTGCCCTCAAGGACCTCCCAAGCTGGGTGGTTGGACACACAGTACAGGCTTAGTGCATGTAATACACCCAGCTCTGGGTCACTGACTAAGCACATCCCAGAACATCAGCAGGGGAGCAGCCAGGCCTACTGAGGCAAGAGGGCAGACATGGTTCTTCTGTGAGGAAGCACACACAGAGGAAGTAACACATAAACTAGGCCTCCAAGGACAAGACAGTAACTACACAGAGAGCTACTAACAAAGGAAGAAGCAGCTGGTGTTCAGAAGGCCTGGGTCCTAATCCCAGTTCTGTGGCCCAGGCCTCCTTGGACTGCGGTAAGAGTCGGGTGAGACTCCAGCCCAGCAGTGAGTTCAAGTATTTCAGTGGCTGTGGGGCTTTGACGTTTATAGCGCTGGGCTGACACCAGTCATGAGCCTCAGTTTCCCTGTCTATGAAATGTAGATGGTAACTGCACTATTCACTCACAGGACAGATCTTTGCCTCAAGCTCACTCAGGGTCATGGCCACTAAGCAAGATCACTTGGTGTCCCACCGGGCACAAAGCCAGTGTGCAGCAAATGGGCCGTGTGTGGTCCCACCTGGTAAACTCAGAGTCTCATGAACTCCGTCCACCTCCCCACATGGTTGGGTGAGAGTCTCAGAAATGCAGTTACTATGTCAAACTAAGGCTATTCTTCATGTTACACTCATTTCTGGAAGATTTTCCTTTTCCTTTCCCAGTTATGGCTTAACAAAAAAAAGCAAAAAGAACATTAGTAAAAACATAGAACTGGGGAAAATATCTTTCAGAAAATAAGCTAGGAACATCCAAGGCACAGACAGAGATAGCCCCGGCCATAAAGGAGCCCAGCCTGCACACCCAGCTGAAGAATTCTGGAGGATCTCAGCAAAATTCCACCAAGGCGAGGTGCCTCCGCCAACAGGCAGGAAGTGTGGAGATGCAGACAGCTCAGCCGAGCACCCTGAAGAGTCAAGAGCAACTTGAGTCAGAGCTGAAGAGCACAGGGCAGGTACCCCAAGACCAGCAGCAGGATGCCCCTAAAAGGGGCTACCCCAGGGAGCAAGGCCACCTGAAGGCCTGGCTTTCAGATCTTTCTACACATCGGTAATCCGCACACAGCTACTGAGATGCTGGCAGAAGATGCAAGTGGTCACATTCCCACTTTGGACCAAACAGTGGAATCCTCAGTAAATCCGTGGCTATTTCTCATTCCTTTTTATTCTTTTGAAATCAAAAAAGTGCTGAACCTCTGAGGAGGGTCAAGTGACTTCTTGATGAGCTATATACAGCCTCTAAGGGAAAAGTTTCAAGCCACTACAGGTACCATCAGCCACCAACTCAAAGCAATCTGGTGCTAAAGTTAAAGAGACATGTTTGCTATTCCAATGAAGCTTCAAGACCAGCACCTAAAGTACCTTCCAAACAGAGGAATCTGTAGATTCTGGAAATCAACCACTCACCAGGTGGCCTCAACCCTTTCAGTCCCACACTCTGCCCTTCCAGAGCCCAGCACCAAAAGCTCTGGATCCAAAAGCGTAGAAATCCACTCAAACATCCCATTTCATTCTCATTTATTTTAAAACTGCTTTCTTCAAAAGACAACACTTTTTTTTGACAAATTATTTCTGTTAGTGGTACTGGTCGGCTCCTGACCAACTTTTCCGGTAAAAGTTAGTCAGACTGATTGGATTTAAGTAAAAGCAGAAAGCCAATTTCATAATTTCCAGGCAGGCAAACAACCAAGACAGCCCTCAGAAATAGCAAAGTGTGGGGCTTCCCTAGTGGCGCAGTGGTTGAGAGTCGGCCTGCCGATGCAGGGGACACAGGTTCGTGCCCCAGTCCAGGAAGATCCCACATGCCGCGGAGCGGCTGGTCCCGTGAGCCATGGCCGCTGAGCCTGCATGTCCGGAACCTGTGCTCCGCAACAGGAGAGGCCACAACAGTGAGAGGCCCACTTGTGGCCCGCGTACCGCAAAAAAAAAAAAAAAAAAAAAAAAAGCAATAGCAAAGCGTGGTTCGTGACAATGCCACTCAACCTTGCCTTTTTGTTCCTTTGTCTGCTTACTAAAAGCAGATAGAAAATCTGAAAGCTTCTGCCAGTGTATGGACTCAGGGAGACTGAACTCCTGGCAAACAAAAGCCAGCTTCTCTTCCTGCATACCTTGGGAGACCAGGGCTACCAAAATCGCCAGGTAATCAATACCTGATTGTCTCAACTGCTTTAGAGACGATGCTAAGAAGGAGGCAGGGGTAAGTATCCAGGAGGGCTGATGCTGTCTCTGAAGATGATTCTAGAAGACAAAGTTAAGTGTGGAAACAAGAGAGCCTCCCATCGTAGGGCCAACGTCATTTTCTGAGTATTATCCTCTGAGCTTCCAGTAAGTACTAGCATCACAGAGAGTTCATAACCAATCTGACCACAAGGTAACCTCCAGATCAGAGTCTGGACCACAGTCCACATGGCAGCTCACTACTTTATGGAATCCTTTTTACCTTGTCTTCACCAGCGTGCTTCCATCTCTATAGAAACTGGAGTGGGAATCAGGAGCCAGCCCTGAAAATGCTCGTCAGAAACTATCTCCTAATTCTATTTCCATGGAAACAGATGACAGATCAGTGGAAATAAGGTAATATTTTTAAATAAGGTAATCCTTTTTCAAAAAAATTCTCCTTACCTAATTTTCCACCAATTTCACAGAGCTGAAATTTGAGTGTACATTGCTCATGAGCTACAAAAGCAGCAATGTTCTCTTCAGATTACAGGTAAATTTTGGGGACAAAGAAGCAAGAATCCAACCACACAGGAAACCAGTGAAATTAAGATGACATCGTCTCAGCAGCAATCACAAGAGCCTGAAGTAGAAGATTCCACACCCAGCATACAAGCTTTGTCTCAGGCCCTTCATCAACTTCTATAATAGGATTACCACCATGTGCTAATGGTTTTCACTAAGTAAAGGTGTTTCCTGAAAACTAAACACTCATGGAAGCTTTAAAACAAGAAGGATTAAGTGTAGGGACAGGATTATTTTCTGAAACCAAGAATTCTCCAAAACTAACTATTGCATAAAAAAGCACAAGGAGGGGCTTCCCTGGTGGTACAGTGATTGAGGGTCCGCCTGCTGATGCAGGGGACACGGGTTCGTGCCCCGGTCCAGGAGGATCCCACATGCCGTGGAGCGGCTAGGCCCGTGAGCCATGGCCGCTGAGCCTGCGCGTCTGGAGCCTGTGCTCAGCAGCGGGAGAGGCCGCGGCAGTGAGAGGCCCTCGTACCAAAAAAAAAAAAAAAAAAGCATAAGGGACCTCCACTGTCCAACAAGATTGAAAAAACACCTCCAAGGTGACCAGGGCAGCAACCTGGTCGTGAAATGTGACTGACTGTTCCACCTACCATTTCTGTTACAAGGAGTAAAACTGAGGAAACTGAAGACATCCTGCCAAATCCTTCTTGTGAAATAACTGTGGGTCCAGTACCCAAAACAGCCAGCCACAGATAAAGAACCTGAATTTGCAGGACGAAAAATATAATGAATCACAGAATTTCAGGTTGGAAATAGGGCTTATGGGAACTGGCATATTCAGATAGATGGTATTTCTTCTTAAGTAGATGGGAAGGGATTCACACTGTGGAGCAGAGAGAAGAGATTCATCCACCTCCTGGTTATCATGGTAACAGCTCCTGAGTTTGGGGACTGGCTCTCCTGCAGGCATATGCAAGACATTTTACATGCATGGGATACAACCCCGTCCCAGGGAGGTACTATCATCCCCATGTTGCAGAGAAGGGGTCTGAGGCTCTGGGTCACCCACCCTGGGAGTCTGGGCTGCTCTGGATACCCAGGCCCTGCTGACTCCTACCCCCTAAGCCCTCACTAGGCTGCCCGAAATGGTCCCTGAAAACACCTCCAACCAAAGGAGAAAGCACAATCTCTACGGAGCAGGTTAATAAGCAAAGTCCATGTAAATGTGTGGAAGGACATTTGGTGTCCACAGAAAGCATTGGGTTAATGTTTTCTGGATAAAGGTAAAAATACATTGGAAAGAAAATTTTTTTTAAAAAATCAAGAGTGCAAATGACATACAACACAAGCAAAGCATAAGTTTTCGTATTTAAAAAATATATAAAAGCCAAGGCTTCTAAACAAATAAACAACAATGAACAAGAGAAGGCTTTAAATTGCCTTGTGATAAATGCAAAGTAGTTTTGGAAGTGGATATAAATGTCAAAAGAAAATGTTCTTGTATTCGATAACAGTGAGATGACATTGCAAAGCTACACAAGCTAATGATACCACAGTATACAGACATGAACCACGTGGGAAACAGATTTTAAGGCTGAATCAAAGAGAACAGCTCAGGTGTATGTGCCATTATGTTTGTAACATAAGCTGCAGTATGAGCGTAACTAAATTAAAACATTATAAAATGCAAAAATTGGCCACCATCATTATCCCTTCTAAAGAAATCAGAAAATAAGATAATAGCAAGGAATTGCTGTGACACAAAGAAGAAAAACTTCAAGGATGTGGACAGAAATACACTCTGAAAGCAGCATTTGTCGGTACATTCATGGCTGTGGTCCAGAGGAACTATTTCTTCCTTAAACACATAAAAAGAAAATTTCAAACTGAGCAAACCATTTGGAAAAACAGAATATTGGAACAAGGGAAGCAGAAAAGCTCATAATCTGGTCGGATGTACGCAGTTAGGATGATCGAACCCCGCACCCAGTGTAACACAACAAAGCATGGAAGCATACATTCTCTAATGCTTAAAACCAACACTTAGAGAACTGGGCTCCTTTTCACTTCAAAAGCCTTTTAAAAGCAATGAAAAAATTAGCTACAAAGAATGTAACACAGAATGTGGCATTTGAAAACGGGAAGAAAAACTCAAGTTGCTGAACTTATTTGGGCCCCCAAAGAAGAGTTCAATGTTCTACGAAGTCAAGGCATAGAGGCAAATCCAGCGCTGAGGATAGGGGTGGGTTTGCCTGACTCCAAAGGCCAGGCCAGACAGAGCAGGAACTCTGCAAAAAGGGCCTAAACAACAAGTGGGGCAGAAAAAAAGAGGGGAAACGGCACCTCTCAAACCAACCCCCCATCACCACCAAACTTCCATCTCCTCCTTCAAGAAAAACCTGAGGCTCTCCCTCAAAACAGTCTCAAGTCCATCAATTCAGTTCTGTTCTAGCTACCAAACCAGGAAATCACCTTAGCCACAATCAAAGATGGAGATTCCAACCCACTTTAAAACTCATGTCAGCAAGTATGGTTGTCAAGAGAATCATTTACTATTAAAGCACTCAAAACTCACTCCCTCCCTGCTCCCAGCAACGGTATAATCTCCTTCTGCCTATATTCAAGCCAGACTGAAGGAGGTATGAGAAGCATGGGTGACTTTTAGCACAAACACCGTTGAAAGCTGGAATTCCATTAAATGGGCAGCACTTTGCAGATCCCAGGGCAGGGGTCAGCAAATTACAACCCAAGGGGCAAATCCGACCACTGCCTGTCTGTAAAGAGAGTCTGCTGGAACATAGCCAGGGCCATTTTTTTTACATATTGCTTATGGCTGCTTTCACACGATGATAGAGTCAAAAAGCCTGCACTATTTTCTACCTGGCCCTTTAAAAAGTTTGCCCTGTCCTATAGAGCAAAGCTAACTCCAGTGAGCAAACATCAAACTCAGCTGGGGTGCTTGTTACAGAATCAAATTCCAAGACCAGCCTAAGATAGTCAGTCTCAGGGGATCTGTAGAGAGGCTGAAACCTGCATTTTAACAAGCTCAAAGAGGGTCACAAACCACACTCAGAAACTCTATAGGCTTAAGAGATGTCTTTAAACATTTAAATTTTAAAAGCCAATTACCATAACATTAAAGGATGACTTTCCTTTCTGAAGTAAGGAAAGACTCCAAGCCTAAACCTGTTCAGCTCTATCCAAATTAAAATTTTCTAGGGCTGGAAAGTGCAAAGGCCAAAAAACACCTGTTCAATCTTTTAGGCTTACTTGTGCTTTGCAAAGATTAATCGTTACCACTGAAGTTTACTCAGCCATGCTCTCTAATTATTACCAAGGCACTGTTCTCAGGCAGAGGAGACCGTTTCCGTTTCCATAACAACTTGGTTAAACCTTCTGTGCAAAAAAAAAGCACTTGCAGAAAGAGGTGAGCGGCCATCCTCGTTCTGTGTGCATCAGCCAGAAAAAATAGCCTTGTGGTACTCGTAACCCTCCACAGCACATTAGCAACCCTTCTGAAAAAACTTTTAATCCCAAGGTTGCACTGTTATTAAATTTTCTTGTGAAGGGCTATTTTGATACTAATTATTGCCTGAATCATGGATAAGACCAATAACATAAGGTAATAATGTGCATTTTAGGATAGAAAATGATGCAATTTTTCCCCAAAGGACAAAGAGGGGAGAACCCAAAGATGTTCACAGGATGTTAAGTGCAAAGAGTTCCCAGGTCAAATAAATTAGAAAAATCCTGGTTACACAAATTAAGCAGCTTTATCTACTGAGACTTCCAAGATCCTTTATTTTTCTAATGTGCTTCTTGCCTCTTGCAGGAGTAAGGGGTGGGCTTCATTTCCAGTCCTAAACTTCTTTAGTCAGAGTTTCTTTCTTTTTTCTTTTTTTTCCCACAGAGCCATAACTGCCACTCCTGATTCCCCCTACCTGTGCCCTACAGTAATCTGGTCCCAGTTTGCTCAGGACTTTCAGTGGTAAAACTGGGACAAACCACGACAAATGGTCACCCCACAGTGCCCTCAGCACACTGACTTTCCTTAGATCACCTGACACTTGCAAGAGTTGGTTGAGTGCTGTCTTCCTGGCTAGAGGGCAGAGAACAGACTCGATTTCTCTTTGTAAACCCAGCACCTACCAAAATGCTCCATAGGTGTGTCTTGAATAAATGAACTAATAAAATAGAAAATGGAAAGTCCTTTTAAACAAGGCCCACTCCTCCTATTCATTCAATACTACTATGAAATTGTCATTTTTATAGGTCAAAAACGGTCATATATGGGGAATTTCATGTTTCAACCTAATTTACATACTTTTATTCTAGAAGTGAGGTTTTCATATGCAAAATAGAGAGTTGGCAGCCACCTTCTCCACCTGGTCAGCATTAGATACCCAAAACCTTGCCCAAGTATGTTTACATCACTTTAACCGACATTTAGACCAGACAGTGAGACCAACCTTCTGAGACAGGAGGGAAGAGGGCAGGGCACAACCTTTAAAAGAATGACACAGCCCCTGAGGGTACCACATAAACTGGTTAGAACCAACTTGGCCCAAGATGTCAGGAGAGCCACTTCCAGTAGACCTCAAGCCTCATTATACGCTCACTACATTAGCTCAATGACACACCCACGGACGCCAGGCCAGTTCCACGGACGACCATAAAAGGCCAAAAAGTGGGCATGACCAACTCCGGGAAATCCCTGTCCCGTGCCCAAAACAGTTGGAAAACTCCTCCCACTCATTAGCCTATGAAATTACCCAGCCCATAAAAACTAACCACCCCCAGCCCTTGGGGCCTCTTTCACCTTCGGACATGGTCCGCAGTCTTCCGTGGAGCATCTCTCTCTCAAGGCTGCTCTCGCCCTCTGAGACGGTCAACACCCCGTCTAAGAAACGTGCTTCTCTCAAGGCCGCTCTCCCCTTCTGAGGCGGTCTACACTCTACGGTGCATGTTTCTCTCAGAGTCACTCTCACCCTCTGAGGCAGTCCACACTCTATGTAACGTGTTTCTCTCAGGGCCGCTTCAGCCTTCGGTGACGTCCACACTCTGGAGCGTGTCTCAGGGCCGCTCTAGCCTTCGGAGACGTCCACACTCTGCGGAACATGTCTCTCTTGGGGCCACTCTCGCCCTCTGAGACAGTCCACACTCTGTAACGTGTCTCTCTCAGGGCCGCTTCAGCCTTCGGAGACGTCCACACTCTGGAGCGTGTCTCTCTCGGGGCCTCTCGCCCTCTGAGACAGTCCACACTCTGTAAAGTGTCTCTCTCCGGGCCGCTTCAGCCTTCGGAGACGTCCACACTCTGGAGCGTGTCTCTCTCGGGGCCTCTCGCCCTCTGAGACAGTCCACACTCTGTAAAGGGTCTCTCTCCGGGCCGCTTCAGCCTTCGGTGACGTCCACACTCTGGAGCGTCTCTCTCTCTCTCTCTCTCTCTCTCTCTCTCTCTCGCTCTCTCTCTCTCTCGCTCGCTCTCTCTCTCGCTCGCTCTCTCTCTCGCTCTCTCTCTCTCTGGCTCTCGGGGCCGCTCTTGCCTTCGGAGACAGTCCACACTCTATGGAACTCTCAGGGCCGCTCTAGCCTTTGGAGACAGTCCACACTCTATGGAACGTTTTTCTCTGAGGGCTGCTCTAGCCTTCGGAGACAGTCCACACCGTGTGGAGCGTGTCTCTCGCAGGGCCACTCTCGCCCTCTGAGAAGGTCCACATTCCGTGGATTATGTTTCTCTCAGGGCTGCATCGACTCAATATGAATAAAGTTTTTTCTGCCAGATCAAATGAACACCTTTCAACGTGGGCTTACACTGCCAGCCCAGGGAGAGTAAACAGCATTGCTGTGTTTGTAAGGGAAGAATGGAGGCAGCAGATGCCTGGAAAGAGACACCGGGAGGTCAGAATTTCAGGATCACTCTGCTGTGCAAAGGCACATGGGCAATGGGAATGTTTGATGGACCCATGGTGTTTTCTCGAAAAAGAGGCCACTCATGAAAGCAAGAGAGAGCTTTCTCGTTGACCACTGAGAGTATACAGGAGAGGAGGGAGGATAGAGTGTGATCTTCTTTGGACTCTGGCTGAGGGAGGAAGGATACTAAAGACAGACAGAAATGAATGCTAGAGAAGAAAGCAGGCAAGAAAAGCAGAAGAGAGGGAGATGGACAGAAAAAGAGGAGGAGCAGACAGACAGATGCAGAGGGAGAGATAGAACCAAGGGTTTCAGCCAAGAATACTTCAAAATTCAATGGAAAGACACCCCATGGGAGTAACATGCCATTTCTTCAACAGCCAACTGTCCTTGGCCGTGCCAGCTAAGCCCTCTGAACTGGAGAGAAATGGCACTCCTCAAACTGGCTGGTGGCTTGCATGGGTTAAGCTTTCAAGCTACTTGAGTCCCACCTTCCCTAATCATTTGTGCTTCAGATGTCAAGAGACATCTGAATTTCTTTAATCAACCTTTATGTTAGATGATCATTTCTCAATAGTTTAGGACACAAAACATTTCATGTCTGGAATGTGGAGATCTGTAAACAATCTGTGCTTTCTCTCCAATAGCAATGTGCGTATGTGTCAGAATGGCTTCTGAGGGTTTGGAAGGCATCTTGGTATGAATGTCCCACCGCCAGGGGTCAGCCCTACCCCCAAGAAATTGCAACCAAATAGATTTCAGGGCCTGCCAGATTGTACCCTAGAGCCTCAGAGCCTTCGGTTTAAGAATCACCAGAGCTCTTCCTTGGGCACCTCTCACAGTAACTCATAAAGATCATTTCCGCACAGCAAACAAACTGACATCTCCGGAGAAACATCGAAGTGTTTGTTACAGTACAGTTACAGAATTCAGAAAAGCCCTCATCAAGTAACTTCATCACATCACTTTCCTAAGAAATGGTTATAATCTCTAAAAAGTTAAAAAAAAAAAAAAAGGCTCATGAAACAGTTCCACGAACATGCCTAAAATAGAGAAGCCTCAAAGTTCCAGACTGTAAGGTCCTTTAGGAACTTTTGGTCCACACACTGCCCCCTCCCCACAACCACACTGTCAGATCACCTGTGGAAGAGTCTTTCCAGCAACACACAAGATCTCCTATTATTCAGTCTAAGGTCTTTTTTTTATAAAAATTACTCCACCTGTAATTTTCATTTAAAATATCTGACAAAGCCTATAGAATGACTGAAGTCTATTGACATGGCAAAAATAATAAAATTTACTCATCTTTCCAGCTGAGTTCAAGTTTGACAAAAATGTGCTTTCTTAAATAGAAGCTTTAAAACGTAGACTTGCTAGATTTCACATAGAAAGCTTTTACTGAACAAGTTGATTCCAATAAAGAAAGGTTTACTCACTGATCTGCCTTTGGATAATATTGCTGAACTGAAAGGAGGGAGGGAGGGATGTTTCTTGACTCTACACAGATAAAATTATCAATACGGAAGAGGTCCACAACAGCAATATTTTGAAATTCCAAACTGTGCCTCAGACTGTCCTAAAATCTGGCCATTAAGACTTATCTGAATAAGGAATGTTTAACACATACATTGTTTAATTTTTAATTGTACTTTGAATTTTACTCAATCTATTTTGTACTAGGAATCGGCAAACTTCTGCTTCTAATGGGCCTGATGAGGAAACCTCTACCTAAAGGATGAATTGTCCTCATCCCCTTCTCACTGGGTCTGCTGGCAAAGCCTATTGCTGAGCTGGCTTATTCCCAGGCCACCTTCTCCCGGGACTCTTTATCTGAAAAGCTCATTTTCATCATTCACTTCTTGGCTGAAATGTCAACTCCTCAGACAAAGGTCTTCCTTCATTGTCTTATATATTTCCATGCTCAACATCGCTAATTATCAGAGAAATGCAAATCAAAACCACAAAGAGGTACCACCTCACACTGGTCAGAATGGCCATCATCAAAAAGTGTACAAACAGTAAATGCTGGAGAGGGTGTGGAGAAAAGGGACCCCTCTTGCACTGTTAGTGGGAATGTAAATCGGTGCAGCCACCATGGAGAACAGTATGGATGTTCCTTAAAAAACTAAAAATAGAGTTGCCATATGATCCATTAATCCCACTCCTGGGCATATACCTGGAGAAAACTCTAATTCAAAAAGATGCATGCACCCCAATGTTCATAGCAGCACTATTTACAATAGCCAAGATATGGAAACACCTAAATGTCCATGAACAGATGAATGGATAAAGGAGATATATATATATTTATATATATATACACACACACATACATATACACACAATGGAATACTACTCAGCCATAAAAAAGAATGAAATAATGCCATTTGCAGCAACACAGATGGACCTAGAAGATTATCATACTAAATGAAGCAAGTCAGACAAAGAAAGACAAATATATGATATCACTTATATGTGGAATCTTAAAAAGTGATACAAATAAACATATTTATAAAACAGAAATAAACTCACAGACATAGAAAACAAACTTATGGTTACCAAAGGGGAAAGCGGGGGAGGAATAAATTAGGACTTTGGGATTAATAGACACACACTACCCACTCAACAAAATGTAACTCGGTTCCCTATCCCTTTCCAGGGACCATGAGACATTATTCTCAGTCTTCCAAATGGACCTGGTTCAGTAACATCTGGAGTGTAGGAAAAAGTTCTATATGCTAAAAATTAATACCCTTTCCTTGAAAAGGGTATGTGTGGCCTTGCCACACAGAGGGCACTGCTATTTTCTTTACAGGTTCAGGTTCAGACACCGATTATTTTTCAGCCTGGACACATTGGCCGAATTTTGAAGAACTGTGTTTTTGTTTGTTTTGTTCTGCAGCTTTTCAGTTTTATGTTTTTGAGACCCCCCTTGGGGTGTCTCTTTCCACAACACACTGACAGCTCACAGCCAGTTTCCTATAATAAGCAACACCCCCTCTGCTGGTTTTGAAGTCCTTTCCTGATCATATTCCTGGTCATCCTTAAACGTCCATTTCAATCTCACAGTCTTGGGCACGACGAAATGCAAATCCAAACTGGCAGGGAATTTCAGGCCAGTGAACAGAATAACCTCCTAGCAGGACAGTGAGTGCTCAGAATGGAAGCCTTGGGCTACAGTACTTACATCAGATTACGCTGGCACCGAGCAAAGTGTAATTGGTAAGGTCCCAGAGGGTGCTCTCCTGAGCCTTTGGACTTCTCGCAGCTCTGGGCCAGGCGACCTGAAGGGGCCTTCCTTCCGCCTTTCATTTGCATCGATTTGTGCTTTCATTTGCATAAGCAAACTCCAGAGAGTCAACAATAACGCTCTAAAGTGAGGCCTGGGCCAGGTGCTCCCGGGCCAGCCTCAGTAACGGGGACAGGAGTGCTGAGAAGGCTGCAGATCTTGGCAAACACGCCCGGAACCTCATCTGGATTGTAAACAGAATTAAGCCAGGTTTCCTAAAGCAGTTTAGGAAGCACCCACAGCAACGTGGGAGGTGAGCATCCTTGCATTCCAAACCTGGGCTCTCCATTTAAAATTGCAAACAACTCCCACCCCAAAATCATCCTGACTTATTAGGCTGTTCGCTCATCTTTACACTTTAAAAGATAAGCACCTCAATCAGGGAGAAAATTCAAAGGAAATTTTTGCATGAATTAACAAAACAAAACTTACTCACCATTATGCAAATATGAAATAAGGCCAGCACGAGTGAATGAAAGTTACAAACTCATTCATTCCACAAGCATTTATGGAGAACCTCCAGTGTCCCAGATTCTGTGCAGGAAGCTCCCACTGACCTCATTTTCACCACCCGCTTTAACTCTTCCACTTCTCAAGGTCTATTCTTTTCAATCATAAGGAGTCAAATACAGTAGTCCTGCATTTGCTCTATTGTAGGGCTCACTAACCCGCAAAATATAGGAAAGGAGAGAAAGGAAGAGAAACATAGATGAAAAATAAAAAAGAAAGGAGTGAAGGCAAGGGCTTAGGGCAAAAATGAGGAGAGAGAGAGGACTGAAGAAGAGGGTCCTAGGAAAAAAGGAAGACAAAAAGGGACTGCCATTTAGGGAGGGAAAAAAGTGAAAGCAATGAAGAATGTATAAACCCAGCACTCATGCATTAATTAGGCAAGATTTGAGCAAATCGCTCAGAATCTAAAAGAAGCCCTTTAAGGTCCTCTGCTCCAACCCTGCTCCCCAAGACTGCCTCTCCCCAGGATGTGAAGCCTCCCCCAACAGTCACAACCAAATGGGCTTCTCTGCCTGAGCCTCTCTAGTAAAGGAAGCTCAGTCTCCCACCAGGCAGCCCTGTCCATCTTAACTACACCGGGCATCCATTCCCCAGCATCAGATGAAGCTGGTGTACAAGATGAGCTCAAGGCCCCAACCCCTGCCTCCCACACTCTCGAGTTCTAAAAGTTGGTCCTCACTTAATCAAAACCCCACAGATTTGAATGCGGCCCTCCTTAACCTCACCAAGACTACTGGAGCCAACCGTCTTGAACTCACTCTCTCCCATGCTTAAGCTGTCATTGCACATCTCCACAGACGCTGGTGTGTATAACAACAAATCGTACGGGGGTGTAAGGAACCCACTGGAGGATGCTATGTCTTAATGAGAGAAAAGCAGAAAGCTGGGGGTGAATAATCAGAGCTGGAGGGTATCAGGTCCACTCTGATGGCTGGTGCACAGCAGTGCCTTTGCAGGGCTAAGGAAATCATACATTTTTCCATTTGACAAACCTTTACTAAAAACATTCTACTGTGTGCCAATTATGTGCCCTGTTTGGAGACATCTAAACACCCAATGGAGAGCTTATGACCTAGAGGGGAACACAGCTGTCCCCGATAACTCAAAGAGACAATGGAATAACTCAATAAGAAAACAAGGTAGAGGGAGTTAAGTGCAAAACAGGAACCGGCACACACTGTGTCAGTAGAAATTCTCATTGTATGTATAGGGAATGAGAGAAACTTCCCCCAAGACCCAAAGACTATATCACAATTCCTTTCCTCAAAACAATCTCACTAGACTTCTTTCTTTTTTTTTTTTTACTTTAAGAAAACTGCAATCCAGGTAATATTAGAACTCCTAAAATCTTCCCCAGTGTTAACTTTCATCACGATATCTTTGATAGGAGAAATGACCTAAAATCTATCATCAGTCAAATGTAAAGATGTCAGAATTTTTCAGACCATCAAATCAGCAATCTTCATCTCTCTGTGCTAAAGAGACGCACAGAATGTTGTCACAGAAAGTCTCATAAAAACTCATTAAAAATGTTCTAAAAGCATCATAAAATTATCTGATAAAGGCAACAAACTCTTCAAAATTCATCTTCTATAAACTGAGCACCACAGAGTTAGAAGCATCACAAACATCTTTTTAACTAAGATGCTTACAATTGAAGGTACAGGAGAAGAAAGGAAAGCCTTCCCCGAAATTACAGATTTAAATAATTTAATTAGATGAACATCCAGGGATAAAATAAAAATAAAAGGGAGGTGGGGAACAAACTCCCATATTTCTTTTTTTTTTTGCGGTACGCGGGCCTCTCACTGCTGTGGCCTCTCCCATTGTGGAGCACAGGCTCTGGACACGCAGGCTCAGCGGCCACGGCTCACGGGCCCAGCCGCTCTGTGGCATGTGGGATCTTCCCGGCCCAGGGAACGAACCCGTGTCCCCTGCATTGGCAGGCGGACTCTCAACCACTGCGCCACCAGGGAAGCCCCCCCATATTTCTAAATTAAAGGCACTGTATTCTTCTGCCACATATTCAGTTAATATGGGGCTCTTGGACAGTAGGGTAATTTTCTTCCCTATTCACAGGATTTCAAGGTGAGCAGCTAATAACTTGCAGTAAGTTGCGTGCTTAAGATTAATGGTATTGGGCTTCCCTGGTGGCGCAGTGGTTGAGAGTCTGCCTGCCGATGCAGGGGACACGGGTTCATGCCCCGGTCCGGGAAGATCCCGCATGCCGCAGAGCGGCTGGGCCCGTGAGCTGTGGCCGCTGAGCCTGCACGTCTGGAGCCTGTGCTCCGCAACGGGAGAGGCCACAGCAGTGAGAGGGCTGCGTACCACAAAAAAAAAAAAAAAAAAGATTAATGGTATTCAGCAAGGAGCATTATAATTTAGGGCTGTCAACCTCTGGAGAATAAATGGGCAAAGGGCCATGATGGACTCAGGCTGCCAATGGTCCTCAGGACCACAAAGCACCAGCTGGAAAAGAAAAGTCCACCAGGGTCAAATCTCCAGCCTTAGACTTCCTCTCTGAAATGTGGAGACAGTCTGAAAGGAAATGCAGCCAGCTCCACAGGGATCCACGCTGCAAATTTTAAGGGTTTAAACAAAGCCCCTGCCCACCTGGATGGTTCTTGGCAAACAGGGAGACAAGAATTTTAGGAGATGGGCTGCAGTCACTGCGTGCCTGGGATCCTCTCTTAGGGTGCTCAAGGCAACCTCTCTTTGTGGTTCCTTTTTCTGGGTAGCAGACTTCAAGTTACACCAATGGAGGTCGAATGTATTTTTGGTGATCACATGGCCACCTCTCCACCATCCCAGGAGGGTGAGCCGAGAAGCTTCTGCATCAGAGTAAATGAAGCCATCTCAGAATCACAGGGCAGAGGGACCCAGTGAGCTGTTCCTTGTCTAACTACCCCACTGGATCCTCACTCTTCCACCCACAGGAGGTCAGACGGGATCAAAGTTCAGGATGAGCTGGTCCAGTGATTCTCAAGCAGGGGCAGTACCGTCACCAACTCCCAAGGACATTTAGGGGAAGGACTTGGCATTTACTGTGGACACACACCAGAAACTGTCCCACACGATAAGGAACTATCCCTCCCCAAACGCCATTAAAGTTTCTTTTTAAAAAGACTGATTTCCTTCACTCATCTTGTTGGACAGAAAAGAAAGATAAGATTCAGAGAAGTGGTGCATCCTGCACTTGGTCACCCAGCTAGTTAAGAGGCAGAGCCAGGACTAAAACCTGGGCTTTCTGGCTTCTTCTCTCTATTCCGCCATAAGGAAAGGTGGAAGCAGCAGGAACAGAGGTGATGGGTATTGTTCACTGAGGCTTCACCATGGTCCCGGGCCTGGGTTAAGTGCTTTGCACACTTTCATTGAATCTGCACAAGGACCCTGATTGGAATCTAGGTCTCAGAGAGGGTAACTAACTTGTTGGAGGCCACACAGCCTGGAAGTGGCAGGCTATGGTTCTCACCAAGAGGCCTGTCCTGCTCAGAGCTGGGCACCACCATGTACACCACACAAAGGAATGACAGGCAGAGACTGAGGATATACCAAACCACTCCTCCCCTCGTCACAAAGTGCCCGCCCCCTAAGGCCTTCGGGAGACGCATCAAGGACTAGAAGGTTACCAAATCTTCCCTTCCAGAACTTTCAAATGACTGGAAAATGGATCCCAGAGGAAAAAGTTCCTTCCAACGCTTAGGAGCTGTCTGCAGAAAGGCCAGATACATGGATTTGAAAGGAAACTTTGGAGTCAAAAAAGCAGAATGACAGAAGTAACCCCAATCGATTCCGCAGGAGGAGGGGAAGGTGGGCAGAAAGCCCAGTGTCAGGTGAGCTCCAACTGCTTGCTCGGTGCGTAAATCCCTTGCCACGACAGGGAACTGATTGTTCCAAACTTCGGTAGTAGAGGGAGTATTCCTAAGGTTGGGACTTGCAGGTTGAATGCGTGTGGAATCAGCATGCCTACCAAATAGACACGGGAACTCGAGGAAGGACAAAGGAAGAGGGAGGGCAGGTCCCACAGGAAAGGCAGGGGACACCTGGGTCTCAGCTCATTCTCCCAATACACAGAAAAGGTGGCACGAAGCCATCTTTCTCACCTGAGAGCCTTTGTTCATCCTGGTGCCTTTTCCAGGAGCATCTTAGTCCTGTCTCCCCAGCATCTCCTCCTCCCCCAGGCTAACTCCAACTTAATGCTGAGGCTCAACCAAGGGGTCGTCTCCTCCCGGACCTCCTGACTGGGTTAGGCACCCCACTGGGTGCTGCCCTAGCCCTCTGGGCTGACCTCTCTCCAAGAATCAACCACATGGGGCTGAAATTGGGTATTCACTAGTCTTTTCCTCAACTAGATCATGCAGCCTGTGTAGGAAGGGGCTGAGCATCTCCTGCAGCACCTGACATCGTGCCTGTCATGCTGGATATAGAGATGCACTGACACCTTCTCATCCTGCAAGTCTCAGCCCACCCATCACTCTGGGGACCACACTACCACAGTTCTCTCCTATCCAGGTCTCATTTCAGTGGCAGTATTACACTTGCTTCTCCAGGGGATCTTCCTAAAAAGCAACCTAGATGTCATTACCCACTCAAAAACCTCCAGTGACTCTCAGGTAGAGTGTGTTTCTTGTTTATAACTGTTCTAACCCTTCCTCTGCAGGTAAGCTCCGTGGTCAGAGAGTACATGCATCGTATTTATCTCTGAATCCCCACAGCTTAGAACAGAACCTGGCGCACTGCAGGCACTTAATAGATACTTGTTGAATAATTCAGCGCCTGACTGCCTTACACGCTAGGTTATAAGGTCCATGGGGGCAGCAGCTGGGCCCCTCTGAGACAGACTGTATTTTCCAAAGATGGCCACAACATTTCCCATCCTACATGTTCTTTTAAAAATCTTACCACTCCCTCATCTTGAACGTGGGTGGATCTTTAACTGATTCAACCAATGCGACAGAAATGATGCCAAGTGATGTCAAGACTTTTCAGACTAGGTCCCAAAGTGCCATTCACTTCTTCCTTGCTCTCTTGGAACTCAACTCTCACATTAGGAGGATGTCCAAACCATCCTGCCACGGAGACCATACAGAGAGGCTACATGGAGGGCCCCTGCCCATAGCCCAGCTGAGGTCCCAGTATATACACATGAGTGAAGCTGCCTCCGGACAATTTCAACTCCCAGCTGCTAGGTCATCCCAGGTTCCAAGTCTTCTTAGATGACGTCCCAGCAGAAACAAGTCACCCTATTGTGTTCAAATCCCAGACTCCAGAATCCATGAATAGGACAAAATGGTTGTTCTTCACCATGAAGCACTGGGGTGTTTTGTTACTCAGCAACAGTGACTGAAACATCTCTATGACCACCCAGCACATGACCCAAGCCCAGCACAGAGCAGGCACTCAGTAAATATCCTGAGTGAAAAACTGGCTCTGGCCCAGTGTCCTTGTCTTTAATTTGAGGCTAAAATCCATCTTTTGCCTTGTCTCCAACAAGTCCTGGGGAAGGGCACTGTCTGTGACATGAGTCCCTCCAGGATTCCTGGAAATGGCCATGACCGTGAAGGTGAACCCAGATTATGAGCCGATGAACATCTGCCCATGGCTGGGAAGCTATAAAAACACAAGTGGCTACTCCCCAGGGAGCAATCGTCACTGTCTTAAAGTCAGGGAATGATGAGACCCAGAAATCCTCACCGGCTGGCTTTGGTTCAGCCTTTATTGTATTTCCTAAAGGAGCCTCTCTCGTCAAGGTACACAATGGAAACAGAATGGCAGCCTAAGAATGATGATTTTCATATCATGATATCCTACAGGCTGAGAGGCTGCTGCCTCATTCATTTCTCATAATGAAAACAGAAAGAAAGGCACAAAAGCTTGAACTGTTTTTTAAGGTCCTGGGGCTGAAACTTTGTCATCAGTAGCTCTTTTATTCCCTCTTAAGCTTCAATTTGACCAGTACACATGACATTCAGTTACTATTTCCTATGCTAAAGCAGAGGTTGATGAATTGTGAAGCAAGAGACCCAAGCTTCAGGGCCCCTCCCAGGGGACCTAGCACTGTGTTCACATGCATATGCTTTTGTCAAATTAACAAAAGTGTACTATTTTAACCTCAATTGGTTAAGACCACTGTCTCCTTCACTCCAGCATGCCCTCTGTCACACTTCTCTCCCCATCGGGGGACAATGGTGTGGCTGAGGGCTTGTAGGGAATGTAGTGAAGAGGAATTCGTTTGCGGGGGGGGGGGGGGGTGGCGTCCATTCAGTTGGGGTATAGAGGGCTCTGTGTATGTCTTATTTCTCTGTATAGTCAATGCTAGTTCAGTAGTTAGTAGTATTTGGGATTCACACAAAGTTTTGTATGCCTCTGAAGGGAATAATCCCAACACCGAATGATACTGTGTTTCATATCCTTACTGTTCCCTCTACCTTAATAGCAGATGTCTACCCTCCAGCGCTTGCCGGTAGGTGGCACTCTCCCACCTGTACCCAGGGTCCCTTTCCAGTCACCTCCGCCACGGCTGCCCCACCTGCCACTGATCTCCATCTACACTGGCCTTACCTGCTGGACCTCGCCTTTGCTCACATGCTTCCTTCGTCTAAAATGGTCTCATCCAATCACATTTCTTGAGGCCATTTAATTTCTTACACCTTAGACATGAAATACTGATCTGAATGAAAACCAGCATAAATCTCATTAAAGTGCATGGAAAATGAGGACACCAATGACAAACTGGTTAATGAGTGTCTTCAATTCAAAGGACATTTAAGATTAGCCACTGCACAGAAAATTTGAAATGCCCTTAAGTCTCACAGCTCATGAGTGAAAGAAGTTTCATAGTTTTCCCAAATTTGACATGCCTAAAAATATATATGACAATACCAGTAACAAGTAGTGAAGCTGAAAGTTTTCTAAACCATCAGTAATAAAAGTTAAATTTCCATCATCCACTCCAGAGCTGTGGTTCTCACCCAGTGCTCTTACAAAAGATTAATGCCTGAGTCCCAGTGATTCTGATTTAATTGGTATAGGGAGCATCCTGGGCTGCAGGATTCTTAATAGTTCCCAGATTATTCTACTGGGCATCCCGGGCGCAGAACCACTGCCAAAAAAGAATGCATCTTTCGATTTTCTCCGCAGAAAACGATATTACAAAATCATCATCATATGAAGAGTGGATCAATAAATATTCAACCAAAAAGTATAGGGAAAAAAGATTTTGGAGCATGTCAGGCTATCAATTAAAATAATAATAATAATAGTAACGATAACTTTATGTTATTTTCTGGATTTTGCAATGTTTGTGTTATGTTTGTTACATAAATGACACGACTTTTAAATTAAATAACGTGTTGTGATTTCTTTTCTATTCATAATTTTGTGTTCTGTTTCATAAAGTGTACTCCCCAAATTGTATAAGCTTGAGTTCTCCCCTGGAAAAAAGAGCAAATTTTGTGTGTATTGTTTTGCAAAATAGGCAGATTCCATTAGCCAAGGAAGGCAAAGAACTTGGTGGGTAACAAATCCAAGAAGATTAAATATAGAATCAACATTCATCAGCACCAGGCCCATAAGAATTTGATAATTCTGTCATATTCGCCTCCATAGTCAGCACAAGCCGGGTATGTGGGAGGCACTAGTGAGAAATTTGTTAACTTTTTTTTTCTTTTACTGATTCCCTCCTTGACTACTGGATATATTACAGCTATGCAGAATATAATTTTTTATGATTTTGAAGTTTAAAAGTTTTTTATTTAAACTGCATCCCCTATTACAGTCATTAAAAGGGACTCTTATTAAGAGTGTGTATTGGGCTTCCCTGGTGTCGCGGTGGTTGGGGGTCCACCTGCCGGTGCCGGGGGCACGGGTTCGTGCCCCGGTCTGGGGGGGGTCCTGCATGCCGCGGAGCGGCTGGGCCCATGGGCCGTGGCCGCTGGGCCTGCGCGTCCAGAGCCTGTGCTCCACGGCAGGAGAGGCCGCAGCGGTGAGGGGCCCGCGTACGGCAAAAAAAAAAAGAGTGTGTATTAACACCAAGAATGATAAAGGACATAAAACTGTACATCCCAAATCACTGAAATCAAGTTTAAAAATCTGCACTGAGCAAGAAAAACGTCTGGAAGAAAAAAATGACAACATGTTAATAGTAGTAATACTTGCATATAAAATTATGGATTATTTTTTCTCTTCTTTCTCTAGGTCCCCATTTTCCAAAATTTCATGAATGATCATGTACTAGTTTAATGATGACTGAATCAACCAGGACCCCAATAGGAAATAAATGACAAAGGCAAATTGTTATAATTTGCAGAGTGTTTCCTTAAGAGGGATGATTTAAAACGGAGAGATTGACAGAGGTTTTACCCTCTGAAACACTGCAGTTGCTATGCAGGGTGATCAGATCCATGACTCTTACAGGCTTCTTCCCAGAAGTGACCCACATCACCTTCACTCATATTCCATCAGCCAAAAGCAAGTTATATGACCACACCTCAACAGGATGGGAAGTGTGATTTAACATGCACCCCAAGGGAGGACAAAGGAAATATCTGTGAACATCACTAGCGACCATCACGCGGGAAAGATCCAGACAGCCAATTTCCTTTGCGTTTCTGCAGATGAGTGAGTCTGACCCAAAGCTCCAAGCAGCACAAGTTCCAGAAGTGCTTGCTGGGTGAACAAATGAAAATCATTGCCCCAAGAGGAATTGCCCTGTCTCTACTACCTCAACACAAAAGCAGCACAGTGGGTGATACCATGTGGGACCTTGACCAAATCCTCGAAAGTAAAGACAGAAAAAAACACTACCAACCCTTGAAAACTGAGCATGGCCATCCAATTCTGAGAAGCCAGTTCTGCATCAACACTCTTATTATGCAAGATTTGATGTAAGATGAATGGGTAAAAAAGATGTGGTATATATATATATATATATGTAATGGAATACTTACTACTCAGCTCTAAAAAAGAACAAAATTTTGCCATTCGCAGCAACACGGATGGACTTGGAGGGCATATGCTAAGTGAAATATGTCAGACAGAGAAAAACAAAAAAACATGATATCACTTATATGTGGAATCTAAAAAATAAAACAAACTGGTGAATATAATAATAAAGGAACAGACTCACAGATATAGAGAATGAACTGGTTACCAGTGGGGAGAGGGATGGAGGGAGGGGCAAGATAGGGGTGGGGGAGTGGGAGGTACAAACTACTGGTACAAACTACTGGGTGTAAGATAGGCTCAAGGATGTACTGCACAACACGGGGAATCGAGCCCAATATTTTGTGATAACTATAAATGGAAAGTAACCTTTTAAAACTGTATTAAAATATTTTTTAAAAGATTTGATGTCAAAAGGAAAAGTCAGTTTATCCTGGAGAGAAGATGCACCACATGATTCTGCTTGGGAGGGGTCAGATGCAGGAGGCCAACCACACACTGCTCTAGAAGCTAGCGATGGGCTCCTTTGTTCCTGACAAGTGGTGAACTCCAGTATATTGTTCAAAAACAGAATCGATACTGAAAACATTTTCAAGTTGGTCTGGAGCAAAATTTCCACAGAGGGCATCTGAAATAAAATAGCTCACAAAAGGAGCTAAATTAACAGGTAGGGGGATTTTTGTAGCTGCACCCAGGGTGACCTCATAGCTGCCACTGGAAGATAAACCCCCTAGACAGCCAAATAAAAAGCCCACAGAAATAGCGAGCCGGGGGCTCCTGATACCATCCCACCCCCTGCCAAAGAATCACAAAGCTCTAAGTAGCCAGACTGCAGGAGGCAGAGATTATAGACAGCACAGCAGAGGGGACAGTCCTGGTGCAGCACCATGGAGCTGGTATGCCCCCCACCCTGGCTGGCAATTTCCGTCTGAAATAGCACAGCTCCTTTTAAAATTATATGTTACTTCTCCCCACCTCAAAGAACCTCTGAATGTAATGATTACAAGGAAGTTGCTAACAGAAAAGAACCTTTGCACGGAGAATTTCTCCTCTTTCTTCTTACTGTTCCCACTCAAGTCATCATCTTTGTTCAACACATCCATCACCCCTCACTTGAAGAGGAAATCACTCCAACAAAGGGGCTGGGGGCCTCTGCTGACTCGCAAAGCACTCAAAGACTTTGGTGAGTGTGTTTGTTACCTATTGTTATATAACAAGTCACCGCCAAAACCTAGTTGCTTAAAACATGAATGGTCATTTCTTATTTCTCATGGTTTCTGTGGGACAGGAATTGGGGAAAGGCTCAGCTGAGCGGTTCCTATAAGGTGTCTCGCAACTAATTGCAGTCAGATCTCAGCTGGGGATGCTGTCACCTGAAGATGAGACCAGGTTAGAGGATCCATTTTTTTTTTTTTTTTTTTTTTTTTGCGGTACGCGGACCTCTCACTGCTGTGGCCTCTGGAGCACAGGCTCCGGACACGCAGGCTCAGCGGCCATGGCTCACGGGCCCAGCCGCTCCGCGGCCTGTGGGATCCTCCCGGACCAGGGCACGAACCCGCATCCCCCGCATCGGCAGGCGGACTCTCAACCGCTGCGCCACCAGGGAAGCCCCCCGAGGATCCATTTTTAAAGTGGCTCACTCTCCTAGCTAGCAAGTCAGTGTTGCCTGTTGGCCAAGGGCCTAAGCTCCTGTCCATGTGGGCCCCTCATGGCATGGTGGCCAGCTCCTCCAGAGCAAGGGATCCTAGACAGACACCAGGGCAGAGACCAAGCCTCGGAAGTCACGAATCATCAGTTCTGCCAGGAAGAACCAGCCCTGATTCAGTGACGGAAAGGACCGTACGAGAACATGAAGACCAGGAGCCATCTTGGAGTCCGGCTCCCAGGGAGTCAAAGAGACTGACCATTAGGCACTATGCGTGTAGCAGATGCAATTGATGCCTTACCCACATTCACCCAACTTCCAACTGGGCAGGAAGTTCTGAGGATTGACCACCTCCCAGGAGCAGCCCTCAATCTATGACTGATGTACATCAGCGTATAAATGCGTCAGCTCCCTCCCCCTTTGAGTGGGAACCCCCAGTGAATTACATTCCAGTTGCACAGTGGCGACTGGCTTAACAAAACACACTTTCTCACCTCCCCACTCCCCAGCTGGTGTTTCCTGGGTCCATCTTATAAATAAACAATATTCACTCAGATCACTAACTCAGGTTCTGCCTCTGGGACCCAACCCAAGGCATGGAGGGCAATGAAAAGTTTCCTGTATTCATGGAGCTTTCTTTGAGTTTGGGAGGCACAACAGATGCATATAAATCAGGCTTCATAGCCTCAAAAAACAAGGTATACGCTAATACCAGCAATTATGTTCCTGAAGAAAATACTATGTTTGGCAAAACTTCAGTTGGCAAGATCACATGAAAAATAGCGGATTAGTGGGTTAACAATAAAAGTGACACTCCATGTATTTTTAAACTACAGTAAATAAAAGTTCTGGAAGGTATCGATTTCCAAAACAAACAAAATGTGTTCAGGTTGAAGATCTGCTCCAGGAAGCAGCCCTGCTCCTGAATGACCTTCCTCACTTGCCCTACAGTCATGGTTCTGGTGCTGGGACCTGCTAACACAGGTTTTTCTGCAGACTGGATGCCCTGCATGAAATAGCATTCATCCACATCATGAGGGTGTTTTCCTCTCTACAGCTTGCTTTTCAATCTCTTCATCATGTTAAGAAAAAAAAAAAGAAACCCAATTCTGTGTTCAAGGTTATCTTTAACAAAATACCCACAGGAATTCCCTGGTGGTCCAGGGGTTAGGACTCCACGCTTTCACTGCTGAGGGCCCGGGTTCAATCCCTGGTTGGGGAACTAATAAGATCGCAACAAGCCGCACGGCACAGCGAAAAGAAAAAAAACAGCGTGATCCTCTTTATCTCCCTATGTCCGTTGCCCCTAGACTGAGGCCATGATCTGGTTCTGGCCGATGGAGTTAAGCAAAAGTGATGTGTGTCCCTTCCAAGACGAGGCAGACAGAGCCAGGGTGCATCCTCACCCTCTCTTCCATTTCCACAGCAACCTACAGGCATGTGATGTGATGGTGGAGCCACGATGGAAGTGGCCTGCAGCCCTGAGTGGCGATTCGGGACAGACACTGCCCCAGAATGTCGTCCTCCCTCAGCAGGCTCTGTGCGAGTCCCTTTGTTGAAGGAAGCCAGGAGATTCCAAGGTGTATTGATTAGTGCAACATAGCCTAGCACAGCCCTGACAAATAAAACCACCTCGCCAGAGTCTTTTTCTAAGGCTTCAAGCAAAGAGCCTTCAGAAGGCAAAACTATCCAGCTAGAATTTAATACAACTGTTTTGTTTTCTTAGCAGTTACTTCCACTGTGGCAGGTGATAATGGTTTGTGATTTATTTATAGTACCAATACAAGATTTCCATTTAAATAATTTTATTGAAGCTTTTTAAAAAAATAAGTCCGTTTATAGAAAAACAGTAAAGCCATGAAAGTACAACCAACTGACTGAAATGTAGGAAACATGGCATCAACCTCACAGAGGGAGAGGAAACCACAGTGGCGTGTGTTTTTGTTGACAGCACTTTACTGTCCATCTGCAACAAGATCATGGATTTTTTTAATGTGGCTGTACAACATAACACGACGTTACCTCAAAATTGTGTTGGACAAAGCCTCACTTGGCCAGACATAACAAAAGAGGCTGGGTTAAACAAGACCAGAGGGAGGATCAAAGCAGAGGTGCTTGGAGGTTGATGGCTGACTTTGGGACAGCTTCCTAGACGAGAAAAATTAGACAGGCATATTGGTTGCAGTTGGGAAAACAATAATAATTTGGGGGAAGAAATAGTAAGAGGCGTTCGAGGCACAGAATATACTATTTGCAATGTGCTAGCAAAATAGCACAATGTTTAGGAATACAGGTTCCTAAGCCCAAGAGCTCTGCATTCCAATCTGACTCCACTGCTTGATCTTGGGCAAGTTACTTTACCTCCCTGGTTTTGGTGCTTATTTGTAAAATGTGGATAATAAGAGTACCTCCCTAATCAGGTTATTGAGAATATTAAATGAGTTATTACCCATAAGTGCTTAGATTAGTGCCTTGTACCCAACAAATGCTACAGAAGTATTAGCTATGTCTTTTTCTGAAAAATGGTACATAGTAGATCCTTAGTAAAATTGTTTGAATTTGAATGAAAGAAAATAATGATTTGTGCGGGGAATAGCATTCAAATTAGCTAGCTTGATTAAAAGGGCCATTTTGTTCATCTATTCTGGAGATTATATACCCTTGCAATCATATCCTAATACAAATCCCCATAGTTTGCCGCTAAAAAGCTGTGACTAGGTCTAGAATTAAGTATTTGATTGTCTTCTACCACTTACTTAGCCTCTAGCTCATCGTTGGCTGAATGCCCGTGCTGCCCCAAATGGAAGTTCTGAAAGGGTGTTAGATCACATTTCACTTTATCATGAGGACTTGCACCAGCCAAATCCCAACAGAAAAAGTTAAGTATCATTCTACAGAACTTTTTCAGGCTGCAAGTAGCAACCCAGTAGTAAGAGGTAATATCATTAATTTAGTGGGTTGGAACTACCATTTTTTAAATAAATAGAATAAAAAGGGTCAGTGCAATGCACACATAAGAAAAAACAATTCACACACACACACGCACAGATACACCACTTTGCCATGTAAATATATTTCTTACTGTGGGTTATGTTAAAAAGTTCAAAAGATGGGCTTCCCTGGTGGCGCAGTGGTTGAGAGTCCGCCTGCCGATGCAGGGGACACGGGTTCGTACCCCGGTCCGGGAAGATCCCACATGCCGCGGAGCGGCTGGGCTCATGAGCCATGGCCGCTGAGCCTGCGCATCCGGAGCCTGTGCTCCGCAACGGGAGAGGCCACAACAGTGAGAGGCCCGCGTACCACAAAAAAAAAAAAAAAAAAAGTTCAAAAGATGGACTATAGCCCCTTTAAGTTTTCTCTTCATTAGTCATTATATTTACTCTTTTATTTAGCATCTATCCAACCAGCAACCCCCAACCATATTCCTTCAGACTGTGTTTGTCTTCATTGTTCACAAACAATAACACGAGCACAGTGCCTGACAAACAGCACATATTCAATAATGTTGATTGGATAAATGAGATTTAAGTTATTCCACAAGCCCCACAAACCTAGAGTCCACTGATTTCTCAGTAAGTATATTTATTTTGACTCCAGAATATGTATGTGTGCATTTCTCCTTTCCTATTTCCTTTCACTGTCTTGAACTAAGGGATTCAGGTAGGCTGCTGGCATTGACTGGTTGCTCTATCAAGTGTGGTCAGTGGCCAGTGCTTACATATATGATCCCAAACTTCCCCAAAAGAACATTGTCCTCTTTTTACAAATGGAGACACTGAGGCCCAGAGTAGCGTCTTAACCTGCCCAAGGTCATAGAGCTACCATGTGTCCCTATAACCTGATACCCCTTGCCCTGCACAGTCTATGGCTACTCAGTACACAGAGGAACTTGCCTACCTTCTCCTCCAAAAGGAGACTGGGGTCACAGTGGACCTGTGGCCCATTTACACAATACAATGAGCTCATTAGGAAACGGAGTGTGATGAAGCTCTCCCACAACCCTCAGTTTCTGGCTACATCACTAGTATCACCTATACGGGTCCAATTTAGATAAAGCTCCTTCCCAGGGGACCTCTTTGCTTCTCTAGCAAGTGTGTAAAACAGGAGGGGCTGTCTCAGCAATCTGATCACAATAAATAAGCATGGAGTCCCACAACCCCACATTTTTTTCTCACACTGAGATAAAAATTCTTCTAGTATTAAAAATATCAATCACAGGTTGCACTTAAAAATATCTATAAATGTCTCCTTAAAATATTTTACCCATGTGTTTTTGTTCTATAAACACTATTAAAAATTAAGAAGGAAAGATGGGACAATTACATTCTGAGGTTTTATTTTGCCTTTGCTTCTGCCCTTTCTGGGACCTTGAGTGATTCCCTTCTTTCTCAGTTTGTCCATCTCCCATCCCACAGTTCCTTGGGCCAGAGTGTGGACAAATGAACAACTTCTGAGAACAGGTATTTATTTTTTAGAAGATATTTGAGGCACCTACTATGTGCTAGACTGTGTGAGACTTAGATTCACATGCATTTAATCAGAGAAGGTTTTGAAAAGAAGCCAAACTCTCTCATGGATTTTTTTTTTTTAATTAAATGACCAACTGGATGGATGGGTGGATGGAAGCATAAGCACCATTTTAAAGTCTTATCAAATAAGAGGATCTGTCAATAGAAATGCAGCTTTTAAAGAAACAGGCACCAGCTCAATGGCCAAAACATCCTAGGTGTGGCATTTAGTATAAACTCTGCTTCAGAACAATGTCCACTCTCCTGAGATGAGAATGTTTCATTTAATATCATTTGCTTCAAGTACGGAATATTAACCACAGCCATCCTTCCATTTACCCATTCAACCATGCATTCATCACCTATTCAACAATCCATCGTTCAACCACCCAACCACCCATCCATTCACCCATTTCTCCATCCATCAACCTACCTACCCAATCATCCATCTACCCAAACATCTATCTAGTCCTTCACCCAATCAACCATCCATCCCTCTATCCAACCCTCCCTTCCTTCCTCTCTCCCTCCATTCATCCAACCACTGATCCAATCCATTCACTCATCCCTACATCCATCCATTCACCCATCCATCCATCCACTCATCCAAACGATTCAGTCATCCATCCAGTCACCCATCCCTCTATCTCTTCCTCTCTCCATCTATTTATCCATCTATCCATCATGTATTAAGTACTAATTCTGCAGCTACTTCAAGAGCTATCTCCTCTCAGAATACTCCCCAATCCTGGCTGAATTATAATTATCACTTTGTTTATTCCTCTATAATGGTTTTATTTTAATAGATGACTCATGCCTCTCCTTGGGAAATAGCTCTACCATATAAGAGAATTAAGTTATAGTAACTATAATAATAGAAATAATAATGATGTTACCATTTATTGAGAATTTACTATGTCCAGATTATTTGATGAACCCTCATAATGGCTCCCAGAGACACCAGAATTATCCCCAGCTTATACACCACGGGCACACTGTGTTACAGAAGCAAGGCCAGAATGGGATGCCCAGGCCTGTCCAGACCCTTCCCATGTTCTCATGAGAGGGAAGGGGCCTGGGAAGGGATGCCTGGCTTTCATTCTTTGCCATTCTCCTCCTGCCCCTGGAATAAGACCATCCTATCTGTCTTTCATTTTCATTATATTTTTCCTTTAAAATCCTCACAGCAGGGCTTCCCTGGTGGCACAGTCGTTAAGAATCCTCCTGCCAATGCAGGGGACATGAGTTCGAGCCCTGGTCCAGGAAGATCCCACATGCCGTGGAGCAACTAAGTCCGTGAGCCACAACTACTGATCCTGCGCTCTGCAGCCCGTGAGCCACAACTACTGAAGCCCACGTGCCACAACTACTGAAGCCCACGTGCCTAGAGCCCGTGCTCCGCAACAAGAGAAGCCACTGCAATGAGAAGCCCTGAGAAGCCCGCACACCGCAACAAAGAGTAGCCCCCGCTCACCACAACTAGAGAACGCCCGTGCGCAGCAACAAAGACCAAACGCAGCCAAAAATAAATTAAAAAAAAAAAAGTCCTAAAGAATAAAAAAGAAAAAATCCTCAGAGCACTTCCCAAAGGCTTATACCTTTAACACCTAAAATAAAAACTAAAAGGGGGAACTAGAAAATGACAAATTCAGTTCCCAGTAGGCAAGCTGCACCTTAACTCACTGGAATTTTAGGGACTTTTGTGTTTTTGTTTTTCTTCCGAGGAACAAACAAAAACCTTATTTTTTCCACATAGGAAAGCAGGACTTCAAAACTGAACTTTCCCAGGGAAGGTCAAATCTGCTTCTATTCTTTATGCGTTTGTATGTGTCTCCACATAAGACAGACAGACAAACAGACAGACAGAAGTTTCTTCAGGAGAGCCCCTCTGTTACTAAAATAATATGAAGTGCATTACCCATTCAAGAACCAGACGCCAAATCTATCTTCCCGTTACCTGGACTTGTGGTAAACCCCAGACCATGAGCAGGTACCCTAAGATATCCTGTGGGCACCTGAAACTAGGCATACCTGGAACCATATCTGTCACCCTCACCTTACAAACTGGTCCTCTTCTTATGTCCCTTGCTTGGCTCTGGAAACCATCTGACCACTGGAGGCCCTGTCCTGGGCCCCAAGCATCAGCAGGCCCCCTCTGGCTTTCCTCCAGCCATGTCCCTCCCAAAGGGGAAAAGGGTCTACAGGCACAAGGGGACATGCCCCCCATCCCACGAATAACAGTCTTCCCCATCTACACTTTGCTCCAGCACCTAGAATCCTGAAATTCCCTGCCCAAATGCCTGCCCCAAGTCTGCTTCCAGGACCTGTGTGGGTCCGTTCCCCAGTGGTCCCCCCTGAGGGCAGACAACACTGCCAGCGTGTGCAGGCCAAGGCCCAGGGTAGCCTAGAGGTGGCTGGGTGCAGAAAGGGGGTGTGGAGGTGGCACAGACGTGCAGGCTGGACTGTCCACATGTGTGTGCAAGACCCTGCAGAGTCCCAGTTAGAGCCGGGGTGGGTGGGGAGAGAAAGGAGTCGGGCCACAGGCTAGGGGCCTCAACTTTGCTCCTTCACTGAACCCACAAATGTTAGGGACAGGCCTGGATTCTGCCTCTGAAACATCTCCCATGTGTCCATCCTCCCGGTTCTCACTGCCCTGGTATAAAACCTTCATCACCAGACTTCCTAGCTCCACCCAGGATCCCCATCCCTTCCTGTGACCTATGCCGGTTGGTGTTTGAGTTGTCCTAAAACACAAAACTGCTCAGA